>NC_039361.1:78462324-79081734 GCF_003573695.1 Papaver somniferum | reverse complement strand
TTCAACCGTTAACACGACCTACTCACATTTCTCGTTATGGAGGAATCCACGTGCTGTAGGCCGACAGACCAAAACCCTAAATGGTATCCCCCATTTGTGACGTGATTGATGTCTCACAAATCGTGGAGTCTGCATGACAGACGTGCATTTAATTAGTCACGTTTACTGATTTAGACAATGAGTCTAGGTTTTGTTGAATTGAGCATGAATGACGAATTGCTCAGTGGAACATTCGAGTAGCTGAGCAAGTATTGCTCGACGAATTACTGAGTGTTGATGGTTGGATCAATTATTCGAGCAATTGAGCAAGTATTGCGAATTACTGAATATTGATAGTTGGATCAATATTCGAGCAACTGAGTGATTGCTCAATTCGACGGATTACTGATAAATCACTCAACATTGATGGTTGGGTTTTGAGCAAGTATTACTCAATTCGACGAATTACTGAATATTGATAGTTGGGTCAATATTCGAGCAATTGAGTGATTGCTCAATTCGACGGATTATTTATTGGTGCCGTGACCCAATAAAATATTAATTAAAATATTGGTAGATAATCAAATATTATATAATTAATCCGCATGTTGTTTGCTGGATCAATATGAATTTATTTAGTGTTTGAACTGCTCAGAATGATGATTTGTTGAGCGTTTGTTCAAAACCCCAATTTTTGATCGATTGCTCATTAATTGACGAATTGCTGAAAATAGGTCATGAGCGAAGGAGGGACCGAACACATGGGACTATGGACGTCCATGTGATGCCCAATTTCTCGAGTGAGCGTATGCCAGGGTCTTAAGTTGACCGTTTGGTGAAGGAATGACGATTAAATGTCAGTTTCATCATTTATTGAAATAGTGCTCGATTGAGCATTAGGTGATAAAACCTAATTATAAAAAAGTGGGGGACCGACTAAGATGAGACTTGGTGGTCGTGGGACCGCTGATGGGTGTTTGCACAAACTTTGAGTTGGTTGTGAAGAGTTTGGACCCAATATGAGCAATTGCGCAAATTAAGTCAAAAGTGTGAAAACGTGTGGGACCGGCTTATTGCAAAGCCTTAGAGCCGCCCTTGGTCGGTCAAGGGAGCGCGCCCGTGTCTCCATAATGCTCGTGTCTCAGTCATGAGAGTTTCAGCATTTTCTGATGTGTGTTTGAGCAATATTTCGGATTTTCAGAAGAGTTCGACCTTTGACTGAAATCCTCGATTTTGCTCGAATGAGCAAGTATGCTCGTTTGATCAATATTTTGTGAACATTAAAATAATAATATTTTAATATATTTTTCGTGAGTAGCCTAGTCGGTCGTGTGACCATGTTTACTTTTGGCGTTTTCATGGTTTGCGCAATATTTGAGAAAATACGGAGAAACCATGATTTTTGCAAACAGGGCAGTTTCACAAGATGAGAAAAATAATAATTTACGAAAAAAATTAGGGATTGCAAGGTGTGGGACCGGCCACGACTAGGGCATGGACGACCGACCAAGTTGCCCGGTCCCGCAACACCTTTTCCTATTTTTATTATTATTTTTCGTGAAACTACACAAAATTGGGGAAACCACAAAATATGGAAAAACCATGAGTTTTGCTCAAACAAGGAAAGTTGCTGAGATGGAGGAGTCTTCATGAGTTTATGAAAACAAAACAATAAGGAAAAATAATGGAGGAAGCATGGGACCGGCCGCGGCTAGGGCACGGCAGGCCGGTCGATGGGCCCGGCCCATGGGCGCTTCTCCATTATTTTAATATTGCTATTTTCTCTCTCCTGTTTTGTGCAGGATTCCTCATTTGTCCATATTTTGGATGTGCGTTCGCGCATTTGGGTGCTCGTTCGTGCATCATTGTCGAGTACACTTGCACTATTTTATGGGGCTTACTCAGTAGTAGTCCAGATGCCCGATTGTTGAGTATTTATCACTAATTTATGAAATTCAGTGGAGAATGATTAATGAAACTGAGTAATAAAAGTGAGTAGTTATTATTGTTAATCCATAGAATCAGCCGTGGATTCGACCATGAATTCGGAATAATAAAATAGGTATTACCATTCGATGGGATCGTGGATTCGACCATGAAAATCGGAGTAATAAAACAAGTGGTGATATTACCATTTCATGAGATCATCCGTGGGTTCGACCATGAAATCGGAGTAATATCTATTACCATTTCATGAGATCATCCGCGGATTCGATCATGAAATCGGAGTAATATATTTATCTATTACCATTTCGAACATGAAATAGGAGTAATGAGATAAGATAGATTATCTTCTAGGAATTCATTGGTGAATGTCATGGTAGAATTTAATCTCTTGCGTATAGTCAGTGAATCAGCGAGTGTTGCCGATGTC
Organism: Papaver somniferum; assembly: GCF_003573695.1. NCBI lineage: Eukaryota > Viridiplantae > Streptophyta > Magnoliopsida > Ranunculales > Papaveraceae > Papaver > Papaver somniferum. The sequence continues at coordinate 79,079,381 of NC_039361.1, read as the reverse complement.
CTGAAGACGTTATTGCTCTCAATCTTACGGAGAACCGCCTGGGTCTATACACGGTCTCTCTACATAGTCAGGGAACAGTGAGTGTCCCCGACGTCCTGAAGGCGTTATTGCTCTCAATATTACGTAGAACCGCCCAATCGTTCTTCTATGTAGAAGGGGGTATCTCTCATGTAGTCAGGGAACAGTGAGTGTCACCGACGTCCTGAAGGCGTTGTTGCTTTCAATATTACGGAGAACTGTCCAATTATGTTATTCTACATAGAGGGCATGATGAAATGCGAGGTATCGAACGCTCAGCTAGTGGAGGCCTTCCGAAATGTATATTCATCATGGCTTCATAAAATATGAATCGTCACATGCCTGAAAGCTGTGTCAGAAACATGTATCATGATTTTACGGTTTTGTCCTTTATTGAAAATCCACCATCTACAACGTCTCATCAATAAACAATACAATGCTGGACCCTCTGTAAGTGTAGTAGGTGAAGGAGGAAAGAGAAAAGCTCCAGCAGCGGAACAACAACCCAAACGTGCAGCACCAGCGCATCAGGCAGCTCAACCACAGAAAGCACCAATTAAAACGCCTGCAGAACAACAAGAGACCGGTGACACTGCTCCAGAATTCCCATTCCCAATGGAAGAAGTAATTGATCTCCTGGAAGCATGGATTCAGGATGATGCCATCAAGCTACCTCCCGTCAGACGCCCACCAACTGAGGAAGAGATGGCAAATCCTAAACGCTGTCGTTACCACAGGTTCGTCAGTCACCCCACCAACGAACGCAACAAGTTGAAGCGCATTTTCAAAGAAAAAATAGATGCGGGAGAGCTTCAACTTGGCACTGAGGGAGTTCACAGAGACCCTCTTCCAGTCAGAAGCTACACACTTTATGGGGACTCTGTCCACAAAGCCGTGCAATCCATGATGGAGTGTGTATGTGAAATTCTTTATTTCTCCAAAGCACGTCGCCAAGATATATTCGCAGCTCTCAATCGCATTGTGTCGGGAAAGCGGTTGTTTTTAGTCGAAGGAGCCACTCCTAAGCCCCAACCTCTTTTAGAAGGCGCTGTTGGAAAATGCAACTGGGGACTGCTGACCACTACCCACCTGAAGGGTGTCGAATTTGACAGCACGCTGATCGACGCTGCCTCTGACTTCAACGTTGTTACCGTCAAGACTCTGAGAACTACAGGGATTCCGAAGCAGGAAGTTGTTCATTGCCCAACCATGATTAAAAACGCAGAAGGAGAATCAAAAAATGCATATGGGTACATTAATATCGAAATCAAGATAGGAGATGCTCTAACACACGACAAGTTTCATATTGTTAAAGAATGCCTGAATTATGATATGATTCTGGGTTGTTCGTGGGTGCATGACAACAAATCAAAGCTAGGAGTATGTCCTTTGCCAGTGCCTATACTTGAAAGGATTTCCAACAAGCCGTCCAAACCCGAAGATTGTTTGTTGCTGTATCAACAACTTACCAATCTGACGCAACTACCTGGGGAGAGCCCATCGACGTACATTCGAAGATTCCGAGCCCAAGTAAGTATTATTGAACAACCCTTTCTACAATCAGTCAATACACCTTCCGTCAAGGGCCGGGGACTTGACCTGATCGTCAACCCATCCACTACTAGGAGATGTGAATGGGTTGCTTGGACTTTCAAATACTTTATCAAAAATGTAGAAGCTGTTTCAATCAAAGACAACGAGGCTAAGAATAAATTAGTTGTGCAACACCCAAACCCATTCCAAATTGGAGATATGGTAGTGAAGGTGATCGCATTTCAAGTTGGAGACGTGGCAGTGAAGGTGACCGCTCAGCCTGATCCGCCTACAAAAAGGGAAGATGAGCCATACCTGGTGGCAGATGTTATCTTAGGCGGTTACTGCAAGCTCATCAGTGCCGACAAACTGTAAGGCGTGACAATTCACTCACGATGGCTCAAGCCTTTCAATACCTAAAACGCTGTGCTACTTTTTTCCTCCAGCGTTCTCTTTAGTATTTTCTCCAGCAATTTCCCTTTTCATGCAATATTTGTAATTCCTCCAAAATGATTGCACTGCTTGCATTCGTCATTAGGGTTTCAATTCGTCAGTTAATAGAAATATTATTTCCTTTTAGAAATCTCTTTACTCCTGAATCTTGACACAAAGTCTTGAGCAAGCCTAAACCCTCATAATTACCCATCAGTTCAAACCAGAAAGACAAAACCCCAAAAGAAACGTCTCATATCTTTCGAGAAACATTGAAGGAATACATGCAGAAAGAAAAGGGGAAAGGAAGCGTAAGATTATTAGAGAAAGCGCTTCGTACTCCGAGGAGCAGTCTACTCCAACAATAAAGCGGCCTCTCGATCATCACATAATTAGGAGGATTGCAACACGTTATCAATTGGAGGGAAGACATGTTCGTGGTCAATCTCTGGTTTCCATTATTGCATCCCCTTCATTGTTTTTAGGGTTACATGCAGTCATCATGAAGACAGTGCACATAAAAACGCGTCATCTCTTATGAGTGTCGCGTTCTCTTTGGATGTACGACTCGATGGAATGGAGAGATTCTATTGCAAACCTACTGGGAAGTGCTACAACTAGGGTTCCCAGATATTGTGAATAAAAAAAAAACATCATCCAATGGAAACCAGGCTCAGCCACAAAACTACTAAGTATAAGAAGAAAAAGTCTACAAACTATGGAAAGTGCTCAACTATGAATGAAAGCAACAAAGGAAAGTCTAGTCATCAGAGGGATCAGCAGTGTCTTCACTGGAATCTGCAAGCCACTACTGCATCCTCTCAGGAATTCGCCTCGACTTCCTTTTTTGACGACGTTTCAATGCCTCTCTCAGCAGCTGCTTCAATATTCCCTCCAAGAGACGCGCCAACATCTTCCTCGGAAGCTGTTTCAACATCTTCTCCAGATGCTGCTCCCATGTTCTCCTCAGCAGCCATTTCAGTGTTCCCTTCAACAGTCGCTTCAATACCCTCCACGGAAGCTACTTCGACCTCTTCCTCAGAAACTGCCCCAACATCCTTCTGAGGATGCTCCAGTTCGTCCACATCAGAATCAAGAATTATGATTCTGTTACGGATAGGGTAATCATGCTTGTTTTCACTAGGAGGCCGCTCATGATCGATCCTTCGTCGCTTTAGCCGAGCTTCAAAACTTTTAGCTCTCCCGCTTGTTGGATGAGATGCTTCGCCATGCCTCCATTTCCCCTCCATGCTGACTGAAGCCAAAAAGGCCTGAGTACGCTCTCGAACGATGCAAGTGCAAAAGAAACATACCCCGTATGGCACGACTAGCTTCACGAAACGGAGAATCTATTTGGCCATCACCTCCTCGAATGCATTAGCCTTGGGTTTGTCGACTTCAAAGCTCTTTTATGGAGAAGTAAAAGAGTTATCATCACCAGCAGTTCCCATCATATACTGCAAAAAGGCGTTATGATTATATCAACAGATAAAAAAAAATTAAATCAAAAAATCATCATCATCAATTAAAAATCAAATTGCATTATGAACATGGAGTGATACCTGGAACGAAGAATAAAAGCAATTCTGCGATGGGAGAAAGGCTCCAACGTTTTATTTTTATTCCACAATTCAGCAAGATCCTAGGAAGAAAAGGAGTCTCTACTTGCCATGTATAAAGGCTCCAGATGCGGGATAACAATAAAATAGTTACTTATCTATCTGAGAATAACTGACGTGCGCTAAAAGGAAACGTATCTTGCTCAAGGGACGAGCCAGGATCTATCCTGGTAATGTGCGCTAAAACTCTTCTTGTGAATTTCTTTTATTGTCACCATCTAATGCTTACCCTGCAATAATGTCACTATTACGTGCTAAGCAAGGGACTTAATATTGATGGTGGTTTTTAGTTCAGGGTCGAAATTGTAAAATCCTGTATTTAATGCGTTGTCATCCTGGAAAGGAATAAAGTCCATTTAAAAGTAATGAGTGTCCAGACCTCTTTACTTACAAATATATTGAGCAATTCAACATATTCATGAAGATTATCATAATGGTGCATGAAGCAACAATCCCAGATATTCTGTAAATTTTAACCTATCGCATTATTTACTAATGCATGGCTCGCCTAGTATTTTCCTATGCTATGTTCCCCAGCTTAACTTTCAATGTTAGCATGACATGACGATTAATGTTCACTCGCAGCAGAGTAGCACGAATTTCCCGAAGTGTCAGTATTTAAATCCGCATGAAAACACTCGCATGGGCTATACCACCCTCTGACAAAGAGATCAGCGTGTTCACGCACCTTTTAGTTACAAGCTAGCGCGATCGAACATGTTTAATTCCTTAAGGTAAATCTAGACTGTCCCTATCAATCTTAAGAAACGATCACGACCAAATGATTTGGCCACACAATTCAATAGGCTTATCCTACTCCTGGAGGAATTAGGAAATCATCACGATGACCACCGGCAGTCCCACTAATGCCCTAGCCGAGCGGATTTCATTTTGTACATCTTCAGTGCTTCGAACTATTATCCCTAATGTGGGTGATCACGTTATTCACAAAACAAGCTCAAACGAGCTAAGACCGGCAAAAACGGTCTCAAAACCCATCACATCCGTCCAACTTAGCCGGCCTAGTTGGACGATGTAGATCGCATTTCAAGCGATCAAAGAAGTGTTGGCATGTTCGTCGGCGGCCCAACTTCTCCCTTGGTCGATCGACCTACCCACGACAAGTCTAGAGAATTTCAAAATGTTTGCCCAAACTAGAGCGAATGCGCCACTCAAAAACCCTAATATGGGTTACGGCATGATACAACTATCGCAAATCAATCATGACCACACATCTTCGCCAGCCGAATTGAGTGGCTTAGATCTAATTTTGGATGGCCCAGGAGATATCAGCGTGCTCATAATCGGACCATCTTTTCACATGGCTGATCGGCCTGTTCAAATCAGCGCCCAACGCTTTGATTCGATTAGCCAAAACAAGGGTGAAAGTGCTGCTTGAAAACCCTAAAATTGTGTTTGGGGCAACACACTACTGTCGCAAATCGATCACAACCATCCATCTTCACCAGCCAAATTGATAGGTTTAGATTCAATTTCAGGCAACCCCGAAGGTGTCAATGTGATCACCTTCGACCCACCTTTGCACATGGTCGATCGACTTGTTCGAACAAACACTCATTACCTCGAATCTCTCGCCCAAAAGAGGGTTGGCCGCATGGCCCCTAAACCCTAAATTACACCAACGACAATATATAACTGCCGCAAATCATCTCGTCCATACAACTTCGCTAGTCTAGTCAGATGGTGTAGATTTATCTTCAGAGAACCAACATGGTAGCATTGTGATCACCGGGCACCCCTCTTCCATATATAGCGGTCGATCAAGTGATAGCTCGCCAATAGGGGTCCTCGAACGATAACCCAAAGGTGGCCGATCATGCTACTTTTTTTTAAGACGCTCAATTCGTGACTGATTCAATCGAGCTCTAAAATGATGATGCTTCCTGCACATCGTTATTTTCAGTTGCTTGTTTAAAAGCGATGATTCATATACATCGATTACAAGCGGTGTTTTAGAAATATTAATTTCACAAATAATTTATTATTTGTCCTAAAAAGCACTATGTGTTGCTTTTATCGGCGAGTCTCATGACTTGACCCATTCACTCGAGACATCAAACATGTCACAAACTGGGGGATGCTCACTGGGGTATTGGTCTGGCGGCTTACAACGTGCGGCGTGCAACGCGCCCATTACTAGAAAGTGTCAGGAAATAACAGACGGTTAACAGTAATGAGAGTAGTATGTGACCAGTCTTCCCTCATAAAGGAAACACGACGTTCACCACCTTCCGCACAACTCCACTTCTCCACTACTTAACTTCCTCCACTTCCTACGAGATCAGGGTGCGCTCAATGACTTGTATAAATAGGTTTTCACCCTATTTCAGAACACAAGTATTATGAACACAAGTAGCCAGAAACCATTTTTATGACACAAGTCATAAAACAGTCACACCTTCATAATTCAACATTCTAATCTCAAACACCTTCTTCGCTTCCCTCCCTAAGATCAACCCTTCTCCTTCACCTTGTGACCAAATTGAATCTGGAACGACCATTTCTTGGTTTAGGCCCGAGTCCTACAGATTGATCTCTTGAATCTAAAAGTACTCCTGTGTAGTGCATTTGTTTAGGGTTTGAATTCGTTTCTCATCAACACACCCAAATTTACCAAAAACAGCAGAATCAGTTTTTACCCAAAACATCGGTATGCATACTAAGTTCCTGGACTTTCATTCAACCAGTACGCATACATGTATGCATACTATGGTTCCCGGACTTGGAATAACTTGCAACAGTTAGCCTACAAGTACGCATACTGTGCTATATCTAATCATGGTTATTTTTTTCTAAACTCCCATTTCAATCATTGAAACATTCTTGGAAGACGACAATAGCTGTCTCACACAAACTATTCGCTTCAAAGAAATTTTCAAGTGATCATTCCAAGTGATTGAATGATCAATACGAAACATTCCGTGTCTACATCAAATGATTGTCTCACACAATTCATGTAAGATGTTACAAGGAGATTTTCACATGATCATATTTTGACTTTCGTCAAGAATATAAAATGAACTTGGTTAAAGCGAAATCTTACCAACACATATTTCGAGAAATATGCAAGCGAGTTAACTCAACTGGAGATATCAAATGTGTATAATCGAAGTCTATATAGATATACGACTTTTGTCTCAAATAGAAGATATAGTAGATAGACTTTTGAGTGATAAATGAGTTCAAGTCTCCACATACCTTTTGTTTATGTAGTTCCACAAGCTTCCCGTAGTAGTTATTCATCTTCAATCAATGAACGCCGTGAAGTGTAAATCTCAACTACACATACTGTCCTAATCCGAGATGTATACACATAATCAACGATTTATCACGTGTCATGAAGAATACACGTGTATCCCATAAAACAAAGGAGCATCGAACCATGATGCCACGTTACAACACCCTAGGGGGATAGACAATCATCTTCCACGTATTCATCATCAAATGGATCCAATGATCGATAAATTAAGGAGTACTTGATGAAAAGACTAACGCGAAGCACGATAGGAGATCAAGAATTTAACTTTACTCTATCCCAAGATAGATCCGAAATGGACGGAGGAGATGAAACCCACCGACATGAAAGCGACAGCTACATCAGCAACTGTCTGACGCGTGCGGACTGCCCGACCACCCACTCCGAATATAGGATACATGTCGCAATTTCTATGGAAGAGATGGAGGTAGATCATCTTTGCAACATATTACCATTTAAGGCATCGGATCATCAAGAAGATAGTCTTTGGGATCAGCACACTAACCAAGACGAAAAGTGACAACCATGTCAGTAAGAAAAACCCACGTGAAGAAGCTATAAATACCCCTCTCGACCATGGAAGAAGAGGTCGACCATTTTTAGGAAAGAACTGTTAGAGAGAGAGTGTAAAATACTAGGTATGAGAAATATTTTTCTACTTTATCTTCGTTCCATTAACTCAGAGTCACTTGAGTGAGCCTTGTAACCCCGATCAAACCATAGTGAAAAACTCAATACCTCGTGGATGTAGGCCTTAGTGCCGAACCACGTAAATCGTTACATTTTCACACTTATTATTCATCTTTCCTTACGTGTTATTTATAATCGTTACCATGCATTCGAACATTGCATAAACAGAGCGATGACGAGCTCTTATGCTCAGAGTTCTCCCCTTTATTTCATTCTATGTTTAATCATGCATTTCAAATATCGTACAAACCTTCACTGCGAACATTGATTGTGACCACGAAGCTATGATCGTTACTTCTGTGTTCACACGAGACTTAGCTATAAGCAGACTAGAAATCAAGACTTATAGTTTTAGAAACTAAACTTGACAATCAAGCTTGAGATAGCAACGCTTGCGAGTTCGACCGAGCAGTGCTCTAACAATCTCCCCCTTTGTTAGTTTTAGTGACAAAACTATCAGTACATATGGATTACAAAATAAATAAACTTTGTAGCTTCTCATCCAAATGCTTGATTTCCTTGGTTCTTCAACATTACTCGAAATCTTCATTACTTCCAAGTACTCCAATGATTCTGAACATGTTCAACTCAGCATCATAGTTGTTGAAGATCCGTAGCTATAACAATATATAAAAACAAGATGTTTTCGTATTGTTATACGGTGTCATAGTATTATTACACAACATCAGAGTCCAATTGAATCACAACTTTGAAAACAATACTATGGTGATATGTATCAATCCCCCTTAGTCAATACTTAATCTCGTATAAAAACCACTCCCCTTTACATAATGATCTGTAAACCATATGTATTTGTAGTGTGAACTACACATTAATTCTCCCCCTTTTTGTCAATATAAATTAGCAAAGGTACGAAAACTAGTGGGATCATAATGAAATTCTCATAGAGATTCTTCATAACTAAAAGAAAACATATCAAATTTGTTTAGATGCAATCATATAGTCGAAACTAAATGCATTCATCATGGAGTTAACAAAGATACAAGAAAACTCCTATAATATTCCATAGCCGCACTCCCCACAAAGATTTGACAATTAAGCACAAGTTCAATTAAGAACTCTCCCCCAAAAAATGTGATTCCCAAAAGAACAACAAGAGCAACCTTACTTTTACAAGAAAAGAAGGATTTCTTTGGACATTAACAAATTACATGAGACATGAATTTGTATCCAAAAAACTTAATTAAATTAACCACAAGAGAACCCATGATTAATTTAATCGGAAATGCTCAACATAAGAGAACTTACGGAGCCACAAAATACTTTCACATATAAGTCGATCAGGGAAAGATCAATACTGCCGAATATTCAAAGATTCATTCTATTTTTCATCAATATTTGCATAAATACATATAATAGACTTAACCTTTGCAATCAAAAGTTCATCCTATCTTCCATCAATATTTGCATAATGAAATAATAGGCTTAACTTTTGACATATATGGAACAATCATAGTTCACGGACGCAAACACATATATCCCATAACAATTTTTGTAATATAAAAAATCGGTAAAGATTAATACTGCAAAATCATCTTCCAAATAAACTTTAGAATTTAAATAAATAAATCTAAAAACATTGCAAGTTGAAAATAGTTGGCAATAGCTATGTGTACTCACAATAATTGCTATTCCAAACCCTAGTTATCCTTCTTACAACCCAAGAATAAATTCTCATAAGAAGTTTCCTAGACATCAAGACAAACTCGTAATTCACATATAAGATGATTTGTCCTTATAGGATAGAATCAATCCTTTTCGCACGTATTTACACCAATAATAGCTACCAAAGGCGTATAAAAAGATTTTCCTAACAAAGAAGAACATACAAAGTCATTAATGACCATGCACCATAGTTCACATAAGATGATTGTGAACATTCAAGAATCCCATAGTATTGTGTACTACTGTTCTTGAACTTCCTTATTTGTGATTCACTAACAACATTATTGTAAAGTCCACAAGTGAGATTAGAAGAGTCGTACTCCAAGAATCCAAGTGCCTAAGTCCAAGAGAAGTGGAACAAGTGCGACGAAACGGAGCAAAACACTCAAAAACAAGAGACGGGATAAAGACCAATCTTAACTCATCCAAATTCAAGAATTATAATCTCCATTTTGAAGAGAATTCAAAGAGGAAGAGAATTCAAAAATAATTAGGTCATTTCGAGTTCGTACGAAGAAGTTACGGCAAAAACAAGTTTACCGAATACCGACGTCTACAGGCTAGTATGCATACCGGTTTGCAAACGAATTTTCCTGACCTGGTATGCATACCTGGTATGTGTACTATGAAGTTCAAACATCCCGAACTACTATTTTCAAATCTAAACATTTATGAACCTTAAACACAGATCAAGTTAGGTAAAAATGAACGATAAGCAAGGTACATGGATCATTATAAGTAATCTAAGTAAATAAATAAAAACACACATCTTGCTCAAGTTTATATACATACCTTTTAGAAGGATTCTGTCGTGAATCCTACGGCTTTACCAAATATTCAGTATCATACCTAACACAATATGTTACTTAAGAGGCATTCCTTGGTGAGGATGCAATTACAACACAATCTAGTTGTGTTGAGGTGAACAATATCTTGCTCATCACAAGTGACTGAAACAGACTTTTCCGTAACTATGGATTTTTCACCATCTATAGTTTTTGACTTATTCTGTTTCACTTTTGGATTATCATGAAAGAGATCACTTTTAGAACCTTTCACATCCAAATCCATTTTTCCAAAGAACCTTTTAAGTTCCAACATGATGGATACTGCCTTCTCCATAGTCATGGAATTTTCTGAGAGATCATTCCTTTTCACACTCAAAGCATCATTGGATTTCTTTGGTACCCACTTTTGAGTGCATTTAAGAACAATATGAACCTTCTTCCCATTACTCTCTTCTATATTTCTCGAAAGAGAATTGGATTGACTATTCTTTTGCAAGTTAGTCTTTCTCCAATTGGGAGCATCTGATCTTTTCTTCGTCTTTACGAAGTTATCCTTTAGATAACCATTACGATTGTGAAAAAGATTCGTATGATGTTTATAGGCAGATCTAGGTTTAACACAGTACTGATTCCTTTGCCTAAAGGTTGGACAGTTACAACCTGTAACGTTAAGGGGATTAGTCTTAACATATGATCTTGGTTTTACAACTTTTTGTGATGCCAAAACAAGAACATCATGAAGTTTCTCATTCCTTATAAGGAAACAACATATCCTTTCCAGGTGACCTTTAATTCGTCAATAGTGGCAAACATAAGGAATGTTCTTACCTCGATCCATGTGTGCTGACTTTGGAGGTTGATATACTTTGCTCTTTCGAACCTTAACTGCCGGTGAAGGTATTTCACTTTTGTCATCAGTGGAAACCTTTTGTTGAGAAGAATCACTAGCTTTGAAAAATTTTACTTCTTTTCTAATACTTGGAGCATTTATTCCCTTATAGCCCAATCCTCGTGTATCACGATGATTTTTACTTGCTCCTAGTATAGTGGTTAATTTTTTCGAACTAGTATTGAACTTTCTCAAGTCCTCCTCCAACATCTTGATTTTATCAAGAGCAGTAGCTATATCAGCCTCAAGGCGTTTTTCTCGAACGAGACAAGCACTTTCTCTGTCATCAAAACTAATTTGTTGAGAGTTAATCCTTGCTTCATATTTTGCAAGTTTCTCTTACAACAAAAAGTGATTTTGATAAAAATTATCACATTCAAGTGACTTCATATGTAGGTTTTCCTCAGAATTCTTGATGATCGATTCATTAGAACGATTCGAAACATAAACACATGCGTAACATCTTCTCAATTTCTTGTTTATACGATAGAGATTAGTCAGAAAAGGTGTGACATGAGAAGTTGTCATCTTTTTCTTTCCCAACGAATTCAAAAGATAACATACTTTGAGACTTCCTCATCAACATCCCTATAAATATCTGAATCACCTTCATCAGAATGTTCATCCAACTATTCTTCTAGGCGTGTTTCCAGACTTCAACAGGTTCTACATTAAGAGAATGTTTAAATAGTAACCTAGATGTGATAGTTCTCTCAGGTGAATCCAAGCTTTGAAAATCATCTGGTAATTTGTGAACTGGTACGTTATTAGAGATAGGCTCGTCCATAAAAACCAGATGCTTCAAACAAAGACTTATGAGGTCTTAGTGTGTTTGCCCGTTCTAATACCAATTGAAAAGCGGGGGGGTCTAACAACCACACTCAATATTTTGCTTAGCAATCTGTATGGACTAACTCCAACATACTTTCAAGAGAATCAACTAGACAGTCAGACCCAATCTTGAGAAAAGTATATCCAAGAGTTATATCTCTATTTATCAATTCAATCTGCAATCAAACAAATATGAATTTTGCGAACCCGATTGAATATACGAAATAACATGGACGGTATCAAAAACCAATATCCAAGTGTCAACCAATTTAATTAACAACCAAAGGTTGGATTCACAATTGACTGAACTTACGCACAACCTGTGATATTTCAATTATATAAAAAAATATAATGCGAAAAAGAAATAACAAAGACACCAGAAATTTTGTTAACAAGGAAATCGCAAATGCAGAAAAACCCCGAGACCTAGTCCAGATTTGAACACCACACTGTGTGAAGCCGCTACAGACACTATCTTACTCCAAGTAAACTTCAGATTGGAATGTAGTTGAGCCTTAACTAATCTCACACTGGTCAAGGTACAGTCGTGTTCCTTACACTTCTAGAACCACGCAGGATTCTGTGCACTTATTCCCTTAGCTGATCTCACCCACAACTAAGAGTTGCTACGAACCAAGGTCGAAGACTTGATAAACCAATCTGTCTCACACAGAAAAGTCTATTGAATAGATAAATTTGTCTCCCGTAAAAATAACTATGAGTTTTGGTCCGTATTTTGATAAATCAAGGTGAACAGGAACCAATTGATACACCAGACTTATATTCCTGTAGAACAGCCTAGTAATATCAATCACCTCATAATAATCTTAATCATATTGTAGCGAAACAAGATATTGTGGAATCACAAACGATGAGACGAAGGTGTTTGTGACTACTTTTTATCTTGCCCATCAGAGATTAAATCTCGAGCAAGTCTTAGAGAAGATAATACTCAATCACGATAGAAAACAGCAAGACAGAACACGCAACTACAAAGAAAATAGTTGGGTCTGGCTTCACAATCCCAATGAAGTCTTCAAGTCGTTAACCTACAGGGTTTTGGAAAAACCTAAGGTTAGAGGAGAATTGACTCTAGTGGAAACTACTATCACACATGAGGTGTGGGGATTCCGATTCCCAGTTCCTAGAGTTGTCCCTTATATAGTCTTCAAATCAGGGTTTGCAATCAATGCTACCTTAGTAACAAAGCATCCAATATTCACTGTTAGATGAAAACCTGATTAGACTCAAGCTAATGTCTTTCAACATTTAGATCGAACTTAGCTTGTTACGCACAAATAAAAAGTGACTTCATTTAGATATGAATAACCGTACCTAAACGTGTGCACCTTTTTTGGCTCAACAATAGTTAACCTAAGTTAGCCATATGAAAACTTTCACATCAACCATATTCATCTTAACCATAACTAGTTCAAATGACTCAAATGAAACTAGTTGTAGAGTTGTTCAATTGTTTATATTCTCATATTGTGATGCAAAATCGATTTTGGTTCACTCGAATCAATTCATGAACATTATAGCCACGGTTTGCAAAAGATCGCATTCCTTATTATATAAATGTATTAGTTCATGAACAAACCGATTTTAGAACATAAACTACTCAAGTATGCAAACGGGTACGCATACCTAAGTGGTCGGACTAAGTTTGGATTCGCCAGTGTGTGAACGGGTATGCATACCTTCCAAACTTAGTTGAATATACAGAACTTGAAGCTCACGCCAGTACGCATACCGGTATGCATATTAAGTTCCCAGACTTTCATTAACCAACCAGTACACATACCGGTATCCAGAACTTACAACAGTTAGCATACAAGTACGCATACTGTGCTATATCCAATCATGGTTATTTGTTCCAAACTCCCATTTTAATCATTGAAACATTCTTGGAAGACGACAATAGATATTTCACACAAATTATTAGATTCAAAGCAATTTTCAAGTAATCGAATGATCAATACGCAACATTCCGAGTCTACATTAAATGACTGTCTCATACAAATCATCTAAGATGTTACAAGGAGATTTTCACATGATCATCTTTTGACTTTCGTCAAGAATATAAGATGAACTTGGTTAAAGCGAAAGCATACCAACACATATTTCAAGAAATATGTTAGCGAGTTAAACTCAGCTCGAAATATCAAATGTGTATAATCAAAGTCTATATAGCTATACGACTTTTGTCTCAAATAGGAGATAGAGTAGATAGACTTTTCAGTGATAGATGAATTCAAGTCTCCACATACCTTTTGTTGATGAAGTTCCACAAGCTCCCCTTAGTATTTATTCGTCTTCAATCGATGAACGCCATGAAGTCTAATGCTCAACTACACTTACTATCCTAATCCGAGACTTTGCTATAAGTAGACTAGAAATCAAGACTTATAGTTTTAGCAAATAAAGTTGACAAACAAGCTTGAGATAGCAACGCTTGCGAGTTCGACTGAGCAGTGATCTAACAGAACCACTAGTTTAGTCATCTTAACTATTTTTGATCTTCAACTTGTTGAATTCGAAATAAATTCAGTCTAAATTCTTCATTGTGGTATGAAATCAAAATTAGCACAAAGAACAATTTTTTTTTTTTTTTTAATCTCATTAGACTTATCTTAGAAGCATAAGAACATCTACAATGGTTGAGTTAGTATGGTAAATATACCATATTTGGGGAGGCAATACAAATAGTATAAATCTATATACATCATATAGGATAAGCCCGAATTATATATATACCATACAAGCGGTATCTAAATGTTCACCAAGATTATGGTGTTGGTTTAGACATCATCTTAATTCTAGGCTTAATTTTAAACAACTCTCGTGTATCACGCTCTGCTTGAAGCACCTTCCCATATTGAGGTTCAATAATAAAAACACCAAAAATCAACTATCATGCTCAATTTTAAACACTACTTCTTGGATCCGTTTTAAACACCATCCCTACTGAAAAGACGAGGGTACCCAAATACACCACAATCTTTTTATTTCAACATATAATTCTGATTGAAAAAGCGGGGGTCTAACAACCTCACCCAATATTTCGCCTAACAATCTGTATGGACTAACTCCAATATACATTCAAGAGAATCAACTAGACAGTTAGACTCAATCTTAAGAAAAGTATATCAAAGAATTATATCTCAATTTCTCAATTCAATCCGCATCAAACAAATAAGAATTTGCGAGCCTGACTGAATACAAGAGAAATAACTTGAACGGTACCAAAGACCAATGTTCAAGGATCAATCAATTTCAATCAACAAAGAAAGGTTGGATTTACCAATTGATCGATTCAACACAACCTGTGATATTTCAATTATATAACAAAATATAATGCGGAAAAGAAATAACACAGACACCAGAAATTTTGTTAACGAGGAAACCGCAAATGCAGAAAAACCCCGGTACCTAGTCCATATTTAAACACCACATTATATTAATCCGCTACAGACACTAGCCTACTACAAAGCTAACTGCGGTCTGGAATGTAGTTGAGCCCTAATCAATCTCAAACTGATCAAGGTACAGTCGCGTTCCTTACGCTTATTGAACCATGCCTGATTTTGCGCACTTGATTCCCGTATCTGATCTTACCCACAACTAAGAGTTGCTACGACCAAAAGTAGAAGACTTGATAAACAAATCTGTACCACACAGAAAAGTTTATTGAATAGATAAATTTTTCTCCCACAGATATACCTATGAGTTTTTGTTCTGTCTTTTGATAAATCAAGATGAACATGAACCAATTGATAACCCGAACTTATATTCCCGAAGAACAACCTATTATTATCATTCACCTCACAATAATCTTAATCGCATGGTAGCGAAACAAGATATTGTGGAATCACAAACGATGAGACGAAGATGTTTGTGACTACTTTTTATCTTCCTTATAATATTCCTGTCCGAATAGATGGCTCCACCAGGAACAACAAGAAATGAAGATGAACGTATCCTAATTAGGTGAAGTCTCTTACGACCGCTCGTTTAAAGACTTCTGCGGGATCAAGAAGCTCTACAAGTACCGTTGGTGGGAAACTAGATAATTACAATGTTATTAGTTTTCAATTTGATTTGATTGACTAACAGTTTTTGAAACTTTGATAACACCTAGTTTGTTTACTCTTGAGAATCTTCTCTTTTGCTATAAGATTCACTCAAACTAGATCAAAGTATCGACGGGATCTTTAGAACTGTTGTTAGATCAAGACATCTTGTGATAATCCATTTTTAACAGACTCCGCCCTGTGTGTGATTGATCACAAGAGATTCAAGTGGTGTTGTGCAGGTATTTGACGGCAATAGAAAGATTTGAAGATGAAGAATAATTCTTATTAGTTTTCGTATCTTGTGGATTTAGTGCACAAACCTTGATCGGCTGGGATCCAATTAGAATCGATTTTTCTTTGAGATATCTGATTGATTAGTTGCGTGATATCGATATTCTATATATTTATCTTTGAGATCAATATTGTTTAGATTGATCTAACCAGACAAGTTCATGAAAATTTTCCTTTAAACAAATGTAAAACATTGTTTGCTAGGATGAAATCTTCACCATAACCCATACACATAATCATAAAACTATATACAAGATTATATCGATGTCATATCTACGAATTTCAAAAGATAAGCGTTATACTTCGTAGTCTAATTACTTAATACTATGATCATACTATTATGATCATGTCTCATTACTAGAGTGTTATATACAATATGTACAATATATACAGCTTCTCAGTTTTGTTTTCTGAAAAGACTAGGGTACCCAAATACACCACAATCTTTTTATTTGATCACAACCTATTCAATCTCTATCGCGTGTAAACCTCTTGGAGCAACAATCACTCAACAAATATTTCCACACTGTGTCCACTTGAAATAGGGTTAGTTCGAACTGGCATAAAAATGTGAGAATATCAAAGTCAAGTGGAGAAATCCAATACACTTTGTGTGATCTTCTATGGATATGAAATCGAGACAATACCACAATAAAGTGTTCACTTGATAATAGGCACAGTATAACTGAAACCTTATAGGATCAATATCAAGTGCCTAGTTAACATACAAGTGCATTTACTAAAATTATATAAAAAAATATAATTGCGGAAATAAAGTACTTGACACAACAAGATTTTGTTAACGAGGAAACCGTAAATGCAGAAAAACCGAGGGACCTAGTTCAGTCTTGAATACTCTCAGAATTAAGCCCCTATAAAAAATCTAAACTAACTTCGTATAGTCGAGACCAAGCAGACACCGAAGCTACTTAGTTCCCTCAGTATCCCTGCGCCTTAGACTTCTAGAGTCACGCACTTGAATAGCAAGTCCTTTCGACCGTATTCCAAACAGCAAAGGAAGGATCTGTTTGGTAACAACTCTAATCAATTGTTGCTAAAGATATAGATGAGTCGTTGAAAAAAGGCTCTTCCATTTAATCTAATAAACTCCTTTGTCTGGTTAGATCAATCTAACTTTAACTACCAAAATAGTCAAGCATAGATTCGCACTCAATCAAAATAGATCTCAAAGATATATATTGAGAATGTCGATCTCACACAACTAATCAATCGAATAAATCTGGTTCTAGTTGGATCCCAGCCGATCAAGGTTTGTGCACACAATTCACACGATACGAAAACCAATAAAAAATCTTCTTCGGTCTTCAAATCTTCTTTAATCTTCAATAACCTGCACACCACCCCTTGAATCTCTTGTGATCAATCACGTACAGAACAAAGTCTGTTAACAGTGGATTATCACAAGATGTCTTTATATCTACAAACAACTCTAAATATCCCATCGATACTGCGATCTAGTTTGAGTGAATCTTATATCAGAAGAGAAGATTCTCAAGAATAAACAAACTGGGTGCAATCTAAGTTTCAATAACCGTTAGTCAATCAAATCAATCAAAAACTAATGACACTGCAATTATCTAACTTCCCGCCAACGGTGCTCCTAGAGGTTCTTGATCCCACATAAGTATTTAAACGAGCGGTATAAACAACAAGAAATAAAGTTTGCCTGGCTCTTAGGATAGTTTGCTAAAAATGCAAACTTAGGTATTTATAGACCAAGGATGTTTGGAAACCAAGGAATTTCCAAAACCGAAAATATTCCCAAGATATGCAATCAATAACAAAATTCGGTTTTCATAATTTCAATAAATGCTTGTCCAATATTTCCGAAATCTCTCAATAGAAAATCTCCAATTAGTAAATGCACATTACTAATTTTTATTCTCTAGAGATATGCATTTAATTGCTAGTAATTAAAGCATATAAAACCAAAAAACTTATTAAAAGATTCTCAATTTATTTCGGCACAGGATCACCTTGAGTTCTAAGGAATATCTTTGAACAATAAACGATAAGAGTTACTGCTCGTGTTCAAAGTATGTTGACATCTTTTCACTGCAAATCCTTATTTCATATTTACATGGATTTACATTCTTGGAATCGATTATACCACACTTTCAAAGAATTTTCGAATTGGTTCACCTGTATTCTAATACCAAATCACATACATGGGTTTAATCGGTTCTACCAATCACTAGAATCGGTTATATCTAATTATGGAAATACTTGTGATCGGTCACACCAGTCACTAGGATCGGTTACACCAGTTACAAGGATCAGTTCCATATACACATGGTATTACTTGTGATCGGTCACACCAGTTACCAGGACCGGTTACACCAATTACAAGGATCGATTACAAAGACTCATGATCGGCCACACCAATTACTAGGATCGGTAACACCAATTACTAGGACCGGTCACACCAATTACAAGGATCAATCATACCATCACATGGTGATTACTTAGGATCGGTTACACCAATTAATAAAAACCAGTCATACCAAATATAAGTCAGGCATTGTGATTAGTTATACCAAGATACATAACATAAGTTAAGATCGGTTCTACCATCTCACACATATTTTGTTGTTTCAATTGCTTTCGGTTGAGGTGAATAATTATGCAAGTTGATTTATTTTGGTTTGTATGAATTATTTATGGCTTAACGAAATAAAAGTGTACGGGATGAGTTGTTTAGTCCAATTCGATTCCGGATAAGAGAAACTAAGTTAATTCTGATCTTAGTTAGACTTATAAAGTGAGGGTTCGGTTATTCAAGTCTAATCGAATGCTTTAACAATAAATGCTAGTTAACTAGCCTAGTACTTGTCTTGTTTAAAATTTAAGGGTCTAAGTTTATGGATAATTAGAACCTGATGAGAAAAATAAAGTTATCTTTATTTTGGTCTTATCGAATTAAGCGGTTGTTTTTGAACAATCGGTTTAGCAAAGGGACTAAGGTGCTTAGTTGATTTTTTGTTTTGCTAAACTAAATTGGAAAAATTGTTTCGGACAATTGTTTCCTTGGTAGCATATCAAAATGAAACTACTTGTAGTTTCAATTTTGATATTAATTATCAAAACATGATGTGTGGAACCCTCGTGCCTAACTCTACAGATTGCAAGTCTATTTTGAGATTTGTAAGATTCTTTTTGTGTTGTCCTTTATTTCTTCGTTTCTTTGTCATTTTGTGACAAAAAGGGGGAGAAATATTTGGAGTAAACGTGATACTGGAATTGATTTTATACTGATTGGTATCGCTAAGGAAAAGAACATTGGTGCTTAAACGTTTTATCTAAACGAAAGAGTGAAAGCACAGACTAAGGGGGAGTAACATGTCATATGAATTGGTATAAAAAAGACGTGCAGATTGAAAATATACCTATCTTCCTAAGAGTGAGTAATAGATTTGTTATTATAATGTCAACAACGACATTTTCAAGGATTGAATGTAAGAAGTTTACTGTGCTGTTGAATTCGGGAATCAAGCGTATGTGTAATAAATTCTTGTAATTTGTTTATCCATATGATGTAAGAGTTTTGTCACTAAAATTGACAAAAGGGGATATTGTTAGAGCATATCTCGGTTGAACCCACCAAGCATTGGTATGTCAAGTTTGGTTGTCATATTTTAGTGAATCAAAACTCATGTTAAGAGTCGCTTGATTATATACTAGAGTCAACTTCGTATAGGTTAGCTTGAAAGTATTAGGATATGAGACATTACAAGTATTGCAGAAGTCTTGAAGATGTGAAGAAGCAAGGAGCTACAACGACAACAATCATCCTTCCACTTGAGATTAGTAATATTTGACTTGAACTGTTTCATTCCCTAACGTATCTTTCAAGTCGTGCATATTGAAAAAAAAACTGCGAAGCATATTTGAACTCTAGATAGACATAATATTAAGGAATACAATACGAGTTTTATTGCTTAACCATTAAACTTTGTAGATAAGACATCGCCATAATCATTTGAATGCTATTGTGATTATATATAGGTATGAGGTGAGGATTTCATCTTAGGGAACGATGTTTTACATGTGTTCTAAGGAAGTAAGTTCATATACTTGTTTGTGAACCGAAAAGGAAATTGCCAGATGTTATTGGTTTTGTTATTCATTGCATTTCTTATGAATAACCAATATGTGTGATTGAGTATAACTGCTCACAACTTGTTTGTGTTCTTGGTAGAACTATTCACAAAGGCCTGACTTATGTATTGGTATGACTTTTATTAGTGAAACCGATCTTAAGTAATCACCTGAGATGGTATGATCGGGTTTGTGTTTTGTCTGACCAAATTTGGGAAAGATGAACCGATCCTAGTAATAGGTGCAGTACATCACAAAGGGGAACCAATCCTTGTATGAGGTGCAACAAGGTTTATAACAGAAAGGGGAACCGATCCTATGAACACGTGCAACACGTTTTTAGGCAAAGGGGTACTGATACTATGGACATGTGCAACATATATAAGTTAGATACCATAAATATGTGGGGAACCGATCGTAGTACCTAGTCAACCGAATTTTGGAAAACTAGTGTGACTATTCACATTACTCACATGGAGGTAGAACCGAAACTTGTTTTGGTAGAACCGTTAAACCCATGATTGTGATTGAATGTTTGTTTGATCAATCACGTAGTTCTTGAAAGTCAGATGAACCAATTCTAAACTTGTTTGGAAGTGTGGCAAATCGGTTTCAAGGTTGTAAGTGTGAAAGAGAACTTACAAATTAAGTATGTCGACATACTTTGAACACGTGTTGTAAATGTTTATTTCTTTAATTGTTCAATGTTATTCCTTAATAGCTAAAGGAAGAAAATCCCAGGATCGAAACATAAGTAAGTTAAGAATCTTTTGATTAAGGTTATTAGTTTCATTTTGTAGGGAAATACAAGAATTAGTAATGTGCATTTACTAATTAGATTTTCCGAGAGATTTCGATCATTATTTTTGGACAGAGCATTTCCAGGAATTATGGAAACCGAATTTGTGCTTTAATGAATATCTTGAGAATATTTTCGGTTTTGGAAATTCCTTGGTGTCCAAACTTCCTTGTCTATAAATACTTGAAGTTTTCCTTTCTAGCAAACTAATCCTTTGTAACAACAGACTTCCTCTTTTGTTGTTGTTACTAGTGTAGCCGCCTATTCGGAGAGGACAATAACCTAATTAAGAGAAATCTCTTACGGCCGCTCAGTTTAAAGTCTTCTTTGGGATTGAGAAGTTCTAGCGTGTACGGTTGGTGGGAAACTAGATAATTGCAGTTTATGTTTTGTTTTCGATTGATTTGATTGACTAATGGTGGTTGAAATCTGATTGCACCTAGTTGTTTTATGCTTGAGAATCATCTCTTCTGATATAAGATTCACTCAAACTAGTTCAGAGTTTCGACAGGGATCTTTAGACTGTTGTTAGTGCTAAAGACGATCTTGTGATTGTGGATGGGGAAAAACGGTTTGCTGGTTTTTTAGGAAAGTGAAGTATCGAGCGTGCGGACGAGACACCTCGACCGAGCAAACTTCTGAACCTCACACAGATGCACTGCAAAGGGAGTGCTTAGATTCGAGAGATCAATCTGTAGGACTACGGCCTAAACCAATTCAATGGCCGTTCTAGAGTCAATTCGGCCACAAAGAGGGAGATGGGTTGATCTGTAGGAGGGAAGCTGAGAATTGTGTTGGATCAATGATGATTAAGGATTGTGGATGTGTTGAAGGTTTCTGTAAATTGATGAACTGCTGAAGTTGAGTTCTGTGAATAAGTTTTAATCGAGTTGTTGACGAATGATGATCCTGATCGGTTGTCCTCGATTTGGACTTATTTATATTGCAAGAATAATGAACACCCTGATCCCTGTAAGTGTGACGGTTTCTTGAGTGAAAGAGTGGGAAAGTGGAAGATCGTGGTGAAACCAGTTCCAGGTCGTGCGGAGACTTGGTTAACCGTCCACCCACTACTTTGCTAACTTCTTCAACCGTTTCACGACTTACTCACATTCTCATCGTGGATGAATCCACGTGCCATAGGCCGCCAGACCAAAACCCAAACTAATATCCCCATGTGACATGATTGATGTCTCACGAATCGTGGAGTCTGCATGACAAACGTGTATTTGATTAGTCACGTTGACTGGTTAGACAATGAGTCTAGGTTTTGTTGAATTGAGCATGAATGAATTGCTCAGTAGAACATTCGAGTAACTGAGCAAGTATTGCTCGACGAATTACTGGATATCGATGGTTGGATCAATATTCAAGCAATTGAGTAAGTATTGCGAATTACTGAATATTGATAGTTGGGCGATTGAGCAAGTATTTCTCAATTCGACAAATTACTGAATATTGATAGTTAGATCAATATTCGAGCAAGTGAGAAAATATTGCTCAATTAGACGAATTACTGATAAATTACTGAATATTGATAGTTGGATCAATATTCAAGAAATTGAGAAAGTATTGATCAATTCGACGAATTACTGAATATTGATAGTTGGATCAATATTCGAGTAATTGAGCATGTATTGCCCAATTCGATGAATTATTTATTGGTGCGTGACCCAATAAAATATTAATTAAAATATTGGTAGGCTACCGAATATTATGTAATTAATCCACGTGTTGTTTGTTGGATCAACATAAATATATTTAGTGTTTGAACTTGCTCAGAATGATGATTCGTGGAGCGTTTGTTCGAAACCCTAATTTTTGATCAATTGTTCATTAATTAACGAATTGCTAAAATAGATCATGAGCGAAGGAGGGACCGACCATACGGGACTACAGACGTCCATGTAATTCCCAATTTAACGAGTGAGCTTACACCAGGGTCCTGAGTTGACCGTTTGGGGAAGGAATGACGATTAGATGCCGGTTTCATCATTTATTGAAATAGTGCTCGATTGAGCATTAGGTGATAAAACCTAATTATGGAAGAGTGAGGGACCGACCAAGATGGCATGAGACCGGCCCTTGGTGGTCGTGGGACAGCTGGTGGGCGTTTGAGCAAACTACAAGTTGGTTGGGAAGAGTTTGGACCCAATATGAGCAATTACGCAAATTAGGTCAAAATTATGAAAACGTGTGGGACCGGATCATTGCAAGCCTTAGAGTCGCCCTTGGTCGGTCAAGGGAGCATGCTTGTGTCACCATAATACACGTGTCTCAGTCCTGAGAGTTTCGGCATTTTTTGATGTGCGTTTGAGCAATATCTTGGATTTTCAGAAGAGTTCGATCTTTGACTGAAATTCTCGATTTTGATCGAATGAGCAAGTATGCCCGTTTGATCAATATTTTGTGAATATTAAAATAATAATATTTTAATATATTTTCGTGAGTAGCCTAGTCGGTCATGTGACCATGTTGACTTTTGGCTTTTTCATGGTTTGAGCAATATTTGAGAAAATATGGATAAACCATGATTTTTGCTGAAACAGGGAAGTTTCACAAGATGAGAAAAATAAAAATTTATGAGAGATTAGGGATTGCAAGGTGTGGGACCGGCCATGGATAGGGCATGGACGGCCGGCTAAGTTTCCCGATCCCTAACACCTTTCCTATTTTATATTATTATTTTTTCTTCGTGAAACCACGAAAATATGGAGAAACCATGAAAATATGGAGAAATCATGAGTTTTGCTCAAACAAGGAAAGTTGTTAGAATGGAGGAGTCTTCATGAGTACATGAAAATAACAAAATAAGGAAAAATAATGGAGGAAGCATGGGACCGGCTTCAGCTAAGGCACGACCGGACTACCGGTGGGCCCGGCCCATGGGCGCTTCTCCATTATTTTAATGTTATTATTTTCTCTCTCCTATTTTGTGTAGGATTCCTCATTTTTCCATATTTTGGATGCTCGTTCGCGCATTTGGGTGCTCGTTCGTGTATCATTGTCGAGTACACTTGCACCATTTTATGGGGCTTACTCAGTGGTAGTCCAGAATCCCGATTGTCGAATATTTATTACTAATTTATGAAATTCAGTGGAGAATGATTCATGAAACTGAGTAATAAAAGTGAGTAGTTTTTTAATATCAATCCATAGGATCAGCCGTGGATTCGACCATGAATTCGGAATAATAAAACGAGTATTACCATTCCATGGGATCGTGGATTCGACCATAGAATCAGAGTAATAAAAGTATTTATTACTATTTCATGAGATCTGCTGTGCATTCGATCATGAAATCGGAGTAGTGAGATTATCTATTACCATTCCATGAGATCAACTGTGGATTCGATCATGAAATTGGAGTAATGAGATAAAATAGATTATCTTCTAGGAATTCAGTGGTGAATGTCACAGTATAATTAATGTATTACAGAAGGGATATTATCCAGTTAAAGCGTCATACCCGTTCTGAAAGGTGCATAGTCAGAAAACAACGAGTGTTGCTGAAGTCCTGAAGGCGTTATTTCTCTCAATCTTACGGAGAACTGCCAGGATCTATGCACGGTCTCTCTATATAGTCAGGGAACATTGAGTGTCACCGACGTCCTGAAGGCGTTATTGCTCTCAATCTTACGGAGAACCGCCCAATCGTTCTTCTATGTATAGGGGGGTCTCTCTCATGTAGTCAGGGAACATTGAGTATCACCGACGTCCTGAAGGCGTTAATGCTCTCAATCTTACGGAGAACCGCCCAATTATGCTATTTTACATAGAGGGCATGATGAAATGCAAGGTATTGAACGCTTATCTAGTGGAGGCCTTTCGAAAACAAATTCACCATGGATCGTAAAATATGAATCATCACATGCCTGAAAGTCGTGTCAGAAACATGCAGTATCATGATTTTACGATTTTGTCCTTTGTTGAAAATTCACCATCTACATTAACTCCCCTGCTTAGTGAGGGACAGTCATGTTCTGCAGTAAGCATTAAATGGTGATTTTCAATCGACGAGATCAGCGGTTGAACTCAGTCATACAAATGTATTTTCAGAATCCTCGATTTGCTCCAATGGTGTCATGTACGAGCAAATGTTCGGGTGAGGACCCTGATAGTATGATAGAGTGTTATCCCGTGAGAACGGAGAGATGGGGCACTGTTGATTTGGACGATCGGGCATCCTATTTTGGTCGGTTTAATGTGTTCGGGCCCGAGCCCAAAAAGTAATCCTTGTTTTAGGAACAGACGTTTGTTCGTTCTTTAGTTAAGAAACAAACAAAATATAGTGATAAAAATTTTGTCTATACACTTTCACGAAAGCCAAAATTTTATTTTTTAAATATGTGAGATTATACAAAAGGGAATAAGCTCTCGTTTCAAAGGTGGATGCTCGTACGAGAGAAAAGTTTTTTTTTTTGAATAGACATGCGTCTGTTAGCAATAAAAACTTTTGTCTATGATCTTTCATGGAAATATTTATTTTCGATATGTGAGCTTTCATAAATTTTTGAAAATACACTTCTCGTTTCAAAGACGGATGCTCGCGAGAGGGAGCAAAAATATATACATATATTTTCAGAGTTACATGAGTTTCACGTTAAAATATATATTTTTGTAAAATCAATGTTTTGATTTTGAACAATTGTTGAAAGCAGACAATTATTCACGTTGAAAAAATGTCTGTATGTGAGTTTTCACAATTGTAGAATGGACGTCTGTCCAAAATTTTTGAAAAACCAGTGAATGTTCACACAGTGAAAATCTATATGAAATCAATTTTGATTTTCAGCAATTGTTAGAAGTAAGCAATTTTTGATAAAATATTGTTTGTATGGATTTTGTGATCTGATAGTGTATACACAAAACCAATGAGTGTTCACTTGATGGGAGTCGCTCACACAGTGAAAATTATGTGAATTGTTCAATTATGGAAGTTTCGTGAATTTTTCACAGTTTTATGAAAATCACGTTATGGTTTTGAATAACGAATTTTTTTCGTATTTGCAGGTTTGAAGGAGCGAACAAATTCTCGAGATTATGATCACTACAGCTAGTGAAGTTTTAAATAGGTAAGAGTTGGATGGTTATCATTTTTGTTGCGTGTTTGTTATTGGTATATCCATGACTCCATGCCTTTCGCCTCAGATAATTGTGACTTCCAGTTACAACCACCCTCCTGGCTCTTCCGGGGAACGCTCCAGAAACATCAAGTCAAAGATGAAGACCTCTGCAGATGTTCATGCCGAGGTGAACCAACCTTTCAAAGACGCTGAAAAGATGATACATTGTATGTCTCTCGATCATCATCTGGGAGTCGTCCGTGGTGGAATCAACGCTTTCTTAGCTTTAGCGGATGCAGAAGAGAAGCAGGGACGAGATGAGTTATTATTGAAAAGGAAAGCTGAAGATGAAAGGCTTGCAGCTTATCAGCAAATGCCGTCGGCTTCAGCAAATGAGACTAGCGGCTGAAGATGAAGCCCGATCTCCCGCGGAAGGCGTATCTTCTGATTCAGATGTAGATGAATGAAGAATTTCGTCATAATTCGTCATCAGAAAATTCAGAAGTCAGGTCTTCATTGAAAATGATGTAAAATCTTCGTCCGATGTCGAATTTTCGTGATCTACCCGTGTTTCTTCATCCTCAGAAAATTTCCAAACTTAATCAAAGAATCTTTTTGTCTTTTGAGCACGTTTAAGGGTCGAAATCGACGAAACAGTAAACTTCCAGGAGGTTTTCAGAAAATTTTCAGCTGTCATGCAGTCCAAAGTTTTGGCCACATCTTTTTGATCATTTCTCCAAATGATGTGAATTTTGGATATGTTGTAGACGACATCCATACAAAGAGAATGGTATATGGCCCATCCATAGATTCTTCACCAATATCTCCCAGATTGCTGCTTTATGCGGAACAGTGTAAAATCATCTCAGACGAGCTTGTTGTAAAACACTCTTGTTGTGTCTTTAGACCATTCGCTTGTGTCTTAAACGGTTGGTGAAGGATTTTAATATCATTTATTCATTTGAGATCAGGACCCCTTGATTGATACATAAGCATGGTGCTTGCAGTGCCATCTTGCTTCTGTCACCCGTAGAAACATCACTTCTGAAACCCTGGTCACGAGACCATAATTGAGGTTGCTCTCAAGAGGGGTGATGTAATGACCGTGGTTGCATGTCCCAGTGGTAGCATTCCTTTCATGATGACTGATTAGCACATGAGAGTATGGTGCCACGGGTCTTGGACTGTGAAACTGATCGTCATGATCAGTGGACCGTCAGTCCCCAGTATTTTGTTAAATCTCTCCTTTTTGTTTCTCTTCTTCTGGCAAGACTTAGATAGAGGACCCAAGTAGAAAAATTGATGTAAATACCTAGGTGGTCGAAGTTGGAGGTACCTTGATGAAGTACTTAGTGGAAAGACCTGGTGGACACCGATCAACTGTGGAAGTTATGAATCCCGTTTGAGAATTGCTGCTTGCATGTTGTATGCTCTGGAAGCTGTAGGAACCTCATATGACGTCGGAATTCGATGCTTGATCCCAACTTTTGAATCTAAGATACTGAGTTATCACATGAGCAAAGAATCACTCAATTTGGAGTTGCATAGGTCAGCCAACGAAGCATGCACATTTGTAATTTGTAATCCTATACAAATGTTTCAGATTTCGTAGACCTGACGGTAAAGACCATATCTTTCACCTCACATGTACGATTGATGTGCCCTTTTGGTATGTTGTAGAAGAGACATAGACGAACATCTTTCTTTGAGGAAGTATTGTCCCATTACTCACCCATTGGTACGTTTTTGCAAACCCATGGCATGGAGCATGTCGTATCTCATTTGTAGAGGCGATGAGAACATCTTGTAGAAGACTCTGATTTGTGCCCGTCTGTCGTGCAATCTTTGGGAAGACGTTCATGTTTTCATGTCTACACGTCTTGATATGAATCATTAGGGCTTGAAGAAGTGAAAAAGCGGGGGTATAACAACACCACCCAATATTTCGCTTAGCAATCTGTATGGACAAACTCGAATATACTTTTAAGAGAATCAACAAGACTCAATCAATTAAAAGTATATCAACGAGTTTATCTCTCTCTTCTTGATTTGATTTACTCAAGCAAGAACTGCGAGTTCTAATCAAATACAAGGAATAACTTGGATGGTACCAAAGACCAATATCCAAGGATCAATCAATGACAATCAACAACCAAAGGCTGGATTACTCTAATTGATGATCTAACACACAACCTGTATTATTTCAATTATACAGATAAAACAATATAATGCGGAAGTTGAAATAACACAGACACCAGAAATTTTTTTAACAAGGAAACCGCAAACGCAGAAAAACCACGGGACCTAGTCCAGATTGAACACACACTGTATTAAGCTGCTACAGACACTAGCCTACTCCAAGTTAACTTCGGACTCGACTGTAGTTGAAGCCCAATCAGTCTCCCACTGATCCAAGGTACAGTTGTACTCCCTACGCCTCTGATCCCAGCAGGATACTGTGCACATGATTCCCTTAGCTGATCTCACCCACAACTAAGAGTTGCTACGACCCAAAATTGCAGGCTTTGATAATAAACAAATCTGTCTCACACATACAAGTTTATTAAAGGATCAATCTGTCTCCCACAGATAAACCCCAAAGGTTTGGTTCCGTCTTTTGATAATAATCAAGGTGAACAGGAACCAATTGATAACCCGATCTTATATTCCCTAAGAACAACCTAGAGTTATCAATCACCTCACAACAATCTTAATCGTATGGTAGCGAAACAAGATGTTACGGAATCACAAACAATAAGACGAGGATGTTTATGATTATTTTTTATATCTTGCCTATCGGAGATATCAATATCAAGCCAATCAATCTGATTGTATTCGTACGATAGAAGATGCAAGATCAGATCACACAACTACGATAAAAGTAGTATCGATCTGGCTTCACAATCCCAATGAAGTATTTAAGTCGTTAACCTGGTTTTTAGAAGAAGAAAGCCAAAGGTTAAAGGAGAAACGACTCTATCATGCAAACTAGTATCACACGTAAGGTGTGGGGATTAGTTTTTCACAAATACTAGATGTCTCCTTTATATAGTCTTTCAAATCGGGGTTTTCAATTAAGTTACCTTGGTAACAAAGCAATAAATATCCACCGTTAGATGAAAACCTGATTTAGATTCAAGCTAATATTTCTCAACCGTTAGATCGAAAAATTCGCTTGTTACACACACTTGACAATTCACGTTTCTAGGTTTGTTAACCGTACCCAAACGTATGCACTTGTTGGTTCAACAATAGTTAACCAAAAGGTTAGCCATATGAGCATTTCATATCAACCGTGTTCTTCTTCACCATAACTAGTTCAAATGACTTCAAATGAACTAGTTAGAGTGTTTTTCAATTGCAAGGAAATCTCATGTACTACACAAGACACAATTGAAGCAAAGATGATTTGTTTCAGTTGAATCGGTTCATGAACTTTTATAGCCACGGTTTGCAAACTGCATTCCTTATTCTTTTTTAAGTTTAAGTTCTGACATAATCTTCAGATATATAACCTTCTCAATTTTGCAGACTAGGTTGGCAGACTTAAGTTACCGGACAGAGTTTACAAACTCCAGCAGAAATTCTCGGGTATGAGAACTTTGCCGGTTCGCGGACTGGGTTCGCGGACTGAGTTCGCGGACTTAGCTTCACGCAAGTAGTTCGCGGACTGGGTTTGAGAACTTCGGAAGTTCGCGGACTTGGCTCACACCATTCTTCCGGTTGTCTTGATCAACAAAGTTCGCAAACTTTGGTTCAAGGAATATGACTTATACATAAATGTGTTTCCACAACAATGCTTATGTCCACCATTGGTTATGTAATCTAAACTCTCATTTCAATCATTGAAACATTCTTAGAGGACGTTATATAGTTGTTACACCATTTCTCATCAAAGCAATTTTCAAGATGATTGAAACATATCATGAATTTCGTCACATGGTAAAGATAAACTTGATCGAAGCGAAAATCTTATCAACACATATTTCGAGATATAGATAGGCGAGGTATACTCGGTTCGAAATACCAAATGTGTATGATCCAAGTCTACATATATAGCATACGACTTCTTGTCTCAAAGAGTAGGGGATAAAGTAGATAGACTTTTGAGTGATAGATAAGTTCAAGTCTTTACATACCTTTTTTTCGATAAGTTCCACCAGTTCCTTGTGTAGTTCTTCTACTTGTATGATGAATCGCCATGAAGTCCTTGAGCTCAAGTACACTTTCTATCCTATTCCGAGACTTAACTATAATAGACTAGAAGTCAAGGCTTATAGTTTTGATCACTAACATTGACAAACATGCTTGAGATAGCAACGCATGCGAGTTCGACCGAGCAATTCTCTAAAAATCTCCCCCTTTGTCAATTTTAATGACAAAACTATCAATACATATGGAATACAAAAAAGATAAAGAAACTTTAGTAGCTCCTATTCCACATGTCTAATCTTCAACATTCCTCGAAATCTTCGTCACTTCCAAGTACTCCAATGATCCCAAAGGTTGTAAGTTTAGCATCACCGTTGTTGAAGATCCGTAGCTATAACAATGAGAAAACATAGTCCTCAATCATTGTTATACAGTGTCATAGTATTATTACACAGCGTCAAAGTTCAATTGTATCACAACTTCAACAATAATACTATGGTGATATGTATCACTCCCCCTTAGTCAATACTCCATCTCACATAGAAATCACTTCCCCTTACACAATGATCCGAAAACCATATGTATTTGTAGTATGAGCTACATATTAGTTCTCCCCCTTTTTGTCAATAAAATTGGCAAAGGTACAAGAACGGGATCATAATGAAATTTCCGAGAG
Source organism: Papaver somniferum (assembly GCF_003573695.1). Taxonomy (NCBI): domain Eukaryota; kingdom Viridiplantae; phylum Streptophyta; class Magnoliopsida; order Ranunculales; family Papaveraceae; genus Papaver; species Papaver somniferum. The sequence goes on along the minus strand of NC_039361.1, from coordinate 79,048,439 downwards.
AGACATTTCATGACAAAAGGAAAAAAATACATACCAACTAATTTAGATACAATCATAAAGCCGAAGCTAAGTGCATTCATCAAGGAGTTTAAAGATACAAGATAACCCCTATAAAATTTCACAGACGCACACCCCTCAAGATATGACCATTAAGAACAAGTTTAAAAGAACTCTCCCCCATTTGATGTCATTCCCGAAAGAACAACAAGAGCGACCTTAATTTCAAAAGAAAAGAAGGATTTTGAAACAAAAATGACACTAACAAGACAAAAACAACTCTACAGAAACTGAACTGGAGTAAACCTGCTGGAGTTTCAAACTCAATTGCCCAAAATAAAGACATAAGCATAGGGGCAAGAGTTATAGAAACGTTTTAATGAACCAAAACAACACCAATAGACTGCCGCAAGTGTTGAAACGTAGCAGTTCCCAATGGTTTGGTAAGAATATTATCCAATTGTTGTTCAGAAGGCATAAATTCCATACTTATGATACCATTTTCATAGAGATCACGAATAAAATGGTACCTTATGTCAATGTGCTTTGTTCTTGAGTGCTCAACGGGATTCTCAGTGATTCGAATCTCACTAGAATTATCACAAAAGATATTCATTATTCCATTATCAACTCCATCATCAACTAGCATTTGTTTCATCCATATGAGTTGAGTACAACATGATCCAGCATCAATATATTCTGCCTCACATGTAGACATGGATTGAGAATTTTGCTTCTTGCTATCCCAAGCTACAATATTTAGTCCTACATAGTAGATACCCCCTGATGTACTTTTTCTGTCTTCCACACATCCTGCCCAATCAACATCTGAATAAGCAGATAGATCAGTGTTAGTATCAAAAGTGTAAGATAAACCATACCCGGCAGTGTGATTAATATATTGAATTATACTTTTTGCAGCTGCAAGTGGATTTGCCTGAAACCTGGCACAACAACCAACATTGAAAGAAATGTCAGGTCTAGTAGTTGTAAGATACAAAAGGCTACCAATAATAAATCGATACAACTTTTGATCCACTTTTGCTCCTTTCTCATCTCTATGTAGTTTACCAGTAGTGGGCATAGGTTTCAATTTTGGGGAAGACTTATCCCGACCGACCCTTGTCATAAGGTCTCAAGCATACTTCTCTTGGGATAAGTAAATTCCATCCTTATGTTGTTGAATTTGTAATCCTAAGAAGAATTTTAATTCACCAACATTGCTCATTTCAAATTTCTTAGCAAGAGATACTTGGAAGTCCTTTGCAAATTTTTCAGAAGTTGATCCATAGATGATATCATCTACATAGATTTGAGAAATAATCACATCTTTCCCACTCCATTTGGTAAACAAGGTTTTATCAGCTCCGCCTCTTGAAAAACATTTTCTAATGAAAGAAGTGGTAAGTTTTTGAAACCAGGCTCTAGGTGCTTGTTTCAACCCATACAATGCCTTTTTGAGTTTTAGCACATGATCTGGGAAATCAAGGTTTTCAAACCCCTTAGGGTTTTCACAAAAGATCTTCATTATTCTAGTATCAACTCCATAATCAGCTAGCATTTGTTTCATCCATATGATTTGAGTACAGCATGATCCAGCAGCAATATATTCTGCCTCACATGTAGACATGGATTGAGAATTTTGCTTCTTGCTATGCCAAGCTACAAGATTTAGTCCTACATAGTAGAAACCCCCTGATGTACTTTTTCTGTCTTCTACACATCCTGCCCAATCAGCATCTGAATAAGCAGATAGATCAGTGTTAGTATCAAAAGTGTGAGATAAACCATACCCGGCAGTGTGATTAATATATCGAATGATCCTTTTTGTAGCTGCAAGATGAGATTCCTTTGGATTTGCCTGAAACCTGGCATAACAACCAACACTGAAAGAAATATCAGGTCTAGTAGCGGTAAGATACAAAAGGCTACCAATAATATATCGATACAACTTTTGATCCACTTTTGCTCCTTTCTCATCTCTATGTAGTTTACCAGTAGTGGGCATATGTGTCAATTTTTAGGAAGACTTATCCAGACCGAACCTTGTCACAAGGTCTCGAGCATACTTCTCTTGGGATAAGTAAATTCCATCCTTATGTTGTTGAATTTGTAATCCGAAGAAGAATTTTAATTCACCAACATTGCTCATTTCAAATTCCTTAGCAAGAGAGACTTGGAAGTCCTTTGCAAATTTTTCAGAAGTTGATCCATAGATGATATCATCTACATAGATTTGAGAAATAACCACATCTTTCCCACTCCATTTCGTAAACAAAGTTTTATCAGCTCCGCCTCTTGAAAAACCTTTTCTAATGAGAGAAGTGGTAAGTTTTTCAAACCAGGATCTAGGTGCTTGTTTCAACCCATACAATGCCTTTTTGAGTTTTAGCACATGATCTGGGAAATCAGGGTTTTCAAACCCCTTGGGTTGAGCGACATAAACTTCCTCCTTTAAAATTCTGTTTAGGACTGCGGATTTTATATCCATTTGAAACAGCTTAACCTTAAGAAAACAAGCATGAGCTAACAAAAGACGAATGGACTCAAGGCGTGCCACAGGAGAAAAGGTCTCGTCAAAGTCAATCCTTTCAATGTGTGAATATCCTTGAGCGATAAGTCTAGCTTTGTTTCTGACAATCGTGCCAAATTCACCAGACTTATTCTTGAATATCCATTTGGTACCAACAATATTGATATTAGAGGGTCAAGGTACAAGTTCCTACACATCTTGTATTTGAAATTGATTTAACTCTTCATGCATTTCATTCACCGAGCTTCAACAATATTCCTTGGTTCTACTTATGAAAGATAACAACCAAAATTGCACATATTTTGAAGTTGTCCTCTTGTTTTGGCTGTAGAATCTCTTCCTTCAATAATATTGTTGGGATCATGATTCCTTTAAACCCATAGATGTCGTGGAGGGACACGTTCTTGTTCGTAAGGAATGGCTTGATCAGTGCTCTTCTCCTCGTCACTAGAAATGTCAGGATCAGTAACCGTTGGGATAACTTTAACTGATTCTGGAATTTCTTTTACTTTTTCAATTATCGCGGTTGGAGGCAATTCAGCAGGAGGATTATCATGACGAAAGTTACTAATGTCGTCGATGATAACATTAGTAGATTCCATCATGACTTGTGTTCTGATATTAAACACTCGAAAACCACGACTATCAGAAGCATAGACAAGAAAGATACCTTGATCACTTTTGGTGTCGAATTTCCCTTTCTGTTCTCGATCTTTCAGAATATAGTACTTATTTCCAAACACCCTGAGATAGTGTAGGTTGGGTTTCCTTCCGTACCACAACTCATAAGGAGTGTTAAGGGTTTTAGACCGTAAATACACATGGTTGATCAAGCAACATGCTGTAAAAACAGCTTCTCCCCGAAATATTAATGGTAAGTTTTTGTTATGGAGCATTACCCTGGCCATTTCCTGAATATTCCTATTCTTTCTTTCAGCAACTCCATTAGCTTGAGGAGTGATAGGTGGTGAGTATTTTTGAATGATCCCCAGTTCGTCACAGAATTCAAATACCTTGGTATCTTTGAATTCAATTCCACGATCGCTTCTAATTTTCTTTAGTTTGCGACCTTGTTCGTTCTGGATCCTTTTAACAATAATCTTGAATTTACCAAGAGTTTCATTCTTATGAGATAGAAATACAACCCAAGTGAATCAAGTGTAATCATCTACCATAACTAAAGCATACTTCTTACCAGCAACAGTGGGTTTTTGAATTGGTCCGAAGAGATCCATATAAATTAAATCAAGTGGAGCTTTAGTGAGAATATCTCGAGATGATTTTTGGTGAACTTTCGTTTGCTTACCCTTTTGACAGGCACCACATACACCTTCAATCTTTGCATTGATTTTGGGAATGCCTCTAACAAGTTCTTTGTTAATGATCTTAGTTAGAAGACGATAATTGATGCGACCAAAACACTCATTCCAAAGATGTGTAGATTCCACCTTAGTCAAATTACAACGGTTGCTAAACTGAGTATCAAGTAGATAACAGTTGTTTTTACCACGAGTTCCTTGAAAAATTACTTTCCCAGTTTTGTCTACAATGTCACATCCATTTGCATTGAAGACAACTCCATGTCCTTTGTCACAAATTTGACTAATAGAAAGAATATTAGCAGTCATACCTTTTACGTATACTACATCATGGATTTATGGAACACCGGGCAGTTTGATCGTTCCCTTCTTGCTGATGTAGCAACAAATCCTATCTCCAAACGTTATAGGACCTCCTTCATAGTCAATAGACGAAACAAACCATGTGATATCACCTGTCATATGTCTACTACATCCACTATCAAGAAACCATTGAAAAGGAGACGTAGATCTTAAAGCAAAGGCACCCATACTATTAGTACTTCTATGTTTAGAGTTTCCTGATAGTTTTGTTCTTTCAGAGTATCAAAAAGTTGTTTAGTTTTCGTACAAAGATTACTTGCAACATTCAGACTCTTTTGAAACGACATATAAACTTGTTGACGGTGATTGGAATATTCACAACAACAATACGGGCCAAAATCTTGAACTTTGTCTGAGTGGTTCCTAGTCATATCAGTTTTCACAACAACCGGTCGTTGATTACTATCTGATTTACGACTATTCTTTAAAGAGGAACAACTGGAGTTTCTCAGATTTACCAAGGGACTATTACCAGATATCAAATCCTTAGGAATTGCAATTTCTGCAACAAGACCAGAGTTGATCCGGATTTGTTCATCCAACCCTTTTCGAAGAGTAACCAGTTTATCAGACTTTTTTATACGGTTGGTTTTTAAACCTGGTGAAGCGTCAATTAAGACTTTTTTATACGCTACAAACACAGACTTTTGAGGTCTTGAACGTGTTTTCCTGCTATGATACCAATTGAAAAAGCGGGGGTCTAACAACACCACCCAATATTTCGCTTAGCAATCTGTATGGACAAACTCAAATATACTTTTAAGAGAATCAATAAGACTCAATCAGTTAAAAGTATATCAACGAGTTTATATCTCTCTTCTTGATTAGATTTACTCAAGCAAGAACTGCGAGTTCTAATAAAATACAAGGAATAACTTGGATGGTACCAAAGACCAATATCCAAGGATCAATCAATGACAATCAATAACCAAAGGTTGGATTACTCTAATTGATGATCTAACACACAACCTGTATTATTTCAATTATAAAGATAAAACAATATAATGCCGAAATTGAAATAACACAGACACCAGAAATTTTGTTAACGAGGAAACCGCAAATGCAGAAAAACCTCGGGACGTAGTCCAGATTGAACACACACTGTATTAAGCCGCTACAGACACTAGCCTACTCCAAGCTAACTTCGGACTGGACTGTAGTTGAACCCCAATCAGTCTCCCACTGATCCATGGTACAGTTGTACTCCCTACGCCTCTGATCCCAGCAGGATAATGCGCACTTGATTCCCTTAGCTGATCTCACCCACAACTAAGAGTTGCTACGACCCAAAATCGCAGGCTTTGAAAATAAACAAATTTTTCCTGCACATACAAGTCTATCAAAGGATCAATCTGTCTCCCTCAGATAAACCCTAAAGGTTTTGTTCCGTCTATTGATAATAATCAAGGTGAACAGGAACCAATTGATAATCCGGTCTTATATTCCCGAAGAACAGCCTAGAGTTATCAATCACCTCACAACAATCTTAATCGTATGATAGCGAAACAAGATGTTGCGGAATCACAAACAATGAGACGAAGATGTTTGTGATTACTTTTTATATCTTGCCTATCGGAGATATCAATCTCAATCCAATCAATCTGATTGTACTCGTCTGATAGAAGATGCAAGATCAGATCACACAACTACGATAAAAGTAGTATCGGTCTGGCTTCACAATCCCAATGAAGTCTTTAAGTCGTTAACTTGGTTCTTAGAAGAAGAAAACCAAAGGTTAAAGGAGAAACGACTCTAGCACGCAAACTAGTATCACACATGAGGTGTGGGGATTAGTTCTGCACAATATTAGATGTCTCCTTTATATAGTCTTTCAAATCAGGGTTTGTAATTAAGTTACCTTGGTAACAAAGCAATCAATATCCACCGTTATATGAAAACCTGATTTAGATTCAAGCTAATATTTCTCAACCGTTAGATCGAAAACTTAGCTTGTTACACACACTTGACAATGCACGTTTCTAGGTTTGTTAACCGTACCCAAACATATGCACTTGTTGGTTCAATAATAGTTAACCAAAAGGTTAGCCATATGAGCATTTCATATCAACCATGCTATTCTTCACCATAACTAGTTCAAATGACTTCAAATGAACTAGTTAGAGAGTTTTTCAATTGCAAGGAAATCTCATGTACTACAAAAGACACAATTGAAGCTAAGATGATTTGATTCACTTGAATCGGTTCATGAAATTTTATAGACACGGTTTGCAAACTGCATTCCTTATTCTTTTTAAGTTTAAGTTCAGACATCATCTTCAGATATATAACCTTCTCAAGTTCGCAGACTAGATTCGCGAACTTAAATTACCGGGCAGAGTTTACAAACTCCAGCAGATATTCTCGGGTATGAGAACTTCGCCGTTTCGCGGACTTAGCTTCACGCAAGTAGTTTGTCAACTCCAGCAGAAATTCTCGGGTTTGAGAACTTCGGCAGTTCGCGGACTTGGCTCACGCCATTCTTCTGGTTCTCTTGATCAACAAAGTTCGCAAACTTTGGTTCAAGGAATATGACTTATACATAAATGTGTTTCCACAACAATGCTTATGTCCACCATTGGTTATGTAATCTAAACTCTCATTTCAATCATTGAAACATTCTTAGAGGACGTTATACAGTTGTTACACCATTTCTCGTCAAAGCAATTTTCAAGATGATTGAAACATATCATGACTTTCGTCACATGGTAAAGATAGCTTGATCGATGCGAAAATCTTACCAACACATATTTCGAGATAGAGATAGGCGAGGTATATCCGGATCGAAATACCAAATGTGTATAATACAAGTCTATATATATAGCATACGACTTCTTGTCTCAAAGAGTAGGAGATAGAGTAGATAGACTTTTGAGTGATAGATAAGTTCAATTCTTCACATACCTTTTTTGTCGAGAAGTTCCACCGGTTCCTTGAGTAGTTCTTCTACTTGTATGATGAATCGCCATGAAGTCCTTGAGCTCAACTACACTTTATATCCTAGTCCGAGAATTATCTATAATAGACTAGAAATCAAGACTTATAGTTTTGATCACTAACATTGAAAAACATGCTTGAGATAGCAACGCATGCGAGTTCGACCGAGCAATACTCTAACAAGAAGTACGATCCGTAGCGTAAAGCTTCATAGAATGGATAGTTGATGAAGCCGGATGTTGCGCCTGAGACTGTTGTTGATGCTGAGATCACGATTGAATTCTCTCCAGAAATTCTTGTTGATGCTGAGACCATGAATGGAGCTCCTATACATATTCTTGTTGATGCTGATACTATGATTGGAGTCGCCCAGAGACCGAAAAGGCTAGAACCATGATTTTATGTGGTCAGTGAAGAGAAGAAGTTTCTCAGTCGTGCGGGGGCTTGTGATGTAGAGAAGTCCAGTTGATGAAGTTTCACGGAATCACCTCCGGTTTCCCAGTGTATGTTGAATGAGTTAGTGCTATTCATGTATGGATGATGTTGCATCTTCAGAAGTCTTATCATGGGATAGTGAAGACTTATCGATTGTAGTTCAGTTACGCTTCGATCATGGTGGTGTTGAATCAGTGCGTCATCGTCCAGATATTTGTGCTGAAGCTAGATGTGCCATTAACGAAGGTGTACTCTTCGATTGGGAGTACAATTTGAAAGATTCTTAGATGTTTGAGCGTTGAAGCGTCATATCCTTTAAGCATTGAATTTCTTAGGTTTGATTGTCTCTGCCTTGAGTATTTTCTAATGATTCAACATTCCTTTCGTTGCGGCAGTGGGATTCAACACTTATGCAGACATCAGGGCTTTCTGATTTTATGGGACACATGGACACTCCTGCAAGTCTATGGAGAAACGCCAAAAGTGTTCTTTGCCATGCTTGGACATCATCTAAGTAATGAATGCCTCAATGCTCGATTCAAAGAAATTTCAGATTCAACCACTTGGTAAAATACTAATGCGGTGAAGCTGACATTCATAACATCTTGCAGAGTTGCTATCAGAATTGAGTCCCCATGCTAGGATAGCATGTGAGGAAATCAGTGAGGAATGGGACTTTCCTGTGTGTGGAGTCTCTTGATGAATGTCTATGTATTTTTTGCAGGTTCTTTCTTCAACCTCGCCAAAGTTCAAAATTCCTCTGATGATGGAATGTCCGCCAAATCTTCTGGATCAGAACTTTCTTCGTTGGAGAGATGTACAACCAAAGGCGCTTTGTCATTAGCCATCTTTTCAGCGTGGATCCATGCTTGTCTGAAGAACATGTCATATCCTGGATCTTCCTGATTATGTGAAACTTGATTTCTGTCCAGGTTGAACTTATGTTCACTTTGAGAGTGATGTAGCCATAAGTAAATCCGAGCGTTCCTTCAAGGTCCCTGATTGAGATGGGATAACGAGTAGATTCTTGTCCAGTGATGCCTGCGGATCTAAGGGTTTTTAGTGGAATGATGTTGATGGTGGTGTCAGCATCGATCAACATTCTTCCAAATTCATTTCCTCTGAGATGGACTGTGGTAAGCAGTCCCAGTCGTGCATCTCCCTGTCTGTGGATGAAGGTTCAATGAGCATTTCCGGGATGGACGGAATTCTGACACAATGTAATTCGGTGTCGTGAACATGTTTTTCCTTTGTGCCTTAGACAGATAGAGCAGTTTCACAGATATGCTCGATCAACAATTGAACTGCTTCTTTGACTGGTTGTTCAGAGAGTGTGTAAAGGCTCTGATTGGGAGATGATTATTGTGTACTCCTTCAGTCCCTAGTTGAAGCTATTGTGGATCAACCTCATCTTTGAAGATGTGCTTCAAAATATTGCAGTTACTCGTTATATGATCGATGAACCTATGAAGGCAACAATACCTGGGATTCTCCATTTCTTCTTCAGTTGGCTCTCTTCTGATGAACAACAATCTGATTGCATCGTTTTGAAGCAAGACTTCCAGTAAATCGATCACTTCTTCTGTGGGAAGAGGGAAGTTTGATTTTGTATGATCATTTCCCCATTTGTTGATGCTGGGTTGAGGATCGTGCAAGATTGGTTATCCTTTCTTTGCGCTTTCGGAGGAGCTTGGGATGTTGGAGAAGCGTTCTTATGTGGCTGCGGTTCGGCTTTTCTCTTTCTCCCTTCAGCAACATTCATGGAAAGTTGGAGATTATACTTCTTGTTGATAAGCGCCTGGCACTTCCTCGAGTTTCTCGTTGTTCTTCGACTTTTATAGTTCTTGTTCTTTCTAGTAAAGCATATGCAATAGTCGCTGATCATTTGGATGCTTCATGAAGCTCTGAGAAAGTCTGGAACCGGAGATTTTCTAGCAAGTAGACCCGGATCATTCGGTTGATGCATAATTCTACCATTTGTTGTTTAGTGACATTCGGGTCATGACAATGCAAAGATTGGATTCTGAATCCATTCACATAGTCATTCGGATGTTCAATGCTCTTCTGAGCCATTCTTCCAGGTGTATGCTCGGCCTGTCAGTGATTTCAAGAACTCCTTCAGACGGACAACATGGTTGTGTTCGTGCTCACTTAGTGCTTACAGGAATCGAGAGACATGTTCTCGAGCGTTCCCCGTTTTGTTGTACAGTGTGAACGTTGAAGAGGTGTAGCCCTTTGAGAGAGGAATTCGTTGTGTAGTAGCAGGATATGGAGGTTGATGACGATGAACCTATGGTGTCTTGTCTTTTCCTCGATCCTCCATAAAACTTTTCAGGTCTTCACGGGTGATGAAGTCTGCAGGTTCCTTTATTGGTGAGTTATCTACAGCCTTGTAGACTTCATCATCATCTACTACATGGATCAGAGTGACTTCTGGATCAGCAGCCGAAGATGTTTCTTTGGCTTTTCCCTTCTCCCGAGTTTTCTCTGACATATTTTCAGTGAGAGTTTTGAGATAATTGCACAACTCTTTCTGTGTGTCAGCCATGTCAATTTGATTTTTGGCAAGAGTTTCTTGTACCTTCATGAGATCACCTATGTTAGGTGGATTTCGTATGATTTCTTCAAGAGAGTGGCCGAACAGGGGATGGTCTCCAATGTTGTTTGAGAAGGAGTGGCATCACCAGCACCGATGTTGGAAGCAGGAGTAGTTTCTGGAGTACCACCATTTTTGCTAGTGCTAGCGTTGTTTGGGTTAGGATTTGTGACTGAACCTGACCTAATATCAACTATTTTGTGAAAATGTGAGATTGCAACCGAGAGATTAATCTCCCACTATGGTCGCCAATCTGTGGATGCGGAAAAACGGTTTGCTGGTTTTTTAGGAAAGTGAAGGGTCGAGCGGACTCCTCGACCGAGAAAACTGCTGAACCTCACACAGATGCACTGCAAAGGGAGTGCTTAGATTCGAGAGATAAATCTGTAGGACTCCGGCCTAAACCAAGTCAATGGTCGTTCCAGAATCAATTCGGCCACAAAGAGGGGGATGGGTTAATCTGTAGGAAGGAAGCTGAGAATTGTGTGGGATCAATGATGATCAAGGATTATGGATGTGTTGAAGGTTTCTGCAAATTGATGAACTGCTGAAGTTGAGTTCTGCGAATAAGTTTTAATCGAGTTGTTGACGAATCATGATCCTGATCGGTTGTAAAGAATGATGAACACCCTGATCCCTGTAAGTGTGACGGTTTCTTGAGTGAAAGAGTGGGAAAGTGGAAGATCGTGGTGAAACAAGTTCCAGGTCATGCAGAGACTTGGTTAACCATCCACTCACTACTTTGCTAACTCCTTCAACCGTCGCACGACTTACTCACATTCTCATCGTGGATGAATCTACGTGTCGTAGGCCACCAGATCAAAACCCTAATTGATATCCCCCATGTGACATGATTGATATCTCACGAATCGTGGAGTCTGCATGAGACGTGTATTTGATTAGTCACGTTGACTGGTTAGACAATGATTCTAGGTTTTGTTGAATTGAGCATGAATGGATTGCTCAGTAGAACATTCGAGTAACTGAATAAGTATTGCTCGACTAATTACCGGATATTAATGGTTGGATCAATATTCAAGCAATTGAGTAAGTATTGCGAATTACTGAATATTGATAGTTGGGAGATTGAGCAAGTATTGCTTAATTCGACAAATTACTGAATATTGATAGTTGGATCAATATTCGAGCAATTGAGCAAGTACTGCTCAATTCGACGAATTACTGATAAATTACTGAATATTGATAGTTGGATCAATATTCGAGCAATTGAGCAAGTATTTCTCCATTCGACGAATTACTGAATATTGATAGTTGGATCAATATTCGAGTAATTGAGCAAGTTTTGCCCAATTCGATGAATTATTTATTGGTGCGTGACCCAATAAAATATTAATTAAAATATTGGCAGCCTACCACATATTATATAATTAATCCACGTGTTTTTTGATGTATCAACATAAATTTATTTAGTGTTTGAACTTGCTCAGAATGATGATTCGTGGAGCGTTTGTTCGAAACCCTAATTTTTGATGAATTGCTCATTACTTGACGAATTGCTGAAAATAGATCATGAGCGAAGGAGGGACCGACCATATGGGACTACGGACGTCCATGTGATGCCCAATTGCTCGAGTGAGCATACACCAGGGTCTTGAGTTGACCGGTTGGTGAAGGAATGACGATTAGATGCCGGTTTCATCATTTATTGAAATAGTGCTCGATTGAGCATTAGGTGATAAAGCTAATTATGGAAGAGTGAGGGACCGACCAAGATGGCATGAGACCATCCCTTGGTGGTCGTGGGACAGCTGGTGGGCGTTCGAGCAAACTCCAAGTTGGTTGGGAAGAGTTTGGGACTGCGCAAATTAGGTCCAAATTGTGAAAACTTGTGGGACCAGCTCGTTGCAAGCCTTAGATTCTCCCTTGGTAGGTCAAGGGAGCATGATCGTGTCACCATAATGCCCGTGTCTCAATCCTGAGAGTTTCAACATTTTTTGATGTGCGTTTGAGCAATATCTTGGATTTTCAGAGTAGTTCGATCTTTGATTGAAATTCTCGATTTTGCTCGAATGAGCAAGTATGCCCGTTTGATCAATATTTTGTGAATATTAAAATAATAATATTTTAATATATTTTCGTGAGTAGCTTAGTCGGTCATGTGACCATGTTGACTTTTGGCTTTTTCATGGTTTGAGGAATATTTGAGAAAATATGGAGAAACCATGATTTTTGCTGAAACAGGGAAGTTTCACAAGATGAGAAAAATAACAATTTATGAGAGATTAGGGACTGCAAGGTGTGGGACCGGCCACGGATAGGGCATGGACAGCCGGGTAAGTTTCCTGGTCCCGTAACACCTTTTTCTATTTTATATTATTATTTTTTCTTCGTGAAACCATGAGTTTTGCTCAAACAAGGAAAGTTGTTAGAATGGAGGAGTCTTCATGAGTACATGAAAATAACAAAATAAGGAAAAATAATGGAGGAAGCATGGGACCGGCCACGGCTAAGGCACGGCCGGCCGGTGATCCCGGCCCATGGGCGCTTCTCCATTATTTTAATGTTATTATTTTCTCTATCCTATTTTGTGTAGGACTCCTCATTTTTCCATATTTTGGATGCTCGTTCGTGCATCATTGTCGAGTACACTTGCACCATTTTATGGGGCTTACTCAGTGATAGTCCAGATGCCCGATTGTCGAGTATTTATTACTAATTTATGAAATTCAATGGAGAATGATTCATGACACTGAGTAATAAAAGTGAGTAGTTTTTTAATATCAATCCATAGGATCAGCCGTGGATTCGACCATGAATTCGGAATAATAAAACGAGTATTACCATTCCATGGGATCGTGGATTCGACCATAGAATCAGAGTAATAAAAGTATTTATTACTATTTCATGAGATCTGCTGTGCATTCGATCATGAAATCGGAGTAGTGAGATTATCTATTACCATTCCATGAGATCAACTGTGGATTCGATCATGAAATTGGAGTAATGAGATAAAATAGATTATCTTCTAGGAATTCAGTGGTGAATGTCACAGTATAATTAATGTATTACAGAAGGGATATTATCCAGTTAAAGCGTCATACCCGTTCTGAAAGGTGCATAGTCAGAAAACAACGAGTGTTGCTGAAGTCCTGAAGGCGTTATTTCTCTCAATCTTACGGAGAACCGCCAGGATCTATGCACGGTCTCTCTATATAGTCAGGGAACATTGAGTGTCACCGACGTCCTGAAGGCGTTATTGCTCTCAATCTTACAGAGAACCACCCGATCGTTCTTCTATGTAGAGGGGGGTCTCTCTCATATAGTCAGGGAACAATGAGTATCACCGACGCCCTGAAGGCGTTAATGCTCTCAATCTTACGGAGAACCGCCCATTTATGTTATTCTACATAGAGGGCATGATGAAATGCGAGGTATCGAACGCTCAGCTAGTGGAGGCTTTTCGAAAACAAATTCACCATGGATCGTAAAATATGAATCATCACATGCCTGAAAGCCGTGTCAGAAACATGCAATATCATGATTTTACGATTTTGTCCTTTGTTGAAAATCCACCATCTACAGTGATAATCCATTGTTAACAGACTCCGTTCTGTGCGTGATTGATAACAAGAGATTCAAGTGATTGTGTGCAGGTTTATATTTAAGATTTAAGAAGATTTAAAGACGAAGAAGATATTGAAGATTTCTGATTTGTGAGTTCATAATATTTGGTGTGCACAATACTTGTTTCAGTAAAAGAGGATCCAATTAATAATCGGTTTATCCTTGTGGTAGATTGGATTGATTAATTGAGTAGATCGGCATCAACATAATTCTTGGGATTAAGAGTGTTGTTGGCTTAATCTTAAACGATTACTTCGATAATTGCACATAAGACAGATCTAAGGACCTGACGAAGGAGTTTATGTTAAGATAAACGGAAAAGCCTTTGTCCGACTCATATCACTTGGTTGAAGAGAGTTGATACGAAACAGTTTGTTGTTCCTTTACTGTTTGGAATCCGAACCAAAGGAATTGATCCAAGTACGTGACTTATTTATAAGTTGGAGGCGTGGGAATAAATACAGAACTAGGTGAACTATAGGTTTAGTTGCTTGGTCTCAACTATATGAAGTTGGTGTAATTTTGTGTAGAGGCTTAATCCCGAGAGTTTCAATTCTGGACAAGGTCCCGAGGTTTTTCAGCATTTGCGGTTTCCTCATTAACAAAATCTTGCTGTGTCATTTACTTTATATTTCCGCATTATAATTTTTTTATTATAATTAAAGTAAATGACACAAACGTTAATTCCTATTTACTTGATAAGTGAATCATATTGTGTTTGGTTAAGTCCGAACCTTTTTTTATCAAGTAACATACTTCGTTGTTGTATTGTTTCGATCTCGTATTCATACACGATCACACGAAGTGTGAACCGATTAGTTGTATTGTCTCGACTCAGTCCATAGACAATCAATTTCGGAGAAAGGACTTATAGGTATGAAAAGTTTTAGCTTGAGGTATATTTGGGTACCCTCGCCTTTTCACTAACCTCAAGTGGAAGGATGATGTCGTTGTAGTTTACTACTTTTTCACATTCTTCAGGTCTTCAGAGTAATACTTGTATGTCTCAATATTCCTAGACTGACCTAAACGAAGTTGGCTCTAGTATTTAATCAAACGACTCTAAATGAGTTTTGATGTTAAAATATGACAACCAAACTTGACATACCAACGCTTGGTGAGTTCAACCGAGCTATGCTCTAATATTTTCAATATACACGACGTGAAAGATACGTTAGGAATGAAACAAGTTCATGTCAGTATTACTAACCTCAAGTGGAAAGATGATGTCGTCATTGTAGTTCGTTGCTTCCTCTCATTCTTCAGATGAATACTTGTATGTCTCAACATTCCTATACTTTATACTCTAACCTAAACGAAGTTGACTCTAGTATTTAATCAAGCGACTCTAGATACGTTTTGATACTAAAATATGACAACCGATCTTGACATACCAACGCTTGGTGAGTTCAGCCGAGCCATGCTCTAACACCCACATAAAAAAGGTTATCTTTTGAACATAATCTCAAGTTTTAAAATTCGTTTGGTTTTAGGCTTTGTTCTAAACCCCGTTCAAATATAGGATACCAATTTTCCACCCGTGTAAACGCATCAGAATGTTGTTTATACCACTTTAGTATAGTATTTACACTTTTTCCCTTGTGCATGGTCCAACATTATCTTAGTAATAAAATTAGATTTGTATAATATAAATTATTTCGTATGTTACATTATTTCCGTCTCCTACACTTGTTTGTTCCAAAATAGTGTTCAACTTCGTATTTTCTCAATAAACTCTCAATAATTCCCTTAATTTCTTTTAATTATAAATTTGTTTTCATTCCAATTCAAAAAGACAAAGATATCTGCTTAAATAGGCAATAAGTATATCAATTCTTTTTTTAATCTTATTTCATTTTAGAATTCTTTTATTTTTGTTAGAGTATTATCCGGTTGGATCCACCAAGCGTTGGTATGTCAAATTTGGTTGTCATCTCTTGATTACTTATTTTATTAATTTTTTCTCCCATGTCTTGAAACTCCTAGCTTCCATATTTTCCAAGTATTGCTCAACTCTCCGAAAAACCTAGTCCCACGACTATTAGGTTTTCTTTTATCAATAATATTAAAATAATATATTGGATGCACGCGCGAGGAATCAGGGATATATGGAGACCTATGCAATATAGGAAAGGGAAGCAAAATAATAATAAAAGAGAAAGAATAAGAGGCGCACGGGACCGAGCCCACCGGCCATGCCCGGGGCGTGGCCGGTCCCGCACACATCGCTTTTCCTTTTTATTATTATTTATCCCACATCTCTTGAAACTCCCAAGTTCGAGTAAACTCTTGGTTTCCATATTTATCAAATATTGCTCAAATCTCCAAAAAAGCCAAAAGGTCAAATGGTCCCACGACCGTCCAGGCTTTTCACGATAAATATTAAAATATCATTATTTTAATATTTCTGAATTTTGGACGTACGAGCAAAGTCCTACTTGCTCATTCGTGCAAAATTGAGAGTTTCAGTCAAAATCAAACTTTTCTGAAAATCCAAAATATTGCTCAAACAACCAACAAAAATACCTAAAATTCTCAAGAATGCACGTATGAGGGACATGGTGGCTCGTGCACCACCATGACCGTACCTATCCAGTCCCTTGGACATCATGGCCGTCCGGTCATACGTCTCTTATTATTATTATTTTAATAATAATTCATATCTTTCCATAATTCTTGAATCCTCATTCATGGATATTCCTCCGCACGCTCGGACGACCGTTCACCACCAATGACCGGCTTTCATGCCCATTGATTGGTAGATATTTCTTGACCCATGTTGGACAACTCTCAATCCAAGGTTCTCCAAAATTAGGGTTTCGAATTTACGATAATTTAATAAATGTTGAAAACTTATATATTGATCCATCAATCAATATTTTTAATGTTCGGTCCTGCTACCAACATTTTTGATTTCTCGACCGTACGAGAGCACCCTCATTGGGAGACCATCAACTTGGCCGATCACCTAATATTTCATTGGACATTCGATCATCTAATATTCACTAATATTTTGATCTTATTTTTTAATTCGACAATTCATGACATAATGGATCAGGAATGAATACTCTAGATGTTGGTAGGGGAAAACGATTTGGTGTTTTTTTAGGAAACTGAAGAGACGACTGTGCGGAAGAGACTCCTCAACCGAGCAAACTTCTTAATCCAATATACATGCACTGCACGAGAGTGCTTTGAGTTCGAGAGATCAATCTGTAGGACTCCGGTCTAAACCAAGTCAATGGCCGTTCCAGAGTCAATTCGGTCACAAATAAGGAGATGTGTTGATCTGTAGGAGGGAAGCTGAGAAGTGTGTGAGATCAATGATGATCAAGGATTGTGGATGTGTTGTGGGTTTCTACAAGTTTTCTGTGAACTGTTGAGTTCAAATAAGTTGTTGGTCAATTGATGGAATTCTTGAGAGTGATTACTTGAAAAATTGCGTGTCCTTCAATCATGGATTCAAAGACTTATTTATATTTTCATAATAGTAGAAACATTGATCTCCAGTAAGTGTGACGGTTGCTCGAGTGAAAGAGTGGGAAATCGTGTGTTAAACAGTTCCAGGTCATGCAGAGACTTGGTTGATTGTCCTCCCACTAAATTTCTAAATCCCACAACTGCTTGCACGACTTACTCACATTTATCATCGTGGATGAACACACGTGTTATAATACGCCATACCAAAACCATAATTGATATCCCCCATGTGACGTGATTGATGTCTCACGAATGTGGAGTCTGCAAAGCAGACGTGTATTTGATTAGTCAGTCGTTGAATTGTTTGGACAGTGAGTCTAAGTTTTTTTGAATCGAGCATGACTGACGAATGCTCAGTGATTCATGAATTGAACGTGTCAGTTGAGACGTATAGTTCTTGAATAAACATGATGATAGTTTGAGAAAATATTGCTCATATGATAAATCGTTGAATATTGATAGTCGAATCAATATTACCACTATGAGCAACGTTGCTCGCGTCTGAGTAAAATTATTGAATATTGATGGTTAAATCAATATTCCTCGTCTGAGCGAATATTGCTCGTCTGAGCGAATATTGCTCGTTTGATGGATTATTGGTAGCATGACCAAATAAAATATTAATTAAAATATTGTTAGGACCGAATATTATATAATTAATTAAGATGTTGATTTCTGAATCAACATATAATTATTATTATTTAAACTTGCTCAAAATTACGATTTGTAGAGCATTCAGTTCGAAACCCTAATGTTGATCAATTGCTGATCAGTTGGGGATTTATTGAAGATCAATCACTGAGTGAAGGATGGACCGGCTACATGGGATGATGGATGACCATGTAGTGCTCAGGTGCTCGTGTGAGCGCGCACCAAAGTCCTTTGTTGACCAATTGGTGAAGGGATGATTAAATGCTGGTTTAATCATTTATTAGAATAGTGCTCGTCTGAGCATTAGGTGATAAAACCTAATTATGGAGAAATGAGGGACCAACCAAGAGGGCATGAGACCATCCCTTGGTGGTCGTGGGACCAGCTGATGGTCGTTTGAGCAAATTCCAAGTTGGTTGGAAAGAGTTTGTAAACCAATATGAACAATTGAGCAAATTAGGTCAAAATTATAAAGATGTGTGGGACCGGATTCTTGCAAGCCTTAAGGCCGGCCTTGGTCGGTCAAGGAAGCATGCTCGTGTCACCATAATGTCCGTGTCTCAGTCCTGAGATTTTTGGTATTTTTTGGTGTGCGTTTGAGCAATATTTTGGATTTTCATAAGAGTTTGATCTTTGACTGAAATTCTTGATTTTGCTCGAATGAGCAAGTGGAACTTTTCTCGTTTGATCAATATTTTGAGAATATTAAATAATAATATTTTAATATTTTTCGTGAATAGCCTAGTCGGTCATGTGACCATTTGACTTTTTAGCTTTTTCACGGTTTGAGCAATATTTGAGAAAATATGAAGAAATCAAGATTTTTGCTCAAATGGAGGAGTTTCATGAGATGGGAGAAATAATAATTATGAAAATAATAGATTGAAAAATATGGGACCGACCACGGATAGGGCATGACCAGCTGGCTAGGTATCCCAGTTCCGTGACACCTTCCCCTATTTTTATTATTTTTCATCGTTTGAGAGAAAATATGGAGAAACCGTGAGTTTTGCTCAAACAAGGAAATTTGCTCGAATGAAAGAGTCTTCATGAGATTATGAAAATAATAAAATAAGAAAAAATAAAGGAAGAGGCATGTGGGACCGGCCATGGCGGCATGACCGGGTGGGCCCAGTCCCTATGCGCCTTTTTTATTTTACTCCCTTCGTTCCACTTTAGATGATGTTTTTGTAGTTTTTACGCAAATTAAGAAATGGAGAGAGATATGAATATTTTCCATCTATAGCCTTGATAATAGTCTTCAAACATTAATTGTTATTAGTGCATTTAAAAATAAACTTATAATTCCAAGACAAAATGTAAGGGTGTTATTGGTAATTTTATGGAAAAATATGAAAACTTTCAAGTATTGTGGAACAAAACAATAACCCTAAAACATCATCTAAAATGGAACGGAGGGAGTATTATTATTATTATTTTCTCTCTCCTATTTTGTGTAGGATTCTTCGTTTGTCCATTTCTTGAATGCTCATTTGTGCTTTTGGGTGCTCGTTCGTGCATCATCGTTGAGTACACTTGCACAATTTTCTTGGGGTTTGCTCGGTGATAGTCCAGATGCCCGATTGTTGAGTAATTATTACTAATTCATGAAATTCAGTGGAGCATGATTCATCAAACGGAGTAATAAAATGAATTGAGTATCTATTACTAATTCATGAAATCCAGTCGGAGAATTCAAGGAACGAAGTAATGAGATAAAACGGTTATCTATTACTAATCCATGAATCCAGCTGGGGGATTCAAGGAACGGAGTAATGAGATATAATAGATTATTTTCTAGGAATTCAGTGGATGAATATCACGATAGAATTAATCTATTTGCAGAATCGAGATACGAGATAGTTGAAGCATCATATTTGTTCTGAGGGGTGTATAGTCAGGGAACAACGAACGGCGTGACGTCCTGAAGGCGTTAAGCTCTCTAACAAACAATTATGTCTAGAGAACCGCCTAATCATCAAGATTCTATACAAGGTATCTCTATATAGTCAGGGAAAAACGAACGGCTTGACATCCTGAAGGCGTTAAGCTCTCTAACAATAATTATGTCTAGGGAACCGCCCAATCATTATTCTATGTAGAGGTGGGTCTCTCTATGTAGTCTGGGAACAACGAGCAACGTGACGTCCTGAAGGCGTTAAGCTCTCTAACAAACAATTATGTCTAGAGAACCGCCCAATCATTTGATTATACATAGAGGTCATGATAAAATGTGCAGCATCGAACACTCAGCTGGGAGGCCTATCGAGAAACATATTCATCATGGATATGAGAGGAACGCTCACTCAGTCAGAGATCGTGAAACGGTTCACGGATCGTAAAATATGAATTGTCACATGCGTTCCTGAAGCCGGGTCAGAAGCATGTAGTATCGTGATATTACGATTTTGACCTTTGTGGAAAATCCACCATCAACATTAAGTCTCCTGCTTAGTGAGGGACGGTCATGTTTCACAGTAAGCACTAGATGGTGATTTTCCAGATAGTTGACGAGACAAGCAGTTGAACTCAGTCATACAAAGGTATTTTCAGAATCCTCGATTTGCTCCAATAGTGTCATGTACGAGCAAATGCCCAGGTAAGGGCCCTGACAGTATGAAAGAGTGCTATCTAGGGAGCACGGAGATATGCAACACTGTTGATTTGGACGATCAGAGGTCCAGTTTTAGTCGGTTTAGCGTTTATGGGCCCGAGCCCAAGAAAGGAAATCCTTGTTTTATTAGGTTTTGGAAATAAAATTGTTATAAAATGGAAGAGACCCTAAAATTTTATTTATTTTTTCACCTTGACCGACCAAGCATCTCCTCTCTCTCACGCTCGAGCAGTGGAAAAAAATTTGTGTACGCCGGAGCTCCACCACCATCGACTGCCGCCAGCCGATTTCCGGCGAACTCTGACACTGACAAAGGTTCGTGATATTTTTTTTTGCTGTGTGTTATTCACGAGTTGTTGACAAAACAAAACTTCATATATGTATATGCATGCGTAAGTTTGATGAGAAATTGTTTTAGAAAACATACGCTCGTCCGTTCGCTAGCTTAAGAAACGAGCAATAGTTCCTAATATGAAAGAGATACATATATTCTTGAATAGACATGGTCTAGTTGCAGTAGAGAAATTTTTGTTTATGAGGCTCCATAGAAATAAAAAATTTATTTTCGAAGTGTGAACTTTTATAAATACTTTTAGGAATGTACGTTCGTTCGTTCGTAGTTAAAGTAATAAACAATAATCTCTAGTATTAGAGAGGTTTTTGAAATAGACCTGTATCTCATGATAAAATTTTATTTGTGAACTTTCAAAATTTTATTTGGAATATCTGGACCTTTACGAAAACAGAAAAGACCCTCATTTCATAGATAAATGCTCATATGAGCAAAAGGAAACCTTTTTTTTTTTACAAGTCACGTAAAAAAAAATTAATTGATTTTCTTTTTTTGCAAATTTACGTGAGTTAGGATTTTGTAAAAATAAAATTTATAGTTTGAGTAATTGTTGAAAGCAAACAATGTTTCCATGAATTCGTGATTTTATAGTGTGTACACACGGTAGAAAATCAATGATTGTTCACACGGTGATATTATGTAAACTCCTCACGCGGTGAAAATTATGAGAATTATTCAAAATTTCATGAAAAGTCAATTGTCGACTTTAAATAATGGATTTTGCTCGTATTTGCAGGTTTGAAGGAGCGAGCAAGATTTCCAAAGTTTTACGTTATTATCACTACAGATAGTGAAATCGTAAACATGTAAGAGTTTAAGATTACCATTTTGTTGTGAATTTGATACTAGCATATCCATGACTCTTATGTTTCTGGCTCCAGATAATGGCGACTTCCAGCAGTGACCATTCTCCTAGCTCTTCTGAGGAGGATTCCAAGATTCCTAAGCCAGAGATGAAGATTTCTGCAGCAGAGGCACGTGCCAAAATGGATCGGTCACTGAAGGATGTTAAAGAGATAATAAATGGTATGCCTATCGATCTCTAAAAGTTGTTCGTAATGGATTTTTGAAGAGAGAAGTCTAGGATGAAAAATTAGCCACTTATCAACAAAAAAGGCGTCGACTTTAGCAGAAAAGGCTAGCCGCTGAGGATGAAATTCTATCTCGTGCCCATGGTGTATCCTCGGATTCAGGTGTGGAGGAAGTCGAATATTCTTGGGAGCCTGTCGAACGCAAAGTTAAGCCACACCTACCTAGTATAAGGGTTGAACGGTTGGCTAGGGCTGATTTAGAAGAAGTTTTTGATTCTGAAAAATAGCTCTGAAGAGGAGTCCAGTGAAGACTCTTCAGAAGACGCCGATTGTAGAGACGACGATGAGTCTGGCGCATCTGAATCTGATGATTAAGCTTGCTTACAAATCTTTCGGAGATCATTTATTTTTGTTGAAGTAGATATTATTCTGACTATTTAACCAATTTGACTATAGAGACGTTGCATTAGAAATTACTTTTTGAATAATAATCCCTTATTATATCTTCTGCCCAATCATTTTCATGCTGTCAATTGAATGAGATGGACCCGTGTCCATGTGTGTGAAGGTTAATCATGGTCTTCGGAAGTATGACTGCACGAGCAAACTAAGGAAATGTAATTTCCACAGATGATCAGTTTCTATTTAAAGTATTGACCGCACCTGGTTGAACTGCCAGTCCCCAGTATTGTCTCTCTTCTTCCATATCGTCAACACAATCTAGTTTTGAGATCTAGAGTCTCATTAGAAATCGCAACTGATTTGACCATTCATAGAAGATAAGTATCCACCGTCTTGTGTTTTGACTTTCAAAACTTAGGGTTTTCCATTTATACGACACATCTTCTTCTGCTCCTGTATATTATCAGAAGAAATTTTGATCACGATCATACCTCTCATTGTTAGCATGTTTGGTAGCAGTGCTTCTTCTCAAAACGGATCCCTGGAAAAACATGGAGTTGGGGCATCCATCTCGGTAGGTTGCATGCTTTTATTTTTATTTTCATGTAATTAGAATGACTAACCAAAGAAAATGATTTTTTGTAGGGCAATCATGGGAATAAACTTTCTTCTTCCTCTTACAGTTTAAGGCCCAAGCGGACTGTTAACGCTCCTGCTCGTTATAGTCCTGCTCGTGTCGAAGCCGGAACATCCGTGAGTTTCTGACTGAGAATTTCCTCTAATCAAGCATTTATCCAATTTTACTGAAATTGAATATTTCGTCGTCGCATGTTGATGTTCATGTTGTTGTCGAGGCTAGGAAGAGAAAGAATAGAAAGTCTGTGATTGTAGCTGATGGTGATGGTGACAACCATGCTGACGAAAACTCAACCAACTATGTAGATGCTGATTCCAGGGTTTCCGTTCGTGAGTACCCAGCGTCTGGAATCCCATTCGATACTCCCCTGGACAACGCTTGCCCAAACAATCAACTAGTCGGTGGTTTCATCGTCCCTAAGTGTTATGCATCCCTTTACACCAAAGTTTGGAGGAGGTATGGACACATTGCCACTACTAAAATATGGAGAGGTTTCCTGCGGAATTTATTGACTAAAGTCGCTGAGTTATTGCCCATTATTAATGAAATGAACAAGATAAACCTGAGAGATGTCAAAAACGAAGAGTTGCATAGATGGTATGATATGATCTCGAACTGTGAGACCCTACGGTTTAATGGCTGCGTCGCCGACTCAAGATTATTAAGGTTCATAGGGCGGCTGCTGCTGCAAATATGATTTCTGCTACAACTGCCATCATAGAAGAGGAAAAGGCACTCGCTATGGAGTCGTCAAAGGTTGAGAAATCTTTCCAGGATTTGAGAGTGAAGAATGAAAACTTTCAAAAGAGGCTTGACATGGCCTTCAGTAAGAACTACTTGTTGTTGGATGGTTTGCTCTGAGTGAGCATTTGAGGGAGATTTATTTTTTGTACGATTGAGACTTGTTTTTGAATAAAGTAGGATGATTGGAAGAATTTTGTGAGATTCATGATTTTTTTTTGAATTTCGAACGAATGAGCATAAGTGCATACTCTTTGAAGGAATAGAAATTACATTTTGAAATTTAACACATAATTATTTACTGATCGTTCAAGCATAATATACCTTGAGCCACTTGCCGTTGATGATATTTCCTTCCACCCCTCCATAAACAGCTAAGATTTTGTAATATCCGCTAGATACTTCATTGATGATTACATAAGGCCCTTCCCATTTCGGAGAGAACTTGGGAGCAAACATGTCTTGTTGAATATGCTTTGCTGTTTTCAAAACCAAATCTCCTACTTGAAATTTTCGAGGTATTACCATTTTGTTGTATGCCTTGGAAATCCTTTGTTTGTAGGTTTCCACATATTTTTCTAATTTGGACCTTCTTGAATCAAGCATGTCAAATTCAGCAATTCTTGAATTAGACACTTCAGCTTCATCCCACTGCACTCCACTAGCTGTTGCAATCCTTGCATAGGGAACCTTGATCTCAGCTGGGAGAATAACATCGACGCCATAGACGAGAGAATACGGTGAAGTACCAGTTGATCTTCTTGGTGCGGTGCGGTAGGCCCATAAATCCATGGGCAGTTCTTCATGCCACGTTCGTGGATTTTCATGAACTTTTCGACTAAGAATCCGGATCAAGGTTTTGTTGGTGCTCTCCGCTTGTCCGTGTATGGTGTGGAGAAAACTTGTTTTATACCATATTTCTAGAGCAATTCTGCAATATGTTTGTTGGAAAAAGGAGTTCCATTATCCGTAATGATACGTTTAGGAACGCCGAATTTACATATGATGTATTCTTTGATGAAGGCTGCAATCGTGACTCCAGTGGTGCTTCGAAGAGAATAGCTTCAACCCATTTGGTGAAATACTCAGTTGTTGTGATGATGTATTCATGATGCTTCGAAGACGCTGGATTGATTTTTCCGATGGTATCCAGTCCCAGCTGTAGAAGGGACATTGACTGCTCACAAAATGTAATGAGAGACAAGGAGTGTGAATGAGGTTACCATGAACTTGGCATTGATGACATCTCCGAACATAGGCAGCTGCATCGTCTTCCATGGTCAGCCAATAATATTTCCCATGGATTTGGAGAGATAATTTCTTCTTTCCTTGGTGTTCACCTTCGTGCATCTCTTTTAAGATTGTGGGAATTTCGTGCCCGGCCAAGCATCTCAGAAGGTTCCCACCAAAGCTTTTGCGATACAAAATCCCTTCCAGGTAAAAAAAACCTTTGGCCCTCTGGGGGAGTTTGATCGCCCCTTTCTTATCTGATGGTAGATCGCTGTCACGAAAATATTTTATGTAAGGTTCTCTCCAGTCCCCAGTGTGGTGGATTGTTAGAACTTCCAAATGATGAAGTGGTGTCTGAAAATTGGGATAAGACCCTTGTAACATTCTCGACTGAACCTCCATGGAGGGACAATAATACCCGAGCCTTTGAAGCCTTTTGTAAAGTGTGACCACCAGGGTTTGTCCGTATATTTTCTCATGTATGCGTTTGAGTTGCTCGCTCGCTTCCTCGTATCCAAGGCGTCGTGACAAGGATCCATCAAGATTGCGATGATATAATGCTCCATATAGCAGAAAAAAGGTTTTCAACTCCTTGAGGCTGATTTTCCCTTCTGTAAGAGAACTGCTCAATTCATGAATGATGGGTGCTCTCCATTCGCTCGCTTGAGAATCTTCAACTTGAGTAAGCCAGCTAGATGATACAGAACGTATTTGCACAATGATGGATTTCTCTGACCCTTCAAACTGTAGTTTGGACGAAAGAGTCGCTAGACAGTCAGCATGTCTGTTGTTGGCACGACCAGTATGAACAATTGTTGCATCAGAAAAATGAGCTAATAGTCGTTGCGTTTCGGCCCTGAATGGAGCAAGTGTTACCTCATTGAGAGAGTATACAACATTCATTTGATTGACCAGCAACTTTGAGTCCCCTCTTATCTCCAGGTGCATCTCTCCTGCTTGTTTGGGAAAAGATAACCCTATGAGGAAAGCTTCATATTCTGCCGAATTGTTGGTGCAGTGGAAATCCATCTTGAATGAATGTGAGAAGACTTCACCGAATCGATATACTAGGAAAACGCCTGCTCCGCCATTATCATTACTCGGAGTGGCGGATCCAGTAAAATATCCATGTTTCTTCCTGAATGATTGAGATCTCTGGAAACTCACCAGGCACTTCTTCATGCAGCATTGTAATGTCTTCTCCAGGAAAAATAACAAGTAAGTCTAAAACTGCTTTCCCTTTGTTTGCTTTATGCGGGACACATGCTATGTCAAACTCTGACATCTGAAGTAGCCATTTTTCCGGTCTTCTAATCAGAGTAGGTTTCGAAAGTAGGGATTTTATGGGATCAGCTTTGCCCACCAGCACAACTCTGTTTGATGATAGATAATGCCTGAATTTCTGGATCGCGTAAACCAATGCTAGACATACTCTTTCGGATTTTGGGTATCGGAGTTGTGCATCCCTCATCGTACGACTGAAGTAATAGATTGGACGTTCAATGCCTTCTTCATATTCTTGAGCGAGAAGCGCTCCAATAACGACGTCACTGGAAGCTGTGTAAAGTATTAGTGGCCGTCCTTGCACCAGAGATTTCATGACAGCAGGTGATAATAGTATTTGTTGTATTTTATGAAATGCCTCCTGTTGAACTGTCGTCCATGTAAAACTTGCTCCTTTCTTCAGCAGAGGAATGAAAGAAGCAATGAGTTGAGCCAACCCAGGAATGAAACGCCGAATATAATTTACGTTTCCCATAAAACTCTGGATCTCTTTCACAATGAGTGGATGAGGCACGGTAGTGATGGCTTTTGTCTTGTCTGGATCGACCTTGATTCCTTCTGCAGTGACCAGGAATCCTAGAAACTTTCCGGAAGAAACACCAAAAGCACACTTCAGTGGATTCATCTTTAACTTGTATTCTCTGCATATTTCGAAAACTTGTCTCAGAATTTCCAGGTGGGATGCTCAGGTTTTATATTTCACCACCATATCGTCGACAAAGTCTTCCACTTGCTTGTGCATCATGTCGTGGAATATCGCAGTCATGGCTCGTTGATAAGTGGTTCCTGCATTCTTCAGGCCGAAAGGCATCACCGTGTAATGAAAGTTTCCAATGGGAGTTCGGAACGCGGTCTTATTAGCATCATGTTCGTACATCTTGATTTGGTTGTATCCGATGTAACCATCCATGAATGAGAACATGTCGTGACCACTAGTTGCATCAACGAGCATATCAATGTTGGGCAAGGGAAAGTCGTCCATCGGGCAACATTTGTTCAGGTTCCTTAAGTCCATGCAACATCGGATTTGACCATTTTTCTTCTTGACCGGGACAATGTTTTCCAGCTATGTTGGATGTTGAATGGGTCTGATGAACCCCGTTGTTAGTATCTTCTGGATATCGACTTTGATTTGTTCCTCGACATCATGTCTGAACTGCCTGGGCGGTTTCTTGACAGGATTGGAGTCGGGAGTGATGTGCAGATGATGAGTGACTAATTTGTCATCTAGGACGGGCATCTCTTCGTACGTCCATGCGAAGATATCTTGATACTCTTTCAGCGGACCTATCAATCCTTCTCGTTCCTCTGATGAGAGAGCAGAACTGATTAAAATCGACATCGGGTTTTCATATGTTCCGATGTTGATAGTCTCAAGATCGTCAGTGGTGGAATCAGTGCCATCTTGCAACTATCGTGGTGCATATTTAATTTCTTCATCAAGCGATTGCTCGCTTTGACATGATTCTTCAGGGCGGGGAGACTTTTCATCGGCCTCCCATTCTAATTGCTAATCTTTACGTCGGAGATAAATGACTCTCCCTTCTGCATCATAAATAGTAATAAAGTTTCATTTGTTATGATATGTACCTTGACCCTGACGACATTTGAGCGGTGTGGCACATGGTTTGATCGATTTAGCATCCGACAATGATGGTTTGTCAGTTTTCTCAATAGATTTCTAACCTGGGAGTGGAGTACCGTAGATCTTGCTTGGAGGTTCGGGGATGCTCTTTGGTGGTACCAGGAACTCAGCATCATAAACTGGAGCATAAGGAGACATTGAAGCTGCAATACAGACAATTTTGTTGTTGATCAAAGCTTTCATACATTGATGGTATGTCGAAGGGACAACCTTATTGTCATGGAGCCATGGTATCCCGAGTATCATGTGATAATCAATGTCTTTCTCGATCACATGGAACTTGACAGTGGATTGAATCGGCCCTACTTTCAGATCCACATATACGTACCCGTATGTGTGACTCTGGCTTCCTTCAAAACCCGTCTTTAATATGGGATGATGAAAAATATTGCTTTGTGGAACTTTGGATTCCTTGAGAGTCTTCATGGTGATGAGATTTGTAGAAGCGCCGGTATCGATGAGAACTCTCTTGAATTCAGAATCCTTGATAGAAGCAGTTACGAATAGGGATCGGTTATGTCATTCTTCCGCCATTCGGTCTTCCTCAGTGAAGGTGATGTTGTTGATCGAATATTCAGATACCGTGGACACTTCTTCAATTACTAGAGATGATGGAACTATTTGCAGAATCGAGATATGAGATAGTTGAAGCATCACATTCATTCTTAGGGGTGTATAGTCAAGGAACAACGTACGGCGTGACTTCCTGAAGGCTTTAAGCTCTCTAACAAACAATTATGTCTAGAGAACCGCCCAATCATCAAGACTCTATACACGGTCTCTCTACATAGTCAGGGTACAACGAACGGCGTGACGTCCTGAAGGTGTTAAGCTCTCTAACAAACAATTATGTCTAGAGAACCACCCAATCATTATTCTATGTAGAGGTGGGTCTCTCTATGTACTCAGGGAACAACGAGCAACGTGACGTCCTGAAGGCATTAATCTCTCAAACAAAAAATTATGTCTAGAGAACCGCCCAATCATTTGATTGTACATAGAGGTCATGATGAAATGTGCAAAATCAAACACTCAGCTAAGAGGACTTTCGAGAAACATATTCATCATGGCTCTGAGAGAAACGCTCACTCAGTCAGAGATCATGAAACGGTTCACGGATCATAAAATATGAATTTTCACATGTGTTCCTGAAGCCGGGTCAGAAACATGCAGTATCATGATTTTTTGATTTTGACCTTTGTCGAAAATCCACCACCAACACTAGATAACTCATAACTCAGCAACATATGATTTCCTTTTGAATGCTCGACATATCAGAATAGATCCATGATCGAGCAATCTCAACGCACGTGCACCAATCAAAATTATCTTAATATCATTATTATCTCAACTGGTAAAATGATATATAACCATTCATCAAGGTTCAATGTCTGTGCATTATTCTGTCCCAGCAGACACCATGATCAATCCATGAGTCTCAGAGCATACCACATTCGTCTATTATGCTCGAGTCATCAAGGCTATGACTCATGGTCTAGTCAAGTCAACAATTGAACAATTAAATACACGTATGATGTGAATACCAATATTTTGTGGAGCACGTGTCACGATCTTAGTGGTCTCATACAAATCCAACTATGTAGCCTTCGCTAGACAGAGGAACCTGAGTAGCAAAGGATACCTCCACATATCTACTTTATCTCGCCTCAAGAAAAGATACCTCGACGGTTGAGATGAGAAGAGTAAAATCTTAGTCTACAAAGAGGCAGTTGGCGAAGGTACAGAGGTAGATGACGCATCTAATCAGCATTAAATGCACAAATCTCTTATCTACACGCATGAATCAAGGAACGTGGAGAGAGAAGGCGTGGCAGAACCCGATTGGAAGAAGCTGGCGGTGAAAGAAGGTACAACATATACTAAGGTTGGGTAGTTCCCGAAGGAACGTGGGTCAGCTGAGGTGGCAGAATGCGACTGGAGAAAGCATGCGGTGGACGAAGGTACCATTGGTACGAAAGGTATATCAGCAAATGATCGACCCAAAGGCAGCAAAGATATACCTGGAGCAGAAGGGGATATAAACACCAAGCCTCGCAAACAAACTAGAGGCATTCAAGATCTAGGAGAGAAGATCTAGTCTTAAGCTTATACCTCTTTAATGTTTAGAACTTAAGTATTTACTTCAACTTGAGTTCTCTCTAAATTTTGGGAAGCATTTAAGATCTTTTGTAACCACCACAACTTAATACAAAACAATCACTCATTACCCCATGTACGTAGACAAATGTCGAACCACGTAATCTCTTGTGTCTCATGATAACTTAGAAGCTTTTACATTCTATTTATGTTCTTCGTTATTATTGTGATCTTGAATATTCTTTATAACTTAGCATTGTCAGTTCAACAGAGGCATCGATACTGCTTAGCATCAGGTCCTATGAGTTGTATACATTACGTAGACTATGGGAAAACGAGTAGTCACAGTTTGGCGCCCACCATGTTTGGCTCACGAGCTTGAGTTTAGACATAGTTTTACCTTTAACTTACGTATCTTATGTAACGAAGGGATCTGTTCTTTTTAACGATGAATCTCACTCTCTAGCGATTTGTTCATCCATTATGTGTGTATGTTTTTTGAGTTCATAGCCTCTAAAGACGTATCTTGTTACATATCTACAAAAATTTCACAAAAAAGCGTGCTCACAAAACGCCAAAATCTTTGTTTTATACTAAAATAACCCTTTTTTAACAGAGCATATTTCAGATCTGAGAACCTTTGACTGACATAGGAATCTCGGTCAGATTTTAAGGTAGAAAGATCTTCTAAAGCATTTAATAACCTTGTTTTTTCACGAGATATGACACCCTTTTTTATTGGCTTTCAACGTTTAAGGTTGTCTTTTCCAAGGGTGTCATAAACATTTAATACCTGTCTTTCAAAGACATTATTTCAGTCCTTTTTCTGAAAAAGCTGCTTAGCCGTCTTCTGTGTCAGAGCATTAATTGCTACTTTTAACGAAGGCACCCAAGTAGTAGATTTCTTCGCTTTTCTGTGACCGCAGGATAACAAAAGCCGAAGGCATGCAGAAACCAAATGATGCACCAACAAGCTCACGACCAGCAATGACCAGAGGAAGATCCCAAAAGTAGTCTCAAGCAAATCAAAGGAATGAAGCAGATGACGGGCAAAGTGAAATAGCAAGACGAACAATTGCTTACGAATCACCTATTCTTGATGAAGGGATGGGACAGATATCGGGAGCTCAACCAATCTACGACATGCCGTTACCGGAGCATCCAACCACTACAAAGCCACCTGCGTTCAATGCAGGGTTACCCAGAACCTTAGCTCCTACGGGACGAGGGTTAGGAAACCTAACCCCAATGCAGATAGATTCAGACGCACCAATTGTAGATGAAGGAGCAGAAAACTCTGAAGATCCAACCGACATCACTCCTCGGGGAGGTGGAGCCTACAATGAAGATCAAATGGCGGCACAAATAGCAGCCTTGCTACTCGGTAACAAGGAAAACGAGGATGCAATGCACGAGATGGCCCAAGAGAACCAGAACCTCAAGGGTATGCTGGAAATACAGATCGAAGGTTCCCAAACTCACCCTCCACCAAAGAGGCGTGAAAACGGAGATATCTCAGGAAGACAAAGGGTGGATCTCAACCCACCAAAGGCAAATCAACTTAAGGGATCCAAGAAAGCGCACCACGATCCGTACAAAACGGACTCAACATACAAGCCATCTCAATCCTACTACGACAAAGCATTTTCCAAAGATGCTCACAATGTGAACATGGTTATGGAGCAAATGGAGAAAACGCGGAAGAAGATACAAGGCCTAAAAAATGGCCACACAGGCGTAAGACTAGAAGAAGTGCTCCAAGAAGCAACCACGTCCCCAATATCTTTTCGGATTTTGAGGGAACCCATCCCTCCTAATTGCCCGGTACCTACGTTCCAAGCATACAACGGTACCTCAGATCCCCAATATCGTGTCCTTTCCTATTGGGAAAGAGATGAGGTAGTACTCTGTAGGTACTTCTCTGCAAGCTTGACGGAATCAGCACTAGCCTGGTATGAAAACTTACCAGCAAACTCAATTGACTCCTTTGAGCAATTATCTACGGTATTTTTGGAGACATACATGTACAACAAATCAACAAAGGCAGGGTTAGATAGGCTATTTGCTTTAGCTATCGGACCCCGGGAGACATTGATGCAGTAAACAGACAGGTGGCAAAAGACATGCCAAGCAATCGGGAAAGTCAATCCAGAAATTAGCATTAACTGCTATAAGCATGGACTTGATAAAACCTCAGCCATCTTCGTGGAGCTTCACAACAGAGCCTCGATTCCGAAGGCGAGCTCAGGGTTGTCCAAGACCGCTACATCAGACTCGAAGAAATCCAGAAGGACAACCCCAGGGCAAAAACAAAGACGACAAAAGCTCCGCAACGAACCAACTCTCTAGAGCCAATCCCGGAGATACCTAAGCGACAAAATGAAGCCGGGGGCAGAACTATATCTCGAGACAAACGATCCAAATACGGAGACGGAAAAAGAGGCAAAGGAAGAGAAGAATTTATGGATAAAATCTACACGAATCTAAATACAACTTTCTCTCACATCCTAACCAAGGAGGGAGTGAAGCCAGGCTTTCCTTACCCTAATACTAGGGAAAGCAACCAGAAAAAACGAAGGAGGCCAAGGAGTATTGTGCATACCACCAATACTATGGGCATACAACTGATACGTGACACCACTTACGCAATGTGATCCAAAGATTCATCGACGAATGCAAATTAATGGAGTACGTACAACTACAACCAGCGAAAACTGAGGAGACCCTAAAGAAAAGGGTAGAACTACCTCAGGACGGAAAATACATCAACATGATCACCTTCTCCAACGGAGGTCAAGAACAAATGCTCGAATATATCGTCGAGTTAGCCCAAAATAGAAAGAAGATAAAATCCCATGAGGTGTTCAAGCTAAGTGGACCACCTACTAGCACTTGGGAGGAATGGATTCCCACGCCATTAACTTTCTCAACAAAGGACGTCAACCAGGAGGTTGAAATGCACAATGATCCATTAGTAATCACTCTTCCAATACACGGATGGAATGTCACGAAGGTCCTCGTCGATGGGGGAAGTTCGTTAAATGTGCTATATTACGAATCCTACCTACGCATGGGTTTGACAGCGGAGCAAATGGATTCTTTCACTTGCACAATATATGGTTTTAATTGAGCAATCTCTTGACCAAAGGGAGAAATTGTCTTGCAGGTACATGCAGGACCCTTAGTAACCAACATACGCTTCTGCGTGGTGGAAGCACCTTTGCCCTACAATGTAATCATGGCCAGGATATGGGTCCATAGATTGCGAGGAACAACTTCGACATATCACCAATACCTACGCTTTCCTACACCTATGGGTGAAATGGAAATCAAAGGCGACCAACAAGACGCAAGGCTATGCAATCTAGCGGAAATCAGACTCAACTAAGAAAGAACTGCTACCCAACAGCACGAAATAAAAAGACGTAAGGAAAACACTAACGAAGTGCAGGACAGCCTCGGTAACACCCAAAGCCATCTCAGCTCCGGAAACCAGCACCTCCGCTACCCCAGGGGCAGACGTCTCTGCCAAATAACAATTATAGAAAAGCACTCTTCAATGACCTCAGCAACAAATATTCTCACCGGTGGAACCAACGAAGAAAATCAACATCGGAATGGAGGCAAAACCAAAAATGCTCAACATCGGAACTTTACTTGAAGAGGAAGAGGAGATGCAACTACAAGGGTTACTAAGGGAATGCGCAGACGTCTTTGCATGATCAGTGGAAGACATGCCAGGAATTGACTCGAATTTGGTCTCACACCACCTTCAGCTCAGACCGGAGATACCACCGTTTAAACAACGTATCCGTAAAGTGGCAGATATCTACCACGAAGGGGTAGAGAAAGAGTTACAAAAACTATTCGCAACTGGATTCATATGAGAAGTCAAATATCCCTCGTGGATATCTAACATGGTAATCGTACCTAAGAAGAAAGGAGGCGTGCGCATTTGCAGCGAATTTATCAATCTCAACAAAGCATGCCCCAAAGACAGCTACCCACTTCCAGACATTGACCAACTGGTCAACGCAACCGAAGGCCACCAAAGACTATCCTTTACGGATGGATACTCAGGATACAACCAAATAGCCCTTGCAGAAGAAGATCAGGAGCATACTGCGTTCTTTACCCCACGGGGCCTGTATTGTTATACAAGGATGCCTTTTGGACTAAAGAACGCGGGCGCAACATACCAACGATTAGTAGACAAAATCTTCAAGCCTTGGATAGGCAAAATATTGGAGGTCTACCTATACGATATGCTTTTCAAAAGCAAAGAAGCAAAAACCCATCTCTCAGACCTAAGGGAAATATTCGAAGCCATGAGAAACTTCCACATGAAGGTGAACTCGGACAAATGCACGTTCGGAGTTACCTCAGGAATTTTTTTGGGTTACTTGGTAACGAAACGAGGAATTGAAGTAGACCCCGAAAGGGTCAGAGCAATAATGGAGATGCCATCTCCACAAACTCTAAAAGGAGTACAAAAGCTAAATGTAATTTTAGCTTCTATGGGAAGATTCATAGCAAGATCGTCAGATAAATGCAAATCATTTTTCGATACGCTAAGGAAAGGAAACATGTTCATGTGGACCGCAGAGTGCGAACAATCCTTTCACAAGATCAAAGAATACTTAGCATCTGTACCCATTCTGGAGAAGCCGGAGCCAGGTGAGATACTCACCCTATACCTAGCAGTAAAAAGCTACGCTGTGAGCGCAGTGTTTGTACGAGACCAAGGGCAGGGAGAAAAGCCCGTATACTACATCATCAAGACACTCAATTCAGCTGAGCATAATTACACCAAGGTGGAGCAACTCATATATGCCTTAGTAGTGGCAACACAGAAACTAAGGATATTTTTCGATGCACACATCATTCGAGTTTTCACAAAATCTCAAATAAGTCAAATCCTCGACAGCACGGAGAAAATTGGAAGAGTGGCAAAATAGAACGCCATGATCAAACAATTTCACATAATCTTCGAAACAAGGAAAGCTGAGAAATCATAAATCTTAGCAGACTTCCTAGATGACCTACCTCTCAATGACGAAGCAGAGATAAATGACATCCCAGGAATGGAGGAAGATAAGCCAGAATCATAAGACCTCCTCGAACCGCAAAATTCACGAAGGTGGGAAATCTTCGTAGATGGATCCTCAAACGGAGAAGGAGCAGGCATAGGTATTATGATAACAACCCCTACCGGAGACCGACTCATCAATGCATTCAGGTTAGAATTCGAACAATACACTAACAACATCACGGAGTATGAGGCAGTCATACATGGTCTACGCTTAGCACAGGAGCTGGGCATATCAGATGTTCGTTTAACTAGTGACTCACAATTGGTCATTAGACAAATCGAGCTCAAATATCAAACTCTGGATCCAATATTGTCTTCGTACCTGAAGTTAACACAGGAGAATGCATCAAAGATCAACAAGGTCACATTCAGACATGTCTATCGAAAAGACAACAAACACGCAGATGCCTTAACATTCATATCATCAATGCTGAGGTACAGAAACACTACCTCTGTCCAAATTGGGAGAATCTATGAGCCTTCGATAGAAGGACTAACCTCAGGAGTTGAGGAAACCTTGGTGGTCCAAAATAGGGCCATGAGAGAAGCAGAAAAAGCGAAAGAATATGAAGGAATGGAAGAACCAGTTAACGAAGCATACGAGTCTGACAAAGATCAGTCTATGTCAGGCGAACGCAACAAAGGCGAAGCGGAAGACGATTGGAGAATCCCAATTCACCCGTACCTTGACGAAGGTACCTTACCCGCAGATGTCAAAGAAGCTCGAAAACTCGAATCAAAGGCAGCAATGTATAGCCTACAAGATGGAATACTTTATAGAAGGTAATTTCTTGTACCTCTGATGCGGTGCCTCTCACAAACCGAAGGTAGAAGAATACTGCATGATATACACAGCGGAGAAGCTGGCAATCATAGTGGAAGAAGGTCCTTGGTGATCAAAGCAAAAATGCAAGGATACTATTGGCTAAGCATGGACGAAGATGCAAAGAACGTAGCAAGGCGTTGTGAAAGATGCCAACGCTTTGCCAGGAAGATTAAAGCACCAGCAACGGAGCTTAACTCGGTCATCAGCCCATGGTCGTTCGTCAAATGGGGAGTTTACATTGTTGGACCCTTGATGGAGGGGACATCGAAAAGAAGGTACCTTATCGTGGCTACGTATTACTTCACCAAATGGGTGGAAGCAAGGGCTTTGGAAAGAATTAGGGACACATATGTCTTTAAATTATTATTTGAGCAAATCATCTGCAGGTTCGGAATACCAGACACCATAGTCTCTGACAATGGCAAGCAGTTGGAAGAAAAGAACATAGACATGTTGTTTAACACATTCAACATTCAGAAAAACAATTCTACTCCAATATACCCGAAGAGAAATGGGCAAGCGGAGGCCACAAACAAGACAATAGCAATGAACTTAAAAAAGAAGGTGGGGGCATACAATAAAAGATGGTGTGAGCAGCTGCATAATGTCTTATAGGCCTACCGTACTACGAGAAGGACACCCACGGGAGAAAATCCATTCTTGCTAACCTACGGAGCCGATGTCGTCATCCCGACGGAGATAATACTGCCAACGACGAAAAGAAGGCATAGGAAAAGAACCTGACAACAGATCTTATGCTGGAAAAGCTTGATGATCTTGAAGAAAGGCGAGAATTGAGTTTGCAGAGGATGGTAAATTACTAACGAAGGATAGCTCGCGAATACAACAAACGGGTAATTCCTAGAAACTTTGTGGTTGAAGAATACGTACGACGTCAAATACCACCATATCAAAGGGAGAAAGAGTGGGGAAAACTAGCTCCAACATCGGACGGACCCTACATCATACACGATATTGCCGGGAAAGGTTCATACTACCTAAGGAACCTCAAAGGAGAATTATTGCAACACCCTTGGAACGAAATGTACCTAAAGAAGTACTACCCGTAAGTGAATGGTTATTACTTAGGAGAAGAAGGGAAGGGCCAATGGCCCACCATGTTCTATCCCTAAGGTATTATAAACCTAACTTATCAATGAAAGAAACTTTTTGCTAAGAAAAAGTACATGTTGATTAAATACAAGCTGGGTTAGAATAGACACCCTCCGTTAGAATTGACGATGAGGCAAGGCACGGCATAACTGCGCATATGTAAATCTCGGATCCTAAGGGCAAATGAATCCCACTAAAAGTAAAATAATAAGCAATATATCCCACAAAGAGATATACCTTTTCGAAGTAAAGAAGCTATCGCGCTGAACGCGTAGGGTTACATGAAAATTATTGCCCACGTAGGAGCCCTCGCCACCACGGTCCCTTCTGGCCAAAGGATACTTGGGTAGGATGATGAATGTTCCACCAAAGGTTAAACATACCTTAGCACCTTGTGATGACTCGAATGTGCAAATGATTAGACACAACACGTCTACATATATTCATATAATAATAAAGGTACCATAATAGTGTTACCAAATACGACTAACATGTCTTAAAAGTTGCAGATGACAAAGGTTCAGAACGTAACAAAGATTTGTTTCAAGGAAAGGAGACAACAAAGGCCCCTCAGCTGGGGACATACTACAACAAAGATGTTCAGTTGGAAACAAAGCCATCATAACGTGATCATAGGTAAGGAAGACGGGGAAAGACAACTCCCTCGGCCTAGAGCTCAGCCTCCGTAAAGGCACCATTGATGTGATCAATGGCAGAACGCTCAAATTACACCTTCATCCGTGAAGCCTGATCCTCTAGATCGGAAACATACTTCTGGCGGATCTCCATCATCTGAGCGCTAAGCTGATCATTAGCTTGATAAAGCGTCTTATCCTTGAACTTAGCAGCGGCATTAAACTAGCGAGATTCAAACTCAGATATCTGACCCTCAAGGCGGCTAATCTTGGCATTTGCACCCCACCAACTGCTCCTGGAGACCTGCGGATACGAAGGGTATCAACAACAAGAAAAGCAGTTGAAGACACAAAGGACACTACGGAAAAATAATTATCCTAAGCTACCTCCGGCATGGCTAAGGGATTCTTCTAAACTATGTTGAGCCTCAGCAAGATCCACTTCAGCCGCATCCACAAGGGTATCCCTTTCCGTCCGGAGATCATCGACATCTATCTGGAGCGAAGCATTCTCATAGGATAAAGCTTGGTACACACTCTCTAACTCTTCAAACCTTCTTACTAAAGATGCATGAGACATGGAAGAAGGCACAAAGCTAGCATCAACAAGTTTGTTCTTAATGGAACAAACCTCAGAAGTCAAGACATTATGTTCCGCAGTGACCTTAGCTAAGGAAGCACAGGCATCTTCAAAATCAGCATGATACTTCTTGCGAATAATTTCTTGAGCTGAGAGACGTTTCTCGACTAACGCAATATCCTCCTTTTGATTTAAAATGAGACTCTCCTTCCAGTTAAGGGATTCGTCACACTCCTTACAAAGCAAAGCCATCTGCTTCACTAA
Source organism: Papaver somniferum (assembly GCF_003573695.1). NCBI lineage: Eukaryota > Viridiplantae > Streptophyta > Magnoliopsida > Ranunculales > Papaveraceae > Papaver > Papaver somniferum. The sequence goes on along the minus strand of NC_039361.1, from coordinate 79,010,003 downwards.
GTCCGCATTATGGGCAGACTCAAGGGAAAGTTGGGCCTCATTATGAACGGTACGTTCATCAGCCTATCAGATTTCTTTTGATAATACCAAACGTCGGAGGTTAACTTGGCCACTTGATCTTGGAGATACCTAAGTTCACTAGAGCTACCGGCTGATAGACGAAGGTTGTCTTAGGACTATGCAACCAAAAATGAAGAAAAAGCTAAGGAGAAGAAGAAACAAACCTTTGACTTTAGAGGACTCAGTGGCTAGGCAAAATCAGCAGCTTTGCGCCCATCCTCAGCGACCTTGGCAGAATTATTAGCTCTCTCAAGAAAAAATAATCAAGCTTCCAGAGATCTGTGAGTCTTCCTCAGATCGTCCTCCAACGAAGATATCTTACTGAGAATGCTGAAAGAAGAGGGAGGAAATTGGCGTAGGTGTCCATGAAAGCCTCCATATCTTGAATGCTACCCCTGCGGATCTCACCAAAGCTCTGAGTGGAGCGAAGGCAATCATGGTCAAAGAACAAGTCTTTTACGATACTGGGCAGATAGCACATCCAGCTGCAAAGCTATCTCGAAAGAACTACCAAGATGATGATGATCAACTCCAACATAAAATGGACCCTTGGAATCCCGCAGGATGGCTTCAAGAATAGCGTCATCAGAACTACCTAAGATCAAGCTCTTCGACAGCTTACCTTGGCTAGATTCAACAGCAACTCCCTCGTTCGTTTGAGCACGGACATGGGGCACGACTGCTGAACCCTCACCACGACGAAGAGACGGCATGGTGGATGAGTTAGGAATATAAGGAAGAGCTTGAGAACTGCCCAAATCCATGTCACCGGCAGAAGGAAGATTACCCAGTACGGACCAGTATGGTGACGAAGGTGGGGGTCCAATAGATTTTCTAACATGGGAAGTAGAGACATACTGAGCACGCACTCCCTAGTGAAGCAGGAGCAACATTGAAGGAGAAGCTAGCTAGTGAAATCACAACCTTCTTCTTAGGCTGCGAGTCTGAACTACCAGCCCTCACCGTGGGGGTAACAACCTTAGCAAACGAAACTCTTGACTTAAGGAAGGTGGCAGGAGACGAAGGGAGACTCTTAGAATCCACAACAGCAGCTCCAGCAGCGGCAGAAATAGCGGGCAATTCTTTGCTAGGATCAGAGAACGAAGGAATCTTCAAAGACAATGTAGGAGCAGGGGCTTGGACACTAACAGGCTCGACCAACTGAGCACCAGTACCAACTGAGGCATCTCGGACGTGACTAGGGTTATCTTTGGAAAAATCCTCCTCAATATCATCCAAATGAGGGCTGAGGCCAGTATCCTCGATATCCTCCATGTCTTCATCACCTGGTACCTCGCCAACAACCTTAGGATCCTCATCCAAAGCATCAAGATCAATAACAGTCTTCAATTTACCCTTCCTCTGGGAAGACTATAAAGGAACACATGCGTCATCTAAGAATCAGGGGCAAGGCACTAAGGAACTTACAAACACAAAGGTATGATAATGATCCTTACCTCCGCAGGTGTTTCAACCAAATACTTTCTCTTCCTAGTCCTTATGCCTACAGAGTTACCAGCAGAGCTTGGAGCAGTCCCAGCAGAAGAAGCAGGGGCAGTCTGCAAAAGAAAACCATCAGAAAATTAGACAAAGATATCAAAGAAGACAAAGACACCAAAGCAGACACGAAGGTACCTCATGAGAAGCAACAAGATTAAAAATCCAAGGCCGATACCCATCATACTTCTTGAGAAAAGAACGAGATGAACGAGGGACAGAAGGATCTGCGGTGCTGAAACAATAGGCCCAAGGACCAACCACACTAATAGGAGTACGAGCCCAACGGTCATCATGATCAAGACGGATGCGATCATACTTCGGCAAAGGCAGCCTAGCAGAATAAGGGATGGTAGTCAAACCAGTCTTATCAATCTCCTCCAGAAAGCGAAGGCTATTACCTCCCTAATCTTCCTAGCAGTAACATGAATGCGACGAGGGACAACACTCCAAGGAAGAAGGTTACTTTTCTGAATAACATCGGCATATGTAGCATTAAAGTTGGCAGGGGTATAATCCTCCTGCTTGGATTTCCCTTCAGCAAAGGGGTCATATGACTTCAAAGTAGTCTTTCCCTTGCTACGATACCACCTCTTACGGAGGGCACGCCAGTAATTACCAATATACTGCATAACTCCTCGGACCTGAGTCTTATTTGCTGGGTCATCCCGGGTAGACAAGACGTCGTAATAGAAAGGATCCTTTCTACTAAACAAAGGGAGGAGCATACCCGCGGCCAATTGTACAACACTAATTAGAAGATTATTCTCATCGTAAGGAAAATCTCGAATAAGAGACTCGGTGAGAACATCAGGGACGTTGACAAAGGAAATCTCAAACTATGAAGACGAAAATACTTAGCAATCTCAGCAATGGACAGATGAGCAAAGCTACCTTTGTCACGCAGCTGAAGCCTCTGAAGCTCATAATAATAAGGAGGAGGAGGAGGAGGAAGATCTTCAACAACAAGTTCTCCAACCTCAGGGTCCGCAGACTCCTCAGGGACCATAGACATCTCAGTCCCAGCAGGTACCTCAGAATCCTCAAGAGGAGGAGACGGCGTAGCATCATGATGATCCATTCGCGGGAGAGGATCAGCCGACGAAGATACCTTCGGACCCTTACGCGTAGGCTTCTTCGGGAGCCTCATAACTCCTAACACCAACATGAAGAACTTCTCCATCAACAATGGCAGAGGAAAATTGCAGTTCATTCAAGAGCAAATTAGGGGCAAAAACTGACGTACTTTTGGCATGGGTTTTACTTAACCAACCAAAGGGGATAGTTTAAACACATTATGGGGCAAAATCAAGGGCCATTAACCGCATGATCAAAATTGCAGACGAAGAACAGTCATGGCAGGATTATCATCAAAATACAAAATGGGAGGAAACCCAAGTTCTCATACAGAGCGAGCAAGTAAAAAAGAACAAGAATTCTCACATGCAATTATAACATCAACATCAGTAACACCCTAGTCAAAGAAGGAGACACATGGCCAAGCATGAAGAAAATCTAAACTAAAAAACGAGTATCACTTACTTGTACGATCAACTGTGGATCCAAAGCACTGGAAGAATCAAAAGGAAGGAGGAGCAGTTAGCAGAAGAATCTCAGTGAAAGAGATGGAGAGCGACAGTTCGAAGAAGAAGAATAAAGGGAATTAATAAAAATTTCTTCTCTTTATTCCCTTCTTATAGGCGGATGGATAATCCAAAGATTTGGATGTCCCGAGATTCAAGGGGAAGTTATTGCATGAAAGGACATGTAGGGACCAACCAATCGGTACGTGCAAAAATAGCGGCGTAACGGAAGTTTTCTTCCAATTCTACCAAACGGTATAATATGAAAGAAAAGGGGAAAACTGTGAATACCAACATTCTGTGGAGCACGTGTCACGATCTTAGTGGTCGCATACAAATCCAACTATGTAGCCTTCGCTAGACATAGGAACCTGAGTAGCAAAGGATACCTCCGCAGATCTACTTTATCTCGCCCCAAGAAAGGACACCTCGACGGTTGAGATGAGAAGAGTAAAAACCTAGTCTACATATAGGCAGCTGGCGAAGGGACAGAGGTAGATGACGCATCTAATCAGCGTTAAATGCACAAATCTCTTATCTACACGCATGAATCAAGGCACGTGGAGAGAGAAGGCGTGGCAGAACCCGATTGGCAGAAGCTGGCGGTGAACAAAGGTACAACCTATACAAGGGTTGGGTAGTTCCCGAAGGAACGTGGGTCAGCTGAGGTGGCGGAATGCAACTGGAGAAAGCATGCGGTGGACGAAGGTACCATTGGTACGAAAGGTATATCAGCAAACGATCGACCCAGAGGCAGCAAAGATATACCTGGAGCATAAGGGGCTATAAATACCAAGCCTCGCCAACAAACTAGAGGCATTCAAGATCTAGGAGAGAAGATCTAGTCTTAAGCTTATATCTCTTTAATGTTTTGAACTTAAGTATTTACTTCAACTTGAGTTCTCTCTATTACTCTGGGAAGCATTTAAGATCTTTTGTAACCACCACAACTTAATACAAAACAATCACTCATTACCCCGTGGACGTAGGCAAATGTCGAACCACGTAATCTCTTGTGTCTCATGATAACTTGGAAGCTTTTACATTCTATTTATGTTCTTCGTTATTATTATGATCTTGAATATCCTTTATAACTTAGCATTGTCAGTTCAACAGAGGTATCAATACTGCTTAGCATCAGATCCTCTAAGTTGTATACATTACGTAGACTACGGGAAAACGAGTAGTCACATCTGCCTTGCAGAATCCACATTCATGAGACATCAATCATGTCACATGGGGGATATTCACTAGGGTTTTGGTCTGGCGGCCTATGGCACATGTATACCATGATGAGAACTGTGAGTAAGTCGTGCAAGTAGTTGAAGGAGTTAGAAAAGTAGTGGATGGACAATCAACCAATTCTCCCATGCACATGGAACTGGTTTATCCACGATTTCCCACTTTTCACTCCTCCACTGCAACCGTCATACTTACTCGCAGAAGTCTACAACACATCCACAATCTTGATCATCATTGATCTCACACACTTCTCAGCTTCCCTCCTACAGATCGACCCTCATCCATTTTCGTGACCATATTGACTCTGGAACGACCATTGTCTTGGTTTAGGATGGAGTTATACAGATTGATCTCTCGAACTCAAAGCACTCCCATGCAGTGCATCTATTTTCTAAATGTTTAGGTAATTTGCTCGTTCGAACGAGCTAATTATTAAAGCATATCTCTAGTTGCTATATTAGTAATGTATATTCTTTATGTTAGATAATATTGAGATATTATCCAAGAGATATTTCTGTATATTAGTTGCACAACAGTTGGAATATTAACAAAATCAAAAATAGGTATTTACTGCATATCTTTTATAATTTCGGATTTGGTAATTCCTTTATGTCCAATCTACCTTGGTCATGATAAATAGTAAAGTTTGTCTTTCTTGCAAACTTATTTCTTAACGGACGATCCTTAACGGTTGAGTGAGGAATCCCACTAGTAGTATTCTTGTAATACTCACTGGAGAGGAGAGTATCCTAATTAGGCGAAATATCTCACATGCGCTTCATTTAAGGACTTCTGTAAGATCAAGAAGTTTCCAGTAGTAACGTTGGTAGGAAACTAGATCGTATTATTATTATTCAGTTTTTGATTATTGATTTGATTGACTAACATTGTGTTGAACCTTGATAGATCTAGTTTATTTATTCAATGATCTTTTTCTTCTGATATAAGGTCACTCGAACTAATTCAAGGATAGACAATTTCAGATCTACTTTATTGCATCTAGTCTGAAGATATGACTTGTGGTCATCCGTTGTTAAAAAATTCCATCTGTGATGATCGATCATAAGTGGAATCAAGCTGTTTATGCAGGTACTTTATGAAAAAGCGGGGGTCTAACAACCACACCCAATATTTCATTTGGAAATCTGAATAGACAAACCCCAATATACTTTCAAGAGAATCAACTAGACATTTAGACTCAATCTAGAGAAAAGTATATCAAAGAGTTTTATATCTCTATCTCTCAATTCAATCTGCAATCAGCAAATAGGAATTTGCGTGTCCGACTGAATATAAGAGAAATAACTTGAACGGTACCAAAGACCAATGTTCAAGAATCAATCAATTTCAATCAACAACCGAAGTTTGGATTTTCCAATTGATCGATTCTACGCACAACCTGTGATATTTCAATTATATAACAAAATATAATGAGGAAAAGAAATAAAACAGACACCAGAATTTTGTTAATGAGGAAAACCGCAAATGCAGAAAAGCCCCGGGACCTAGTCCAGGTTTGAGCACCACACTGTATTAAGCCGCTACAGACACTATCCTACTACCAATGAACTTCAGACTCGACTGTAGTTGAACCCTAATCAGTCTCACACTGATTCAAGGTACAGTTGCGCTCCTTATATCTATGATCCTAGCAGGATACTACACACTTGATTCCCTTAGCTGATCTCACCCAAAACCAAGAGTTTCTACGACCCAAAGTCGAAGACTTGATAAACAAATCTGTCTCACACAGAAAAGTCTATAGGAATAGATAAATCTATCTGCCACGGAAATACCTACGAGTTTTGTTCCATCCTTTGATCAATCAAGGTGAACAGGAACCAATTGATATACCAGACTTATATTCCCTAAGGACAGCCTAGAAATATCAACCACCTCACGATAATCTTATTCGTATGGTAGCGAAACAAGATATTGTGGAATCACAAACGATGAGACGAAGATGTTTGTGACTGCTTTTTATCTTGCATATAGGAGATTAAATCTCGAGCCAATCTTAGAGAAGATAGTACTCAAATATGATAGAAACAACAAGATCAAATCACACAACTACAGAGAAAATAGTTGGGTATGGCTTCACAATCCCAATGAAGTCTTTAAGTCGTTAACCTACAGGGTTTCGCGAAAAACCTAAGGTTAAAGGAGAATCGACTCTAGATTATACAACTAGTATCACACAGGGGGTGTGGATATTAGGGTTTCATAGTTGTTATAGTTCTCCTTTATATAGTTTTCAAATCAGGGTTAGCAATATAAGTTACCTTGGTAACAAAGCATTCAATATTCACCATTAAATGAAAACCTGATTAGATTCAAGCTAATATCTTTCAACCGTTAGATCAAATTAGCTTGTTAGACAGAAATGAAATGTACCCTCATTTAGGTTTAGTCACCGTACCTAAACGTGTACACCATGTTGTCTCAACCGTAGTTAACCGAGGTTGTAATACCCAGTCCAAATTTTAAGGGTATTTTCATATATTGATAAAAGGGTAATTGCATAATTTAATATAATTAGACAATCTTAATGAACTAGTGTTTGATCGAAGTCGTCATTAATATTTTATTATTATTAACTGATAAGATTTGATTGATTTTAGAAAGAATGTAATTAATTGATGGAGCTTGACATGTGGAATGTTGACATTTGTGTAAGTTGATATTTATTATATTAACAAAAATACAAAATCTATTTTTTATGAATGTTTTCAGAATTTAGTTTTGGAAAGTATGAACATATTATTAAGGTGGAAATTTCTGAGGAACCATGTTTGGTTACTCTCTTTTTTAGAAACTCATCATTAAAATAGCATATATCTAAAGCCCAAAAAACAAAATGTACGGTTGAGATTAATAGTTTTAGAATGGATTTATGCTTTCCTATTTTGAACAAGACAAAGTTACCCTTAATTAGTTAAATATTATTAACATAAATATCTTTAATAAAATTGCTTTAATAACTGCTAATTAGTCATCGTTTTTGTAGGCTTTATTTATGGTCAAACATATATACCATGAGTTAAATGGGTTTCTTTAATTACGGCAGTTATAGTTAGATATCATCTTCATTATATTTGAAAAGACGAGGGTACCCAAATATACGTCAATCTAAAACTTTTCCTACCTATAAGTCCTTTCTCCGAAAGTGATTGTCTATGGACATAGTCGAGACAATACAACAATTGGTTCACACTTCGTGTGATCGTCTATGGATACGAGACCGAGACAACACAACAACGTAACATGTTTACTTGATAAAAAGGTTCGGACTTAACCAAACACAATAGGATTCACTTATCAAGTAAATAGTAATTAACATTTGTGTGATTTACTTTAATTATAATAAAACAATTATAATGTGGAAAATAAAAGTAAACGACACAACAAGATTTTGTTAACGAGGAAAACCGCAAATGCAAAAAAACCCTGGGACCTAGTCCAGAATTGAATACTCTTAGGATTAAGCCGCTACACAAAATTACACCAACTTCGTATAGTTGAAACCGAGCAACTAAACCTATAGTTCACCTAGTTCCATCTGTATTCCCACGCCTCCAACTTATAAATAGGTCACGTACTTGGATCAATTCTTTTGGTTCGTATTCCAAACAGTAAAGGAACAACAAATCTGTTTGGTATCAAATCTCTTCAACCAAGTGATATGAGTCGGACAAAGGATCTTCAGTTTATCTTAACATAAACTCCTTCGTCAGTTCCTTAGATCTATCTTATGTTCAATTACCAAAGTAATCGTTAAGACTTTTCAATAAACACTCTTAATCCAAAGAATTGTGTTGATGCGGATCTACTCAATTAATCAATCCAATTCTATTACAAGCATAAAACCGATTATTAATTGGATCCTCTTTTTACCAAAACAAGTATGGTGTGCACCAAAGATTATGAATTCACAAATCAGAAATCTTCAATATCTTCTTCATCTTCAAATCTTCTTAGGTCTTCAATAAACACCTGCACACAATCACTTGAATCTCTTGTGATCAATCACGCACAGAACGGAGTCTGTTAACAATGGATTATCACAAGATCTTCTTTAGAACTACAAACAGTCTAAAGATCCATGTCGAAACTCTGAACTAGTTTGAGTGAATCTTATATCAGAAGAGAAGATTCTCAAGCATAAACAAACTAGGTGCAATCAAAGTTCAACCACCGTTAGTCAATCAAATCAATGAACACAAAAGATAAACCGCAATTATCTAGTTTCCCACCAACGGTAACGACAAGATCTTCTCAATCCCAAAGAAGACTTTAAATCGAGCGGTTGTAAGAGATTTAGCCTAATTAGGTTACTCTCCTACGAATAAGCGGCTTCACCAGTAGCAACACAACAAGAGGTAGTTTTTTGTTACGAAGGATTGGTTTGCTAATAATGCAAACTTCAGTATTTATAGACTAGGAAGTTTGGACACCAAGGAATTTCCAAAACCGAAAATATTCTCAAGATATTCATCAAAGCACAAATTCAGTTTCCATAATTCCTGGAAATGCTCTGTCCAAAAATAATGATTGAAATCTCTCGGAAAATATCTAATTAGTAAATGCATATTACTAATTCTTATTTCCCTACAAAATGAAATTAATAACCTTAATTAAAAGATTCTTAACTTATTTATGTTTCGATCCTGGGATTCTCTTCCCTTAGCTATTAAGGAATAACTTTGAACCATTAAATAATAAACATTCACAACACGTGTTCAAAGTATGTCGACATCCTAACTTTGTAAGTTCTGTTTCATAGTTACAACCTTGAAACCGATTTGCCACACTTCCAAACAAGTTTATAATTGGTTCATATGACTTTCAAGAAGAACTATGCGATTGATCAAATAACATTCAATTACAAATCATGGGTTTAACGGTTCTACCAAAATAAGTTTCGGTTCTACCTCTATGTGAGTACTGTGCATAGTCACACTATCTTTCCAAAATTCGGTTGACTAGGTACTAGGATCGGTTACCCACATATATATGGTATCTAAATTGAATATGTTGAACATGTCCATAGGATCGGTTCCCCTTTGCCTAAAAACGTGTTGCACATGTCCATAGAATCAGTTCCCCTTTCTGCTATAAACCTTGTTACACCTCATACAAGGATCGGTTCCCCTTTCTGATGTACTGTACCTCTTACTAGGATCGGTTCCCCTTTTCCCAGTTTTGGTCAGACATAAAATCACAAACCCGATCATACCATCTCAGGTGATTACTTAAGATCGGTTTTACTAATAAAATTCATACCAATACATAAGTGAGGCCTTTGTGAATAGTTCTACCAAGAACACGAACAAGTTGTGAGCGATTATACTCAATCACACATATTGGTTCTTCATAATATAATCAATCAATAACAAAACCAATAACACCAGGAAATTTCCTTTTCGGTTCACAAACAAGTTTATGAACTTACTTCCTTAGAACACATGTAAAACGTTGTTCCCTAGGATGAAATCCTCACCTCATACCCATACATAATCACAATAGCATTCAAATGATTATGGAGATGTCCTATATACAAAGTTTAATGGTTAAGAAATAAACCTCGTATTGTATTCCTTAATACTATGTCTATCTAGAGTTCAAACATGCTTCGTAGTTTTGTTTTCAATATGCACGACTTCAAAGATACGTTAGGGAATGAAACAGTTCAAGTAAAATATCACCAACCTCAAGTGGAAGGATGATTGTTTCCGTTGTAGCTCCTTGCTTCTTCACATCTTCAAGTCTTCGCAATACTTGTAATGTCTCATATCCTAATACTTTCAAGCTAACCTATATGAAGTTGACTATAGTACATAATCAAGCGACTCTTAACATGAGTTTTGATTCACTAAAATATGACAACCAAACTTGACATACCAATGCTTAGTGAGTTCAACCGAGCTATTCTCTAACAATCTCCCTCTTTGTCAATTTTAGTGACAAAACTCTTACATCATATGGCTAAACAAATTACAAGAATTTATTACACATACGCTTGATTCCCAAAATCAACAGCACAGTAAACTGCATACATTCAATCCTCAAAAATGTCGATGTTGACATTATAATAACAAAGACAATACTCCCCCTAAGGAATATAGGTAAATATTCAATCCGCACGTCTTTGTTATACCACTAATATGATATGTTACTCACCCTTAGTCTGTGCTTTCACTCTTTCGTTTAGATAAACGTTCAAGCACCAATGTTCTTTTCCTTAGCGATACCAATCAATATAAAATCAATGCCAGTATCACTTGTTTACTCCATATATTTTCCCCCTTTTTGTCACAAAATGACAAAGAAACGAAAAAATAAAGGACAACATGAAAAGTATCTTACAAATATCAAAATAGACTTGCAACCTGTAGAGTTAGGCACGAGGGTTCCACACACCATGTTCTGATAACCAATATCAAAACCGAAACTACCAGTAATTTTATTTTGATAGTTTTAGCAAACCAAAAATCAACTAAGCACCTTAGTTCCTTTGCTAAACCGATTGTACAAAAACAATCGCTTATTCGATAAGACCAAAATAAAGATAACTCTATTTTTCTTATCAGGTTCTAATTATCCATAAACTTAGACCTTTTAATATTAAACAAGACAAGTACTAGGTTAGTTAACTAGCATTTCTTGTTAATGCATTCGATTAGACTTGAATAACCGAAACCTCACTTCGATAAGTCTAAGTAAGATCAGAATTAACTTAGTTTCTCTTATCCGGAATCGAATTGGACTAAAAAACTCATCCCGTAAAACTTTTATTTCGTTAAGCCATAAATAATTCATACAAACCAAATTAATCAACTATCATAATTATTCACCTCAACCGGAAGCAATTGAAACAACATAGACATTAAAGCACCGCAATTGCACCGAAATTTTATAAGCCTTAACAATTGATATCACACAATAAAGCAAGATAACAATAGTTTTTCTTAACCGGAACCAATTGAATCACACATACATCCATACACAAATAATGGAATAAACAACAATTGTACCGAAATTTTGTTAGGCAAAAGCAATAAATATATATGAAATAAATTCAGTCTTCTTAAACAGGAAAAAAATTAACTAACAAGATTGTTACCTCAAATTTCGCATCCACTTCTCCAATAAGTTTGCATCTTCATCCACGGAGAATTGGTATCGAAATATCATCATATTGTCATCCTTATGCAAAAACAAAAGAATAGCAACAACCAACCTTTACCAGAGAAAGGTTGAAAATCGGTTTTAACAATTGCAAGCAAAAGTTGAAAACCATCAAAACACATATGCTTTTATGTTAAACCAAAGACGATTCAAAATGTTGTGACTTTTTCACATATTGTTTCTATCAGAACCCCTCATGATTATTTGATAAAGCCTACCAACATGGGCTAGAACTTAATCCTGCTAAATCAAAAAGTCACCCAAACCACAAGGGTTCACAATATATGAGATCGAATATTAAGTTAGTAAAACCGAAATCAAACATCCCATAAACATACATAAGTCCTACAATACTTAAACATGCGAGGAAAATAAACAAGTCTTACATACGTTATTCAATAACGTGGATAATATTACATATTCAGTTTTGGACTTTAATCAGAGATGTCCAAATCAGTATATTCTGCTTGTTCTTCAAAGGAGGTGTCTTTGTAACTATCAGAGATAGCATTCAAGGCATAGGTAAGATCTGGATGTACTTCTGTTGCACGATCAATCAGATCGATAATGCAGTTTTTCTTCCTATCTAGTTTTCTCCTGAGATATTGAGGATCTCCTTCCATTCTGATAGGAGGAGGAGCATGGAAGACTTGTCCCCTCATTTGATTGAGTATTCCTTCTCCTAGTTTCTTTGGGACTTTCACCCTGGCGTTTGGCCAAACAATTCCAAAGGATCTACATATTCTTGTGATCAAACAGGCAAACCCAGGAGTTCTTCTTCTACCTTTTCTGATAGTAATCATTTGTCTAATCATTAGACCACAAAAGTCAAAGTTTTTGACTCCATTGACAAGATGATATACAAGTTCAGAAACATCTCTAGTCCACTTGGTTTTATGCATGTTACTAGGACACAAGTTTGCAGTAGCAAGTTTTCCAAATACTTTTAGATGAAATTCAACATTGTGAAGGAGTAATAAATTACCTGACCATACTCCTCCAATTTCTGATGAAATAGTATCATTCTTAACTCTAAACCTTTCATCCGAACAAGGCAAGACGGTATTCATGTAAGGATAGAGAATTAGTTCCGAAATTACTTGTTTGTTGACTTCAAACAATGTTGTACCGATCATAGTACGGAAAGTGCAACCTTCAAAATTCATCTCATGCATATTAGCAAAGAAAAGTTTGACCAGGTCCGGTGTTGCCCTGAAGGAACTTTCATGAATGATACCCCATTCACGTTGGTTCACAAAGTTCTCATAATGTTTGTCCGAAATATCAACAAACAACATTTCCATGATGGGTTCTTTGATTGAACCGAATTTCCTAGCATACTCATCATTCACAAAATAATTTTGAGAACTAACATCATAAACAAGGCTAGGCATATTTTCATGATTGATGTTCAAAGTGGAATAAAGCATAGAGTTTCTATTTGAGCCTTCTCCTCTAACAAAATTTCTACTTCTTCTAGTTCTATTCTCCATTGAATCAACAAGCAAAGTAAAGAACCATTTTCAATTGATATGACTTATTGAGTATTGAATCTTCTTCCTTGGGATGAAATCGAGCAGATTAAGAACTGTTAGAGCATTGCTCGGTCGAACTCGCATGCGTTGCTATCTCAAGCATGTTTGTCAATGTTAGTAATTAAAACTATAAGTCTTGATTTCTAGTCTACTATAGCTATGTCTCGGACTAGGATAGAAAGTGTAGTTGATCTCAAGGACTTCATGGAGATTCATCATACAAGAAGAAGAATTACTCAAGGAGACGGTGGAACTTCTCGACAAAAAGGTATATGAAGACTTGAACTTATCTGTCACTCAAAAGTCTATCTACTCTATCTCCTACTTATTGAGACAAAAATTCGTATGCTATATATAGACTTAGATTATACACATTTAGTATTTCGAGCCGAGTATACCTCGCCTATCTATATCTCAAAATATGTGTTGGTAAGCGTTTCAATTCGACCATGTTTATCTTTACCTAGTGACGAAAGTCATGATATGTTTCAATCACTTTGAAAATTGCTTTGACGAGAAATGGTGTAACAACTATATAACGTCCTCTAAGAATGTTTCAATGGTTGGAATGAGAGTTTAGATTACATAACCAATGATGGACATAAGTATTGTTTTGGTAACACATATGTGCATAAGTCCTATCCCTTGAGCCAAAGTTTGCGAACTTTGTTGATCAAGAGAAACAGGAAGAATGTCTTGTTGCCAAGTCCGCGAACTTCCGAACTTCTCATTCCGAGAAATTCTGCTGGAGTTGATAAACTTTTTGCGTGAGTACCAGTCTGCAAACTGGCAGAAAGTCTTTGCCGAGATTTTCTGATGGAGTTTTTAAACTCTGCCCGGTTGCTTAAATCCGCGAACCTAGTGTGCGAACTTAAGAAGGTTACATATCTGAAGATGATTTATGAACTTAAACTTATAAAGACTAAGGAATGCAATTTGAAAACCGTGGCTATAAAGTTCATGAACCGATTCGAGTGAATAAAATCATCTTTGCTTCAATTATGTCTTGTGTAGTACATAAGATTTCCTTGCAATTGAACAACTCTCTAACTAGTTCAATTGAGTCATTTGAACTAGTTGAAGAAGAATATGTTTGGTATGAAATGCTCATATGGCTAACCTTTTGGTTAACTATTGTTGAACCAACAATGTACACGTTTGGGTACGGTTTTAACAAACCTAGAAGCGTGCATTTCATTTGTGTATAACAAGCTAAGTTTTCGATCTAACGGTTGAGAAATATTAGCTTGAATCTAAATCAGGTTTGCATCTAACGATGGATATTGTTTGCTTTGTGACCAAGGCGAAACCCTGATTTGAAAGACTATATAAGGGGACATCTAGCAACTCTGTAAAACTAATCCCCACACCTCACTGTGATACTAGTTGGCATGCTAGAGTCGTTTCTTCTTTAACCTTTGATTTTCTTCTTCTAAAACCAGGTTAACGACTTAAAGACTTCATTGGGATTGTGAAGCCAGGCCGATACTACTTTTATCGTAGTTATGTGATCTGATCTTGCATTTTCTATCGTACGAGTACAATCAGATTGATTGGCTTGAGATTAATATCTCCGATAGGCAAGATATAAAAAGTAGTCACAAACATCTTCGTCTCATTTTTTGTGATTCCGCAACTTCTTGTTTCGCTACCATACGATTAATATTGTTGTGAGGTGATTGATTTATCTAGGCTATTCTTCGGGAATATAAGACTGGATTATCAATTGGTTCCTGTTCACTTTGATTATTATCAAAAGACGGAACAAAAACTTTAGGGTTTTTCTGTGGGAGACAGATTGATCCTTTGATAGACTTGTCTGTGTGAGACATATTTGTTTATTGTCAAAGCCTGCGATTTTGGGTCGTAGAAATTCTTAGTTGTGGGTGAGATCAGCTAAGGGAATCAAGTGCGCAGTATCCTGTTGGGATCAGAGGCATAGGGAGTACAACTGTACCTTGGATTAGTGGGAGACTGATTGGGGTTCAACTACAGTCCAGTCCGAAGTTAGCTTGGAGTAGGCTAGTGTCTGTAGCGGCTTAATACAGTGTGTGTTCAATGTGGACCAGGTCCCGAGGTTTTTCTGCATTTGCAGTTTCCTCGTTAACAAAATTTCTGGTGTTTGTGTTATTTCAGTTTCGTATTATATTGTTTTATCTTTATAATTGAAATAATACAGGTTGTGCGTTAGATCATCAAAGTAATCCAAACTTTGGTTGTTGATTGTCATTGATTTATCCTTGGATATTGGTCTTTGGTACCATCCAAGTTATTCCTTGTATTTGATTAGTACTCGCAGTTTCTGTTTGAGAAAATCAAATCAAGAGAGAGAGATATAAACTCGTTGATGTACTTTTAATTTATTGAGTCTTGTTGATTCTCTTAAAAGTATATTTGATTTTGTCCATACAGATTGCTAAGCGAAATATTTGGTGGTGTTGTTAGACCCCCGCTTTTTCAATTGGTATCAGAGCAGGCAAACACGTTCAAGACCTTACAAGTCTGTGTTTGTAGCGATCTGACTCTATGGACAGAGGTGCTATCTCTATAAACGTACCACCAGTCTTCGATGGCTCTAATTACTTATGGTGGAAAATTGCTATGCGAGCTTTTCTTCAAGCGCGTGACTTTCAATCATGGGTATATGTTATTAATGGCTATGATGCTCCCGTTGTGGCAGTTGGAGATGTAAACGTTCCCAAGAATATTGGTGAATATAATCCTGCCGAGATACTTGCTGCAAAGCAAAATCCTGACGGTTTGAATGCCATCATACATGCCATTACTCCAAATCTTCGGCACCATATGTCAAATTGCACTAGGTGTTAAGATGCTTGGGATAACTTAGAAAACGTATTTGAAGGAAACTCTAGTGAAAAGGAAGCTAGGCTTCAAAACCTTAATTCCGATTGGGAGAACCTTCGTATGGCAGATGAAGATACATTTGATGAGTTCTTTTGAAGGAAGCTATTAAGGAACAGATGGAACGGTTTCTACTTCAGGAACAAGCATAAAGAAGTTGATTACTCTTAGTAAATCGTCGATAAACGTTTCTTATTTAAATCATTCAAAATATCTGTCTTGACATAAAAAGATAAAAAAATAGATGAAAATAAATTGCGTCCAATAGGATTTGAACCTATACCAAAGGTTTAGAAGACCTCTGTCCTATCCATTAGACAACGGACGCCTTTTCATTCCGTATTTTATCTTTTTATTTTTCCTTTACTATCTTAGTGTTTGTAAAAAAAAGGAACCAGATTCTTTTATGAAATAATTTAGGAAAGAAATATGCGTATTTACATTAATGATGCGTATATCAGAATTAAAATGTAGCGGGTAGCGGGAATCGAACCCGCATCGTTATCTTGGAAGGCTAGGGGTTATAGTCGACGTCGATTCAGCCTTTCTTTTTGACGTCTCTAATTCAAAACCGAACATTAAACTTTGGTTTCATTCGGCCAAAGAAGTCAGTATGGAATCCCAAAGAAGTCAATATGGTACCCAAATAACGAGAAATATGTAAAAAACAGGTCCGATTACGCATATTCCTAATCCTAAATGGAATGTAACGATGCAGGGATCCATATGTAAATACAGTATATATTTACATACGCTCGAATGCCCCCTTCTCATAACGAGAATGTACATAACCCTATTCCGGTCTGGTGCGGTATGGAATGAACTTATAGTCATTAATCACAGAGTGTCTGAAATTGTTAATGCATCTTTTGCATTGGGTAGAACTTTTCCTGAAAAGGACATTGTGGTGAAAATTCTCAGATCGCTGCCATCTAGATACGAGTCTAAGAAGCATTCCATCGTTGAGGGAAATAACCTTGATAATCTTTCCTTAAATACATTGGTTGGAAAGCTAAAGATCTTTGATCATGAGCATACATCCAAAATCGGAAAGGATGTTGCCTTTAAAGCACAGAAGAACACTAAGTTACTTGATAAAAGTAAAAGTGTTTATGTCTCTGAGGATGATCAGTCTGAGGGTGTATTTCGGATGAAGATCTTGACAAATCAGTCTCCTTGATCACAAGACAGTTTAGGGATCTTCTATTGAAAAGAAGTAAACGGTTTTCAAGAGACAAACCTAGGTCGTCAGATAAACCTCACAATCGCGTTCCTCCTAAAAACAGGGATGCTGACGAGACTGATGACAAGGATATGCCATAGTGCTTTAAGTGTAAAGGTTTTGGTCATTTTGCAAACGAGTTCCCAAATCTTAGAAAATACATTGGGAACAAAGGTCTTGCTGTAACACTTGATGAGATGTCTGAGATCCATGATTCTGATGAAGATAGGAAATCAAGTGTTGGTTTTCTATGTGAAAACATTGATTTTGATAATTGTAGCAATACATATATCAACCTTGATGGTTTCGGTGAAGAAGAGAATCCAATCAAGCTTAAAGAATCAATTGACCCATCCTTTGGAAACTCTAGTTGTAATGTTTCAGGATCTACTATGTGTCTGGCTGCTTTCACACCACATATACCTGAATACTATACAAGTTTGACGTGCTCGTTTTGTTCTTACAAGGGTCATGAACTATCAAGATGTTACATGTACAAACATCAAGTGAGGCACGCCAACAAACTTCAAAAAAGATCAAATCGATTGGCAAGGAAGCTTAAACTTGCTCAGAAGACTGCTGAGGTACGTAGGATTTTATCTTCGTCTAAGAAGTTGGTTTCCAAAGACAAAATAAGACCATTAGAGAAGAAGGTATGGTCAAATCGCTTTGATAGACAGAAGTTTGAGGATTCCTCTCAAGAGGAAAATGGTGGACAAATTGTTGTTCACCACAGCACAAATTAATTGTGTTGTTTGGTAAATCTTGTGTCATGTGCCTGATCAAAAAGAGATAAGATTGTGTACCGCTCAGACTTCACGAAAAGTTTTTTTTTTTTGGGTTGTTCTTCCTGTCTATCAAATAAACTAAGGGTTATTATCGACAATTCTACTCTTAATTTATAGGGTTTAGAATTGGGCGTCCACGAACCTGTTTAAAGGTTGCGAACCCTACATTCCTTTTTCTTATCTGATATCTTTTATATCTTAAGACTGCTTGATGAGATTGTGAGTTCCACTCACAAAAACCAGTTGTTTATAACTGTTCTCTAAGCATCATGTCTTTGGATGAAAAAGATGTCAATATAATTGTTAAGCCATCAATCAAGGAAAAAGAGAAATCTCCAGTAACTCCTTCCTTGAAAAGAAAGAGGAGGAATACAAGAAAGCCAAGGGTTGTACCTTCTAACTGTCATAAGTTTTCCGATGTTCTTGATGAGTTGAAGGAAGTAAGAAAGGAGATTAGTGAAATAAAGTCTTGCGTTTTAAGATCTTTGGAAATTCAAAAGGCCTTGGTTCGACATCATCAGCCAAGACGGTTTTTTGGTATTGACTCCTTCCTCCACGAACCTTATATCCCGATGGCTGTTGACGACAAGGAGTTCGGGAATGATAAGGAATTTCTCAAAGATATTGTTGCCTAGTATGTCTTCTTTTTGGTTTAGTTGGAAGAATAACTAGTGCTTGAATAACAATGATTGTGACTACACATAGTTATTATTTTTCATCTTCTTGTTCTTTTTGAGGTTTATTTGGTTTAAATTCTAAAAATATTTGGAGGATGGTGGTTTGCAGTATATAATCTTTATGATTTTTTATATTTCAATTTGTTATGGGATATTGGTGTTTACGTCCGTAAACTATGTTGTCCCATATTTTGTCAAAAGTAAAGTCGTTCATGATCGGTATTCATGTATTGATTTAAGGATGAATAGACTTTTGACATATACAAAAGTTAAGCCTATATTGTCAATTCTTTGATGGAAGATAGGTTAAAATCTTTTGTGTTCAAGGATTATGTATATTAAATATCGTTATTGAAATAGTGATGGAAGATATAATGAATCCTTGTGTACTCCATAGTATTGATCTTCACTGATCCATATTTTATGTAATATTGTGAGGCTCCGTAATGTGTCTTATGTTAATCACGATACGACCAAGTTGATTAATTTTTGATTAGCTTTGTTGGTTGTTCCGTAAGGTACTTTATGTTGAGCATTCTTGAAGTAAATTAATCATCTTGTTTGGTTATTTAGTTATTGCTCCATAAGTCTTTTTATGCCGAGCAAAACAAATGACAATTAAATTGATTACTTTTGTAATTAGTTTGGTTGTGTATTCCATTAGATTAATTATGGGTTCTCTTGTAATTAATCTAGTTGAGTATTTTCATACTATATAAGATTCCTATTATGTTGAGTATATGAACGACTATCCTATTCATTTTCTAATGGTTATGTTAGTCGTATGCTCCGTAAGTTATCTTATGTCCAGCATAATCAATTAAGTTGATCACTTTTGTGTTTAATTTGATTGCGTATTCCGATTAAATTAATCATGGGTTTACTTGTGATTAATTTGATTGAGTTTTTGGATATAGAAAATCATTCTCATGGTTTTTGGTGTCCAATAAAAATCCTTCTTTTCTTTTGAAATTAAGGTCGCTCTTGTTATTCCCTTGGGAATGACATCAAATGGGGGAGAGTTCTTTTGAACTTGTGCTTAATGGTCATATCTTAAGGGGTGTGTGGCTGTGGAATTTTAAATGGGTTATCTTGTATCTTTAAACTCCTTGATGAATGATATTAGCTTCGGCTATATGATTGCATCTAACTTAGATGGTATGTATTTTCTTTTAGTCATGAAATGTCTCTTATGGAAATTTCATTATGATCCCGTTCTTGTACCTTTTCTAATTTTATTGACAAAAGGGGGAGAATTAATATGTAGTTCACACTACAAATACATATGGTTTTTCGGATCATTGTGTAAGGAGGAGTGGTTTCCGTGTGATATGGAGTATTGACTAAGTGGGAGTGATACATATCACATAGTATTATTGTTGAAGTTGTGATACAATTAGAATTTGACACTGTGTAATAATACTTTGACATTGTATAACAATGATTGAGACTGATGCTTTCTCATTGTTATAGCTACGGATCTTCAACAACGGTGATGCTAAACTTACAACCTTTGGGATCATTGGAGTACTTGGAAGTGACGAAGATTTCGAGAAATGTTGAAGATTAGACATGTGGAATAGGATCTACTAAAGTTTCTCTATCTTTTTTGTATTCCATATGTATTGATAGTTTTGTCACTAAAATCGACAAAGGGGGAGATTGTTAGAGCATTGCTCGGTCGAAATTGCATGCATTGCTATCTCAAGCATGTTTGTCAATGTTAGTGATCAAAACTATAAGTATTGATTTCTAGTCTACTATAGCTAAGTCTCAGACTCGGATATAAAGTGTAGTTGAGCTCACGGACTTCATTGCGATTCATCATACAAGAAGAAGAACTACTCAAGGAACCGGTGGAACTTCTCGACAAAAAGGTATGTGAAGACTTGAACTTATCTGTCACTCAAAAGTATTTCTACTCTATCTCCTACTTATTGAGACAAAAAGTCGTATGCTATATATAGACTTAGATTATACACATTTGGTATTTCGAGCCGAGTATACCTCGCCTATCTATAACTCGAAATATGTGTTGGTAAGCGTTTCTCTTCGACCATGTTTATCTTTACCTAGTGACGAAAGTCATGATATGTTTCAATCACTTTGAAAATTACATTGACGAGAAATGGTGTAAAAACTATATAACGTCCTCTAAGAATGTTTCAATGGTTGGAATGAGAGTTTAGATTACATAACCAATGATGGACATAAGTATTGTTGTGGAAACACATATGTGCATAAGTCCTATCCCTTGAACCAAAGTTTGCGAACTTTGTTGATCAAGAGAAACCGGAAGAATGGCTTGTTGCCAAGTCCGCGAACTCAGTCCGCGAACTGCCGAACTTCTATTCCCGAGAAATTATGCTGGAGTTGACAAACTTGTTGCGTGAGTACCAGTCTGCGAACCCAGTTTGCGAACCGGCGGAAAGCCTTTACCGAGATTTTCTGCTGGAGTTTGTAAACTCTTCCCGGTTGCTTAAGTCCGCGAACCTAGTGTGCGAACTTAAGAAGCTTATATATCTGAAGATGATTTCTGAACTTAAACTTATAAAGACTAAGTAATGAAATTTGCAAACCGTGGCTATAAAGTTCATGAACCGATTCGAGTGAATCAAATCATCTTTGCTTCAATTGTGTCTTGTATAGTACATAAGATTTCCTTGCAATTGAACAACTCTCTAACTAGTTCAATTGAGTCATTTGAACTAGTTATGGTGAAGAAGATTATGGTTGGTACGAAATGCTCATATGGCTAACCTTTTGGTTAACAATTGTTGAACCAACAATGTACACGTTTGGGTACGGTTAACAAACCTAGAAGGATGCATTTCATTTGTGTATAAAAAGCTATGTTTTCGATCTAACGGTTGAGAAATATTAGCTTGAATCTAAATCAGGTTTTCATCTAACGATGGATATTGTTTGCTTTGTGACCAAGGCGAAACTCTGATTTGAAAGACTATATAAGGGGACATCTAGCAACTCAAAAAAACTAATCCCCACACCTCAAGTGTGATACTAGTTTTCGTGCTAGAGTCGTTTCTCCTTTATCCTTTGGTTTTCTTCTTCTAAAACCAGGTTAACGACTTAAAGACTTCATTAGGATTGTGAAGCCAGACCGATACTAATTTTATCGTAGTTGTGTGATCTGATCTTGCATCTTCTATCGTACGAGTACAATCTGATTGATTGGCTTGAGATTAATATCTCCGATAGGCAAGATATAAAAAGTAGTCACAAACATCTTCGTCTCATTGTTTGTGATTCCGCAACATCTTGTTTCGCTACCATATGATTAAGATTGTTGTGAGGTGATTGATTTATCTAGGCTTTTCTTCGAGAATATAAGACCGGATTATCAATTGGTTCCTGTTCACCTTGATTATTATCAAAAGACGGAACAAAAACTTTAGGGTTTTTCCGTGGGAGACAGATTGATCCTTTGATAGACTTGTCTGTGTGAGATAGATTTGTTTATTGTCAAAGCCTTCGATTTTGGGTCGTAGAAACTCTTAGTTGTGGGTGAGATCAGCTAAGGGAATCAAGTGCGCAGTATCCTGTTGGGATCAGAGGCGTAGGGAGTACAACTGTACCTTGGATTAGTGGGAGACTGATTGGGGTTCAACTACAGTCCAGTCCGAAGTTAGCTTGGAGTAGGCTAGTGTCTGTAGCGGCTTAATACAGTGTGTGTTCAATCTGTACTAGGTCCCGAGGTTTTGTTGGATTTGCGGTTTCCTCGTTAAAAAAATTTCTGGTGTTTGTGTTATTTCAGTTTCCACATTATATTGTTTTATCTTTATAATTGAAATAATACAGGTTGTGCGTTAGATCATCAATTAGAGTAATCCAAACTTTGGTTGTTGATTGTCATTGATTTATCCTTGGATACTGGTCTTTGGTACCATCCAAGTTATTCTTTGTATTTGATTAGTACTCGCAGTTTCTGTTTGAGGAAATCAAATCAAGAGAGAGATATTTAAACTCGTTGATGTACTTTTAATTGATTGAGTCTTGTTGTTTCTCTTAAAAGTATATTTGAGTTTATCCATACATATTGCTAAGAGAAATATTGGGTGGTGTTGTTAGACCCCCGCTTTTTCAAGAATACCCTTGTTTCCTTTTGAGTTGAGGAGTGGATTGAAGTCCGTTTCACCCTTTCAATAAAACATGCAAAAATTAGAAGAAGTGAGATTTAGAACCCTCTTGAACTATCGGGGTTCTTTTGGAACCGAAGAAGGTAGAGAAAGAATAGAGAATATCCTTCTTTGTTTTTATCACCAAACCCATATTGTATTTGGATATGATCCGGATTCGAAAATGGCTAAACCATGGATACCGAAATATTGTCATGTGTAACCGATCAAGGTTTTTTTGACAAATATCAAAATGTTCAACCCGTGAGAAAATTAGGTTTGAATTGACATTTTCGATCAAATTTGATTCATTTGTTTTGGATAACTCAAAACAAAAATTCTTAGATTCATTATTGATGTCTATCACAACATCATCTTCAAGAAATGACTCTTTAGAAGAATGATCAGAATCATCATTATGATAGATTTCAGATTCTTCGGAGGTGTAGTTTATTAAATACTCATGAATGACTTAGTTTCCTTTAGAATCATTAGTTTTTTTGGAGATTTCTAATTCCATGAGAAATTCATCAACTTCAATTTGAACCCTACTACTGTCCTCAAGAATCTTGAGAGTTTTAGCCAAAGATTCATCTTCATTCTCTTCATATATCTTAATCTTATTTTTTAAATCAGAGAGTTGTTTTCCCGTTTCTGCAAATTCTGACAGTTTTCTGTTGATTTTGCATGAAGCATCCTCTGTGGGACTGAGGTATAATTGACATTCATCGAACGTCCAAATTTCTTTGGATCTAAGAGATTCCACAATTTGGTTGCCAGATAACTTGGAGTAATCAATTCCCGCTAACACGTTAACTGAATCATCCATTAGATTCTTTTCTTATAGGCTGGATCGCACCAAACACAGATTGTTAGATCTTTTCGTGTTTGCCTGCTCTGATACCAATTGAAAAGACGAGGGTACCCAAATATACCTCAATCTAAAACTTTTCCTACCTATAAGTCCTTTCTCCGAAAGTGATTATCTATGGACAGGGTCGAGACAATACAACAATCGGTTCACACTTCGTGTGATCGTCTATGGATACGAGACCGAGACAATACAACAACGGAGAATGTTTACTTGATAAAAAGGTTCGGACTTAACCAAACACAATAGGATTCACTTATCAAGTAAATAGGAATTAACGTTTGTGTGATTTACTTCAATTATAATAAAACAATTATAATGTGGAAAATAAAAGTAAACGACACAACAAGATTTTGTTAACGAGGGAAACCGCAAATGCAGAAAAACCCTTGGACCTAGTCCAGAATTGAATACTCTTAGGATTAAGCCGCTACACAAAATTACACCAACTTCGTATAGTTGAAACCAAGCAACTAAACCTATAGTTCACCTAGTTCCGTCTGTATTCCCACGCCTCCAACTTATAAATAGGTCACGTACTTGGATCAATTCCTTTGGTTTGTATTCCAAACAGTAAAGGAACAACAAATCTGTTTGGTATCAAATCTCTTCAACCAAGTGATATGAGTCGGACAAAGGATCTTCTGTTTATCTTAACATAAATTCCTTCGTCAGGTCCTTAGATCTATCTTATTTTCAATTACCAAAGTAATCGTTAAGATTTTGCAATCAACACTCTTAATCCAAAGAATTGTGTTGATGTCGATCTACTCAATTAATCAATCCAACTCTATCACAAGGATAAAACCGATTATTAATTGGATCCTATTTTTACCGAAACAAGTATTGTGCACACCAAAGATTATGAACTCATAAATCAGAAATCTTCAATATCTTCTTCGTCTTCAAATCTTCTTAGATCTTCAATAAACACCTGCACACAATCACTTGAATCTCTTGTGATAAATCACACACAGCACGGAGTCTGTTAACAATGGATTATCACAAGATCGTCTTTAGAACTACAAACAATCTAAAGATCCATGTCGAAACTCTGAACTAGATTGAGTGAATCTTATATCAGAAGAGAAGATTCCCAAGCATAAACAAACTAGGTGAAATCAAATTTGAACCACCGTTAGTCAATCAAATCAATGAAAACAAAAGAAAAACCGCAATTATCTAGTTTTCCACCAACGGTACTGACAAGAGCTTCTCAATCCCAAAGAAGACTTTAAACCGAGAGGTTGTAAGAGATTTCGCCTAATTAGGTTACCCTCCTCTACGAATAGGTAGCTTCACCAGTAGCATCATAACAAGAGGTAGTTTTCTTTTATGAAGGATTGGTTTGCTAGAAATGCAAACTTCAGTATTATAGACTAGGAAGTTTTGACACCAAGGAATTTCCAAAACCGAAAATATTCTCAAGATATTCATTAAAGCACAAATTCGGTTTCCATAATTCTTGAAAATGCTCTGTCCAAAAATAATGATCGAAATCTCTCGGAAAATCTCTAATTAGTAAATGCACATTACTAATTCTTATTTCCCTACAAAATGAAATTAATAACCTTAATCAAAAGATTCTTAACTTATTTATGTTTCGATCATGGGATTCTCTTGCCTTAGATATTAAGGAATAACTTTGAACAATTAAATAATAAACATTCACAACACGTGTTCAAAGTATGTCGACATCCTAACTTTGTAAGTTCTCTTTCATACTTAAAACCTTGAAACTGATTTGTCACACTTCCAAACAAGTTTAGAATTGGTTCATCTGACTTTCAAGAACTATGCGATTGATAAAATAACATTCAATCACAAATCATGGGTTTAACGGTTCTACCAAAATAAGTTTCGGTTCTACCACCATGTGAGTACTGTGCATAGTCAAACCAGCTTTCCAAAATTCGGTTGACTAGGTACTAGGATCGGTTCCCCACATATATATGGTATCTAACTTGAATCTGTTGAACATGTCCATAAGATTGGTTCCCCTTTGCCTAAAAACGTGTTGCACATGTCCATAGGATCGGTTCCCCTTTCTGCTATAAATCTTGCTGCACCTCATACAAGGATCGGTTCACCTTTGTGATGTACTGCACCTATTACTAGGATCAGTTCCCCTTTTCCCAGTTTTGGTAAGACATAAAATCACGAACCCGATCATACCATCTCAGGTGATTACTTAAGATCGCTTTCACTAATAAAAGTCATACCAATACATAAGTCAGGCCTTTGTGAATAGTTCTACCAAGAACATAAACAAGTTGTGAGCGGTTACACTCAATCACACATATATATTGGTTGTTCATAAGATAATCAATGAACAACAAAACCAATAACACCTGGCAATTTCCTTTTCGGTTCACAAACAAGTTTATGAACTTACTTCCTTAGAACACATGTAAAACATTGTTCCCTAGGTGAAATCCTCACCTCATACCCATACATAATCACAATAGCATTCAAATGATTATGGCGATGTCCTATAATTATTACTCCTAATTTATTTGAATGCCATAAAACATTGTTGGGAGTAATTTTTCTGGAAATGTTTTTTGGATATCCATAAGACAGGTTTTCTCATAGAGTTTTTGTTGGGAGTAATTTTAGGGATAATTTTGTTTGAGAATTTATCACGTTTTCTCACAGATTTTTTCCTAAATTTATTTAATTTCTTTTTTAAGATAAAGGATATTTTAGGAATCATATATTATTATAATTAATTACGGGTTCTTCATATATAGAATCTTAATGATGGTTTTTTGGTATACAATTTTTTTTGTTTGGGCTAGAAATAATTTCCCCCTATTATAAGTGTCATTTTATAAATATAAATAATTAAGGATTGATTATTTTGGTAATATTTTAAATTCATCCGGTTTTTTTTTTGATGCAAAATAAAAAGTTTTTTTAACTATTGATCAAATTGTCTGACATAAGATAACCTTCAATGACACTAGGGGGACTGTTTAGCCATATACTAGTGATTCTAAATTTGTTGCTGAATTTAGCAAGTTTATCAGCAACTTTATTACATTTCCTTGGGACAAAACAACACTCCCAATCTTGAAATTTTTTTAAGTTCTCAAAAGCGTAAAGCATAATAGTTTCATTCTCCCATGCTATCGTTGGTTCATTGTTGTTGATATATCTATCAATCCCTTAAAGGACTGTCTCCAAGATGACTTTTGTCAACTGCAACTCCAAGCTCCAGCTCACAGCATCTCTGAATGCAATACATTCTGCTTGCTCTGAGTTCGCTATTCCTGCATAGCATTTTGCGATCCCTCCTCTCCATTTTCCTGCATGATCACGTAAGACAAGAGTGATACTAGTTATACCAGTATTTGAATCATAAGATGCATCACAGTTTAGTTTTAGGAAGGGAAAGACATGTGGTTTCCATTGTGAGGCATGATGTGCATCATGAACCTGTGCAGCACAGTTTACTAGATTTTTATTGGTAAGGCTTTCCATGTAGCTAGTAAAACTCATTGCTTTCTTTGCTACTCCTTGTGTGTCTGCTTTGATGTTCTGACACTGTACTTCACATCTAGTTTTCCATAATGTCCATGAAACTATCATTGCAGTATGTAGCCAGCTTGTTTGGTTTGATTGTTGTTGATGTATTTGCCACCAGCTCTCAAACATATTCTGAAAGTTGTTGTAATTTCCTGTGAGAACTGTTGATCCACCTGACACCAACAACCAAATTGCTTTCGATAAAGGACATGTAAATAACACATGCATCAAATCTTCATCAAACTGGTTGCATAGAGAGCACTCCTAATTGATATATCTGCATATTCTTGCACTTTCTTTGGTTGGCAGGATATCCAAAAAACATAATCCAGAAAAAATGTTTTACTCTTGTACAAACTTGAATACTCCAGAAGTCTTTCCAGCTGATATTTGTTCCTGGGATGAAGATGGAAGTCTGTATATTTCCTCTACTAATCTCAAAAAGACGGTTATAGGCAGATTTCATAGTGAAATTGCCATTTTTTGTTAGAGTCCAAATGAATTTATCTTCAGCAGAGTATCAAACAATCTCGGAACTAGATTAATATCCCACTTCTTGCTGCTTTGAATGATAAGTTCTTTGACCCATATGAAATTCTCGGAATCTGTCACATCATCTCTTGGAACTGGTGGATTATCTAACCCCATAACCCAAACATCTAACAAGATTTTTATGTGATTTCCTTGTCCCACTCTCCAACAGTTGTGCTGCTTAATAAAAGGGATTTGTTTTTGTATACCATTCCATGCCCAGGAGCAATCCTTCTTATTTGTAGCATGAATTAAACTGGTTCCAGAGAAGTACTTTTCCTTCATTGCCTTCACCCATTCTGCCTCTCTATTAATGCATATTCTCTAAGCTGCTCTGACTAGAAGAGCTTGATTTAAAATCTTCAAATCTCGAAAACCCTGTCTACCCTCAGTTTTATGCAGGTTTAAGTTTTTCCATGAGATGTAATAGGTACATTTTTTCTCTTCATATCCCCACCAGAAATCTCTATGTGCTGCATTGATCTTCTTGATGATTTCAGCTGGTATTTGAAGACATCTCATTGAGTAAGAAGGAATTGTATCTGTAGTTGTCTTTATCATCAAATATTTGCCATATTGAGACATTGTCTTACCATTCCAAGAAGACAGTCTATTCCTAACTATGTCTTACAGATGAGTAAAGAACTGTACTTTTTTTTTCTAATAATAAATAGTATACCCATATATCTTTCATTTGTACTCATCCTTGGCACCTTTAATCGTCTTGTTAATATTCTGCAAAAACGTTGTGTGATATTTGTGATGTAATGCACACTTGACTTATTGAAGTTTACCATCTGCCCTGAAGCATTTCCAAAGTCTTCAATTATTTTAAGTGCATTATTGACATTATGCAAGTCTGCATTGAAGAAAAGTAAACAGTCGTCGGTGAAAAACAAATGAGAGATAGAAGGTGCACCTGGCGCAATTTTGATACCCTCAAGTTGTTTCATCTGTTCTGCATGATACAGTTGACGTGAGAATGCTTCAATTACGATAATAAATAGATAGGGTGAAAGTGGATCACCCTGTCGCACTCCCCTTGTAGGCTGATAAGCAACACATGGAACACCATTTAGAATAATTGAAATTTTAGTGGTACTGATACACTGCAATATCAGATTGCGGAAAGCTGCACAGAAACCCATCTGTTCCATAACATCTAGTAGAAAAGACCAGTCAAGGCGATCAAATGCCTTTGACATATCTAGCTTGAGGGCTAGGTTCTTATAACCTTCTTTTTTATTCTTCATGGTATAAACTATTTCCTGAGCCAACTGAATATTATCTGAGATTTGACGACTCAGTACATATGCTGCTTGAAAAGGTGATATGATTTTCCCCATTAATTTCTTCATCCTTATTGAAAGGATCTTTGAGATGAGTTTATAGCTTTTATTACACAATGCAATAGGACGCAAATCAGATGGGAATTGTTTGTTCTTCGTTTTTGGGACAAGAGTTATATTTGTGATGTTCAAACATTTCAACATATATCCCGTGCGAAAGAATTGTTGTACCATATTCACCACATCCGGACCAACTACATCCCAATTAGATTTGAAGAAACCCGGTGGAAATCCGTCTGGTCCCGGCGCCTCACATGACTTCATTCCCTTTAAACCTCTAAGAATCTCAGCTTCATCTGGTATCTTCATGAGATCTTCATTTTCCATATCAGTTATAACACTAGGAATACACTGAAGTATTTGATCATTTCTTACCGGAGAACTAGTAGTATGCAACATTTTTTAATGATATGTGAGCAAGTTTTCCAAATCCCTTCTTGTTGTACACCAGTTCCCATTACCATCTTTTAGAGCAACAATTTTGTTTTTTGATCTCCTTTTATTTGTATTGGCATGATTATATTTGGTATTGCGATCCATTTATAAATAATACTCATCTCTTGCTTTCTGTCCCCAGTAGTCATTTTGAATTTGGTGCCTGTGCTCGATATGATTCTCTATTTTCTGTACTTGGTTTGTTGTGTCGTCATATTGGGTTCTTCTTCCTTGTAGATCTTCTATCTGTTGATGCAGAAGAAAAATATTGCTCTAGATGTCTCCAAATTTCTCCATGTTCCACTTTGAAACAAGTTTTCTAGCCACAATGAGTCTTCTTGAGAACTGGTAAGCATGTGAGCCATTGAATTGATGATTCCATGCTGAGACAATTTTATTCTTTAGTATCTCATCTTTCTCATAGAACTGAAAGTATTTACAGTTGCGTTTTCTGTCCCCATTTAATTCAGTATTATCCAACATTATTGGACAATGATCAGATCCCAATTATGGCAGGTGTAACAGCAGGGAAGTGAATAATAAAATCGTCGTTAGTGATGGCTCTATCAAGCCTCGACCTACGAATACCAGTACCATGAACATTTGAAGACCATGTAAAAGATCGACCTGTATAACTCATATCTTCTAGACCCTCCTTATGGATTAGGTTGATGAAGTGAGAGTCCCTTGAAGATGAAGTATTATAAGAAATATCTGAAGATAAATTATTATAAGAAGTACTTCCTGTCGAATTCCTTCCTTCATTTGAAAATACCAAATTCAAATCTCCAATGATGACCCATGGATGTTGAATATCCTGACTTAAATCCTTGATATAAGTCCATTGTGTCTCTTTATGATTTGGATATGGGGATCCATACATACAAGTAAGTACCCATTCCAGTTTACATGGATCATCCTGCACTAAGCAATTTATTATCCAAGATTCTGCATTTACTACTTTAAAGTGAAATCCATCTTTCCACA
This sequence comes from Papaver somniferum, assembly GCF_003573695.1. Taxonomy (NCBI): domain Eukaryota; kingdom Viridiplantae; phylum Streptophyta; class Magnoliopsida; order Ranunculales; family Papaveraceae; genus Papaver; species Papaver somniferum. Next base: position 78,979,509 of record NC_039361.1, on the reverse strand, counting down.
TAAGAATTAAACCTCCTTCTAGACCTCTAGAAGGAATAAGTTTATAATTTGGGAACTTATATGTCATTTTATCTTTTCATAATTTGGCCTCTGATATGAATATTATGTCAGGGTCATATTTGTACATAAGGTCTCTAAGGTGATCCCTAGCTTTTTTCTTAGCAAACCCCTGACAGTTCCATGCTATCACCCTCATGTTTCTATAAACGTACTTGTGAGCAATCTTAAAATCACAAAAATCTCTAAAAACTAAATGATGCAAACAATTTAAATGAAAGTAAAAACCAGAATAATTGAGATAATAAATATAAGAAAGAGTTGTTACCACAGATGCATGGTCCCCCTATTCTTGCATGTCATTCAGCTTTGTGTTGGTATTTTTGGCCTTGAGTGCACCACTATCCATTTTATCCATAGGATCAACATGAGTGTTCAATGAAGCATAATTGTTATTGTTACCCCCATGAGTAACCAGGATAGGACCTACTATTGAAGGGTTTGAGCCATTTTCTTCAATGGGTTGGTTCTTATCTCTCTTGGTATTCCTAGAAGTCTCATTCTCCATTTCCTGCTCATTCCCAGCATGAACATAATCATTATCTTGATCGTCTTCTATAGTATTAGTCACCTTATTTATAGCTGCATTCTTCTCAGCACAATATTCTTCATAATCCTCCTGAGTCATGGCCCTTTCTTTCAAATACTCAACAACTGCTTCACATGTATTATCATCATGGTCGATAATATAACACTGACCACAGATATTATGGTTGTTTAACCCAATGGTATGTAATCCATGTTGGTTCACCTGAGTTAGTGTTCCACCATTCTCCCCTCTTCAAAGGTTTTTTTAAGATCCATCCCAATGCGTGCAGTGATCATATTTGTACCCCCAGGCATGCAGTTTTTTGGATCTGTTGAGATGTTCTTTCCAAAATCTGATATTGCTTCATCTACCACAACCACATGATAATGTTAAAGAATAATCCCTTTGAATTGAACGTTTCTTGCCTGGGTGGTGAACGTATAATATTTATACGTAATAGCAGTAGTGTATACTTGTAGGGATAACAAATTTTAAAATATTCCATGGTGATTTCTTGACCACCTCTTTCATATCCTTTTCTGAGTTAAACTTGAAGACATAAAGATACTTTCCCACCACCTTTATTTCTCTTTTCTTGTAATTTTTCCATAGTACATCTAGTTCATCTTTTACCTGCGATGTTTCAATCTCATCATCGTCTTCCTTCTTTATGACCAACAACTTACCTATAAGACTGTTCGACCAGGCATCTGCAGCTTCATTCAGAGTCTTCAAGGATCCAATAGCACCCCTTTCTTTCCTTATGGAAGTGGCTCCATTCTTTCAGTGATCAGAGCTAGATTGTTGTTGGTGTTGTTGGCCTCCATAGATAAACAAAAACTCAAAATTGCTTTTAGGTTCAGTGTTTCAGAGTTATAGAGATGTATATTAAATTTAGAGAGTTGCTCTAGGGTTTTTATTCTATGGTGTTTGATTTCCAGAATATTTTGGTTCCTAAGAAAAAGCCTAGAATAATATAGATTTGGCAATAAGGTTATTCTGCTTAGCTGGGTTTGCATGAAATCCGTATTAGCTTGTTGACTACGTAAATCACGGGGTTTACTAGGGGGAAAGTTTGGGATTTTAATTTTTTGAATTCGGATCGGGAGGTAAACTGGTAGACTCACCTGGTTACTCATGATAATTAAAACTTGATGGGGAAAACAATTGTAGATCTCATATTGAAAAAGCTTCATAGATGATACACTGTCGTTTCACAATACTGCTGGTTTGGGATAAGTTGTTTCTGGTAAAAATACCACAGTTGATAATAGTATCAAGATGCTGATACAAGACCAAATCACAAAGTTCCAATATAGGATATGATCCATGGTTGAACATGAGGGGCCTGCACAAGATTAGTTAGCCGTCAATATAGATAAAGAAAAAGACGAAAGAGGTTGAACTTCTAACCGAGAGAAATCTATGAATAAATCAAAGACCTAATAATCATTAAAAAAAAGGAGAAACGGAAACAAAACAGAACATAAAACTAAAAATTTGGGCAGAAAGCCAGGCCACACAGCGGGAACGGGCATGCTAGGACGCTCAACATCCCCGCAAGGATGTGCACTTTCTTGTTAAACTACAGATCCTGTATGCTTAACTCGACAAAACCGTTCATATTTAAGCATGTTATCCTGCCAAAGCCCGGCCAAGTTTAGCCTAGGCCTGCAAAGGCCTGTCTGGCTATCGTCAGTTTAATTATAAGAATAATTATTGCTAGTTGTCACGTGGGGTGGAAATGAAAATAAATATTTTTATTGATGACTCATTGCGTGTCTTTCTATTATTGGTTGTCGATTGATTATTTGCTAAACCTAAGTAAAGAGAATTTATTTTCCTTAGTCAAGTATAGTATATAATTTTGAAATTATGTTTAGTCGTGTATGAAAGGTAGATTTGGATGATAACGGAAATTACATTACTATTAAGAAATTTCTTTAATGTTAGAATGGAAATAAATATATTTGTCAAGTATAGTATTAAGCAAGATGTTTTATTATCTTTTGGTAAGTTTAAATATTTTGGTTGTCACTTTATTATAGGAAGTAAACCTTAAATCAATGGGATTTATTATTTGTATCCGACTGGTTTAATTAAAAAGGTTACCTAATAAAATAAAAGAAATGTTGACATTATGATTTTTATTGGTCTGAGTTCACATTATTTTAGAAGAAAACGAACACAAAAAGAGAAGGGGGAAAATGTATTATTTTTGATATTGGAGAGGAAAAACGTTAGTTGTTAAAGAATGAAAAGAAGAAGAAAAGAAAACGAAAGTACAAAACCATTTCTTTTTGTTTCATCAGCTTCTTAACCTGGGCCTTCTTCTTGTTGTATTAGTGGAGTAGAATTTTATTCGTGAATCGAAGGGATATATTTCTTTTTATTGGAGCTTTTATCCATTACATAAGCGCTTGTTATTCGTTATTCTTTGATTATTAGATTTAGCGTTTGAAGTAGGTGCAACACAAACCGAACCAAAATTTTGTTAATTTTAATTCTTTTACTTGGGGTGTTTTTAATTAAATTTATGTTTTTAATATTTTTATCATGTTGTTGATATATGGCGATTTTGATTAAAGTTTATGGTTGATAATGAATTTGATACTGTTGCATGAGGATAATACGATTTGGGATACCGTCCATGGGAAGCGACCTCTAAAAATCTGTTTGACATGTTATGATTTGGGCTACGTTCCATGAGCAGCGACCCCTAAAGATATTTTTGACATGATGTGATTTGGGATACGATCCATGGGCAGCGACCCCTAAATATCTTTTTGACATGATACGATCTGGGCTACGGTCCATGGGAAGCGACCCCTAAAAATATTTTTAACGGGATATGAGTTATTCTTGGGGCTCCCTTGGAGCGAGCGAATTTTTGTATTTATTATTAACAGGCTCCCGGAGTGTGAGCATACTTCTAGAGGGCGAGCAATATTCTAACTAATAGTTCCAACTTATCAGGTAAGAATATCTTTAATGGTTTTGACCATGTATTTAATTAGTGAGTTGGTTGATGAACTACGTTCGTGCTTGATCCCTTTGAGTACGTAGACAGCCGCATGGCGGTTCAGCACTTGTTATCAAAATAAAATGGGTGAGTTGTTTTATAGATTCGAGTGAATATGAATTAGTTATTTTTAATGCGTTAAATAGTCATTTATGCTTAAACTACTATTTTTAAGATGTGACTAGTCGCACTTTAAACCGTGAAATCTTGTATGACGTTGAGTGGACTATTAATACCATTTAATTCTTACCATATTCTGGTATGACTATTTTTGTAGAAAATACAAAATATCTTCTTGAACATTTGATGTAAATCGCAAAATTTTATTGATTGCTTAAGTATATTAAAAATAATTCTTCATACCAGTATTGAATCCAGAAAATATCAGACAATTTGAAATTAGTAATAAATATTCTATTTTGAAACTATTCTCCACTTATTTTTACACCTTAATATCTTCTTATAAAAGATATACCTATCTTTTATCTTTCTAGAATGATGAGTTTCATATCATTTTGAGTTGTTTACGATTTGATACGAATTTTCAAATACATGTTATCAGAATTTCGTTTTTCTGTTGTGATGATCAGCTGTACCTTTGACCTTAGTTTTAGGCTATTATACTTTATTTAAAAATTATAAGCTCTAAATACCCAATGTTACTTTCAGTCAGGAATTTATCCATAATCAATTTTGATACTTGTGTGAGTCCTGTAAAATTCTAGAAGACTAGCTCGGCCAGTTTTCAGTTTTACAATTTGGTGTTGAAAACGTTATTTATTAATGAAATTCTAAGATTTGAACAGTGTTAATATTTTTATTTGAAATCTAAAATGTGTTTTGTTTCTGGTGTCTCTAAAATCATGTGAAATCAACGGTTAGATTTTATAAATACTTTTGTAAGTATTCTGTTGTGGTAGAATTATTAAAATGAACATAATTAAATTATCCCAAATAATTTGTTAAATGAAATTGGGCTTAGTAGCCGGGCATTGCTATGATATTGACGTAGCACCTTAGAGTTGGACAATGGATTCGGGCAGAATCCAGATCCCAAAATCGGGGTGTTACAGAGGTTAGCTATATGAATACTCTCATATCAACCTTATTCATCTTAACCATAACTAGTTCAAATGACTCAAATGAAACTAGTTAAAGAGTTGTTCAATTCCTATATTCTCATAGAAATATACAAGAACACAATTGAAGCAAAATCAGTTTGATTCACTCAAATCAATTCATGAACATTATAGCCACGGTTTGCAAAGAATGCATTCCTTAATATATAAATGTATTAGTTCATGAGCCAACAGATTTTAGAACTTTAACCACTCAAGTATGCAAACGGGTACGCATACTTAAATAGCCGGTCTGAGTTTGGGTTCGCAAGTATGCAAACGGGTACGCATACTTAGTAAACTTCCAAAACCCAGCAGAAATTCCCGGACCTATACCTTACGCAAGTATGCGTACCGGTATGTGTACTTGGTACATGGAATTTCATAACTACAAGTACGCATACGGGTATGCATACTTTAGTTCCGTCCATGGATCACATTCATGCAAGAATGCACACTATTTATAATCCAATGATGGTTAAGTATTCTAAAATCTTATTTAAATCATTGAAACTTTCTTAGAGGATGACAATAGCCATGTTCATACACTATTAGCATCAAAGCAATTTTCAAGTTATTGAAATAATCATAACAAAACATTCCAAGTCTACACCAAATGATTGTATCACACAAACCTTGTAAGATGTCGCTCATCGATTTTCACATGATCATCTTTTGACTCTCGTCAAGAATATAAGATGAACTTGGTTGAAGCGAAAGCTTACCAACATATATTCCTAGAAATATGTAAGCGAGTTAAACTCAGCTCGAAATCTCAAATGTGTGTAATCTACAACTATATAGTAATACGACTTTTGTCTCAATATAAGAGATAGAGTAGAATTAGACTTTCCAAGTGATAGATGAGTTTTAATCTCCACATACTTTTTGTTGATGAAGTTTCACAAGCTCTCATTAGTAGTTCTTCACCTTCAATTGATGAACGACGTGAAGTCTAATGCTCAACTACACAATCTATCCTAGTCCGATACATTACTATAAGTAGACTAGAAATCAAGACTTATAGTTTTGATCACTAACATTGACAAACAAGCTTGAGATAGCAACGCTTGCAAGTTCGACCGCAGCACTCTAACAATCTCCCCCTTTGTCAATTTTAGTGACAAAACTATCAATACATATGGATTACAAAATAAATAAAATTTGTAGCTTCTCATCCAAATTCTTAATCTCCTTGGTATTTCAACATTACTCGAAATCTTCGTCACTTTCAAGTACTCCAATGATTCCAAATGTGTTCAACTCAGCATCATAGTTGTTGAAGATCCGTAGATATAACAATAAGAAAATAGTTGATCTCAATCATTGTTATACAGTATCATAGTATCATTACACAACATCAAAGTTCAATTGTATCACAACTTTGACAACAGTACTATGGTGATATGTATCGCTTTCCCTTAGTCAATACTTCATCTTAAAATGAAAACCACTCCCCCTTACATAATGATCCGTAAACCATATGTATTTGTAGTGTGAACTACACATTAATTCTCCCCATTTTTGTCAATATAAAATTGGCAAAGGTACGAAAACTAGTGGGATCCTCATGAAATTTTCATAGAGATACTTCATGACTAAAAGAGAACAACATACCAACTTGTTTCAATGATTTCACATAGTCTAAACTTAGTGTATTCATCAAGGAGTTTATAAAGATACAAGATAACCCCTACAATATTTCACAGCCGTACTCCCCACAAAGATTTGTCAATTAAGCACAAGTTCAAATAAGAACTTTCCCACATAAAATGTCATTCCCGAAAGAACAACAAGAGTGACCTTGCTTTTACAAGAAAAGAAGGATTTTATTGGACATTAACAATTCACATAAGGATATGAATTTGTATCCAAAAATCTCAATTGAATTAACCACAAGAAAAATTATCAATTCAATTGTTCATGCTCAACATAACAGAACTTACAGAGCAACACACTATATGCACAAAGATGTGGATCAGGGAAAGACCAATACTGCGGAATAATCAAAGATTCATTTTATTTTTCAACACTATTTGCACAATGACATATAATAGACTTAATCTTTGTAAACAAAAGTTCATCCTTTATTCCATCAATATTTGCATAATGACATAAAAGGCTTAACTTTTGTAGTCAAAAGTTCATTCTATCTTTTATCAATACTTTCATACCCACATATAATGGAGTTAACTTTTGAATAAATATGGGACAGTCAAGGTTCATGTACGTAAAAAAACATATCCTACAACACTTTGCAATATATAAAACCATAAAGATTAATACTGCAAAAATCATCTTCCAAATAAACTTTAGAATTTAAACAAATAAATCTAAAAACATTGCAAGATGTAAACGTTGGAAATAACTATGTGTACTCATAATAATGGCTATTCCAAACCTTAGTTATCCTTCTTAAAAACACAAGAATAAATTCTCATAAGAAGTTTCCTAGACATTGAGACCTCTGAAAAATTATTTATCGTCCCCGAACTCCTTGTTGTCAATAGCCATGGGAACATAAAGCTTGTGAAAAAAGGAGTCAATTCCAACAAACCTTTTGAACTGATGCCAAACCAGGGCCTTCTGAATTTCAAAGAAATAGCCTTTATTTCCTAAATTTCCTTCCTTGTTTCCTTCAACTCTTCAACAACACTAAAAAACTTCTGAGAATTTGAAAGAACAGCTTTTGGCTTCCTCGCATTCCTTCTTTTTCTTTTCAAAGTTGGAGGTAACGGAGATTTATCTTTTTCCTTCATGATTGATGGATTAACAATTATATTAACATCTTTTCCATCAGACGACATAATGCTCGGAGTATCCATATGAGTGGAATTGTGAGAGGAAATCACAAGATAATCTCAACAAGCAGTCTTATGATAAAAAAAAGTTTCAAGTGAAGGAAAAAGGAATATAGGGTTACAGAACTTTTAAACACATAAGTTCACGTACGCACAACTCTCAACCCTAAATAGAGTAAAATTATCGAGAATAACCTTCTTTTTATTGATTAAACAGGTAAGTCCTTTCCAATATCAATTAGATATGAAAAGAAGCATGAATTTCAGACTTACAATGCTCAGCAGAGCAAAAACAAGAAAAAAGAAAATCAAAATATTCTAAGAGAATTTTCTTTTCCTAAAGCCTGAGGTGTGCATAATATTGTTTCTTTTGATCAGGAAAATGAGACAAGATGCACTAACCAACACAATTTAAGTTGTGTTGGGGTGAACAATAATCTGTCCACCATATCCTTTTCGAAAGGAATTCATGGATCCATGTTTCTCGTAGTGTTTAGACCATGAATTTCTCTCTAATGTTCTAGTCTTTTCTTTGGAAACTAACTTTTTTGAAGAAGAGATGCGTTTACATACCTCTGATGATTTTTGAACAAGTTTGAGCTTGTTTGCTAATAGATTCGTTCTTCGTTGAAGTTCGTTGACATATCTCATTTTGTTTTTGTACTTGAAACACTTTGAAGGTTTATGATATTTGAGAGAAATATAAGAGCATGTCAACCTGGAAGACGATTCAGACGCCCGAGATGTGTCCGCGGCTAGACACATAGTGGAACCTAAAAAATCAGAAAAAGAGTTTCTGGTAGAAACTGGTAGATCCATTTTTTTCTTCCATACCGGTTGAGATTTCTTCTGAAAGAATATCAAGACTGATGTATGTATTGATACAATTATCAAAATCAATATTTTCATAAAGAAGTACAACACTTGACTTTTCGTCTTCATTAGAATCATAGTTGTCAGACATTTCATCAAGAGTTGTAACTAGACCTTTGTTCCCATTGTATTTTTTACGATTTGGACACTCATTTGCAAATGGCCAAAACCTTTACACTTAAGCACTGAGGCATATCCTCGTCATCAGTTTCATCATTATCCATGTTTTTAGGAGGAACCCGATTATGAGGTTTAACTGATGACCTGAGTTTATCTCTGGAGATTCTTCTTTTTCTTATCCATGTGCCGGAAGATCATTGGAAATTCAGAAGGCCCTGAATCGACATCATCAACCAAGAAGGTTTATTGATATTAACTCTTATCTTCATGAACCATATGTACCAATGGATGTTGACGACAAGGAGTTCGGGGACGATAAAGAATTCTTCAAAGGTCTTAATGTCTAGTAAATCTTCTTATGAGAATTTTATTCTTGTTTTGTTTAGAAGAATAACTAGAGTTTGGAATAGTCTTTATTGTAATTACACATAGCTATGTCCAACGTTTTCATCTTCATGTTTTTAGATTTATTGGTTTATATTCTAAAATTGTTTGGAAGATGATTTTTGCAGTATTAATCTTTATGGTTTTATATATTGCAATATTTTTATGGGATATGTATGTTTGCGTCCGTGAACTTGATTGTCCCATACCTTGTCAAAAATAAAGTCGTTCATGAGTTGATATGCATGTATTGATAAAATAATGAATTGAATTTTGACAAATACAAAAGTTAAGCCTATTACGTCATTTTTTGATGAAAGATGGGTTAAAATCTTTTGTATTCAAGGATTATGTCTATTGTATGTCATTGTGCAAATGGTGATGGAAAATAGAATGAGTCCTTGTTTATTCCACGACATAGGTCGATCTCTGATCCACAATGTTTTTGTACATACTGTATTGTTCCATAAGGTGTCTTGTGTTGAGCTCTATCGACTGAGTCATTGTTTTGGCATAGTTGTTGTTCCATGAGATACTTTGTGTCGAGCATGACCAATTAAATTGATTACTTTGTGATTAGTTTAGTTATGTATTTCGATTAGATTAATTATGAGTTTTCTTGTGATTAATCTAATTGAGTATTTTTAAGTCTCCATAAGCTTACTTATGTTGAGCATGTTCGATTAAATAATCGTGGGTTCTCTTATGGTTAATTTAATTGAATATTTTGGATTCAAATTCATACTTGTATATGATTTGTTTTGTCAAAAGAAATCCTTTTTTTTTTTAAATTAAGGTCGCTCTTGTTGTACTTTCGGGAATGATATATTATGGGTGGGAGTTCTTAATTGAAATTGTGCTTAATTTCCAAATATTTGTGGGGAGTGCGGTTGTGGAATATAATAGGGGTTATGTTTTATCTTTATAAACTCCTTGATGAATGCATTTAGCTTCGGCTTAATGATTGCATCTAAATAAGATGATATATGCTTTCTTTTGGTCATGAAATGTCTCTTTCAGAAATTTCATTAGGACCCGTTCTTGTACCTTTGCCAATTTTATTGACAAAAAGGAAGAGAATTAATATGTAGTTCACACTACAAATATATATGGTTTTCGGATCATTATGTAAGTGGGAGTGGTTTCCATGTGAGATGGATTATTGACTAAGGGGGAGTGACATATCACCATAGTAATGTTGTTAAAGTTGTGATACAATTGAACTTTGACGATGTGTAATGATACTATGACACTGTATAACAATGATTGAGAACTCTTGTTTTCTCATTGTTATAGATACGGATTTTCAACAACGATGATGCTAAACTTACAACCTTTGGGATCATTGGAGTACTTGGAAGTGACGAAGATTTCAAGTAATGTTGAAGATTAGGCATGTGGAATAGAAACTATAAAATTTTATTTATATATTTTTTATATTCCATATGTATTGATAGTTTTGTCATTAAAGTTGACAAAGAGGGGGATTGTTAGAGAATTTCTCGGTCGAACTCGCATGCGTTGCTATCTCAAGCATTTTTGTCAAGGTCTCGGACTAGGATAGAAAAGTGTAGTTGAGCTCAAGAACTCCATGGAAATCATCATACAAGATGAAGGACTACTCAAGGAACCGGTGGATATTCATCGACTAAAAGGTATGTGGAGACTTGAACTTATCTATCACTCAAAAGTCTATTTATCTCCTATCTTGAGAAAAAAGTCGTTTTGCTATATAAACTTATAGATTATACACATTTGGTATTTCGATCCGAGTTTATCTCGCCTATCTATTTCTCGATATATACGTTGGTAAAGATTTCGCTTTAGCCAAGTTCATCTTTTCCTAGTGACGAAAGTCATGACAAGTTTCAATCACTTTGGAAATTTCTTACTTTGACAAAAAATAGTTTGTGAATAACAATTATATAATAAAGTACTCTAAGAATGTTCCAAATGATTGAAATGAGAGTTTAGATTATATAACCATTGGAGGATATAAGCATTGTTGTGGAAACACATATATGTATAAGTTCTTATTCCTTGAACCGAAGTTTGCGAACTTTGTTGATCAAGGGAACCGGAGTAGTGCGTGAGCTATGTCCGCGAACTGGCGGAAGTTCTCGACCCGGGAATTTCTGCTGGAGTTTGTGAACTCCATCCGGGTACTTAAGTCCACGAACCCAGTCCGCGAACTTGAGTAGGTTATATCTAAAAACGATGATTGTGAACTTATTCTTATATAAACTAAGGAATGCAATTGCAAACCGTGGATATATAGTTCATGAACTGATTCACGTGAATCACATCGTTTTTGATTCAATTGTGTCTTCTGTAGTACATAAGATTTCCTTGCAATTGAACAACTCTCTAACCAGTTCATTTGAGTCATTTGAACTAGTTATGGTGAAGAAGAATATGGTTGATATGAAAGTGATCATATGGCTAACCATTTGGTTAACTATTGTTGAACCAACTAATGTACAAGTTTGGGTACGTTTACACAAGCCTAGAAAGGTGCATTTCATTTGTGTATGATAAGCTATGTTTTCGATCTAACGATTGATAAATATTAGCTTGAATCTAATCAAGTTTTCATCTAACGGTGAATATTGAATGCTTTGTTACCAAACTAACATTGATTGCAAATCCTGATTTGAAAGACTACATAAGGGAGAACTCTAGCAACTAGGAAACCTAATCCCCATAGATTCTGTGTGATACTAGTTGTGCTAAGATAGAGTCGATTAGCCTTTAACCTTTGGTTTCTTCTTCTAAACCAGGTTAACGACTTAAAGACATCATTGGGATTGTGAAGCCAGACCGATACTACTTTCTCATAGTTGTGTGATCTGATCTTGCCATTTTCTATCGTACGAGTTCAATTGAAAGAATTGGCTTGAGATTATATCTCCGATAGGGAAAGATAAAAAGTAATCACAAAAATCTTCGTCTCATCGTTTGTGATTCCACAATATCTTCTTTCGCCGCGTCGATTAAGATTATTGTGAGGTGATTGATAATACTAGGTTTTTCTTCGGGAATATAAGTTCGGGTTATCAATTGGTTTCTGATCACCTTGATTTCTATCAAAAGACGAAACAAAACTCATAGGTATATTCGTGGGAGACGGATTTATCTATTACCGTAGACTTTTCTGTGTGATACAGATTTGTTTATCAAAGTCTTCGCCTTTGGGTCGTATCAACTCTTATTTGTGGGTGAGATCATCTAAGGGAATCAAGTACGTAGTATCCTACTGGGATCAGAGACGTAGGATCATAACTGTACCTTGGATCAGTGTGAGATTGGTTGGGGTTCAACTACAGTCCAGACGGAAGTTAGTTTGAAGTAGGCTAGTGTCTGTAACGGATTAATACAGTGTGTGATCAATCTGGAAGAGGTCCCGAGGTTTTTCTGCATTTGCAGTTTCCTCGTTAACAAAATTCTGGTGTCTGTGTTATTTCTATTCCGCATTATATTTTCTTATATAATTGAAATATCACAGGTCGTGCGTTGTTCAATCAATTAGAATATCCGACCTATTGGTTGTTGATTTAAATTGATTGACACTTGGATATTGGTCTTTGATACCATCCAAGTTATCTCTCTAGTATTTTATAAAGACTCGCAGATTTCTATTTGCTTGAGTATATATCTGTTGATGGTAGTTTTTAGCTTAGGGTTAAAATTGTAAAACCTTGGTCTGACGTGACGTCACTCTGTAAAAAAACAAATCTATAAACATCAATATCTCCGCTAGTACATTTATTGAGCCATTCAATATGTCTACGTGAAATTTACCCAGACTCACGGATGCGACAACTATCCCAAATACGCTATAAATTTCGGCACCTTGCAGTACAAGACTCACTGGATACCTATATATATATATATACTATGTTCCACGGCGGAACCCTTAGTATCAGTTGGCATCATCTTCGCTCATGCCAGCTACCGTGCCAAAGGCATGCCAGCCGTGCCAGCCACGCCACCGTGCCAAGTGAATGCCAACCATGCCATCCACGCCACCGTGCCAAAGGCATACTATCCACGCCACCGTGCCAAAGGCATGCCAACCATGCCAGCCACGCCACCGCGCCAAAGGCGCCAGCCACGCGTGCCAAAGGCATGCCATCCACACCACCGTGCCAAAGGTATGCACCGGCCATGCCAGCCACGCCATTGTGCCAAAGGTATGCGCCAGCCATGCCAGCCACGCCACCGTGCAAAAGGCATGCCATCCACGCCACCATGCAAAAGGTATGCACCGGCCATGCCAGCCACGCCACTGTGCCAAAGGTATGCGCCGGCCACGCCACCGTGCCAAAGGCATGCCAACCATGCTAGCCACGCCACCGTGCCAAAGGTATGCACCGGCTATGCCAGCCACGCCACTGTGCCAAAGGTATGCACCGGCCATGCCAGCCACGCCACTGTGCCAAAGTCATGCAAACCATGCCAGCCACGCCACCGTGCCAAAGGTATGCACCAGCCATGCCAGCCATGCTAGCCACGCCACCGTGCTGAAGGCATGCCAACCATGCCAGCCACGCCACCGTGCCGAAGGCATGCCAACCATGCCAGCCACGCCACTGTGCCAAAGGGATGCGAACCATGCCAGCCACACCACTGTGCCAAAGGTACGCCAGCGGCTCCGTCCAAGCCGCACCATGCTAGCGGCTCCGTCCAAGACGTACACTGCCAGCGGCTCCAAGCAGAGCCAACAACTCCGCACGATGCTTGCGGCTCCATTTCATGCCAAGCCATGCCAAATTCCACGGTTTATGCCAAAACCCTAATTTGGTCTTGCCTAAAGTATGCAAGCCATGCCGGCCATGCCACCATGCCGCTGGATGCCAAACGAAAGGTAGCCACGATCAACGACTACCCTTCCTCCTGGGATGCAGATCTCAGCCGTACAAATTCGCCACCAAACTTGTGGAAACTTTTGGCCGTTATGCCAAATTCAACGGTTTATGCCAAAACCCTAATTTGGTCGCGCCCAAAGTATGCACGAGCATACCGGCATGCCACCATGCCGCTGGATGCCAAACAAAAGGTAGCCACGATCAACGGCTACCTTCCTCCTGAGATGCAGATCTCAGCCATACAAGTTCACCACCAAGATTGGGCAACTTTTGGCCGCAATGCCAAATTCCACGGTTTATGCCAAAACCCTAATTTGGCCGCGCCCAAATTATGCACGAGCATGCCGGCCATGCCACCATGACGCTGCTGCCAAACGGAAGGTAACCACGATCAACGGCTACCCTTCCCCCTGAGATACAGATCTCAACCGCAGAAGATTGCCAACAAACCAAACGACTTGTGGCAACCTCTTGGCTACGATGCCAATTCTTTGGTCACGGTGCCAAACCCTAATTTGGACACGCCAAAGCCATGCCGGACGTGCCACCATGCCGCTGGATGCCAAACGGAAGGTAGCCACGATCAATGGCTACCCTTCCTCCTGAGATGCAGATCTCAGCCGTACAAGTTCGCTACCGTGCCACCAAACCCTAATTTGGCTACGCTGCCAATTCTTGGCCACGGAACACTCTTGGCTACGATGTCAATTCTTTGGTCACGACACCAAACCCTAATTGGCCACGCCAAGAGCATGCGCGAGCCATGCCGCGACCACTCCTCTGGCTGCCAACAGAGGGTAGCCATGATCAACGGCTACCCTTTTTCTTGAGATGAAAATCTCGTCCGTCAAAGGTCGCCACCGAACCGGCAAACCTCTCAATCTTAACTTGCCATACGCTAGAAACATGCTACACATTTTCCATGAAAACACTCGAGACATCAAAACATGTCACAAATTGGGGGATGCTTATCAGGGTATTGGTCTGGCGGTTTACAGCGTGCTGCGTGTAATACGCCCTTTACAAGAAAGTGTCATAAAGGTGAGGCAGTCAGTAATGGAAAGAAATAAGCGGTTAGTAATGGAAAGAATCTCTGGAGATTCTTCTTTTTCTAATGTGCGAACATACTATATATGCTTATATCCATAGATGGTAATATCAATTCTATATTTCAATCATTGAAACATTCTTCTATAATGTTATAACAATCGTTATTCACGACTATCGTCATCAAATCTATTTTCAAGATTGAAACTTCATCATGACTTTATTCACGGCTAAAGATAAAAATGGTTAAAGCGAAAGGTTACCAACACATATTTCGAGAAAAAGATAGGCGAGTAAACTCGGCTCGAAATAGCAAATGTGTATGTATGAAAACTATCATACTTATACGACTTTGTCTCAAGAGTATGAGATAGAATAGACTTTTGAGTGATAGATAAGTTCAAGTCTCCACATACCTTTTAGTCGGATGAAGTTCCACTTGTTCCTCGAGTAGTTCTTCGTCTTCGTAAGATGATCTCCATAGAGTCTGTAGCTTCAGCTACACTTGACTATCCTAGACCAAGACTTAGTCATAAGTAAACTAGAAATCAAGACATATAGTTTTGATCACTAATATTCACAAACATGCTTGAGATAGAAACGCATGCGAGTTCGACCGAGCAATGCTCTAACAATCTCCCCCTTTGTCAATTTTAGTGGCAAAACTATCGATACATATGGATTACAAAAAAAAGAGATAAAAATTTGTAGATTCTCGTTCACATGCTTGATTTCCTTGGTGCTTCAACATTACTCGAAATCTTCGTCACTTCCAAGTAGTCCAATGATTCCAAAGGTTGTAAGTTTAGCATCATCGTTGTTGAAGTTCAGTAGCCATAACAATGAGAAAACAAAAGCTCTGGATCATTGTTATACAATGTCATAGTACTATTATACATCATCAAAGTTCTCATATCACAACTTCGACAACAATATTATGGTGATATGTGTCACTCCCCCTTAGTCAATACTTCGTATCAACACGAAAACCACTCCCCCTTACAGAATGATCCGAAAACCATATGTATTTGTAGTGTGAACTACATATTAATTCTCCCCCTTTTTGTCAATAAAATTGGTAAAGGTACGAAAACGGGATCCTAATGAAATTCTCATGGAGACACTTCAAGACCAAAGAAAAGTACATATCAACTTTGTTTTGATGCAATCATAAAGCAAAAGCTAAATGCATTCATCACGGAGTTTATAAAGATACAAGATAACTCCTCAAATATTCCACAGCTGCACTCCCTACAAAGATATGGAAATTAAGCGCAAGTTCAAAAGAACTCTCCCCCATTTTATGTCATTCCCGAAAGCACAACAAGAGCGACCTTACTTTTACAAGAAAAGAAGGATTTCTTTGGACGCCAACAACCAAAAAATGATTTGTTATCCAAAAATTCTCAATCAAATTAACCACAAGAGAACCCATGATTAATTTAATCGGAATACACAACCAAAATAATCACAAATGAATCTATGATTAGTTTAGTTGGAAATGCTCACATACGAAGACTTATGGATCCACACAGTATATACATAAAATATGGATCAGGGAAGATCAATACTGTGGAATACACATGGATTCATTTTATTTTCCATCACTATTTGCATAACGATATACAATAGACATAATCCTTGTAAACAAAAGATTTTAACCTATCTTCCATCAAAGAATTGACATAATAGGCTTAACTTTTGTTTGTCAAAAGTTCATTCATTCTTTTACCAATACATACATATCGACATATAAACGAGATAACTTTTGACATCGTATGGGACAATAATAGTTCACGGACGCAAACACACATATCCCAAAAAATAATGCAATATATAAAACCATAAAGATTAATACTGCAATCATCATCTTCCAAAACAATTTTTTAGAATTTAAACAAATAAACCTAAAAACATGAAGATGAAAACATTGGACATAGCTATGTGTACTCACAATAATGGCTATTCCAAACTCTAGTTATTCTTCTAAACAAAACAAGAATAAAATTCTCATAAGAAGATTTACTAGACATTAAGACCTTTGAAGAATTCTTTATCGTCCCCGAACTCCTTGTCGTCAACAGCCATTGGTACATATGGTTCATGAAGATAGGAGTTAATATCAATAAACCTTCTTGGTTGATGATGTCGATTCAGGGCCTTCTGAATTTCCAATGATCTTAAAACACAAGCCTTTATTTCTTGAATCTCTTTTCTTGCCAGCTTCAACTCTTCAAGAACATCAGAAAACTTCTGAGAGTTTGAAGGAACATCTCTTGGCTTCCTCGCATTACTTCCTTTTCTTTTTAAAGTTGGAGGAAATAGAGACTTCTCTTTTTCCTTAGTGATTGATGGATTAACAATCATATTGATATCTTTCCCATCAGAAGACAAGGTGCTTGGAGTATCCATGAAAGTACGGATTTGTGAGAGGAGTTCACAATCAAACCTCAACAAGCAGTATTAAGATATAAAGAATATCAGAGAAGGAAAAAGAAATGTAGGGTTTTGAAACCTTTAAACAGGTTCGCACACGTCCAACTCACAACCCTATAAAGATTAGGATTATCGACAATAACCCTCTTTTAATGACAAACACGGAATTCCTAAAAACTAAGAAAAGAAGAAAAAAAAACTTTTCCTAAAGCCTGAGAGGTACAAAATCTTGTCTCTTTTGATCAGGCACATGAGACAAAATTTACAAAACAACACAATCAATTTGTGTTGCGGTGAACAACAATTTGTCCACCATGTTTCTTGAGGGAGGAATCCACAAACCTCTGTCTATCAAAACGATTTGACCATACTTTCTTCTCTAATGGTCTTGTTTTGTTCTTGGAAACTTATTCCTTCGATGAAGATAAGATTTTACATGCCTCAGCTGTTTTCTCCGCAAGTTTAAGCTTGGTGGAAAGACGGTCTGCTCTTCGTTGAAGCTTGTTGACATATCTCATCTTGTGTTTATACTTGAAACACTTTGAAAATTCATGACCCTTAAGAGAACAATAGGAGCATGTCAACGCATAAGATGATTCAGGCGCTTGTGAAGTGCAAGCTTCTAGGCACAAAGTAGATCCTGAAGCATTAAACATAGAGTTTCCAAAAGAAGGGTCAATTGATTCTTCCATCTTGATTGGGTTCTCTTCTAAAAGATTATAAAGATTGATGTATGTATTGCTACAATTATCAAAATCAATATTTTCACATAGAAGAGCAACACTTGATTTTTGTCTTCATCAGAATCATAATTGTCAGACATCTCATCAAGTGTCGCAGCAAGACCTTTGTTCCCAGTGTATTTTCTACGGTTTGGGCACTCGTTAGCAAAATGACCAAAACATTTATATTTAAAGCACTAAGGCATATCCCCGTCATCAGTTTCATCTGTGTCCCTATTTTTAGGAGGAATACGATTATGAGGTTTGAATGATGCTTTTGCCTTATCTCTGGAGAACCGTTTACTTCTCTTAAACAGAAGATCTCTAAACTGTCTTGTGATCATCGAGACCGATTTGTCAAGATCTTCATATGATGAATCTGTCTTAGAATGATCTTCTCCAGAGATATACACATTTTTTACTTTTATCAAGTAATTTTGTGTCTTTTAGTGCTTTGAACGCAACATCCTTAGATTTGGATGAATGCTCGTGATCAAATATATTAAGCTTCCCAACCAGCGTATTTCTGGAGAGATTATTCAGGTTATTTCCCTCAACGATGGCATGCTTCTTAGAGTTGTATCTAGATGGCAGTGATCTGAGAATTTTCAGCACAATGTCCTTTTCAACGAATAGTCTTACCCAATGCAAAAGATGCATTAACAATTTCAGACACTTTGTGATTAAACTCATCAAATGAATCTTCATCTGCCATATAAAGGTTTTTCCAATCGGAATTAAGGTTTTGAAGCCTAGCTGTTAGAGCATTCCTCGGTCAAACTCGCATGCGTTGCTATCTCAAGAATGTTTATCAATGTTAGTGATCAAAACTATAAGTCTTATTTCTAGTCTACTATAGCTAAGGTATCGGACTAGGATAGAAAAGTGTAGTTGAGCTCAAGAACTCCATGGCAATCATCATACAAGACGAAGGACTACTCAAGGAACCGGTATATCTTCATCAACTAAAAGGTATGTGGAGACTTGAACTTATATATCACTCAAAAGTCTATTTGTCTCCTATCTCGAGACAAAAGTCATTTTTCTATATAGACTTAGATTATACACATTGGTATTTCGAGCCGAGTTTATCTCGCCTATATATTTCTCGAAATATGTATTGGTAAAGCTTTCGCTTTAGCCAAGTTCATCTTTGCCTAGTAACGAAAGTCATGACAAATTTCAATCACTTTGGAAATTGCTTACTTTGACGAAAAATAGTTTGTGAATAACAACAATATAATAAAGTCATCTAAGAATGTTCCAAATGATTGAAATAATAGTTTAGATTATATAACCATTGGAGGATATAATCATTATTGTGGAAACACATATATGTATAAGTCCTTATTCCTTGAACTGAAGTTTGCGAACTTTGTTGATCAAGAGAACTGGAGTAGTGCATGAGCTAACTCCGCGAACCCAGTCCGCGAACTGGCGGAAGTTCTCGACCTGAGAACTTCTGCTGGAGTTTCTGAGCTCCACATGGGAACTTAATTCTGCGAATCCAGTTCGCGAACTTGAGTAGGTTATATCTAAAAACGATGATTGTGAACTTATTCTCATGTAAACAAAGGAATGCAATTGAAAACCGTCGCTATATTTTCATGAACCGATTCGTGTGAATCACATCGTTTTTGCTTCAATTGTGTCTTGTGTAGTACATAAGATTTCCTTGCAATTGAACAACTCTCTAACTAGTTCATTTGAGTCATTTGAACTAGTTATGGTGAAAAAGAATATGGTTGATATGAAAGTGATCATATGGCTAACCATTTGGTTAATTATTGTTGAACCAACTAATGTACAAGTTTGGGTACGGTTACACAAGCCTAGAAAGGTGCATTTCATTTGTGTATAACAAGCTATGTTTTCGATCTAACGGTTGATAAATATTAGCTTGAATCTAATCAGGTTTTCATCTAATGGTAAATATTGAATGTTTTGTTACCAAGCTAACATTGATTGCAAACCCTGATTTGAAAGACTGTATAAGGGAGAACTCTAGTAATTGGGAAACCTAATCCACACACATTCTGTGTGATACTAGTTGTGTTAAGCTAGAGTCGATTCTCCTTTAACCGTTGTTTTCTTCTTCTAAACCAGGTTAACGACTTAAAGACTTCATTGGGATTGTGAAGCCAGACCGATACTACTTTCTCGTAGTTGTGTGATCTGATCTTTCCATTTTCTATCATACGAGTTTAATTGAAAGAATTGGCTTGAGATTATATCTCCGATAGTGTAAGATAAAAAGTAATCACAAACATCTTCTTCTCATCGTTTGTGATTACACAATATCTTCTTTCACCGCGTCGATTAAGATTATTGTGAGGTGATTGATAATACTAGGCTGTTCTTCGGGAATATAAGTCCGGTTTATCAATTGGTTCCTGTTCACTTTGATTTCTATAAAAATACGGAACAAAACTCATTGGGATATTCATGGGAGAAGGATTTATCTATTATCGTAGAGTTTTCTATGTGTTATAGATTTGTTTATTAAAGTCTTCGACTTTGGGTCGTAGCAACTCTTAGTTGTGGGTGAGATCAGCTAAGGGAATCAAGTACGTGGTATCCTGCTAGGATCAGAAACATAGGAGCATAACTGTACCTTGGATCAGTGTGAGATTGGTTCGGGTTCAACTACAGTCCATGTCGATGTTAGTTTGAAGTAGGCTAGTGTCTGTAGCGTCTTACTACAGTGTGTGTTCAATCTGGACTAGGTCCCGGGGTTTTTCTGCATTTGCAGTTTCCTCGTTAACAAAATTCTGGTATATGTGTTGTTTCTATTTTAACATTATATTATTTATCTTTATAATTGAAATATCACAGGTTGTGCGTTAGGATCAATCAATTAGAATATCCGACCTTTGGTTGTTGAGTTAAATTGATTGACACTTGGATATTGGTCTTTGGTACCATCCAATTTATCTCTCATTGATAAAGATTCGTAGATTTCTATTTGCTTGAGTATAGATCAAATCGAGAGATTGAGACATAAAACTCTTTGATGTACTTTTATCTAGATCGATTCTGACTGTCTAGTTGATTCTCTAGAAAGTATATTGGAGTTTTTCCATACAGATTTCTAAGCGAAATATTGGTTGTAGTTGCTAGACCCCCGCTTTTTCAATTGGTATCAGAGCAGGCAAACACGTTTAAAGACCTTACAAGTCTATGTTTGTGGCAATCTGAGTCTGAGGACAGAATCTCTAACATATACGCATACCAAGATATCTTCTAAATCTTTTAACTATGCCAAATGTCTTTGGAATGCCTCAAAGGATTACTCCTTAGCATAATCTTCCAAATCCCGAGGTAGGAAGGTTGTCCCATGTGTAGCCATTTCTCTCTGATGAGACATTATGCACTATGGCAAAAGCTAAAATGGAACTCACCAGAATTTCAAAAAACTCTGCTGAGATTATTGATTTTCAGGATCATGATCAGCTTATTGATGAATTTGACAAGTCTCTTGATCGAGAGCGTGACCACTATCACATTATTGAGTCCTTCTCTAAGAACATTGAAAAAATCATCCAAGAAACTACTCTACAACGTGAAAAGATTAGTGTTCTTGAGGATATTGTTAAGGAAGAATCAATTAGAGAAAAACGTTTGATCGAGACGCATTCATCAGAACTTAACAAACTTCGTGTTGGGAAAGAGAAACTGGGCGCATCTCTTATTCTAGCCCATGAACAGTGCGGATCCTTGGAACAGGAAAACTCTGTCTTAAGGAGAAAGCCCTCTGTACAAACAAATTCTCATTTACAGTACAAGAAGTAATGTTCTCCAGAAGAAGATTGTGTCAATAAAAGTTTACATAACTTACAATCTTCTCATATGACTATGAAGTTAAGACAGGTGCCAATCATTTCTTCTCCTCCACGAACCTGTACTTTCTGTGGGAAAAGAAATCACTATGCTATCCATTGTTTTTCCAGAAGGAAACAAATTTCTAAACCTCATAATTTGCTTCTCTTCAATATCAATGGAACAAATAGTCGGTCGACTACTGCAGTGAATCGCGTGCTCACAGAAAACCAGAAATCTTATAAAAATGATCTCTACTCTAGAAATCATCACAGGGAACAAGTTAATCTCAATGGTATAAACTCTTGTGCCGCTAATGAACACATTCCTTGTGTTTATAAGAATAAGTCTGGTGAATCTAAGTCTAGAAAATGGATTCCTATCTATTATGATCCTATTGAACCAATTGCAAGAGGTCCTAGATTTAGTCCTCAGAGAAAGCCTTCTGACAAATATGCTAAACAAGCAGTGTCTTACTTCTCTGAAATGAGCACGTGTCAAAGAAGGAAGGATAAACAAAAACAACGTTCATTTAATGAGCCAAAAGCTCATACTTGTGTAAAGTAATCACAAGGTTGATATCTCACATACAAAAACCTAGTTGTGAGAAAATTGAATAGGTATACTCTTAACAAAGTGACTCTTATCATTCTTAGATGGATAGTTGGTCAAACACTTTTACATGAGTATTTTTTTTCTTCCTTTTATTAGTTTTTAATCTTTGCCTATAAACTTGTTTTTGAAAACTAAAAGCATGGACTTTTTCCGTGCAGAGCTTTGTGAACTCTCTTCTTATGGGTACGCGTACGGTTTCGAGGTTCTCTCTTAAAACTATCTTGTAAACCCTAAGTCTCTCAAATTTTATTTATATACCTATCCTATTGAGTTAAACTTTCTACTATAGGCTTCATATTATCAATGGCTTCTTCTTCCTGCTCATGGGATATACCTAATGATTTCGTTGATAATACGGCATATTTCGAATTCGATAAAGAGAAGGGAACTTTTGTTGAAGTTGAAGGTTCCTTTTCTCAATCTCCTGATTTCTTTTCAGATTTAGAAGAGGTTGAAGAGATTTCGTCAGATGTAGTTCTCGACTTCCTAAAGAAATTTGAAGAGGCAAAGCAGCAACTTGTTGATACAATGAAGTGTCTTGATGTGGTAAGAACTGAGTTGAAAAAGGTTAAGTCTGACCTTGTTCTCATGAAAACCTGTGTTAAAGAACTTCCCAATAAGTATATCCTCTCCAAAGTTGCAGAGGATGCTGTCCTTCACAAGCTCAAAGAGCTCAAGACTCATGAGGATCCTGAACCGTCTTTCTGACTTCAGTTCGTGTCTGGTTTTGGCATAGGAGTATGGTTTTGATTTAGCTTGTTGATTTTGATTGCCTAGTAAATCTTCTATTTTCCTTGTTTTGTTTAGAAGAATAACTAGAGTTTGGAATAGTCTTTATTGTAATTACACATAGCTATGTCCAACGTTTTCATCTTCATGTTTTTAGATTTATTGGTTTATATTCTAAAATAGTTTGGAAGATGATTTTTGCAGTATTAATCTTTATGGTTTTATATATTGCAATATTTCTATGGGATATGTATGTTTGCGTCCGTGAACTTGATTGTCCCATACCTTGTCAAAAATAAAGTCGTTCATGAGTTGATATGCATGTATTGATAAAATAATGAATTGACTTTTGACAAATACAAAAGTTAAGCCTATTACGTCATTTTTTGATGAAAGATAGGTTAAAATATTTTGTATTCAAGGATTATGTCTATTGTATGTCATTGTGCAAATGGTGATGGAAAATAGAATGAGTCCTTGTTTATTCCACGACATAAGGTCGATCTCTGATCCACAATGTTTTTTGTACATACTGTGTTGTTCCATAAGGTGTATTGTGTTGAGCTCTATCGACTGAGTCATTGTTTTGGCATAGTTTTTGTTCCATGAGATACTTTGTGTCGAGCATGACCAAATAAATTGATGACTTTGTGATTAGTTTAGTTGTGTATTTCGATTAGATTAATTATGAGTTTTCTTATGATTAATCTAATTGAGTATTTTTAAGTCTCCATAAGCTTACTTATGTTGAGCATGTTCGATTAAATAATCGTTGGTTCTCTTATGGTTAATTTAATTGAATATTTTGGATTCAAATTCATACTTGTATATGATTTGTTTTGTCAAAAGAAATCCTTTTATTTATTTTTTTGAAATTAAGGTCGCTCTTGTTGTTCTTTCGGGAATGACATATTATGGGTGGGAGTTCTTTATTGAACTTGTGCTTAATTGACAAATATTTGTGGGGAGTGCGGTTGTGGAATATAATAGGGGTTATCTTTTATCTTTATAAACTCCTTGATGAATGCATTTAGCTTCGGCTTAATGATTGCATCTAAATAAGATGATATATGCTTTCTTTTGGTCATGAAATGTATCTTTCAGAAATTTTATTAGGACCCGTTCTTGTACCTTTGCCAATTTTATTGTCAAAAAGGAGGATAATTAATATGTAGTTCACACTACAAATATATATGGTTTTCGGATCATTATGTAAGTGGGAGTGGTTTCCATGTGAGATGGAGTATTGACTAAGGGGGAGTGACATATCACCATAGTAATGTTGTTAAAGTTATGATACAATTGAACTTTGAAGATGTGTAATGATACTATGACACTGTACAACAATGATTGAGAACTCTTGTTTTCTCATTGTTATAGCTACGGATTTTCAACAACGATAATGCTAAACTTACAACCTTTGGGATCATTGGAGTACTTGGAAGTGACGAAGATTTCAAGTAATGTTGAAGATTAGGCATTTGGAATAGAAACTATAAAATTTTATTTATATATTTTTTATATTTCATATGTATTGATAGTTTTGTCAGTAAAGTTGACAAAGAGGGGGATTGTTAGAGAATTGCTCGGTCGAACTCGCATGCGTTGCTATCTCAAGCATTTTTGTCAATGTTAGTGATCAAAACTATAAGTCATGATTTCTAGTCTACTATAGCTAAGGTCTCGGACTAGGATAGAAAAGTGTAGTTTAGCTCAAGAACTCCATGGAAATCATCATACAAGACGAAGGACTACTCAAGGAACCGGTGGATCTTCATCGACTAAAAGGTATGCCGAGTTTTCTCTCCTATCTATTTCTCGATATATATGTTGGTAAAGATTTCTCTTTAGCCAAGTTCATCTTTTCCTAGTGACGGAAGTCATGAAAAGTTTCAATCACTTTGGAAATTTCTTACTTTGACAAAAAATAGTTTGTGAATAACAACTATATAATAAAGTCCTCTAAGAATGTTCCAAATGATTGAAATGAGAGTTTAGATTATATAACCATGGGGGGATATAAGCATTATTGTGGAAACACATATATGTATAAGTTCTTATTCCTTGAACCGAAGTTTGCAAACTTTGTTGATCAAGAGAACCGGAGTAGTGCGTGAGCTAAGTCCGCGAACTGGCGGAAGTTCTCTACCCGGGAATTTCTGCTGGAGTTTGTGAACTCCATCCGGGTATTTAAGTCCACGAACCCAGTCCGCGAACTTGAGCAGGTTATATCTAAAAACGATGATTGTGAACTTATTCTTATATAAACTAAGGAATGCAATTGCAAACCGTGGATATATAGTTCATGAACCGATTCAAGTGAATCACATCGTTTTTGCTTCAATTGTGTCTTGTGTAGTACATAAGATTTCCTTGCAATTGAACAGCTCTCTAACCAGTTCATTTGAGTCATTTGAACTAGTTATGGTGAAGAAGAATATGGTTAATATGAAAGTGATCATATGGCTAACCATTTGGTTAACTATTGTTGAACCAACTAATGTACAAGTTTGGGTACGTTTACACATGCCTAGAAACGTGCATTTCATTTGTGTATGACAAGCTCTGTTTTCGATCTAACGATTGATAAATATTAGCTTGAATCTAATCAGGTTTTCATCTAACGGTGAATATTGAATGGTTTGTTACCAAACTAACATTGATTGCAAATCCTGATTTGAAAGACTACATAAGGGAGAACTCTAGCAACTGGGAAACCTAATCCCCATAGATTCTGTGTGATACTAGTTGTGCTAAGATAGATTCGATTCTCCTTTAACCTTTGGTTTCTTCTTCTAAACCAGGTTAATGACTTAAAGACATCATTGGGATTGTGAAGCCAGACCGATACTACTTTCTCATAGTTGTGTGATCTGATCTTGCCATTTTCTATCGTACGAGTTCAATTGAAATAATTGGCTTGAGATTATATCTCCGATAGGGCAAGATAAAAAGTAATCACAAACATCTTCGTCTCATCGTTTGTGATTACACAATATCTTTTTTCGCCGCATCGATTAAGATTATTGTGAGTTGATTGATAATACTAGGCTGTTCTTCGGGAATATAAGTTCGGGTTATCAATTGGTTCCTCATCACCTTGATTTCTATCAAAAGACGAAACAAAACTCATTGGTATATTCGTGGGAGACGGATTTATCTATTACCGTAGACTTTTCTGTGTGATACAGATTTGTTTATCAAAGTCTTCGACTTTGGGTCGTATCAACTCTTAGTTGTGGGTGAGATCAGCTAAGGGAATCAAGTACGTAGTATCCTGCTGGGATCAGAGACGTAGGATCATAACTATACCTTGGATCAGTGTGATATTGGTTGGGGTTCAACTACAGTCCAGACGGAAGTTAGTTTGAAGTAGGCTAGTGTCTGTAGCGGCTTAATACAGTGTGTGATCAATCTGGACTAGGTCCCGAGGTTTTTCTGCATTTGCAGTTTCCTCATTAACAAAATTCTGGTGTCTGTGTTATTTCTATTCCGCATTATATTTTGTTATATAATTGAAATATCACAGGTCGTGCGTTGTTCAATCAATTAGAATATCCGACCTATTGGTTGTTGATTTAAATTGATTGACACTTGGATATTGGTATTTGATACCATCCAAGTTATCTCTCTAGTATTTTATAAAGACTCGCAGATTTCTATTTGCTTGAGTATTTATCTGTTTATGGTAGTTTTTAGATTAGGGTTAAAATTGTAAAACCTTGGTCTGACGTGACGTCACTCTGTAAGAAAAACAGATCTATAAACACCAATATCTCCGTTAGTACATTTATTGAGCCATTCAATATGTCTACGTGAAATATACCCAGACTCACGGATGCGACAACTGTCGCAAATACGCTATAAATTTCGGTACCTTGCCAGTACAAGACTCACTGGGTACCTTTATATATATATACCTCGTTCCGCGGAGGAACCCTTAGTATCAGTTGGCATCATCTTCGCTCATGCCAGCTACCGTGCCAAAGGCATGCCAGCCGTGCCAGCCACGCCATCGTGCCAAAGGAATGCCAACCATGCCATCCACGCCACTGTGCCAAAGGCATACTATCCACTCCACCGTGCCAAAGGCGCCAACCATGCCATCCACGCCACCGTGCCAAAGGCATTCCAACCATGCCATCCACGCCACCGTGCCAAAGGTATGCACCGGCCATGCCAGCCACGCCACTGTGCCAAAGGTATGCGCCACCCATGCCAGCCACGCCACCGTGCCAAAGGCATGCCCCACGCCACCATGCAAAAGTTATGCACCGGCCATGCCAGCCACGCCACTGTGCCAAAGGTATGCGCCAGCCATGCCACCGTGCCAAAGGCATGCCAACCATGCCATCCACGCCACCGTGCCAAAGGAATGCCAACCATTCCATCCACGCCACCGTGCCAAAGGCGCCAGCCATGCCAGCCACGCGTGCCAAAGGCATGCCAACCATGCCATCCACGCCACCGTGCCAAAGGTATGCACCGGCCATGCCAGCTACGCCACTGTGCCAAAGGTATGCGCCAGCCATGCCAGCCACGCCACTGTTCCAAAGGCATGCCAGCCACGCCACCATGCAAAAGTTATGCACCGGCCATGCCAGCCACGCCACTGTGCCAAAGGTATGCGCCAGCCACGCCACCGTGCCAACCATGCCAGCCAAGCCACCGTGCCAAGGTATGCACCGCCATGCCACCACGCCACTGTGCCAAAGGTATGCACCGGCCATGCCAGCCACGCCACTGTGCCAAAGTCATGCAAACCATGCCAGCTACGCCACCGTGCCAAAGGTATGCACCAGCCATGCCAGCCATGCTAGCCACGCCACCGTGCTGAAGGCATGCCAACCATGCCAGCCACGCCACCGTGCCGAAGGCATGCCAACCATGCCAGCCACGCCACTGTGCCAAAGGGATGCGAACCATGCCAGCCACACCACTGTGCCAAAGGTACGCCAGCGGCTCCGTCCAAGCCGCACCATGCTAGCGGCTCCGTCCAAGACGTACACTGCCAGCGGCTCCAAGCAGAGCCAACAACTCCGCACGATGCTTGCGGCTCCATTTCATGCCAAGCCATGCCAAATTCCACGGTTTATGCCAAAACCCTAATTTGGTCTTGCCTAAAGTATGCAAGCCATGCCGGCCATGCCACCATGCCGCTGGACGCCAAACGAAAGGTAGCCACGATCAACGACTACCCTTCCTCCTGGGATGCAGATCTCAGCCGTACAAATTCGCCACCAAACTTGTGGAAACTTTTGGCCGTTATGCCAAATTCAACGGTTTATGCCAAAAACCTAATTTGGTCGCGCCCAAAGTATGCAAGCCATGCCGGCCATGCCGGCCATGCCACCATGCCGCTGGCCGCCAAACGAAAGGTAGCCACGATCAACGACTACCCTTCCTCCTGGGATGCAGATCTCAGCCGTAAAAATTCGCCACCAAACTTGTGGAAACTTTTGGCCGTTATGCCAAATTCAACGGTTTATGCCAAAACCCTAATTTGGCCGCGCCCAAAGTATGCACGAGCATACCGGCATGCCACCATGCCGCTGGACGCCAAATAAAAGGTAGCCACGATCAACGGCTACCTTCCTCCTGAGATGCAGATCTCAGCCATACAAGTTCACCACCAAGATTGGGCAGCTTTTGGCCGCAATGCCAAATTCCACGGTTTATGCCAAAACCCTAATTTGGCCGCGCCCAAATTATGCACGAGCATGCCGGCCATGCCACCATGACGCTGCTGCCAAACAGAAGGTAACCACGATCAACGGCTACCCTTCCTCCCGAGATACAGATCTCAACCGCAGAAGATTGCCAACAAACCAAACGACTTGTGGCAACCTCTTGGCTACGAGGCCAATTCTTTGGTCACGGTGCCAAACCCTAATTTGGCCACGCCAAAGCCATGCCGGACGTGCCACCATGCCGCTGGATTCCAAACGGAAGGTAGCCACGATCAATGGCTACCCTTCATCCTGAGATACAGATCTCAGCCGTACAAGTTTGCTACCGTGCCACCAAACCCTAATTTGGCTACGATGTCAATTCTTGGCCACATAACACTCTTGGCTAAGATGTCAATTCTTTGGTCACGACACCAAACCCTAATTGGCCACGCCAAGAGCATGCGCAAGCCATGCCGCGGCCACTCCGCTGGCTGCCAACAGAGGGTAGCCATGATCAACGGCTACCCTTTTTCTTGAGATGAAAATCTCGGCCGTCGAAGGTCGCCACCGAACCGGCAAACCTCTCAATCTTAACTTTCCATATGCTAGCAACATGCTACACATTTTCCATGAAAACACTCGAGACATCAAAACATGTCACAAATTGGGGGATGCTTATCAGGGTATTGGTCTGGCGGTTTACAGCGTACGGCGTGTAATACGCCCTTTACAAGAAAGTGTCATAAAGGTGAGTCGGTTAGTAATTGAAAGAAATAAGTGGTAAAACATATCCTCATTATGGAAACATCAATTCCAGGCGTTACCCGTTACCACTTTCTTCCACCACTCAACCGCTTCCACTTATTACGAAGCCAGGATACGTTTTATTACGACTTGTATAAATAGGTTTCACCTATTTCCACCAAGAACGCGTTTTGGATCAGGAGAATACAACACTAAGAAATCACCTGTTACATTTCCACATTGCTAGCGTTTCACCTCTGATACGAGTCGTAATACAACCACTCTTCCAGAATCAACTATTCTGGATTTAACACTCTCTTCGCTTTCCTCCCTAAGACCAACCCTTCTCCTTCACTTTTGTGACCTAAGCAAGTCTGGAACGACCATTTATTGGGTTAGGCCTGATTTGTACAGATTGAGCTCTCGAATCTAAAGTATTCCCGTGCAGTACATTGTTTAGGGTTTAGACTTGTTTCTCACCCACACACGAAATTACCGAAATCAGTAGAAATTGTTTTCACCCTCAAACAATTGGCGACCACAGTGGGAGATTACTCTCTCGGTTACAATAGCAGTTTACAATTCTCGATTTCATTTTCAGCCCAAATATTGAGATGGTAGAAGCTGGCCGCTTGGGGAACAACGGCTCGGTTATCAGACGGCTCTGGAATGACTGGGGACTTCTCGCAATCACGACGATGCCGCCCGCAAAACTCAAATTTACACCGGAAGATCCTTTTTTTTTTGGAAACCCTAGAAGCGGGTAAGTCTTGTTAGACAAAGTACGTAACCTACTACGTGGAGTTTTCACATGGATGATAGAAACCGATAGCCATGGTAATCCCATGTTTCATCCTGTACTTTCTACGGTCACGCAGTTCCATGACTTTCCTAGAATACTTGTGTTGCTCATAACCATGATCAAATCGGTGTTATTCTAAAAACAATTCATTCCAAAGAATAATCCAAAATCCTCATAGGTAACAATTATCTATTAATTCAAAAATCCAAAAGAAAATCAAACCATAAACCAGGCGTTCTGTTTGCCTTTAAAAAAAAGCCTAAGTAAAAAAGTTCAGAAAACAGAAGCGCATTCAAGGAAAACCATCCAGTAATGGCTTGCTCTTCTTAGAAAAAGCCTCCTTCGTGTTTTGGAGGGCCGCCCATTTCAGCTTCAGCTTTCTGGACAACCTTTCGATTTCCGCCTCCTGCTATGTGATCTCATCCGCGGAAGGACCTTCGACCACCTCGGCCTGCAACTTTTCGATCTCAGAGAAACCTTCAACGAACCAAGGAGCATTGAACTCGAATTCTAAGCACATGTTACGATGGAACTTTCAGCTTGAGATTACATCCTCGGAAACGGTATGACCGGTCACGTTGCACATGTTGTCAATCAAGACAAAGCTTCTTCCACACGCTTGACCAATGCAAGTCGACTAGTAATCCTTTTGGTCATGGCGATATGTCCGTATCTTTCCTATATCTTAGTGTATAGTGCCTCATAATTGGCTGGCACACTGAAGCCTCCGAACAGCACGTGATCCAGGTATGGAACCAGGTATGGAGGAGTGAAGATGGCGCCCGCGACTGAATCATCAACCGACAAGGGATTCCTAACTACGATTGCGTCAGCAGTCACTGGAGTGCTCTCCACCACTTGGGTCGCGGCAACATCTTCAGGATGATCAACTTCAATGTCCAAATCGCCAGCAGGCGCGGTTTCCGCAATTGGAGGTACAACCACATCTTCACTATGGCAAGTCTCTACTTCAAGGCCATCCTCGGGAGCGATTTCCTCCTGTGATATCACGTTTTTGGTTTTTACTTCAAAGAAAAAATAAAGAGGGAGAGAAAGGGGAAAGAAAGAAAGAGATATGTGGAAGACTCACCGATTCACCTTCGGACTCGC
Source organism: Papaver somniferum (assembly GCF_003573695.1). NCBI lineage: Eukaryota > Viridiplantae > Streptophyta > Magnoliopsida > Ranunculales > Papaveraceae > Papaver > Papaver somniferum. The sequence goes on along the minus strand of NC_039361.1, from coordinate 78,948,041 downwards.
TGGAGGAAGACTCAACGCTGTTGTCAGAAGAACTATTCTCGTCGTCACTGGACTCCGAACTTTCTTCCTTCTCGGATTCCCCTTCACCATGGTTAAGCTCGGCGTTGCCACCCTCCGCCTCAGGAGACGTCGTTTTCTGACTACGTGCAAGTTTGGTAAAGGCATTCACGCTGCTGAGACCCTGGTCAAGGCACAAGGACAGACATTCAGAAATGAAACAAAGATTTATGCAATCCAACTGAACCAGCAAGAAAGTGATACATACCCGAATATTGGAGAACTGAAGGTCACGAGAGCCGCCGAATCTGACCGAAAATCGCCTGCACGATCTTTTGACCTTCGCTTCCGCCCTTGAGGACTTTCTGCGTCCAGACTAGGGGAATTTCGTTTGGTCGAAGAGGGATCCCTCAATAGTGGATTCTCTGCTAAAACCGCATGGGAAGGCTTAGCACGACGATTTTCTAACTCATCATTCACAAATCCATGGATGGCGAGAAACTCATCCTGCCAGAACATGTTATACTTGTAGGTCGTCGATGGACTTCGTCCGAGAGAAGAAAAGGGAGATTTTACCCGACATAAGAACACTAGCATCAAGAGCAGCTGGAAATAAGTCTTCTGGAGCAACCGGCTGACGAATGAGTAGGATCCCCTGGTCAAACCCCATATGCTGAGCCACCCTATCGATATTATAAGAGACTGCCTTGCAAGATCCTCGAAAGAAAGACGACACATGACCGGGCATACAACTTTGCATGAATACAACCTCTCCAATGCTCATATCCTTTTCATCAGAAAGCAAACACATGTTCAGAGCAGGAGAAAAAGTGTTGACTTTAACTATGGATGCATGCACCGGAGCCCATGGACGAAAGTTGACCGCGTACGAGTTGTCGAGGAATTCAACCAGGTTTGAACCGGCTTTTGGGCGCCTATTCAACCAGAAAAGTATCCTGGAGCCGCGTACGAGTTGTCTAGGATTCATGTGCATAGACCAGATTGGTATAAGGCGCAAGTATACTGAAGAAACGAGTAACTTGGTATTGGTTTATTTGGTCTCAACCATACGAAGTTGGTTATAGTCTTTGTATTGCGGTTTAATTCTAAGAGTATTAAAAAATGGACTAGGTTCCAGGGTTTTTCTGCATTTGTGATTTCTTCGTTAACAAAATCTTATGTCGTGATATATTTTACTTCTGCGGTGTATAAATTTGTCTTTATAATTAAAGTAAATACACTTGTACGTTAATCAAACACTTGGGTTGATCTCATAGTTTGGTTCGGTTTCGAACTTATGCTATATACCAAGTTTACATCTTGTGGTCGTCATCTTCTTGACAGTTCCTATTTATATTAGATTACACAAGGTGTGTCTTGAATAACTTGATATAGAAAATATTGTGGTGTACTTGTGAAAAACAAGGGTACCCAAATACACCGCAATCTTTTAATTTCAAGCTATAAGTTCGATACCAAGTGTGATCGTATATGGAAAATAGTCGAGACAATACGACAACTTGATATTCACTTGACAATAGTTACGCAAGAACGTACAAGTGTAATTTACTTTATTATAAAAACATAATTATAATGCGGAAGTAAAGTAAATGACACGAAAAATATTTTGTTAACGAGGAAACCGAAAATTCAGAAAAACCCCGGGACCTAGTCCAATTTTAAATACTCTCAAAATTAAGCCATTATACAAAGAACAAAAGCCAACTTCATATAGTTGAGACCAAGTAAACTACCCCTAGTTACTTAGTTTCCTCAGTATCCCCGCGTCTTCGACCTTTTCGTCACGTATGTGAATCTCAAGACAGAAATCACTATCTCAAGTTGCTTTACTCCTTTTGATCGTATTCCAAACAGTAAAGGAATAAATCTATTTGGTAACCACTCTATTCAATCTTTGGTAAAAGATATGTTGAGTCGTTGACAAAGGGTCTTATGTTTAATCTGATAAACTCCTTTGTCTGGTTAGATCAATCTGAATCTTAATTACCGAAATAATGAATTTCAAACAATATAGAACTCAAATAGAAACTATAAATGATTGATGTGATTTCAAGTTGAGTTGTAGTAAAAAGTTCGTTGAGACTTGTGAAAGCAATAGATTTTAGACTTAATTTTAAAGCAAAGAAAATAAAGCAAATAAATGTTGATATGTTGTGAAAATTATGGAGAGGCTGGAGCTAGGATTTCACCATTCATCAATACTTATGTGGTTCTAAATTCATTTATATCATGCAATTTAAACAATTGATTCTATTTTTAAGTATTGCCAAAATCATATTCCCAAAATATCAAATGTTAGTCGCAAGTATAACGCATCAAGAGTCTAAAACTAAGCATGCATCATCAAGAGAAAACACATTTGATTAATAAGAATCATTTAATTTATTTTTTATCAATGAAATTAATCATATAAAACTATTGCATAAATTTATAAAATAAATATTACCACATAATTCTTGAGAGAATGGCTTCCTCCGTCGCCCCAAGGATTTGGTTTAGCTCATCATTAGGAAAACGCGCTCCAAATTCATTTTTTCTTGCTCAAAGGTGGTGTAAAATGATGAAATGGGAGAAACAATGATAAATCCGGGTTTGTAACAGTTATATGTGTTACAAACTGAAAATAACGATAGAACAGTACTGACGCTGACTCTTGACCCACGCCAGTGTATCGTTTCCACTGTTGAAAAACGACTGTCTTGGATGGTCTGTTCTTCGCGTTCTTCAGATGAGCAACAGCAGAAAAGTATTTTTGGTGGTTCTGATTATTGCCTCTGTCTTCGCCAAAACTCTCCCAAAATCTCAGTAACCCCTTATATGACCCAAGGGACTCTATTTATACCCGAAAAATGCATCGAATCTCCTCCATAACTTCACAAATTCTCGGCAGTAGAAAGAAAATATTTTCGGATATTTTCTTTCCTGTTTTAGCTTCTTACGCGTTTTACAACTGCAAACTCTCCTTGTTTAACTCTTACACGCCTCTAACATTCTCCCAGCACATTCCAAACTCTCCCAGCAACAGTACACGCGTGAAAATCTTTTCCCGGTGTACGTGTTGCTCTGTTTACTTCTACGCGAGAATCCAGCCAATTTTAATCGATCAAATCACTCATGATAGTTTTCTTGGGACATATCACAACTACCCAACAAATTTCATCCCTTTAATCAACCCAGAACTCCTTCAAACTTCGATCGAAAATTACGCAGTTCTGTTTTTTTATTTTCCCTCCAAAATGAAATTCAAAAGAAGAAGATGGGTGCTAAGGATGAATTTGGGCTACACATAACCTTGGGTGCCCCTTAGCCAAATCTGGGGTCCGTATAGCAAATGTCCTCCGGGGGTTCAAAAGCACTTTTTGAGCAACTTTTTCCGCACAAGTGTATTTCTCTAAAAACACCTACACAAACATAAAAACACCATAATAAGTACAAAATCAAGCACTAGCAATAGAGACACTGAGGACAATTCAGACACAAAAATGTGTCTATCAAATACCCCCAAACCTATTATTTGCTAGTCCTCGAGCAAGTCTAATATAAAATGACTACACTTAGCACGTGCAGCAAGCCGTTAAACCTCTAGGTGGCCCTAGCGGCGGAGTGTTGTCTCCGGAGGGTTTACCAGAGGTGTACCCACAAAACCTTTACTCCAGACCCTAGATATCTACGCAGAACCTTGGAAGGCACTAAAGAATCTCCTTGGTTGGCATACAAACATTGACTATAGGAGGAAGTACCCTGATGCGAAATTCCAATTGATATACACGAGTTTGCACTCAGCATACTATAATTCATATATAAGTGACAAAGCTCTACTCAGATAGTTTCTAGACATCATAACCGGAGTCAACCAATCACATGGAAAGATTAAGAAGATGGATAAAGAGAAAAATAGATGGTTAAAGTGAATGGTGTTTCCCATATCTGTCTGAAGGTCTCTGCCAAGATGATCCTATCCTAATGGACTGAGATACCGGTCTGACTAATATCAACACAACTGGCATATATAAGGGTACCAGTGGTCGACTTTATTGAATTTATTCCGGTTGGTCTGATGGTCTGGTCTCAAACTTTTTTTTTTTAGTATCTCAATCACCCTATTTCACCCTAGCAATGGTAACAACTTGAGTCGGGTGCCCCACCAAATCACTTAAGAAATAAAAACAGAAGGGATTAGGATTCAACGAGTTATGGCGAAACTACCATGTTTTTTTTAATTATAACACCTGAGCTCTGTGCTTTTATGAATAGACTCTTTAGATGTTTCCATCTAATCATATTGGTTCTTCAACTCCTACAACCAAGATGTTCCCATCCACTTAGATTGGTTAGTGCCAACCTTGATAAGCATAAATTTCTAGGCTCTGGAGTTTATTTATTTCAACTAAAAGCTAACAAAAAGTTTCTTCCCCACCCCCAAACTTAAATCTAACATTGTCCTCAATGTTTCTAATGAAAGAGCAATACCAAAAAGCAAAGTAACATGAGGAATCAGTAAAGAGAGAAGTCGGAAAGATAGTACCTGGGTGAAGAGAGAAATCAAAAACTAATATACAACATACAATCACCTCGATGGTCAATCAAGGGTAAACATGGTCCTCCAGAGGGACCTCCTCAACATCACCTGTAGGAAAGGGTTCTAAAAAGAGTTTCAATCTCTGACCGTTAATCTTCGAAGAACTACTACCATCTGGTGTCTCAATCTCAACAGCTCCATGAGGAAAGACAGTGCGAACAATAAAAGGACCCGTCCACCGAGAACGTAACTTCCCAGGGAAAAGATGCAAGCGGGTATCATACAGAAGAACTTTTTGACCTGGAGAAAATGACTTCCTTAAAATATTTCTATCATGCACAAGTTTCATTTTGTTCTTATACTCCTTCGCACTATCGTAAGCATCTATACTAATCTCTTCCAACTCATTGAGCTGGAGTTTCCTATGGGATCCTGCCTTGTCAAGTGAAAAAATTTAGCTGCTTAACAGCCCAATAAGCTCTATGTTCTAACTCAACAGGTAAATGACATGCATTTCCATACACAAGCCGATAAGGCGACATTCCAATGGGGGTATTAAACTCAGTACAGTAAGCCCACAAGGCATCAGTAAGCCTAGATGACCAGTATTTCCGATTAGGATTAACTGTTTTCTCTAATGTACGTTTTATCTCCCTATTGGAAACCTCTACTTGACCACTATTCTGTGGATGATACGGGGTAGCTATCTTATGTGTAATACCATATTTCTTCATCAAAATCCTAAAAGGTCCATTACAAAAGTGCGACCCTCCATCACTAATTATAGCACGCGGTGTACCAAAACGTGTAAGTATATTATTTTTCAAGAACTCAATCACAATCCTATGGTCATTGGTTTTACACGCAACCGCCTCAATCCACTTAGATACATAGTCTACAGTGACAAGGATGTAAAGGTTACCAAAATAATTAGGAAACAGACCCATAAAGTCAATACCCCACACATCAATGACCTAAACAACTAAAATAGGGTTCAAGGGAATCATGTTATTACAGGAAATGGTTCCTAACTTCTGGGAACGTTCACAAGTAACACAGTGACTATGGGAGTTTAAACAACGAAGGCCAATAGAATCCACACTGCAATATCTTAGCAGCAGTCTTCTTAGCACTAAAGTGACCCCCACAAGCATGATCATGAAAAAAGGAAATAATACTGGACTGGTCACTCTCAGGTATACATCTTCTAATAATCTGGTCTGGACAATACTTAAACAAATAAGGATCATCCCAAAAGAAGTGCTTTCCCTCGGCTAGAAACCTAGAACGATCTTGTTTACCCCAATGTTGGGTCATTCGACCACTAACAAGATAATTCACTATATTCGCATACCAAGGTGCTTGGGTAACAAAGAACAGTTGTTCATCAGGAAAACAATCCCTAACAGGAGGAGAATCATTAAGGGTATCCACAACAAGCCTAGACAAGTGGTCTGCTACTACATTTTCTGCACCTTTTTTTATCTCTAATGTCCAAGGAAAATTCCTGCAACAGTAGGATCCATCTAATCAATCTAGGTTTAGTATCCTTCTTGGAAAGAAGATACTTCAAAGCAGCATGATCAGTAAAGATTATGACCTTAGAACCTAAGAGGTAGGATCTAAACTTGTCTAAGGCAAACACAATAGCTAATAGTTCCTTCTCCGTAGTGGTTTAGTTCAACTGGGCATCATTCAGAGTTTTTCTAGCATAGTAAATCACATGAAGTAACTTATTTTCTCGCTGACCTAGCACAACACCAATAGCATAATCTGAAGCATCACACATGATCTCAAAGGGTAGGTTCTCGTTGGGTGCCTGGACTATGGGGGCGGTAGTGAATAAATTATTAAGCTTCTCAAAAGCCTCTAAACGAGCATCATCAAAGACAAACTTAACGTCTTTTGCAAGCAAATTGCAAAGAGGTCTAGAAATCAAGCTAAAATCCTTAATGAACCGACGATAAAAACCTGCATGTCATAAGAATGACCTAATATCTCTTACGGTTTTTGGGACCTGTAAAGTTTTAATAAGGTCAACTTTGGATCTATCTACCTCTATACCCTTCGAAGATACGATATGCCCTATAACAATTCCTGAACGAACCATGAAGTGACATCTCTCCCAATTAAGCACTAAATTATTTTCCTTACACCTAGTCAAAACTAATGACAAATGATGCAAGCACTCATCAAAAGACGAACCAAACACTGAAAAATCATCCATAAAGACCTTTAAGAACCATTCTACCATGTCAGAAAATATGCTTATCATAAAACGCTGAAAGGTCGGAGGAGCATTACATAGCCCGAAAGGCATGCGTCTATACCCAAAGGTACCAAAGGGACATGTAAAAGTGGTTTTCTCTTGGACTTCTGGGGAAATAACAACCTGATTATAACCGCAGTATCCATCTAAAAAGAAATAATGGCTACGTCCAGCTAATCTCTCTAGCATTTGGTCGATGAAGGTTAGGGGAAAGTGGTCCTTCCTAGTTACCTTGTTCAATTTCCTATAGTCAATACAGACACGCCAACCCGTGGTCACCCGGGTTGGGATTAACTCACTGTTATCATTCTGGACTACAGTAATACCGGATTTCTTGGGAACAACCTGAACGGGGATTACCCACTTATTGTCTGAAATGGGGTAGATAATGCCTGCATCTAACAGCTTAAGAACCTCGGTTCGAACTACTTCTTTCATATTAGGGTTCAGTCGACGTTGCATTTCCCTAGAAGGTTTGGTGTCACTCTCTAAATAGATCTGATGCATAAAATCAGTAGGGATTATACCCTTAATGTCTGCTATGGTCCACCCTAAAGCTTCCTTGTTATTCTGAAGGACGGTCACTAGCCTACTTTCCTGATCACTATCCAAGTCGGATGCTATAATCACAGGTAAAGTTTCAGTTGGGCCTATAAACACATACTTCAGGGAATCTGGTAGTGGTTTAAGGTCCAACTTAGGAGGCTTTTCTAACGAAGGAACTAGGTTTCATCTCACCAAGTCCTAGCTTAACGTTCACATGGTATGGCAGTAAGTTCACACTGGCTCCTAAGTCAAGCAAAGCTTTCTCGACACAGTATTTACCTATTGTGCAAGAAATAGTAGGGGACCCTGGGTCTTTATACTTAGGAGTAGTGGTATTCTGAATAATAGAATTCACATGACTAGATAGGAAGGCTTTCTTCTGGACACTAAGTTTTCGCTTTCGCGTACACATATCCTTAAGAAACTTGGCATAAGCGGGAATCTGCTTAATCGCAGCTAACAATGGGAGGTTGATAGTAACCTGCTTAAAAACCTCCAATATATCCTTAAAGTTGGACACCCTCTTAGTTGGAACTAGCAGCTATAGGAACGGGGCTCTGGGAACAAAGCCGGACTCAGCAGGACCCTCATTGGTCTCTTTGAAGACTCTATCAGGACCCTCATTTTCTGGCTCAGAAGGGTGAACTACATCATGTTCACTATCAGGCATAGAAACCTTATTGTCAACTTTCTTTCCACTCCTAAGGGTTGTTATAGAATTTACATGATTGTACGATTTCTCTCCTTTAGGGTTAGGATCAGTTTGACTAGGGAATCTTCCATCTTCTCTTTCACTAAGAAACTTAGCTATTTGGCCGACTTGAAGTTCTAAGTTAGCAAGAGACTGGGAATTATTCTTAAAATTCTGCCTGGTTTCTTCTTGAAAACCATAGTGGTTCTTTGATAACATCTCATGGTTCTTTGCTAACATAGTAAGGGTTTCTTCTAAGGTGGAGATCTTTTTCTCATTCTGAAACTGGGGTTGACCTGAAGAGTTATTAGCATAACCAGAACCTGGGGGAGGATGAGAATTACTAGACTTTCCTTGATTCTGACCCTTAGACCAAGAAAAATTAGGATGGTTTCTCCAACCAGGGTTGTAAGTCTCTGAGTATGGGTCAAACTTTTGTCGGTTCTCAAACCTAGCATTGTTATAGACAGTGATAGACGCATTTATGTGTCTATTTTGTTCTCAATTTTCTGTATTGTTAGACTCGATTAAGTACTTATTGTGTTATTTTGTGTTCTTGTAGGAATTTTTAGAGAAATAAGCCCTTGCGGCGAAATGGGCTCAAAAAGCAGTGTTTTACACCCCGAAGAAATGTACCGGAAGCGTCCCAGAAATGTCCCGGAGGAACCCAGAAAAATTAAGATTTCCACCCCAATTACTATTCGCACCCCAGCACTCTGGATAAGGGGCACCTTCTTCAACAATTTGAATTTGTGTTTTGGCAGGAAATGAAGTCTTCAATTGGCAGAATTGTGATCGTCAAAATGAATGGGTTAGAGTGCGATTCAATCGCTCAAACTTGGTAGGAAGTTATGATTTATCCCAAGGAAGATAGTTTGGGTGTTGAATTTGATCGGAATTGGCTGGAAATATCGATTTGATTCTCGAGCTCAAAACAGAGCTACACGGACTGAACACACCCTGTACACGCTGTTGTGTGTGTTTTGGCTATGCATGGAAGTGATTAAAGGACGTTCGACGACTTACTAGGCGTGGGAGAGCTGAATTGGAGTGTGCAGAACCAATTCTAACGTGTGACAGAGTTAATTTTGGAAATTTTCGTTATTATTGGCAGCCGGGAATATTTGGATTAAATGGAGAATATATGCAATCAATGGTCGGATTTTTGGCTCCAATTCACTATAAATACAAGGAAAAACAGTTTGGAAAAGGGTGTCGAGAGTTTTGGGATCTAGGGAGAGCTAGAGAAGACGAAATCAGAGTTTAACAAAACTCTGCTGCTAATGATGATGATGATGAAGAACACGAAGAACGGACCTGCCAGAGAAGTCGTTCTTCAACAGTGACAGCGACAGCGGACTGTGGGTCGTAATTTATTACAACAATTCATATGTATCGTTCTTGTGTAACGCTTCCTGTGGGTCGCACATTAGCTGTTTACACCATGTTCTCTTCTTCTCATCATTTGTAAACCATTTTTGAGCAATAATAAATTATTTTGAGAGCATTTTTACTATGATGAGCTAATTCCCTCGTAACCAATTCAATGGAGGAAGCTATTCACGCAACATAAATGGGTAACTATTTCATTTAATTATATAATTCACCTAATCGCTGCTTTTGCAGAGTTTTAAATTATTTGAATGATTGTCTTAATTATTTGTTATTCAGTTTGATAGGTTATGCTTGGTTTAATCTCTTGATAATCTATGCTTAAGGTTCACAAATAATGTTTGAGAATCTGTATGATTGATAGTGAATTAAAGATAAAAGAGGACTTAAGAATTGAATAGAGTTTTGAAATATTTATCATTCAATTTTGCATAATAGTGGAATCTAGTGTCTTGGTTACCTCTCGCACCCATTGTAAATAATTTTGTTTATAATTTTATTAAACCTTTAAATTTAATCTTCACAAGTCCGAGAGTTTGAACCTCATTACTACAACCACGAAAAATCATTAATCAGACAGCATGGGCTTGCTCTTCACTAACCTGACCTTCCCAAAACGAGTTATTGCGTTCTACTCCACAACTAAACACTTGAGAGGCTCTAAACCTATCATCAGGTTCAACAAGAGACCTATGTTTAGGATGATTAAATTCCAAAGCTTCTAACCTTCTAGACAAAGCAGCAAACTTAGCATCAGACCCGAAGCTTGTATCTACCACATTGGTGCTACTTCTATTGACCAAGAGTCTTTTGGGGGGTTCAATACAAGACTCCCGCTGTTGGGATTTTTCAGCGACAGCTCCTAATAAAGTAAAAGCATCATCAGCACTTTTACTAGTGAAATCACCAGCGCACATAGACTCAACCACGACTTTTGTTGAATAGTCTAAACCATCATAAATAATCTCTACTAGTTTCATCTTATGAAATCCATGGTGAGGACACTGGGATAGGAGATCATTGAATCTCTCTAAAAACCTATAAAGAGACTCTCCCTCTTATTGCACACTAGCACCAATTTTCTGCCTAATAGACGCAATTTTATGCTTAGGGTAGAATTTCATATAGAAAGCAGCAATAAGTTCCTGCCATGTTTCAATAGATTCAGATGTTAGGTTTTTCAGCAAGGTCTTGGATTTATCTCTCAAGGAAAAGGGAAACATCTTAAGTTTCAAGACTTCATCAGTAAGGTCTTTTATTCTAATTGTCCCACAAATTTCCTCAAAGTCCCTAATATGAAAATAAGGGTTCTCATCATATTTCCATAAGAATATAGGGATCATCTGAAGAATACTAGGTTTTATCTCGAAATTTGCCGTAATGGCTAGCAATTTAATGCACGAAGCTCGGGTGGACCTAGTTGGGAACATGTAATCTTTCAAAGTTGTCGTTGCTGGTACAGCTGAAGTACTAGGGGTATTTTCCTCACGAAGAGACAGATTCTCGAAACTGAAGTTTCCAAAAACAGGGTTCTTAAAAGAAGAGTCTTCGAGCTCCTTGCTTCCACAAGAAGAACTACTAGGTTTTTCACTAATCAATCGACCTAGAGTATTTCTTTTCCAAGCCCGCTCTTTAATAACCTTGGGCATACACTAGAAAAAACAAAATAAAAAGAAAGAAATCCTAAAAGGAAGGGAAGTTCTATGCAAACACAAACAAGGTTGACTCCACCACAACAAACATACTGATTTCTAGCAAAAAAAAAGCATGATGGCTCCACTTAGATTGTTTCTGGACCATCTTCTAATCCTTCGAAAGGGAATTCGTTACAATTTAAGCAAACCCCTCTGGAATCAATCCAAGTTAAAGTAAGTTGAATCGATACGAGGAAAGCTCAGTGGAGCTTTGATACCCAAGGCCTCACCGGCATTACAAGGCGGTGTATTCAACTCACAGGAACCATCATGAACTTTGAAGCATGCTTAAAAGAGTAACCAATATTTTTCGAATGACTTTCCTATTAAGCTCGTTACCCTATAGGTCTCGTTCTAGTCAAATTTTAGGCTTAGTTTCGGGTTTGGTTTCGTTTTCCTAAGGCGGGCAAGAAGGGAACGGTGATGAAATCCGAACCCTTATCTTGTATGGACAATCCTTGCCCTTTACTAGGAAATTAAAGCAGCCGTTTTCAAATCCTCAGCGAGTGTTTCGACAAACTTACCTCCCGTACCAGACAGGGGATGAACCGCTGAAGTCAACTCGGGCCACGACTCCTATGTCATTTACGAACCCGAGGGGCCGAGGCGATATCGTAATCGCCGTCCTTCTCTGCAAACAATTGATATTTAAACTACCCTTCCGTAGGGTTTAAAAAAAATAAAGTCCCAAAGTCCAAAAATAAAGTGCAAAAGAAAAAGATAATCGAAAAAAAAATTCTAAAAAAAAAGAAAAATATTGTCTCTCTCTCTCTTTTTTTTTAATTAATTTTTATTCTTCTCTTCTTTCGCTCATTTCTCTTTGCTTTTACTCCAAATCTTTAAGTATTCACCAAAAACTTTGGCAAATTTTTATTTTGCTCCAAACTCCAAAATCTGTAAGGAAAAGACAAAAACCCAAAAACATAAAGAAGAACAAATAAAATAAAAATGAAAAACAAATAAAAACCTAAAAAAAATAAATATAAAAACTCTAGCCTAAAGACAAGTCCGCGTCGGCGGCGTCAAAAATTGATGTGATTTCAAGTTGAGTTGTAGTAAAAATTTCGTTGAGACTTGTGAAAGCAATAGATTTTAGATTTAATTTCAAAGCAAAGAAAATAAAGCAAATAAATGTTGATATGTTGTGAAAATTATGGAGAGGCCGGAGCTAGGATTTCACCATTCATCAATACTTATGTGGTTCTAAATTGATTTATATCATGCAATTTAAGCAATTGATTCGTATTTTAAGTATTCCCAAAATCAGATTCCCAAAATATCAAATATTATCGCAAGTATATCGCATCAAGAGTCAAAAACTAAGCATGTATCATCAAGAGAAAACACATTTCATTAATAAGAATCATTTAATTTATTTTTTATCAATGCAATTAATCATATAAAACTATTGCATAAATTTATTAAATAAATATTACCACATAATTCTTGAGAGAATGGATTCCTCCGTCGCCCCAAGGATTTGGTTTAGCTCATCATTAGGAAAACACGCTCAAAATTCATTTTTTCTTGCTCAAAGGTGGTGTACAAATGATGAAATGGGAGAAACAATGATAAAACCGGGTTTGTAACAGTTATATGTGTTACAAACTGAAAAGAACGATAGAACAGTACTGACGCTGACTCTCGACCCACGCCCGTGTATCGTTTCCACTGTTGAAAAACGACTGTCTTGGTTGGTCTGTTCTTCGCGTTCTTCAGATGAGCAACAGCCGAAAAGTATTTTTGGTGGTTCTGATTATCGCCTCTGTCTTCGCCAAAACTCTCCCAAAATCTCAGTAACCCCTTATATGACCCAAGGGACTCTATTTATACCCGAAAAATGCATCGAATTTCCTCCATAACTTCACAAATTCTCGGCAGTAGAAAGAAAATATTTTCGGATATTTTCTTTCCTGTTTTAGCTTCTTACGCGTTTTACAACTGCAAACTCTCCTTGTTTAACTCTTACACGCCTCTAGCATTCTCCCAGCACATTCCAAACTCTTCCAGCAACAGTACACGCGTGAAAATCTTTTCCTGGTGTACGTGTTGCTCTGTTTACTTCTACGCGAGAATCCAGCCAATTTTAATCGATCAAATCACTCATGATAGTTTTCTTGGGAAATATCACAACTACCCAACAAATTTCATCCCTTTAATCAACCCAGAACTCCTTCAAACTTCGATCGAAAATTACGCAGTTCTGTTTTTTTATTTTCCCGCCAAAATGAAATTCAAAAGAAGAAGATGGGTGCTAAGGATGAATTTGGGCTACACATATCCTTGGGTGCCCCTTAGCCAAATCTGGGGTCCGTATAGCAAATGTCCTCCGGGGGTTCAAAAAGCACTTTTTGAGCAACTTTTTCCGCACAAGTGTATTTCTCTAAAAACACCTACACAAACATAAAAACACCATAATAAGTACAAAATCAAGCACTAGCAATAGAGACATTGAGGACAATTCAGACACAAAAATGTGTCTATCAAATACCCCCAAACCTATTATTTGCTAGTCCTCGAGCAAGTCTAATATAAAATGACTACACTTAGCACGTGCAGCAAGCCGTTAAACCTCTAGGTGGCCCTAGCGACGGAGTGTTGTCTCCGGAGGGTTTACCAGAGGTGTACCCACAAAACCTTTACTCCAGACCCTAGCTATCTACGCAGAACCTTGGAAGGCACTAAAGAATCTCCTTGGTTGGCATACAAACATTGACTATATGAGGAAGTACCCTGATGCGAAACTCCAGTTGCTATACACGAGTTTGCACTCAGCATACTATAATTCATATATAAGTGACAAAGCTCTACTCAGATAGTTTCTAGACATCATAACCGGAGTCAACCAATCACATGGAAAGATTAAGAAGATGGATAAAGAGAAAAATAGATGGTTAAAGTGAATGGTGTTTCCCATATCTGTCTGAAGGTCTCTGCCAAGATGATCCTATCCTAATGGACTGAGATACCGGTCTGACTAATATCAACACAACTGGCATATATAAGGGTACCAGTGGTCGACTTTATTGAATTTATTCCGGTTGGTCTGATGGTCTGGTCTCAAACTTTTTTTTTTAGTATCTCAATCACCCTATTTCACCCTAGCAATGGTAACAACTTGAGTCGGGTGCCCCACCAAATCACTTAAGAAATAAAAACAGAAGGGATTAGGATTCAACGAGTTATGGCGAAACTACCATGTTTTTTTTAATTCTAACACCTGAGCTCTGTGCTTTTATGAATAGACTCTTTAGATGTTTCCATCTAATCATATTGGTTCTTCAACTCCTACAACCAAGATGTTCCCATCCACTTAGATTGGTTAGTGCCAACCTTGATAAGCATAAATTTCTAGGCTCTGGAGTTTATTTATTGCAACTAAAAGCTAACAAAAAGTTTCTTCCCCACCCCCAAACTTAAATCTAACATTGTCCTCAATGTTTCTAATGAAATATCAATACCAAAAAGCAAAGTAACATGAGGAATCACTAAAGAGAGAAGTCGGAAATATAGTACCTGGGTGAAGAGAGAAATCAAAAACTAATATACAACATACAATCACCTCGATGGTCAATCAAGGGTAAACAGGGTCCTCCAGAGGGACCTCCTCAACATCACCTGTAGGAAAGGGCTCTAAAAAGAGTTTCAATCTCTGACCGTTAACCTTCGAAGAACTACTACCATCTGGTGTCTCGATCTCAACAGCTCCATGAGGAAAGACAGTGCGAACAATAAAAGGACCCGTCCACCGAGAACGTAAATTCCCAGGGAAAAGATGCAAGTGGGTATCATACAGAAGAACTTTTTGACCTGAAGAAAATGACTTCCTTAAAATATTTCTATCATGCACAAGTTTCATTTTGTTCTTATACTCCTTCGCACTATCGTAAGCATCTATACGAATCTCTTCCAACTCATTGAGCTGGAGTTTCCAATGGGATCCTGCCTTGTCAAGTGAAAAATTTAGCTGCTTAACAGCCCAATAAGCTCTATGTTCTAACTCAACAGGTAAATGACATGCCTTTCCATACACAAGCCGATAAGGCGACATTCCAATGGGGGTCTTAAACGCAGTACGGTAAGCCCATAAGGCATCAGTAAGCCTAGACGACCAGTCTTTCCGATTAGGATTAACTGTTTTCTCTAATATACGTTTATCTCCCTATTGGAAACCTCTACTGACCACTAGTCTGTGGATGATACGGGGTAGCTACCTTATGTGTAATACCATATTTCTTCATCAAAATAAAAGGTCCATTACAAAAGTGCGACCCTCCATCACTAATTATAGCTCGCGGTGTACCAAAACGTGTAAGTATATTATTTTTCAAGAACTCAATCACAACCTATGGTCATTGGTTTTACACGCAACCGCCTCAATCCACTTAGATACATAGTCTACAGCGACAAGGATGTAAAGGTTACCAAAAAATTAGGAAACGGACCCATAAAGTCAATACCCCACACATCAAAGACCTCAACAACTAAAATAGGGTTCAAGGGCATCATGTTCCTACGGGAAATGGTTCCTAATTTTGGCAACGTCTCACAGTAACACAGTGACTATGGGAGTCTTTAAACAACGAAGGCCAATAGAATCCACACTGCAATATCTTAGCAGCAGTCTTCTTAGCACTAAAGTGACCCCCAAAGCATGATCATGACAAAAGGAAATAATACTGGACTGGTCACTCTCAGGTATACATCTCCTAATAATCTGGTCTGGACAATACTTAAACAAATAAGGATCATCCCAAAAGAAGTGCTTCACCTCGGCTAAAAACCTAGAACGATCTTGTTTACCCCAATGTTGGGGCATTCGACCAGTAACAAGATAATTCACTATATTCGCATACCAAGGTGCTTGGGTAACAAAGAACAGTTGTTCATCAGGAAAACTATCCCTAACAGGAGGAGAATCATTAAGGGTATCCACAACAAGCCTAGACAAGTGGTCTGCTACTACATTTTCTGCACCTTTTTTATCTCTAATGTCCAAGGAAAATTCCTGCAACAGTAGGATCCATCTAATCAATCTAGGTTTAGTATCCTTCTTGGAAAGAAGATACTTCAAAGAAGCATGATCAGTAAAGATTATGACCTTAGAACCTAAGAGGTAGGATCTAAACTTGTCTAAGGCAAACACAATAGCTAATAGTTCCTTCTACGTAGTGGTATAGTTCAACTGGGCATCATTCAGAGTTTTTATAGCATAGTAAATCACATGAAGTAACTTATTTTCTCGCTGACCTAGCACAACACCAATAGCATAATCTGAAGCATCACACATGATCTCAAAGGGTAGGTTCCAGTTGGGTGCCTGGACTATGGGGGCGGTAGTGAGTAAATTCTTAAGCTTCTCAAAAGCCTCTAAACAAGCATCATCAAAGACAAACTTAACGTCTTTTGCACGCAAATTGCAAAGAGGTCTAGAAATCAAGCTAAAATCCTTAATGAACCGACGATAAAAACCTGCATGTCCTAAGAATGACCTAATATCTCTTACGGTTTTTGGGACCTGTAAAGTTTTAATAAGGTCAACTTTGGATCTATCTACCTCTATACCCTTCGAAGATACGATATGCCCTATAACAATTCCTGAACGAACCATGAAGTGACATTTCTCCCAATTAAGCACTAAATTATTTTCCTTACACCTAGTCAAAACTAATGACAAATGATGCAAGCACTCATCAAAAGACGAACCAAACACTGAAAAATCATCCATAAAGACCTTTAAGAACCATTCTACCATGTCAGAAAATATGCTCATCATAAAACGCTGAAAGGTCGGAGGAGCATTACATAGCCCGAAAGGCATGCATCTATACGCAAAGGGACAGGTAAAAGTGGTTTTATCTTGGACTTCTGGGGCAATAACAACCTGATTATAACCGCAGTATCCATCTAAAAAGAAATAACGGCTACGTCCAGCTAATCTCTCTAGCATTTGGTCGATGAAGGGAAGGGGAAAGTGGTCCTTCCTAGTGACCTTGTTCAATTTCATATAGTCAATACAGACACGCCAACCCGTGGTCACCCGGGTTGGGATTAACTCACTGTTATCATTCTGGACTACAGTAATACCGGATTTCTTGGGAACAACCTGAACGGGGCTGACCCACTTATTGTCTGAAATGGGGTAGATAATGCCTGCATCTAACAGCTTAAGAACCTCAGTTCGAACTACTTCTTTCATATTAGGGTTCAGTCGACGTTGCATTTCCCTAGAATGTTTGGTGTCACTCTCTAAATAGATATGATGCATAAAATCAGTAGGACTTATACCCTTAATGTCTTCTATGGTCCACCCTAAAGCTTCCTTGTTATTCTGAAGGACGGTCACTAGCATACTTTCCTGATCACTATCCAAGTCGGATGCTATAATCACAGGTAAAGTTTCAGTTGGGCCTAAAAACACATACTTCAGGGAATCTGGTAATGGTTTAAGGTCCAACTTAGGAGGCTTTTCTAACGAAGGAACTAGGGTAGACTCAGAAACGGGTAGAGGTTTGACCTTAGGTTTCCATGCATTACTAGTGTCTATCAAAGGGGATGAATCTAACAAAGCATTCACCTCATTAATCACATCGTCATCATCAAAATCAATCCCAAAGTGGGCTAGGCATTTCTCTAATGGATCTTCTAACAAAGTGTTTGGTAATCACTCCTCGACTAATGTTTCTATCATGTTTACCTCTTCTATGCTCGAGTTATCTAGTTCAGAGGGTATCTTACTAATATTAAAAATGTTCAGCTCAATAGTCATATTACCGAAAGACAAATTCATAATACCATTTCGACAGTTAATGATCGCATTGGATGTAGTTAAAAACGGGCGACCTAAAATCACTGGTATTTGGTTCTCTGGGTCAGGGACAGGTTGGGTATCTAGGATAACAAAATCCACTGGGTAGGTTTCATCTCACCAAGTCCTAGCTTAAGGTGCACATGGTATGGCAGTAAGTTCACACTGGCTCCTAAGTCAAGCAAAGCTTTCTCGACACAGTATTTACCTATTGTGCAAGAAATAGTAAGGGACCCTGGGTCTTTATACTTAGGAGTAGTGGTATTCTGAATAATAGAACTCACATGACTAGCTAGGAAGGCTTTCTTCTGGACACTAAGTTTTCGTTTTCGCGTACACATATCCTTAAGAAACTTGGCATAAGCGGGAATTTGCTTAGTCGCAGCTAACAATGGGAGGTTGATAGTAAATTTCTTAAAAACCTTCAATATATCATTAAAGTTGGACACCCTCTTAATTGGAACTAGAAGTTGTAGGAACGGGGCTCTGGGAACAAAGCCGGACTCAGCAGGACCCTCATTGGTCTCTTTGAAGACTCTATCAGGACCCTCATTTTCTGGCTCAGAAGGGTGAACTACAGCATGTTCACTATCAGGCATGGAAACCTTATTGTCAACTTTCTTTCCACTCCTAAGGGTTGTTATAGAGTTTACATGATTGTACGATTTCTCTCCTTTAGGGTTAGGATCAGTTTGACTAGGGAATCTTCCATCTTCTCTTTCACTAAGAAACTTAGCTATTTGGCCGACTTGAAGTTCTAAGTTAACAAGAGACTGGGAATTATTCTTAAAATTCTGCCTGGTTTCTTCTTGAAAACCATAGTGGTTCTTTGATAACATCTCATGGTTCTTTGCTAACATAGTAAGGGTTTCTTCTAATGTGGAGATCTTTTTCTCATTTTGAAACTGGGGTTGACCTGAAGAGTTATTAGCATAACCAAAACCTGGGGGAGGATGAGAATTACTAGACTTTCCTTGATTTTGACCCTTATACCAAGAAAAATTAGGATGGTTTCTCCAACCAGGGTTGTAAGTCTCTGAGTATGGGTCAAACTTTTGTCGGTTCTCAAACCTAGCATTGTTATAGAAAACATGGGATTGCTCTTCACTGACCTGACCTTCCCAAAACGAGTTATTGGGTTCTACTCCACAACTAGACACTTGAGAGGCTCTAAACCTATCATCAGGTTCAACAAGAGACCTATGTTTAGGATGATTCAATTCCAAAGCTTCTAACCTTCTAGACAAAGCAGTAAACTTAGCATCAAACCTGAAGCTTGTATCTACCACATTGGTGCTACTTTTATTGACCAAGAGTCTTTTGGGGGGTTCAATACAAGACTCCCGTTGTTGGGATTTTTCAGCGACAGCTCCTAATAAGGTAAAAGCATCATCAGCACTTTTACTAGTGAACTCACCAGCGCACATAGACTCAACCATGGCTTTGGTTGAATAGTCTAAACCATCATAAATAATCTCTACTAGTTTCATATTATGAAATCCACGGTGAGGACACTGGGATAGGAGATCATTGAATCTCTCTAAAAACCTATAAAGAGACTCTCCCTCTTGTTGCACACTAGCACTAATTTTTTGCCTAATAGACGCAATTTTATGCTTAGGGTAGAATTTCATATAGAAAGCAGCAATAAGTTCCTGCCATGTTTCAATGGATTCAGATGGTAGGTTGTTCAGCCAGGTCTTGGATTTATCTCTCAAGGAAAAGGGAAACATCTTAAGTTTCAAGGCTTCATCAGTAAGGTCTTTTATTATAATTGTCCCACAAATTTCCTCAAAGTCCCTAATATGAAAATAAGGGTTCTCATCATCTTTCCCTAAGAATATAGGGATCATCTGAAGAATACTAGGTTTTATCTCGAAATTAGCTGTAATGGCTGGTAATTTAATGCACGAAGCTCGGGTGGATCTAGTTGGGAACATGTAATCTTTCAAAGTTGTCGTTGCTGGGAAAGCTGAAGTACTAGGGGTATTTTCCTCACGAAGAGACAGATTCTCAAAACTGAAGTTTCCAAAAACAGGGCTCCCAAAAGAAGAGTCTTCGAGCTCCCTGCTTCCACAAGAAGAACTACTAGGTTTTTCACTAATCAATCGACCTAGAGTATTTCTTTTCCAAGCCCGCTCTTTAATAACCTTGGGCATACACTAGAAAAAAACAAAACAAAAAGAAAGAAATCCTAAAAGGAAGGGAAGTTCTATGCAAACACAAACAAGACTGACTCCACCACAACAAACATACTGATTTCTAGCAAAAAAAAAACATGATGGCTCCACTTAGATTGTTTCTAGACCAGCTTCTAATCCTTCGAAAGGGAATTCGTTACAATTTAAGCAAACCCCTATGGAATCAATCCGAGTTAAAGTAAGTTGAATCGAGACGAGGAAAGCTCATTGGAGCTTTGATACCCAAGGCCTCACCGGCTTACAAGGCGGTGTATTCAACTCACAGGAACCATCATGAACTTTGAAGCATGCTTAAAAGAGTAACCAATATTTTTCGAATGACTTTCCTATTAAGCTCGTTACCCTATAGGTCTCGCTATAGTCAAACTTTAGGCTTAGGTTCGGGTTTGGTTTCGTTTTCTTAAGGCGGGCAAGAAGGGAACGGTGATGAAATACGAACCCTTATCTTGTATGGCCAATCCTTTCCCTTTACTAGGAAATTAAAGCAGCCGTTTTCAAATCCTCAGCGAGTGTTTCGACAAACTTACCTCCCGTACCAGACAGGGGATGAACCGCTGAAGTCAACTCGGGCCATGACTCCTATGTCATATACGAACCCGAGGGGCCGAGGCGATATCGTAATCGCCGTCCTTCTCTGCAAACAACTGATATTTAAACTACCCTTCCGTAGGGTTTAAAAAAATAAAGTCCGAAAGTCCAAAAATAAAGTGCAAAAGAAAAAGATAATCAAAAAAAAAAAATTCTAAAAATAAGAAAAATATTGTCTCTGTCTTTTTTTTTAATTAATTTTTATTCTTCTTTTCTTTCGCTCATTTCGCTTTTCTTTTACTCCAAATCTTTAAGTATTCACCAAAAACTTTGGCAAATTTTTATTTTGCTCCAAACTCAAAAATATGTAAGGAAAAGACAAAAACCCAAAAACGTAAAGAAGAACAAATAAAATAAAAATGAAATACAAATAAAAACCTAAAAAAAAAAAATCTAAAAACTCTAGCCTAAAGACAAGTCCGCGTCGGCGGCGTCAAAAATTGATGTGATTTCAAGTTGAGTTGTAGTAAAAATTTCGTTGAGATTTGTGAAAGCAATAGATTTTAGATTTAATTTCAAAGCAAAGAAAATAAAGCAAATAAATGTTGATATGTTGTGAAAATTATGGAGAGGCTGGAGCTAGGATTTCACCATTCATCAATACTTTTGTGGTTCTAAATTAATTTATATCATGCAATTTAAACAATTGATTCCATTTTTAAGTATTGCCAAAATCAGATTCCCAAAATATCAAATGTTAGTCGCAAGTATAACGCATCAAGAATCTAAAACTAAGCATGCATCATCAAGACAAAACACATTTGGTTAATAAGAATCATTTAATTTATTTTTTATCAATGCAATTAATCATATAAAAATATTTCATAAATTTATAAAATAAATATTACCACATAATTCTTGAGAGAATGGCTTCCTCCGTCGCCCCAAGGATTGGGTTTAGCTCATCATTAGGAAAACACGCTCAAAATTCATTTTTTATTGCTCAAAGGTGGTGTACAAATGATGAAATGTGAGAAACAATGATAAAACCGGGTTTGTAATAGTTATATGTGTTACAAACTTAAAAGAACGATAAAACAGTACTCTCGACCCATGTCTGTGTGTCGTTTCCACTGTTGAAAAACGAATGTCTTGGATGGTCTGTTCTTCGCGTTCTTCAGATGAGCAGCAGCCGAAAAGTATTTCTGGTGGTTCTGATTATCGCCTCTGTCTTCTCCAAAACTCTCCCAACCTCTCAGTAACCCATTATATGACCCAAGGGACTCTATTTATACCCGAAAAATGCATCGAATCTCCTCCATAACTTCACAAATTCTCGGCAGTAGAAAGAAAATATTTTCGGATATTTTCTTTCATGTTTTAGCTTCTTACGCGTTTTACAGCTGCAAACTCTCCTTGTTTAACTCTTACACGCCTCTAGCATTCTCCCAGCACATTCCAAACTCTCCCATCAATAGTAGACGCGTGAAAATCTTCCCCTGGTGTACGTGTTGCTCTGTTTACTTTAACGCGAGAATCCATCCAATTTTAATCGATCAAATCACTCATGATAGTTTTCTTGGGACATATCACAACTACCCAACAAATTTCATCCCTTTAATCAACCCAGAACTCCTTCAAACTTCGATCGAAATTTACGCAGTTTTGTTTTTTTATTTTCCCGCCAAAATGAAATTCAAAAGAAGAAGATGGGTGCTAAGGATGAATTTGGGTGCTGAGGATGAATTTGGGATACGCATAACCTTGGGTGCCCCTTAACCAAATCCGGGGTCTGTATAGCAAATGTGCTCCGGGGGTCCAACTAACACTTTTTGAGCAACTTTTTCCACACAAGTGTATTTCTCCAAAAACACCTACACAAACATTAAAACACCATAATAAGTACAAAATCAATCACTAGCAATAGACACTGAGGACAATTCAGACACAAAAATGTGTTTATCAATGATGCCGATCTTATCAACTAGACAATCAAAAGTCTATCAAAGATAAACAAGATCTAGTTGGATCCCTGCCGATCAAGATGTGTGCACAAATTCACAAGATACGAAAACTAATTAGATAAATCTTTTTCGTCTTCAAATCTTCGATTATCTTTAAATTACCTCCACACAAAAACTTGAATTATCTTGTGATGAATCACGCACAGAACGGAGTCTGTTAACAATGGATTATCACAACATGTGTTTAGATCTAACAACGGAACTAGGTGCAATAAAAATTTCAACAACCGTTAGTCAATCAAATCAAAAATAGAGAACTAAAATAACAATGCAATTATTTAAAATCCCACCAATGGTACTCTCAGAGATTCTTGATCCCAAAAAAGTCTTTGAACGAGCGGTCGTACGTATCCACCAGAAACAACATGATCGTTTGCAAGAAATGCAAACTCAATTATTTATAGACCAAGGTTGTTTGGACAACAAGGAAATTCCAAAACCAAAAATATTCTCAAGATATGCAATAAAGTATCTAATTTCGGATTTCCTATTTCCAATTAATGTCAAGCAATATTTCTGAAATCTCTCTTAGAAAATTTATATTATTAGTTTAACACATTAACTAATAATCCCTTTCTAGAGTATATGCTTTAATAGATGGTAATTAAAACATATATGAAAAGACGAGGGTACCCAAATATACCTCAATCTAAAACTTTTCCACCTATAAGTCCTTTCTCCGAAAGTGATTGTCTATGGACTGAGTCGAAACAATAAAACTAATCGGTTCACACTTCGTGTGATCATCTATGGATACGAGATCGAGACAATACGACAACAAGATAACTTATGTGATTGACTATGGATACAAGATCGAGACAATACAAAAACGTAGTATGTTTACTTGATAATAGGTTCGGACTTAACCAAACATGATAGGATTTCTATCAAGTAAATAGGAACTAACGTTTGTGTATATTACTTCTAATTATAATAAAACAATTATAATTACGGAAATAGAAAAGTAAAAGACACGGCAAGATTTTGTTAACGAGGAAACCGCAAATGCCGAAAAATCCTGGGACCTTGTCCAGAATTGAATACTCTCAGGATTAAGTCGTTGTACAAAATCTAAACCAACTTTGTATAGTTGAGACCAAGCAACCAAACTTATAGTTCACCTAGTTCCGTCTGTATCCCTGCGCCTCCAACTTGTAATAAGTCACGCAATTGGAGAAATTCCTTTGGTTCGTATTACAAATAGTAAAGGAACAACAAATATGTGCGGTAACAACACTTTTCAAACAAGTGATATGAGTTTGAAAAAAGGCTCTTACGTTTATCCCAATAAAATCCTTTGTCAGGTTCTTAGATCTATCTCAATAACAATTACCAAAGTAATTGTCTAGATTTTGCAATCAATACTCTTAATCACAAAGTCAATATATTGATGCCGATCTACTCAACTAATCAATCAAGGTTATCACAAAGATAAACCGATTATAGGTCCCCAGCCGATCAAGTTTTGTGCACACCAAAGATTATGAACCCAAATCAGAAATTGTCTTCGTCTTCAAATCTTCTTAGATCTTCAATAAACACCTGCACACAATCAACTTGAATCTCTTGTGATCAATCACACACAGAACGGAGTCTGTTAACAATGGATTATCATAAGACGTCTTTAGATCTACAAACAGTCTAAAGATCCCCGTCGAAACTTCGATATAGTTTGAGTGAATCTTATACCAGAAGAGAAGATTCTCAAGCATAAACAAACTAGGTGCAATCAAAGTTCAACCACCATTATTTAATCAAATCAATCGAAAACTAATAACAAACTGCAATTATCTAGTTTCCCACCAACTTTACTCGTAGAGATTCCCAATCCCAAAGAAGTCTTTAAAACGAGCGGTCGTAAGAGATTTCACCTAATTAGGGTAATTTCCTCTCCGAATAGACGGCTCCACCAGTAACAACACAACTAGGTAGTTTTGCTGGCTCTAAGTTGCTTGAAATGCAAACTTCAATATTTATAAACCAAGGAAGTTTGGACACCAAGGAATTTCCAAAACCGAATATTCTCAAAAATATGCAATAAAGCCAAAAACGGTTTTCATAATTCCTGGAAATGCTCTGTCCAATTAATGACCAAAATCTCAGTAGAAGATCTCCAACTAGTAAATGCACATTACTAATTTTATTTTCTAAAGATATGCATTTTAATTGCTGGAAATTAAAAGCATATAAAACTAAAAACCTTAATTAAAAGATTCTCAATTTATTTCGACCCGGAATTCTTTCCTTTAGCTATTAAGGAATATCTTTGAACAATAAATGATAAGAGTTACTGCACATGTTCAAAGTATGTCGACATCTTTACTTTGTAAATCCTTTTTCATATTTACAATCTTGGAACCGATTTTCCACACTTCCAAACAAGTTTAGAATTGGTTCATCTGACTTCCAAGAACTATGTGATTGATCAAAAACATTCAATCACCATTCATGGGTTTAACGGTTCTACCAAAACAAGTTTCGGTTCTACCTCCATGTGGGTACTAGTATCGGTCACACTAGTTACCAAAAGTTGGTTGACTAGGTACTAGGATCGGTTACCACATATATATGGTATAAACTTGTATTCGGTTGCACAAGTTATAGGATCGGTCACACCAATTACTAACACTTGTTAACCTACTACAAGGATCGATTACACATCTTGTGATTAGTCCCAACCAAGTTCTAGGATCTGTCACCCAATGGCTAGGAATGGTCATACCAATTACTAATATCGATCATACCATCTCAGGTGATTACTTAAGATCGGTTTCACTAATGAAAGTCATACCAATACAGAAGTCAGGCCTTGTGAATAGTTTTACCAAGATACATAACACAAGTTATGAGCGGTTATACTAAACACACATATTGGTAATCCAAATATTTGCAATGAATAAAAATACCAATAAGCCTAGCGATTTCCCTTTCGATTCATAAAACAAATTTATGAGTTGTACTTCCTTTAAACGAATGTAAAACATTGTTTCCTAGGACGAAATCTTCACCCATAACCATACATAATCACAATAGCATTCATACGATCATGTTGATGTCTTATCTAGAATTTCAAAAGATATACGTTATACTTTGTATTGTAATTCCTTAATACTATGTCTAACTAGAGTATATCATTCACAGCTTCGCAGTTATGTTTTCAATATGCACGACTTGAAAGATACGATAGGAATGAAACAGTTCAAGTCAAATATTACTAGCCTCAAGTGGAAGTATGATGTCGTCACTGTAGCTCTTTACTTCTTCACATTCTTCAAGTCTTCACGTAATACTTGTAAGTATCATGTCCTAGTAACTTTCTAGCTAACCTATACGAAGTTGACTCTAGTAAATAATCAAGCGACTCTTTAAATGAGTTTTGATTCACTAAAATATTACAACCAAACTTGACATACCAACGCTTGGTGGGTTCAACCGAGTTATGCTCTAACAATATAAAATCGAAAATCATCATTAAATGCTTTTCAATATTTCGGTTCGGGATCACTTTGAGAATCGAGGAATATCTTTGAACAATTAATGATAAGAGTTATGCACATGTTTAAATAATGTCAACCTCTAGAAGTTTCTAATCTTAGCAAACCCTAATTCCAAATTCACACACAACATAAAGAAATATGTGAATATTGGAAACACGATTTTTCTCTTGGGACCAGTTATACCATGACTCCCAAACTAAGTTAGGACCGGTTATACCATGACCCCCAATATAGGTTATGACCAGTCCATATTGAGATTTGTTAACCAAATGGTCCATATTCCGTTAAGCATTTCGGTCCCTATTCCGTTTGGTGAACCAAAATCCGTTAGGTGAACCAAAAATGGGTAAGGATTTTTGATTTAGTTTGCTTGCATTAAAGAGGGGTAGATATACCTTGATTCCCAATACTAGTTAGGATCGTTTATACCATGTCACTAGATATAGGTTATGACCGGTTATACCATGCTTCCCAAAACTAGTTAGGATCAGTTATACCTTGTCACACAATATAGGATATGACCGGTTCTACCTTGATTCTCAACATAAGTTAAGATTGGTTCTACCTTGTCATCTTGCATTGGTCATCCAAATATTATTCAAAAACCGTACCAACACACTTATGATTTCCCTTTCAATTATGAAACAAGTTCGTACATCTACTTCCTTAAACCAATGTAACAAAACATAGTTTTCTAGGATGAAATCACACCTATATACTACACATAATCAAATAATTATATACATAGATTATGTTGGTGTCATATTACGAAGTTCAAAAGATATGCGTTATACTTCGTAATTCAATATAATTCCTTGATACTTTGATCACAATGTTATGACCAAGTCGAATCGCTAGAGTGTCATAAATATACTTCGCATGTTATGTTTTCAATATAAATCCACTTGAAAGATAAGTTAGGAATAGAAACAAGTCAAGTCATTATTACTAACCTCGAGTGGAAGGATGATGTCTTCGTTGCAGTCCTTACTTCTTCACATTCTTCAGTTCTTCAGAGTAATACTTATAAGTCTTAACATTCCTAGACTTTATAGTCTAACCTAAACGAAGTTGACTTTAGTAATTAATCAAGCGACTCTAGATGAGTTTTAATACTAAAATATGACAACCAAACTTGATATACCAATGCTTGGTGGGTTCAACCGAGCTATGCTCTAACAACTTGGTACCTTCGTCATTTCCATTTTTGGCTGTAATGGTTAAACTGCTTAATTACAAAGTTTCTACTCCATAAAAATATTTTTTTCAATATCTTAATATCTTTTATTCTTTATTTTTTGTTTCCTATTAAATAGATAAACAAATTAAATATTATGATTCTTAAATTAGAGTTAGGCAAATTTTGGTAATTCTTTATAGTAAATACTTTCTTATAAAAATAAAAGCGTTATTGATGTTTGATACTTAGTTTTGACCAGTTTTAGTGATAGTCTAACACTAGTCCAAGTTAGTCTTTGGTTCTTGGAATTGCTTTTGTTCGCGTTAACTCGGTTAAATATTGAATTTAGTTTATAAATTATTAAAATAAAGTAAAATAACAAATAAAATAAAATCATTATACGAAATTACAATAGTAACCTTCACTTTCCTAACATTTACATAGCTCATCCACACTGAACCCATCACTGCCATCACCAATATCTCCAATTCACAGCTCGGATAGACTCAACACTATTGTAGTAAATCATCTTCTTCGTTGATCTTCCCAACACCACCATGACCTCTTACTAACAATGGTTTTATGAATTTCATTATATGATGACTACTAATAACCACAGGTGTTGGATACATCCACACACTTTGTTTTTCTTCTAATTGTTTTGGTGATGTTCTCTTACTAACATTGATAGTTCTCCATCATTTTTCTACTACTTGCTTGTACTGTATCAGTAAAAGAATTAGATGAATGAATAGTAGAAAGCTATCTTCTCTCTAAGAACAGAGCTTCAAAATCTTCTAAAAAGGAAAATAATGTTTTTCATTAATTGACGAGTTCCTTACAATCATTGGTATTAAATACACCACATGAAATAATTGTATCTAACAGCTATTGTCACATCAGTTCCTTAGTGTGAGACTCAAGGACAATTATCCTAATGCAATTATTTACCAAAATCTTACTAAACTACCCTTACTAAGAAAACTGATGAATCAAATGACTTAATCCCAACACATTTTTACATTGCCTCTCCCATTTAAGGATCATTTTACTCAAGGATGAAGTCTGGAAATTGAGCCTTGAGATGTGCAACAGTCTACCATGTCGCATCCTCAAGACCTGAGTTAGACCAATTAACCAAAACCTGAGGGACTGAAGAACCAACATGGAGAGTGAGTCCGTGATTCAGAACAACCGTTGGTTTTACTACATAGTGCCCATTGTGATCAACCAAAGGAAGTTGAAGCAGTGTTGCTGCATTCAGGCCAACCTTTTTCTTTAATTGTCATGCATGAAATATAAGGTGAATCCTTGGTCCTCGCTGGTAGTTTTATCTTATAAGAAACAACACCAATGCATTGTAATACTTCAAAAGACTAAAATATTTTAAAGAAAGTTTGAAGTTCTTCCGAATATGAATTGAATTCTGCCAATAAGTTTGTAGATTCAAGAACATCATGTAACCCATTGAAAACTGTCTATCTGATCTTTTCTGGTCAGCAAAAATTTCATTCGACTTTGAGATTTAGAGAGATCATTCTTAAGAAGCTGTATCAGAATATCTCTTTCTTGCAAGTAACATTCTATTGTGACCACAGAAGTAGGAGAAGGAATGGGAAACACCAAGTGATGAGGTTGGTAGCTATATAAAGCTTGAAATGGAGACATTTTAAGGCTTGTGTGATAGTTAGTATCAAACAAGTATTCTGCCAAGGCTAACCACTACATCCATTGTTTAGGCTGTGAACTTGTCATGCATCTCAAATATTGCTCAACACATGCATTTGTCCTCTTAGTTTGACCATCTGTCAGAGTATGATAAGTTGTATTCAATTTCAATATGCCCAAAAGACTTGAATAATGCCTGCCAAAACTGACTTATAAAGATCTCATTCCTGTCACTGACACTAATGCTAGGGAATCCATGCAATTTGAATATGTTGGAGAGGAGTTCCTTAGCTTTTGTAATAGCAATGAATCTGTGGCTAAGGGGAATGAAATGACTATATTTAGTAATTCTATCAACAACTACTAAAGTGACATTCTTTCTATATGACATAGATAGTCCTTCTATGAAGTCTAGAGAGATATTCTTCCAACCTGTGTCAGGGATGGGAAGATGCTGTAAAAGACCTTCAGGAAATGAGTGTTCACCTTTGTTACATTGGAATATAACATAGGTGGAGACAAACTGGATTATGTCTTGCTTCAGAATAGCCATCCACAGCAGAAGAGTGCACTGAATTTAAAATAGAAGATTTAATGTCATTCCGGAGCCAATATTAAGTCTCTATTTAAACCTCAAGACACCTTGCTGGTAATTGTAGTGAGTCCGAGTTGGAGTCACAAGAAGCTGAGCAATGAGTTTTTGAGCCATTGCATCTGATTCATAACTGGTGATGATGTCTTAAGCCCATTGAGGTTGAGATAAGGATAAGGTAGAACAAGAAGCAGTTGGTTATCGGGACAGAGCATCAGGAGCCTTATTGTCTAACCCCTTTTTATATCTTATCACATAATCAAAACCCATTAACTTGATCAATTATTTCTGTTATAGGGCAGTAGAAAGTTTCTTCTCCATTAAGTACTTCAGGCTTTGGTGGTTTGTTGATGTAGTTTTTACAGGTGGTAAGAAAGGTATCGTTCACTCAGACTTTGTAAAGGTATCGTTTTAAGACTTAATAAAAGAAAATACTAAAATTATAAAATCATGGTAACAGGATGAAGGGAGTGTAGATGGTGGATTTTCCGAAAGGGTTAAAATTGTAAAACCATAATTGTAATGCTCTTGATCCATCAATCAGATGAGTATTGAGGCTCATGTCTCTCATCGAAGCATGAAAGCTCATGCTGCATGAATCTCTAACTGAGAATACTATCTCTCAGAGTATATACAGATGTGCAGTCTCTCAGTTGAGGCAACAACGTATCTCGTGAGTACTGAGCAACTTTAGTAATTACTTCCATATAGAATCGAAAGATTAGACGGCTCCTAGATGACTTACCTGCTAGTATAAAGCAATAACGTCTTCAGGAAGTAACAATGTTTCCCTGACTATGAAAATAAAATATGACGCTTCAACAAGCTCATATCGCTCAATTCTCATATAATTAATGCTCCTAGACAGCATGCCTGCTAGTATAGAGCCATCAATTAATTATTTATGATATTTAAGTTCATTAGATGAATATTTGGAAACATTCTATGTTCTTCATAATATTTCATTACTTCAATTCATGTTTTTCCCAGCAGAATTCCATGGGTTAGTAATAAATATTCAACAGGCGTCTGAGCCGCTATCGAGTAAGCCCCGACCAAAATGGTGCAAGTGTACTTAGCAATAATGCACAAACGAGCACCTGAATGCACGAACGATCATTCCAAAACATGAAGGAACGATGAACCTATGCAAAATAGGAAGAAAAATAATAATAATAAAATATTATCAAAGGCACCAGGGACTGGGCTCACCGGCCGGCCAGTCACGTCGTGGCCAGTCCCATGCCCAATTCTATATTTTATCATATTTTTTTATTTTTCCCTGATCTCATGAAAATCCCTTCATTTGAACAAATCTCCTTCGTCTCAAGGAAACTCCCCAGTCTCATGGTGTTTCCTCGTATCAAAGAAATAATAAAAAATTAGGAAAGGTGTCACGGGACCGAGCATACTAGCCGTCCGGCCATGCCCTAGACGTGGCCGGTCCCACACCTCATGACTCCTCATTATTTTATTATTATTTTCCTCATCCCATGAAAATTCCCTGATTTCATGATATTTCCCTCAACCCATGAAAATTACATAAAATTAGGGAAAAGCTCACGTGACCGGGCTCATTGGCCGGCCATGCCCTAGCCGTGGCCGGTCCCACACGCCCTTGTCTTATTATTTTAATGTTATTTGTTTCCCTCATCTCATGGAAACTCCTTCACTTCAAGGAAACTCCTTAGTTTCAACAAACTCCTTGATTTCATGATATTTCCCTAAAACCATGAAAATAATATAAAATTTGGGAAAGTGACATGGGACCATGCTCATTGGCCGGTCGTCCATGCCTTGGCCATAGCCGGTCCTACACTTCATGATTCCCTATTTTATTATTTCCATAATCTCATGGAAATTCCTTGACCTCATGAAATTCCTCAGTTTCATGGTATTTCCTTCACATTTGGGAAAATACATAAAATTGGGAAAGGTGCTGCGGGACGAGCTTGCTAGATGGACCTTCACCTTAGTTTCTCCAACCTTAGTTTCTCCAACCTTCACCCTTTATGATGGAAAAGGCAATGCTCGAGAACATGTTTCTCGGTTTCTGGAAGTTTTGGGTGAACATGAATATAACCATGTTGTCCGCCTCAAGGAATTTTCAAAATCTTTGAAAGGTAGAGCATACACCTGGTACAACAACATCGCACCAGGAACTATCAAAAGTTGGAGAGAAATGATTAATGCTTTCTGCAGGAAATATTTCTTCGTTTCAGAGCAAATCACTATCTCTGACCTCGGAAGGATGTTTCAAAGAAGCTACGAACATCCTAATGATTATGTGAAAAGGTTTAGGGTCCAATCCCTGGACTGTCATGATCCAAATGTCACGGATCAGAAACTTGTGGACTTGTGCATCAACGGAATGATCCCGGTCTACAGAGCTTTACCGGAAAATCTACGCTTCCATACCTTTTCAGAACTTCATGAAGCGGCTAAGAGATCGGCAACTACCGCACCCGCTTTACTAGAAAGGGCTAAGGATACAAAAACTGAAGAACCACGAGAAACTCGAGGTAGAATACGTTTAATCAACAAGCAGTATAATCTCCAACCCTCCACAAATGTTGTCGCAGAAGGGATCAAACGGAAAGCCGAGCCACGCAAGCATACCTCAGCTCCTTCAAAAGCACAAAGGAACTGATCAAGAGGAACCTGACTTTCCCTTTTCCATTGAAGGGGTGATCGAAATCCTGGATGTCTGGATCCAAGATGGTGCGATCAAGTTACCATATGTCAAGAAATAACCAACTGAAGAGGACATGGAAAGTCCTCGTTACTGCCGCTTCCACAGGTTCGTCAATCATCCCACAAGTGACTGCAGAGTTTTGAAACGCATATTCAGGGAAAAGGTTGAATCGGGAGAGCTTAACTTGGGGACTGAGGGAGTACACAAAGACCCCCTCCCAGTCAGAACTTTCACTCTCTCTAAACCACCTGTCAAGGAAGCAGTTCAATCCTTAATTGAACATGCATGTGAATTGTTGTACCTATCAAAGGCTTAAAGTAAAGACATGTTTGCTGCATTAAACCACATCATGTCAGGAAAGCGTTTGGTGATCCAGGAGATGCTCCCTGAGCCTTCAGTAATGGACAAAGAAATGTATGATTGGGGACTTCTCGCCACAGTTCATCTCAAAGGAAACGAATTCAAACGAGCGTTGATTGATGTTGGAAATGTTGTCAATGTCATCCCTCTGAAAACTCTCAGAGCCGCTGGCATTATTCGACAAGAAGCTACGTATGCTCCCACGTCAATTAGAGATCATGAAGGGACACTCAGAGATGCATACGGCTACATCACCCTCAAGGTCATAGAAAACTCAGTCTGCACTGAGACCAAGTTTTATATAATTCGGGAAGATCCTGGATATGACATGATTCTTGGACGACACTGGATTCATGCTGGAAAGTTGACTCTAATGCCTTCGGTCGAAAAAAAACTCTGATTCAGAAGAAATAGAAGATACTCAATCATTATAGCATCTGGAGGAAGTTAAAGCCTTGGTGGAATTAGCACAGAAACCTGGAGAAAGTGCACACTCTTTCATCAAAAGGTTACGTACTCAGGCAAGTCTGATTCCCCTTCATGCGCCTATACTACCAATGTTTAATTATGATGCCTTGGTCCGGGGACTTCTTCCCACTGAAAACTTAGCCGTGGAAAAGTGCTATGAGTGGATAAATTCACCGCGATAATATTACACCAAATGGTTGAATACATATTTTCTTCAAAATGAGCATTCTATCAAAAAGTTTATTGCTGAAGACATAGCTGAGCATGACAGACAGTACTCTGGATACTCCCCTTTGCATGAGTGTCCATATGCGCCACATCCATGGAATCCCACTACACGAGGAATTCCGAATCAACAGAATATATTCAAGGCGCGGACGACCAAGCCTAACAAATTCCATGAAGGAGACCTATTTCTCAAAGGATCCAAGCGCAACTTTCATTCTGCAAGAAACTCCAATTGGGAAGGACTTTTTGTGGTTGCTAAATCCATAGTTGGAGGATGTTACAGGCTGATCAACACAGATGGTAGGTCTGTGCCAATGATACACGAGAATTGGCTTAAAGCATTTGACGCCTGTAATTATTGGGCATTTGAGGTACTAGGCGTTTGAACATTCATGACGTATGGATTTGGCATTTAGGATTTTCTTTCATTGTATTTCAATTTCTCCAAAACGTTTGCAATACTTGCATTCAGTATTTAAATTCAGCAATTTATCAAAACTCAGTTCATTTTACTTAAAAAAAATCCCTATCAAATCCAAAAGAAAATCCTCAATCATCTACCAGTCCAAAACTAATCATCTCTCAGAAGTTCAGAAGTTCAGGATATTATGAAAAAGAAATCAAAGAAAATCAGCAAAGAAAGATTTTTGCTCCTTTGCATCCTTCAATACTTGTAAGGCCGCCTTCTCCATATTCAACTCTTCAGCCAGCCTAGAAATCTTATCTTCCTTCTCCACCACAGCAGCGTTTGGAAAGGGTATGTTCTTCTCACAAGAATCCTTAATGGCATTTATCTTCTTACGAAGCCACTTCACATTGAAGCCAAGTCTCTCAGAATTCTCCAAGTTGAACTCCCAATAAAAGAGTACATCTGGAGTGACAGTATATATGGCCCTAGCGCATATATCACTTATAACACGCAAGATAACACTTACTTGCATTGTTAAAGAATAAGCACGCTTGGGATCCCTGGTAACGATGATGTGACCAAATTTCCTCCATATCTTCTCGTACAAGTCGGCATATCCAATAGGGACGTTGAATCCACCAACTAGTTCGTGGTATGGGAGTGATTCATCAAATGGAGGATCAAAATAAATCCCTGCACTCGGGTATTCATGCACCACTATACGATTCTCAATTACTGGAGAAACATCTACAGTCATTTCGGTAGCTTCCTCAGTCTCTTCTACCCGCGGCTCAGCTTCTTCAGTCACTGAAGCAACAACAATCGAAACCTCGGTATCCTTAACAGCTTCGATAACGACCCTCTCATGGCCTTGAAGTGCATAGATGGTTGTCCCTTCATAAATAACCTCTGGGATTCTCAAGTTATCATTGTTGGTTTCAGTATTCCCAACTTCGGTATTTGGCACCTAATAAGAAGGTTACATAAGATTAGAGTAATCTAAACGAGGAAACCAAATGGAATCACAGTCTACAGCATTTAAGTGGTCTAACATTATCAAATTTCCCCATTATACATTCAAGTCATGAACAAATAGCGTGGAAGTCATAAAACACGTTCCAGAAACAAACTCGTCTGAAAAGATTCACACTGCCCTGCATAAGATGACGAACTGGGAGAAATTGGTGTAGATTTTAAAATTGAGTTATATACCTATCTCTTCCTATATATGTTCTATACAACATATCAAAATTTCATAGATATTGTATGAGCGAGTAAAAAGATGTAGCCAAAACATCGAACTACACGCTAGCTGAGAAATTTGTGAAAATTTCCTGGATGTTTACCGTTTCGATGATTTCGACCCCTAAATGTGCTCAAAACCTCAAAATCTTCTTTTATAAAGATGGTAAATTTTATGGTAATGAAGATACATGGGTAGATCGCAAAAATCTGACAACGGACGAAGATTTTATGGCGTATTTGCTAAAAGACTGAGTTCTGAATTTTCTGGTGACGTATTTTGGCAAAGTTTTTCGTGTATTCACATGGATTATCATTCATTAATTCGTTCATAGATCAACAATTTTATGATTCTATGGATAAAATGAAAGGAAAATACTTACTTGGGTGGTCTGTGAAACATTCAAAGAATCAGAATTGCCCGTGCCAACATCAAGAGTATCATTACTTCCATTCGGTTTTGAACCCCGGGAATTTTATTTACCTCCATCCTCCGAAGATGAATGGGCATCAGTACTCTCCACTTCTATGGCGACATCCTCCTGGATATATTCTCAAACAATTAGCATTTTATCTACGAAGCATTATATTTGATTATATGAAGAGGTACTCACGTCATTCTCTCCTTCAGCACTCAAGTGCGGAACCGTTTTCCCAGAAGCAGAGAATTGAAGGCCGTCAATACTTGATGGAGTAAAATTATGTAACTAAATAATTGATATTGGTTTTATGATCCTAATAACACGGATAGGAAAGAGTCACGGCGGAAAAAATATTGACGACTCACCAAAGAAACAACTGGGGACTTTATGGTGTTAGGCAACAACTTGCAATTATTGTTCCTTCCCTCTCCACCACGAATAACTGTTTCTGCTTCTGAGAAATTTACTTCGATTCGAGGTCTCACAGTATGACCATCCTGCAAAAAGAAATTGATGCAATAATAAAAAAGCAATTATTTTAATTTTATGAAGATTATGCAAAAGATACATACTGGTGAACATCCTAGAGATGCCTTTCGCTTATCGCTGGCAGAGATATATTTCAAACCTAGTCGAGAAGCAATCATCTCAGCAGAAGGAGGCTCTTTCGCTAAAGGTTGGCGAACCATTACGAAATCGTGCAAACGTTCAAGTTGTTGATCCCAGAAATCTATGTAATCTGGAGTTGCATATGTAATTCGTTCATAACAAGGGAACCAGTAAGAGCTTCATTCTACATGTGTGCGATCTAAACATGTCTTAATATGTTCCACTGATGGTTTCCTCCTTCGAAAAGTTGGAACACATTGATCCATACCCATTTGACGAGCTTCTCTATCGATGTTTGTATTCTTCTACTGAAAAGTCTCCATACATTGCTGATATCAAATGACCCGGAGTACAAATCAACATG
This sequence comes from Papaver somniferum, assembly GCF_003573695.1. Lineage (NCBI taxonomy): Eukaryota > Viridiplantae > Streptophyta > Magnoliopsida > Ranunculales > Papaveraceae > Papaver > Papaver somniferum. The sequence continues at coordinate 78,911,617 of NC_039361.1, read as the reverse complement.
AAGGATCTCTCGCCATCACTCAAGTCAGCACCAGATTTCAAAGTCATACTTTCTTCAGTAGTATTGAAGGTTGACAACTGAGAAACATAAGAAGGAATCGACACCCAGGGGCGAAAATTAAACTCAGATTCATTATCTAACACATCAATGAGACGTGTCTTGGATTGAGGTTGCTTTGTAGACCAGCGCATAATCCTGGAATTATCCTTCTCAGGAAAAATACGACGAGCATCAGCAGCATTCAGTCCTTGCAAGGTATTACGAGGAATAGGTGCATAATTCTTGAAGCGTTCCCACATCAAGGCTTGGAGAAACATCGTATTGGCGTAGCATTCAATCTTCATAAAGCCATTCGAAATGCTGGAGTCTATAACCAAGGAGTCTAGGTTAGAGTACAAAGAACCCAAGAATATGTGAAGTTGTTCACCTTGAGCCATATTAATGACAAAAGGAATTACAAACGGCTTTAGAAAAGTTCCAGTATCTTCAAATACATCACTGGACATCCATAAACACAAGAAGGCAGCAATAGATAACATATCGTCGAAAGGTCTATCAAGAGGGGTATCTCTCGGCCACCAGTGTGTTAACCAGTGGGCATAACAACCTTTGCCAGAAGATTTATTAATTCTCTCCATCTCGGCTGTCAAGATGTTGGAAACCGCTGTCTCCTCTGCTGAAAGCTTTCCAGAAAAGTTACCCGTGATTGGGAGATGCAACAAAGCAACTACATCCTCCAAAGTGATGGTAATTTCTCCTCATCTGCATATGAAAGTATGAGTTGGAATGCACCAACGAGCAAGAAGAGATACAATACCTCTCGTGTCATAATAAATGAACAAGTCTCCAGATGATTGGATGGCCCTTGTCACCTGTGCACTGTCCAACATGGCTCTAACACGAGGAAAACCCAACATATGTATCGCCCATCTAGAAATTTTTTCTAAAGGTTGTCGAGAAAGCTTAAATTCTATGATCGATGCAAGAAAAAGTCTCCGTTCAAGACAAAATCGAATGGCCGCTCAAGGAGTCACCAATTTCTTCTGAACAACTGGGATATATCAGAAGACGAAATGCTGGAGGTTTGAGGCATTTTTCAGTTCCCTGCTGAACCGCGAAGAATACATCATCTATATTTGGAACGTTTTTGATTCCAGTTGTTTCTTCTTCTTCATCACCAACGGAAGTTTCATCCATACATGTGTCGTCTCTGGAGGCATCATTTTCTTGGGAGTCAGACATCCTTGTGAAGTAGTTGTAATGTGTACAAAACACTCTACTTCAGTACATCATCATACAAGATGCAAACTTCGAAAATATGATGGAGTTATACAATCTGATGACAAAATGCTCATGCAAGTATCTACAAAATGGTACCTCTTAACTCTTACCTTTTTACGATTCCACTAACAATAGTGATTGTAATGCAAGAGTTAGCACATCAAAACTTGCCAGTTTCTTCGAATCTACAAAAGACGAGCAAAACTCAGGTTCTCATAAAATCATGAACACTTCCGTCATACGAACAGTAATCATCAAATTATGAAAACTAAACAAATATTTCATCATAAATAATTGTTTGTTGTTAATATTGCTCAAAATCAGGCTTTGGTTTTCGAAAATATATATATACATATAAAAAAAACGTGATTAACTCACGTAAATTTAAATAAAAAATTGACGTGAGTCCAAGCTCACGTGATTTTATAAAAAAAAATTTTGGATGCTCCACGGTTTGATAAAAAAAATCTCTCTTTTCCTTCGTACGATCGTCTTTCTTTGAAATGAAAGTCTATTTCGGTTTTGTGAAAAGTTCACACCTTTTAAGATAAAGTTTTGGTTTCCATAAAGATCATAAACAAAATTTTATCACTGGACACGGGTTTATTTCAAAAGAAAAAAAATCTCTCAAGCCAGGGATTGTTACTAGTCTCTTGAACTAACGATCGAACGAACATACGTTTAATAAAATATGAGTTTTTCTATGAAACTCACACTTAAAACATGCACATGTATATGATTTTAGCATGAACAACTCATGAACAAATCACCAAACTTCTGAAGAAAAAAAAACGCCTACCTGGTCGGTGTCGGCGCCGGTCGACGTTGGCGGCTCCAGCGGGATTTTCCGCTCATCTTCCTGCTGCTGACGTGAAAGGGGAGAGGGATGAAGGTGGTGGTCGGTTATGAAGGAGAAAAAAAAAGGATTAATTCCTTTTATATCAAATTTTGTTTCCAAAACCTAATTTCACAAGGATTTCCTTTCTTGGGCCAAAACCCATGAATCCTAAACCGACCAAGGTCCCATCACCATATCCGCGGGCCTACATCAATTTAGACTCAATGAACTATCATACCACTGGGATCTTCATGCAAGCCATGGTTTTCTCACTCATTCGAAAATCCGGTAACATCTTATCTTGCGGATAAGTTCAATTACTTATTTTGTTTATAATTAGAAAATCACCATTCAGTGTTGACTGAGGAACATGATTGTCCCTCACTAAGCATGGGACTTAATGTAGATGGTGGATTTTCCGCAAGGGTTAAAATCGTAAAATCATAATTGTAATGCTCATGATCCAGCAATCAGATGAGTATTGAGGCTCATGTCTCTCATCGAAGCATGAAATCTCATGTCGCATGAATCTCTGACTGAGAATACTATCTCTCAGAGTATATACAGATGTGCAGTCTCTCAGCTGAGGCGACGGCGTATCTCGCGAGTACTGAGCAATTTCAGTAATTACTTCCATATAGAATCGAAAGATTAGACGGCTCCTAGACGACTTACCTGCTAGTATAGAGCAATAACGTCTTCAGAATGTAACAATGTTTTCCCTGACTATGTAAAGAAAATATGACGCTTCAACAAGCTCATATCGCTCAATTCTCAGATAATTAATGCTCCTAGACAGCATGCCTGCTAGTATAAAGCCATCAATTAATTATTTATGATCTTTAAGTTCATTAGCTGAATATTTGGAAACATTCTATGTTCTTCATAATATTTCATTACTTCAATTCATGGTTTTCCCAGAAAAATTCCATGGGTTAGTAATAAATATTCAACGAACGGGCGTCTGAGCCGCTATCGAGTAAGCCCGACCAAAATGGTGCAAGTGTACTCAGTAATAATGCACAAACGAGCACCTGAATGCACGAACGAGCATTCCAAAACACGAAGGAACGATGAACCTATGCAAAATAGGAAGACAAATAATAATAATAAAATATTAGCAAAGGCGATAGGGGACTGGGCTCACCGGCCGGCCAGTCACATCGTGGCCAGTCCCATGCCTAATTCTATATTTTATCATATTTTATTATTTTTCCCTGATCTCATGAAAATCCCTTCATTTGAAAAAATCTCCTTCGTCTCAAGGAAACTCCCCAGTCTCATGGTGTTTCCTCGTATCAAAGAAATAATAAAAAATTAAGAAAGGTGTCGCGGGACCTGACCTACTAGCCGGTCGGCCATGCCCTAGCCGTAGCCGGTCCCACACCTCATGACTCCTCATTATTTTATTATTATTTTCCTCATCCCATGAAAATTCCCCGATTTCATGATATTTCCCTCAACCCATGAAAATTACATAAAATTAGGGAAATGCTCACGGGACCGGGCTCATTGGCCGGCCGGCCATGCCCTAGCCGTGGCCAGTCCCACATGCCCTTGTCCTATTATTTTAATGTTATTTTTTTCCCTCATCCAATGGAAACTCTTTCACTTCAAGGAAGCTCCTTAGTTTCAACAAACTCCTTGATTTCATGATATTTCCCTAAAACCATGAAAATAATATAAAATTAGGGAAAGTGCCATGGGACCGTGCTCATTTGCCGTCCGGCCATGCCTTGGCCATAGCCAGTCCCACACTTCATGACTCTCTATTTTATTATTTCCATAATCTCATGGAAATTCCTTGACCTCATGAATTTCCTCAGTTTCATGGTATTTCCTTCACATTTGAGAAAATACATAAATTGGGAAAGGTGTTGCGGGACGAGCTTGCTAGCTGGACGGCCATGCTCTATCCACGAACGGTCCCACACTTTGCAATCCCCTATTTTATTAATTATTTCATCATCTCATGCCCTCTTGGTCGGTCCCTCATCTCTTCATAATTAGGTTTCATCACCTAAAACTGAGACGAGCACTATTTTAATAAATGATTAAACCAGCACTTAATCATCTTTTTACCTGGTCCTCAAAAGACTTTGGTATTTGCTCACTCGAGCATACAAGCACTACATGTACGGTCCATCATCCCATGTAGGCGGTCTCTCATTCACTCCGTGATTAATTTTCAATAAAACATCAATTGATCAAAAATTAGGGTTTTGAATCCAGAGCTCTACAAAAACATAATTCTGAACAGGTTCAAACACTAATAATTTTACGTTGATCCCGTGATCAACACTTTAATTATTATGCTCGGCTCAGATGTCAGCATATTAAATTAACATTTTCATTTGGTCCCGATACCAACAATTCATTAAACGAGCAACATTTGCTCAGACTAAGGAATATTGATTCAACTGCCAATATTCAACAATTCAGCAACATTTGCTCACCTTAAGTTATTAACATTTATTCGACAATGATACCTTCGTCTCAACATACATGTTCAATTCATGAGTCTCGGAACATTTGCAAATCACGTTCGACTCAGCAATACAAAGACTCATCGTCTCATCAAGTCAGCAACTGACTAACTAAAATCACGAGACATCAATTGTGTCACATGGTGGATATTAACTAGGGTTTTGGTATGGCGGTCTACGGCACATGTTTTCATACACACGATAAGAATGTGAGCAAGTCGTGCAATCAGTTTGAGGAGTTGGCAAAGTAGTGGATGGAAAATCAACCAAGTCTCCGCACGATGAGTAACTGGTTTTAACACGATTTCCACTTACCCACTCTTTGACTCCAGCAACTGTCACACTTCATGGGATCAAGGTGTTTACAATTCTAGCAATATAAATAAGTCTCTGAATCATGATTGAAGGACAAGACAATCTCTCATCAACAGACAACAAGAGATTAGGAATTCAACATCTGAGCAATTACTCTCAACAAAGCAAATTCAATCAATCAGAACTTATCTTATTTTTTCACGCAGAATACACAACACACCTACAATCTTCGATCACCATTGATCTCACACATTTCTCAGCTTCCCTCTTACAGATCGACCCATCCTCTCTGGTGACCGAATTCACTGTGGAACGACTATTTTCTTGGTTTAGGCCGAAGTCCTACAGATTTATCTTTCAAACTTAAAGCACTCCCTTATTGTAGTACATCTTTGTGAGGTTAAACGTTTCGCTCGGTTCAAGGAGTCTCCTCCGCACGGTCGTCTCCTCAATTCCGTAAAAACCAACAAATCGTTTTTCCCCATCTACAGGGAGATAGTTTGAGGGTTTTGGATTCCACTACTTCTTATGGTTGTAAACTCAATACCAATAACTTTCACACAATACTCCTAAGTTAGTCAAGGAAATTTCGAACCCAATTTCATTCCTTGGAGGATATAACGTTACAAACTCTTTTTATGACTTTCGTCGTTATTCTAAATCATAATTTTCCTTTGCTTGTAAAATATCGGTAGCTTAAAAACTACCCAAAACAATTATTATGAAGCAGGTAAAGAAGATAAACATTTTAAGCAATAAAAAACACAAAATGGAGTAAATATGTCAAAGAAAATAATTACTAAAATTACTCATAGAAAAATAGCTTCTTCCAAAACCCTAGAAAAGTAGTTTATCAACTCATGAATCGAAAACTAGAGAAAATTTGATTAATTTCTTAGAACGATTTTCAGTGGCTAAAGGTATGTAGTTACCAAAACAACACAGTCACTAAAAGTCTTTCGCTAGTGAACTTGAAAGGATACACAACTTCTGTCATTGGATAAACGATTATTTCTGCTACTGTTCTGGAGGGGCTAATGTTCTTCGTTTTCTTCTTCACCAGCAGAACTTGTTTCTCTCTGCAACTTGATTTTCCTCGATCCTAAGCCCTCTGTTGGATCCCCTATCACTCTATATCCCCATGTGACTTCACACAACTCCATGTATACACAACAGCTTCTCCAAATCCTCCAAAATCTCAAGAATAATCTTCTTTTATTACCTCTGACAAATACAGGAATAATTCCTTTTTCCATATTATTCACGCGTTAATTGCTGCTAACACACTCCCAGCACATGAGATATTAATCATGTCATCCACATAAAACTCGTGAAAGAATAAAACAAATACGAGATTATCTTCCGAGCTCTGTTAAATAGGAAATCCATGTAACCTACCTTTTTTTCGATTACAAGTTACTTACCATTCATGTTTCTTCATGACATCTCATTCCAAGTTAAAAACAGTAAGAAAATATCACCAAATCGGCTTCAAATAATTTCCAGAGTATCTCGGAATATCTTACTTCCCCGTTCTCTTTAAATCAAATTTTTAGAGCATTGCTCGGTCGAACTCGCATGCGGTTGCTATCTCAAGCATGTTTGTCAATATTAGTGATCAAAACTATATGTCTTGATTTCTAGTTTACTAACGACTAAGTCTCAGTCTAGGATAGTCAAGTGTAGTTGAAGCTCCATACTCCATGGCGATCATCTTACGAAGACGAAGAACTACTCGAGGAACCGGTGGAACTTCATCCGAATAAAAGGTATGTGGAGACTTGAACTTATCTATCACTCAAAAGTCTACTCTATCTCCTACTCTTGAGACAAAGTCGTTTAAGTATGATAGTTTTATACATACACATTTGCTATTTCGAGCCGAGTTTACTCGTCTATCTTTTTCTCGAAATTTGTGTTGGTAAGCTTTCACTTTAACCATTTTCATCTTTACCCGTGACGAAAGTCATGATGACATTTCAATCTTGAAAATAGCTTCGATGACAATAGTCGTGAATAACGATTGTTATAACATTATAGAAGAATGTTTCAATGATTGAAATGTAGAGTTGAGATTACCGTCTATGGATATAAGCATATATAGTCTGTTCGCACATTAGTGTATAAATCCATGAACCGGAAGCCAAGTGCGCGCATATGTGTGCATGTGGTATTGGTGAAGGAGACAGGTTGAGTACGCGTACCCACGGAAGTTTTCAGACTGAAAATTTCTGCTGGAGTTTGTAAGTTTACAAACTAGTAAACCAGTCACCTTAGGTAGGCGTACCCACGGAAGTTTTCGAACCGAAAATTTTTGCTGATTTTATAAACTCAAATCCGGTAGCTAAGGTACGTATATCCGTACGCGTACTCAAGCTGGTGATATCTCAAATCGGTAGTTCATGAACTTAAAACAATAAATTATAAGGAAAGAAATCTTTGCAAACCGTGGCTATATTGTTCATGAATTGATTCAATTGGATCAAACCGATTTTGTTTCAATTGTGTCTATGAATAAAGACCTAAGCAATTGAACAACTCCTCAACTAGTTCTTATGAGTCATTTGAACTAGTTATGAGAAAGATGAATATGGTTAATATGAAAGTGCTCATATGGCTAACCATTGGTTAACTATTTGTGAACCAACTAATTGTACACGTTTAGGTACGGTTACTCAAACCTAAATGAATACATTTCATTTGTGTGTGTGACAAGCTAAGTTTCGATCTAACGGTTGAAAAATATTAGCTTGGTTGAATCAGTTTTTCATCTAACGGTGAATATTCAATGCTTTGTTACCAAGGTAACTTAGATTGCAAACCCTGATTTGAAAAATATATAAAGGAGACATCTAGCATCTGGAAAAACTAATCCCCACACCTCCGGTGTGATACTAGTTGGTTTGCTAGAGTCGATTCTCCTTTAACCTTAGGTTTCTTCTCGAGACCCTGTAGGTTAACTACTGAAAGATTTCACTGGGATTGTGAAGCCAGACGAAACTACTTCTCTTGTAGTTGAGCGATATGATCTTGCCATTTTATATCGTATGATTTCAATTGAATAATTAGTTGAAATTATATCTCCGATAGGGCAAGATAAAAAGAAATCACAAACATCTTCGTCTCATCGTTTTTGATTCCACAATATCTAGTTTCACTACCATATGATTTAGATTATTGTGAGTTGATTGATAATACTAGGCTGTTCTTCGGGAATATAAGACCGGTTTATCAACTAGTTCATGTTTACCTTGATTTATCAAAAGACGGAACAAAAACTCTTGGGTATTTCTGTGGGGACATATTTATTCAATTCTATCTATCAAGTCTTCGACTTTTGGTCGTAGTACCTCTTAGTTGTGGGTGAGATCATCTAAGTGAATCAAGTGTGTAGTATCCTGCTAGGATCAGAGACGTAAGGAGCGCAACTGTACCTTGAATCAGTGTGAGATTAATTAGGATTCAACTACAGTCCAGACCGAAGTTAGTTTGTAGTAAGCTAGTGTCTGTAGCGGCTTAATACAGTGTGGTGTTCAATCTGGACTAGGTCCCGGGGTTCTTCTGCATTTGTGGTTTCCTCGTTAACAAATTTATGGTGTCTGTGTTATTTCTATTCCTCATTATATTTTGTTATATAATTGAAATATCACAGGTTGTGCGTTGTATCGATCAATTGCGAAATTCAACCTTTGGTTGTTGATTGGAAATTGATTGATCTTTGGATATTGGTCTTTGGTACCATTCAAGTTTATGTCTCTTGTATTTAATCAAGACTCGTAGATTTGCTTGAGTAAGAATTAAATAATGAGATAGAGATATAAAACTCTTTGATATACTTTTCTATTGATTGAGTCTATCTGTCTAGTTTATTCTCATAAAAGTATATTGGAGTTAGTCCATACAGATTGCTAATCGAAATATTGGGTAAGGTTATTAGACCCTCGCTTTTTCAATTGGTATCAGAGCAGGCAAACACGTTCAAGACCTCAAAAGTATATATTTGTAGCGATCTGAATCTATGGACAGAGGTGTTATTTCTTGAAAAAGCGGGGTCTATCAACACCATCCAATATTTCGCTTAGCAATCTGTATGGACAAACTCGAATATACTTTTAAGAGATTCAACAAGACTCAATCAATTAAAAGTATATCAACGAATTTATATCTCTCTTCTTGATTTGATTTACTCAAGCAAGAACTGCGAGTTATAATCAAATACAAGGAATAACTTGGATGGTACCAAAGACCAATATCCAGGAACCAATCAATGACAATCAACAACCAAAGGTTGGATTACTCTAATTGATGATCTAACACACAACCTGTATTATTTCAATTATAAAGATAAAACAATATAATGCGGAAATTGAAATAACACGAACCAGAAATTTTGTTAACGAGGAAACCGCAAATGCAGAAAAATCCTGGGACCTAGTCCAGATTGAACACACACTGTATTAAGCCGCTACGGACACTAGCCTACTCCAAGATAACTTCGGACTGGACTGTAGTTGAACCCCAATCAGTCTCCCACTGATCCAAGGTAATTTTGTACTCCCTATGCCTCTGATCCCAACAGGATACTGCGCACTTGATTCCCTTAGCTGATCTCACCCACAACTAAGAGTTGCTACGACCCAAAATCGCAGGCTTTGACAATAAACAAATCTGTCTCACACAGACAAGCCTATAAAAGGATCAATCTGTCTCCCACAGATAAACCCTAAAGGTTTTGTTCCGTCTTTTGATAATAATCAAGGTGAATAGGAACCAATTGATAATCCGGTCTTATATTCCCGAAGAACAACCTAGAGTTATCAATCACCTCACAACAATGAGACGAAGATGTTTGTGATTAATTTTTATATCTTTCCCATCGAAGATATCAATCTCAATCCAATCAATCTGATTGTACTTTTACGCAAGAAGATGCAAGATCAGATCACACAACTACGATAAAAGTAGTATCCGTCTGGCTTCACAATCCCAATGAAGTCTTTAAGTCGTTAACCTTGTTTTTAGAAGAAGGAAACCATAGGTTAAAGGAGAAACGACTCTAGAATGCAAACTAGTATCACATGTAAGGTGTGGGGATTAGTTTTGCACAATACTATATGTCTCCTTTATATAGTCTTTCAAATCAGGGTTTACAATTAAGTTACCTTGGTAACAAAGCAATCAATATCCATCGTTAGATGAAAACCTGATTTAGATTCAAGCTAATATTTATCAACCGTTAGATCGACAACTTAGCTTGTTACACACACTTGAAAATGCACGCTTCTAGGTTTATTAACCGTACCCAAACGTATGCACTTGTTAGTTCAACAATAGTTAACCAAAAGGTTAGCCATATAAGAATTTCATATCAACCATGTTCTTCTTCACCATAACTAGTTCAAATGACTTCAAATGAACTAGTTAGAGAGTTGTTCAATTGCAAGGAAATATTATGTACTACACAAGACACAATTGAAGCAAAGATGATTTGATTCACTTGAATCGGTTAATAAACTTTTATATCCACGGTTTGCAAACTGCATTCCTTAGTCATTTTAAGTTTAAGTTCAGAAATCATCTTCAGATATATAACCTTCTCAAGTTCACAGACTAGGTTCGCGGACTTAAGTTACCGGACAGAGTTTACAAACTACAATAGAAATTCTCGGGAATGAGAACTTCGCTGGTTCGCGGACTGGGTTCGCGGACTTAGATTCACGCAAGTAGTTTGTCAACTCCAGCAAAAATTCTCGGGTTTGAGAACTTCGGAAGTTCGCGGACTGAGTTCGCGGACTTGGCTCACGCTATTCTTCCAGTTCTCTTGATCAACAAAGTTCGCAAACTTTGGTTCAAGGAATAGGACTTATACATAAATGTGTTTCCACAAAAATGCTTATGTCCACCATTGGTTATGTAATTTAAACTCTCATTTCAATCATTGAAACATTCTTAGAGGACGTTATACAGTTGTTACACCATTTCTCGTCAAAGAAATTTTCAAGATGATTGAAACATATCATGACTTTCGTCACATGGTAAAGATAAACTTGATCGAAGCGAAAAGCTTACCAACACATATTTCAAGATATAGATAGGCGAGCTATACTCGGATCGAAATACCAAATGTGTATAATCCAAGTCTATATATATAGCATACGACTTCTTGTCTCAAAGAGTAGGAGATAGAGTAGATAGACTTTTGAGTGATAGATAAGTTCAAGTCTTCACATACCTTTTTGTAGAGAAGTTCCATCGGTTCCTTGAGTAGTTCTTCTACTTGTATGATGAATCGCCATGAATTCCTTGAGCTCAACTACACTTTCTATCCTAGTCCGAAACTTAGCTATAATAAACTAGAAATCAAGACTTATAGTTTTGATCACTAACATTGACAAACATGCTTGAGATAGCAACGCATGCGAGTTCGACCGAGCAATGCTCTAACAATCTCCCCCTTTGTCAATTGTATTGACAAAACTATCAATACATATGGAATACAAAAAAGATAAAGAAAATTTAGTAGCTCCTATTCCACATGTCTAATCTTCAACATTCCTCGAAATCTTCGTCACTTCCAAGTACTCCAATGATCCCAAAGGTCGTAAGTTTAGCATCACAGCTGTTGAAGATCCGTAGCTATAACAATGAGAAAACATAGTTCTCGATCATTGTTATACAGTGTCATAGTATTATTACACAGCGTCAAAGTTCAATTACATCACAACTTCAACAATAATACTATGGTGATATGTATCACTCCCCCTTAGTCAATACTCCATCTCACATGGAAACTACTCCCCCCTTACACAATGATCCGAAAACCATATGTATTTGTAGTGTGAACTACATATTAATTCTCCCCCTTCTTGTCAATAAAATTGGCAAAGGTACAAGAACGAGATCATAATGAAATTTCCGAGAGAGACATTTCATGACAAAAGAAAAAAATTCATACCAAATAATTCAGATGCAATCATAAAGCCGAAGCTAAATGAATTCATCAAGGAGTTTAAAGATACAAGATAACCCTCTAAAATTCCATAGCCGCACACCACTCAAGATATGACCATTAAGCACAAGTTCAAAAGAACTCTCCCCCATTTGAGGTCATTCCCGGAAGAACAACAAGAGCGACCTTAATTTCGAAAGAAAAGAAAGATTTTTATTGGACACCAAAAACCATAAGAATGATTTCCTATATCCAAAAACTCAATCAAACTAATCACAAGTAAACCCATGATTAATTTAATCGGAATACGCAACTAAACTAAACACAAAAAGTGATCAATTTAATTGAATGTGCTCAACATAAGAGAACTTATTGAGACACAAAAATACTCAACTAGATTAATTACAAGAGAACCCATAATTAATCTAATTGGAATACACAAACAAACTAATTACAAAAGTAATAAATTTAATTGTCAATTGTTTTGCTCGACATAAGAAAACTTACGGAGCAATAACTAAATAACCAAACAAGATGAATAATTTAGTTCAATATGCTCGACATAACATACCTCACGGAACACCAACTAAGCTAAAAAATCAACTTGGTTGTATAGTGCTCAACATAAGATACATTACGGAGCCTCACAGTAATACATAAAATATGGATTAGGGATGATCAATACTACGGAATATACAAGGATTAATTCTATTTTCCCATCACTATTTTCATAACGATAATAATAGACATAATCCTTGAAAACAAAAGATTTTAATCTATCTTCCATCAAGATAATTGACAATATAGGCTTAACTTTTGTATTTGTCAAAAGTCCATTCATTCTTTTACCAGTACGTGAATACCGACCATGAACGACTTTACTTTTGACAAAGTATGGTACAAACATAGATCACAGACGTAAACACCAATCCCATAACAAATTGCAATATAACAAATCATAAAGATTAATACTGCAAACACATCATCCTCCAAATATATTTAGAATTTAATACCAATAAATCTAAAAAAGAACAAGAAGATGAAAAATAATAGCTATGTGTAGTCACAATCATTGTTATTCCAAGCACTGGTTATTCTTCCAACTAAGCCAAAAAGAAGACATACTAGGCAACAATGTCTTTGAGAAATTCCTTATCGTTCCCGAACTCCTTGTCGTCAACATCCATTGGAAAATAAGGTTCATGGAGGAAGGAGTTAATACCAACAAACCTTCTTGATTGATGATGTCGAACCAGGGCCTTCTGAATTTCCAAAGATCTTAAAACGCAAGCCTTTATTTCACTAATATCCTTTCTTACTTCCTTCAATACATCAAGAACATCGGAAAACTTATGAGAGTTAGAAGGGACATCCCTTGGCTTTCTTGTATTCCTCCTCTTTCTTTTCAAGGAAGGAGTTACTGGAGATTTATCTTTTTCCTTGATTGATGGATTAAGAATCATATTGACATCTTTTCCATCCAAAGACATGATGCTCAAGCAGTCTTAAGATATAAAGGATATCAGAGAGGAAAAAGGAATGTAGGGTTCGCAACCTATAAACAGGTTCGTGGACGCCCAATTCTAAACCCTATAAAGAGTATAATTGTCGATAATAACCCTTTACTTTTTTTGATAGACAGGAAAAACAAACCTAAGAAAAAAAACTTTTCCTAAAGCCTGAGCGGTGCACAATCTTATCTCTTTTGATCAGGCACATGAGACAAGATTTACCAAACAAGACAATTAATTTGTGCTGTGGTGAACAACAATTTGTCCACCATTTTCCTCTTGAGAGGAATCCTCTGACTTCTGTCCATCAAAGCGATTTGACCATACCTTCTTCTCTAATGGTCTTATGTTGTCTTTGGAAACCAACTTCTTAGACGAAGATAAAATCCTACATACCTCAGCAGTCTTCTGAGCAAGTTTAAGCTTCCTTGCCAATCGATTTGCTCTTCGTTGAAGTTTCTTGGCGTGCCTCACTTGATGTTTGTACTTGTAACATCTATATAGTTCATGACCCTTCTGAGAACAAAACGAGTACGTCAAACTTGGATAGTATTCAGGCATTGATGTGGTTTTCAAGTTGTTGTAGTGGTAATAGGTTCGTTGAGACTTGTGAAAGCAAAAGATTTTAGATTTAATGAAATTTAAAATCAAACAAAACTTAATTCAAGATTATTAGGAAAAACCAAGACACTGATTCCACTATCATACATGAATAAATTATGGCAAATAATCCAAAACTCTAATTATCTTTTAAGTCCCTTATTTCTTAATTCACAACTAATCAAACATATTCTCAAATATTAATTGTATTCCCCAAGCATAGACTATCAATTGATTAAATAAAGTATAATCTATCAAATTGAATCACAAGTAATTAAGAAAATTATGTAAACATTTAAAAACTCTGCAAGAGCAGTGATTGAGTAAATTATAATTAAAAATTAGAGAGAATTAAATAGTTACCCATTATTCATGCGTTAATAGCGTCCTCATTGCCTTGGTTGTGGGAGAATTAGCTTATCATCATGTTGGAAACACACTCAAAATTCATTTTTATTGCTCAAAGGGTGTTTACAAAGATGAAATGGAGAAAAACTATTAAAAACCGGGTTTGCAACAGTTATAAGTGTTACATACTGAAAATAACGATATAACGGTACTGTCGCTGATTCTCGACCCTCGCCTGTGTGTCGTTTCCACTGTTGAAAAACGACTGTCTTGGATGGTCTGTTCTTCGTGTTCTTCAGATGAGAAGCAGCAGGAAAAATATTTCTGGAACTTGATTCTCTCGACTCTGTGATGCTCTATAATCTCCCCAAACTCTCTGTGTCACTCTTTGAGTCCCCAACACACTATATATACCTTCACAGCAGCGAGAATCCTTCCTATTAACACAGAAAAATCCCCAAAATATTCTCATGCAGGCCATAAACTCGGGAATATCTTGTTTCCATTCTTGTCTTTTCACGCGTTGATTTTCTGCCAGCACCCTCTTAACAGGATCCTACACATTCCATAATCAATGTAACATGCTGTATACTCGTGCAAACTTCCCAAAACAACATATCAGGGAGGCCCGAGTATCTTTATCTTCCCACCTCTGTTTTCTAGCATCCACGTATACAGCCCAAGTTTATCGAATCCAATTGACTTACCATCCCCGTTTAGTCAAAACAGGGTGAATACAACTCATTGGAGCGATTAAATCTCTCCGTGAACCTTCGAAACCAAATTAGAAAATCTTGCCTTTTCCTGTTTCGCTTTGAATCAACCATGTAGCACAATCCATCCCAAGTTGATCGAAAATAACACCCATACATGTCCTGTTCTGGCTTAAGAAATCAACCCCAAAAGAATCAGCGATTGAGTCTCTTCCTTGCATGCCTAAAACTCCAACCCTAATCTGCAGCCATTTTTTCCCGCCAAAATACAGTTTTGAAATGTTGAAGATGAAGTGCCCCTATCCTGCTCTGGGGTGCGAATAGCAAATGGGTGCTGAGGAAAAATTTGGGTGCTGAGGATGAATTTGGGCTACGCATAACCTTGGGTGACCTTAGCCAAATCTGGGATCCGTATAGCAAATGTCCTCCTGGGGTCCAAATAGCACTTTTTGAGCAACTTTTTTCACACAAGAGTATTTCTCCAAAAACACCTACACAAACATAAAAACACCATAATAAGTACAAAATCAAGCACTAGTGATAGAGACACTGAGGACAATTCATACACAAAAATGTGTCTATCAAATACCCCCAAACCTATTATTTGTTAGTCCTCGAGAAAAACTAATAAAAATAAAAGCCCAACTCACTAGGTGGCCCTAGTGACCGAGATATAGTCTCGGGAGGGTTTACCAGAGGTGTACCCACAAAACCATGACTTCTAATTGGTCACAAGTATCCAAAGAGCTATGAGGACATACAGATTCTCAACATATCTCAAAGTAACTAGAATTCCAGAGAAATTAAAGGTGCCAGCTCTAAAGCTGAACAAAAAATAGGGGTGACACATCTGCAACACTGCTAGATAAAGAGATATCCGCTAAACAGCTAGATAAACATTGTAAGATGCGTCCACTTTACAGTTGGATAAGATTAGGAGAGAGATAAAAATGAGAGGGACATCTGCTACACAGCTGGACTAATTACATGTGATGAGTTGAACCAGTGCTAGAAAGATCTTGTGCCAGATGGAAAGCGGACTAACAAAGCAACCAATATGCATCTCTCCTCGACTCTCTCATAGTGCTCAGTAGAAACAACGTCTTCTTCGGTCTTCAACTGTTGATGATAAACTCTCGAACTTCGTAGAACCTTGACAATTAATTATTCTCTTCGATTTCTTGCTTGAAACTTCCTTATAGATTTCTACTTCCCTATGGCCTTATCAAACAAAATTTAAATGTATTTTTTTCTTTTTTTTTATATTTTTTTTTTTGGAAACAAAAATAACAAGACAACAATTTACATGCCCATTAGAGAAGGACTTTAGAACTTGGATCTTCACAACTTGTAATGTCTTGGTATCATGAACTTCAACAACGTATATCGTTTGATTTTATTTGCTCTTGTAACTCAATCTTCAACTTTGATTTTTTTTTTTTTGAATTATTCTTTTCTATTGTTGCTTCTAAACCTTAAACGTCTTCAACTTTCTTCAAAGATTTTTATGTCGCTCCGCTTGTTGATGATGATAAGTTTCTACTGAGAGAGGGTCGTAATCCAGTAACTAAGACTACAGTGTGAGGTTTCTTTGTCTTTCTGGCATTTCCTTCTGACCTACTTGCCTTTCCATCATGGATGGTTAGGTCCATCACGGTTACCCTCTAAAAGGAACAAGTTATCTCCTGAATTTCAAAGATCTCAATGTCTTTTTCTCTAATGTCTCAGAAGAATGTTATCCCTAGCAATTCCAATTTCCATCTTTTCGGTGAGAAACCGTATGTAAAGTTGGCTAACCGGATATTAGGTGACGCTAGAAGTTTCAAAAATGCAACTAAAAGGTTCTTCCCCACCCCCAAACTTAAATCTAACATTGTCCTCAATGTTTCTAACGAAAGAGCAGTACCAAAAGTAAAATAACACGAGGAGAAGTTGGAAAGATAGTACCTGGGTGAAGAGAGAAATCAAAAACTAATATACAACATATAATCGCCTTGATGGTCAATCAAGGGTAAACAGGGTCCTCCAGAGGGACCTCCTCGACATCACCTGTACGAAAGGGCTATAAAAAGGGTTTCAATCTCTGACCGTTAACCTTCGAAGAACTACTACCATCTGGTGTCTCGATCTCAACAACTTCATGAGGAAAGACAGTGCGAACAATAAAAGGACCCGTCCACCGAGAACGTAACTTCCCGGGGAAAAGATGCAAGCGGGTATCATACAGAAGAACTTTTTGACCTGGAGAAACTGACTTCCTTAAAATATTTCTATCATGCACAAGTTTCGTTTTATTCTTATACTCTTTCGCACTATCGTAAGCATATATACGAATCTCTTCCAACTCATTGAGCTGGAGTTTCCTATGGGCTCCTGCCTTGTCAGGTGAAAAATTTAGCTGTTTAACAGCACAATAAGCTCTATGTTCTAACTCAACAGGTAAATGACATGCCTTGCCATACACAAGACAATAAGGTGACATTCCAATGGGGGTCTTAAATGCAGTACGGTAAGCCCATAAGGCATCAGTAAGCCTAGACAACCGGTCTTTCCGATGAGGATTAACTGTTTTCTTTAATATACGTTTTATCTCCCTATTAGAAACCTCTACTTGACCACTAGTTTGTGGATGATACGGGGTAGCTACCTTATCTGTAATACCATATTTTTTCATCAAAATCCTAAAAGGTACATTAAAAAAGTGCGACCCTTCATCACTAATTATAGCACGCAGTGTACCAAAACGTGTAAGTATATTATTTTTCAAGAACTCAATCACAACCCTATGGTCATTGGTTTTACACGCCTCCTCAATCCACTTAGATACATAGTCTACAGCGACAAGAATGTAAAGGTTACCAAAAGAATTAGGAAACGGACCCATAAAGTCAATACCCCACACATCAAAGACCTCAACTACTAAAATAGGGTTCAAGGGAATCATGTTCCTACGGGAAATGGTTCCTAATTTCTGGAAACGCTCACAAGTAACACAGTGACTATGGGAGTCTTTAAACAACGAAGGCCAATAGAATCCACACTGCAATATCTTAGCAGCAGTCTTCTTAGCACTAAAGTGACCCCCACAAGCATGATCATGACAAAAGGAAATAATACTGGACTGGTCACTCTCAGGTATACATCTCCTAATAATCTGGTCTAAACAATACTTAAACAAATAAGGATCATCCCAAAAGAAGTGCTTCACCTCGGCTAAAAACCTAGAACGATCTTGTTTACCCAAATATTGGGGCATTCGACCAGTAACAAGATAATTCACTATATTCACATACCAAGGTGCTTGGGTAACAAATAACAGTTGTTCATCAGGGAAACTATCCCTAACAGGAGGAGAATCATTAAGGGTATACACAAAAAGCCTAGACAAGTGGTCTGCTACTACATTTTCTGCACCTTTTTTATCTCTAATGTCTATGGAAAATTCCTGCAACAATAAGATCTATCTAATCAATCTAGGTTTAGTATCCTTCTTGGAAAGAAGATACTTCAAAGCAGCATGATCATTAAAGATTACGACCTTAGAACCTAAGAGGTAGGATCTAAACTTTTCTAAGGCAAACACAATAGCTAATAGTTCCTTCTCAGTAGTGGTATAGTTCAACTGGGAATAATTCAGAGTTTTGCTAGCATAGTAAATCACATGAAGTAACTTATTTTCTCGCTGACCTAGAACAACACCAATAGCATAATCTGAAGCATCACACATGATCTCAAAGGGTAGGTTCCAGTTGGGTGCCTGGACTATGGGGTCAGTAGTGAGTAAAGTCTTAAGCTTCTCAAAAGCCTCTAAACAAGCATCATCAAAGACAAATTTAACATCTTTTGCAAGCAAATTGCAAAGAGGTCTAGAAATTAAGCTAAAATCCTTAATGAATCGACAATAAAAACCTGCATGCCCTAAGAATGACCTAATGTCTCTTACGGTTTTTGGGACCTGTAAAGTTTTAATAAGGTCAACTTTGGCTGTGTCTACCTCTATACCCTTCGAATATACGATATGCCCTTAAACAATTCCTGAACGAACCATGAAGTGACATTTCTCCCAATTAAGCACTAAATTATTTTCCTTACACCTAGTCAAAACTAATGGCAAATGATGCAAGCACTCATATAAAGACGAACCAAATACTGAAAAATCATCCATAAAGACCTCTAAGAACCGTTCTACCATGTCAGAAAATATGCTCAGCATACAACGCTGAAAGGTCGCAGGGGCATTACATAGCCCGAAAAGCATGCGTCTATACGCAAAGGTACCAAATGGACAGGTAAAAGTGTTTTTCTCTTGGTCTTATGGGGCTATGACAATGTGATTATAACCGCAGTATCGATCTAAAAAGCAATAATGGCTGCGTCCAGCTAATCTCTCTAGCATTTGGTCGATGAAGGGAAGGGGAAAGTGGTCCTTCCTAGTGACCTTGTTAAATTTCCTATAGTTAATACAGACACGCCAACCCGTGGTCATCCGGGTTGGGATTAACTCATTATTCTCATTCTGGACTATAGTAATACCGGATTTCTTGGGAACAACCTGAACGGGGCTGACCCACTTACTGTCTGAAATGGGGTAGATAATGCCTACATCTAACAGATTAAGAACCTAGGTTCGAACTACTTATTTCATATTAGGGTTCAGTCGACGTTGCATCTCCCTAGAAGGTTTGGTGTCGCTCTCTAAATAGATATGATCTATACAATCAATAGGACTTATACCCTTAATGTCTGCTATGGTCCATCCTAAAGCTTCATTGTTATTTTGAAGGACGGTCACTAGCCTACTTTCCTGATCACTATCCAAGTCGGATGCTATAATCACAGGTAAAGTTTCAGATGGGCCTAAAAACACATACTTTAGGGAATCTAGTAATGGTTTAAGGTCCAATTTAGGAGGCTTTTCTAACGAAGGAACTAGGGTAGACTCAGAAACGGGTAGAGGTTCGAACTTAGGTTTCCAGCCATTACTAGTGTCTATCAAAGGGGTTGAATCTAACAAAGCATTCACCTCATTAATCACATCGTCATCATCAAAATAATCCCAAAGTGGGCTAGGAATTTCTCTAATGGATCTTCTAACAAAGTGTTTGGTAATGACTCCTCGACTAATGTTCTATCATGTTCACCTCTTCTATTTCGAGTATCTAGTTCAGGGGTAGTTACTAATATTAAAAATGTTCAGCTCAATAGTCATTATCAAAAGACAAATTTATACCATTTCGACAGTTAATGATCGCATGGATGTAGCTAAAAACGGGCGACCTAAAATCACTGGTATTTGGTTCTCTGGGTCAGGGACATGTTGGGTATCTAGGATAACAAAATCCACTGGATAATAAACTTGTCGACCTCAATAAGAACGCCCTCGATCACCACATGAGGAATTTTAACGGACCTATCAAACTGAAGTGTCATCTGGGTAGGTTTCATCTCACCAAGTCCTAGCTTAAGGTAACATGGTATGGCAGTAAGTTCACACTGGCTCCTAAGTCAAGCAAAGCTTTATCGACACGATATTTACCTATTGTGCAAGAAATAGTAGGGGACCCTGGGTCTTTATACTTAGGAGTAGTGGTATTCTGAATAATAGAACTCACATGACTAGCTAGGAAGGCTTTCTTATGGACACTAGTTTTCGCTTTCGTGTACCCATCCTTAAGAACTTGGCATAAGCGGGAATCTGCTTAATCACATCTAACAAGTGAGGTTGATAGTAACCTGCTTAAAACCTCCAATATATCATTAAGTTGGACTCCCTCTTAGTTGGAACTAGAGTTGGGGAACGGGGCTGGGAACAAAGCGGGCTCAGCATGACCCTCATTGGTCTTTGGAGACTATCAGTCTCCTCATTTTCTGGTCAGAAGGGTGAACTACAACATGTTCACTATCAGGCATGGCAACCTTATGTCAACTTTCTTTCCACTCTAAGGGTTGTTATAGAATTCACATGATTGTACGCTTTTCTCTCCTTAGGGTTAGGATCAGTTGACTAGGGAATTTCATCTTCTTTCACTAAGAAACTTAGCTATTTGGCCGATTGAAGTTTAAGTTAGCAAGAGACTGAATTATTCTTAAAATTCTGCCTGGTTTCTTCTTGAAAACCATAGTGGTTCTTTGATAACATCTCATGGTTCTTTGCTAACATAGTAAGGGTTTCTTCTAAGGTGGAGATCTTTTTCATTCTGAAACTGGGGTTGACCTGAAGAGTTCTTAGCATAACCAAAACCTGGGGGAGGCTGAGAATTACTAGACTGTCCTTGATTCTGACCCTTAGACCAAGAAAAATTAGGATGGTTTCTCCAACCAGGGTTGTAAGTCTCTGAGTATGGGTCAAACTTCTGACGGTTCTCAAACCTAGCATTGTTATAGACAGCATGGGCATGCTCTTCACTAACCTGACCTTCCCAAAACGATTTATTGGGTTCTACTCCACAACTAGACACTTGAGAGGCTCCAAACCTATCATCAGGTTCAACAAGAGACCTATGTTTAGGATGATTCAATTCCAAAGCTTCTAACCTTCTAGACAAAGCAGCAAACTTAGCATTAGACCCGAAGCTTGTATCTACCACATTGGTGCTACTTCTATTGACCAAGAGTCTTTTGGGGGGTTCAACACAAGACTCCCACTGTTGGGATTTTTCAGCGACAGCTCCTAAGAAGGTAAAAGCATGATCAACACTCTTACTAGTGAACTCACCAGCGCACATAGACTCAACCATGGCTTTGGTTGAATAGTCTAAACCATTATAAATAATCTCTACTAGTTTCATCTTATCAAATCCATGGTGAGGACACTGGGATAGGAGATCATTGAATCTCTCTAAAAACCTATAAAGAGACTCTCCCTCTTGTTGCACACTAGCACTAATTTTTTTCCTAACAGGCGCATTTTATGCTTAGTGTAGAATTTCATATAGAAAGCAGCAATAATTTCCTGCCATGTTTCAATGGATTCAGACGGTAGGTTGTTCAGCCAGGTCTTGGCTTTATCTCTCAAGGAAAAGGGAAACATCTTAAGTTTCAAGACTTCATCAGTAAGGTATTTTATTCTAATTGTCCCACAAATTTCCTCAAAGTCCCTAATATGAAAATAAGGGTTCTCATCATCTTTCCCTAAGAATATAGGGATCATCTGAAGAATACTAGGTTTTATCTTGAAATTAGCCGTAATGGCTGGCAATTTAATGCACGAAGCTCGGGTGGACCTAGTTGGGAACATGTAATCTTTCAAAGTTGCCATTGCTGGCACAGCTGAAGTACTAGGGGTATTTTCCTCACGAAGGGACAGATTCTCAAAACTGAAGTTTCCAAAAACAGGACTCTCAAAAGAAGAGTCTTCGAGCTCCCGCCTTCACAAGAAGAACTACTAGGTTTATCACTAATCAAACGACCTAGAGTGTTTCTTTTCCAAGCCCGCTCTTTAATAACCTTGGGCATACACTAGAAAAACAAAAGAAATAAATCCTAAAAGAAATGAAAGTTCTATGCAAACACAAACAAGGCTGACTCCACCACAACAAACCTACTGATTTCTAGCAAACAAAAAGCATGATGGCTCCACTTAGATTGTTTCTAGACTAGCTTCTAATCCTTCGAAAGGGAATTCGTTACAATTTAAGAAAACCCCTCTGGAATCAATCCGAGTTTAAGTAAGTTGAATCGAGACGAGGGAAGCTCAATGGAGCTTTGATACCCAAGGCCTCACCGGCGTTACAAGGCGGCGTATTCAACTCACAGAAACCATCATGAACTTTGAAGCATGCTTAAAAGAGTAACCAATATTTTTCGAATGACTTTCATGTTAAGCTCGTTACCCTATAGGTCTCGTTCTAGTCAAATTGTAGGCTTAGGTTCGTGTTTGGTTCGTTTTCCTAAGGCGGGCAAGAAGGGAACGGTGATGAAATCCGAACCCTTATCTTGTATGGCCAGTCCTTGCCCTTTACTAGGAAATTAAAGCAGCCGTTTTCAAATCCTCAGCATATATGCAAACGAAGGGATACAGTAACTCTCTGACAGGGATTCGCGAGTGTTTCGATAAACTTACCTCCCGTACCAGACGGGGGATGAACTGCTGAAGTCGACTCGGGCCACGACTCTTATGTCATGTACGAACGTGAGGGGCCGAGGCGATATCGTAATCGCCGTCCTTCTCTGCAAACAATTGATATTTAAACTACCCTTCCGTAGGGTTTTAAAAAAAACATAAATTCCCAAAGTCCACAGTCCAAAGTCCAAAAATAAAGTGCAAAAGAAAAAGATAATCTAAAAAAAATATTCTAAAAAAATTGTCTCTCTCTCTTTTTTATTATTTTTTATTCTTCTTTTCTTTCGCTCCCTTCGCCTTGCTTTTACTCCAAATCTTTAAGTATTCACCAAAAATTTTGGCAAATTTTTCTTTCGCTCCAAACTACAAAATCTGTAAGGAAAAGACAAAAACCCAAAAACATAAAGAAGAACAAATAAAATAAAAATGAAAAACAAATAAAAACCTAAAAAAAAAAAATCTAAAAACTCTAGCCTAAAGACAAGTCCGCGTCGGCGGCGCCAAAAATTGATGTGGTTTTCAAGTTGTTGTAGTAGTAATAGGTTCGTTGAGACTTGTGAAAGCAAAAGATTTTAGATTTAATGAAATTTAAAAACAAACAAAACTTAATTCAAGATTATTAGGAATAACCAAGACACCGATTCCACTATCACACATGAATAAATTATGGCAAATAATCCAAAACTTTAATTATCTTTTAAGTCCCTTATTTCTTAATTCACAATTAATCAAACATATTCTCAAATATTAATTGCATTCCCCAAGCATAGACTATCAATTGATTAAACAAAGTATAATCTATCAAATTGAATCACAAGGAATTAAGAAAATTATGTAAACATTTAAAAACTCTGCAAGAGCAGTGATTGAGTAAATTATAATTAAGAATTAGAGATATTGAAATAGTTACCCATTATTCATGCGTGAATAGCTTCCTCATTGCCTTGGTTATGGGAGAATTAGCTCATCATTATGTTGGAAACACACTCAAAATTCATTTTTATTGCTCAAAGGGTGTTTAAAAAAATGAAATGAAGAAAAACTATTAAAAACCGGGTTCGCAACAGTTATAAGTGTTAAAAACTGAAAAGAACGATAGAACAGTATTGTCGCTGGTTCTCGACCCTCACCTGTGTGTCGTTTCCACTGTTGAAAAACGACTGTCTTGGATGGTCTGTTCTTCAGATGAGCAGCAGAAGAAAAATATTTCTGGAACTTGATTCTCTCGACTCTGTGATGCTCTATAATCTCCCCAAACTCTCCGTGTCACTCTCTGAGTCCCCAGCACAATATATATACCTTCAAAACAGCGAGAATCCTTCCTATTAACACATAAAAATCCCCAAAATATTCTCATGCAGGCCATAAACTCGGGAATATCTTCTTTCCATTCTTGTCTTCTCAGGCGTTGATTTTCTGCCAGCACTCTCTTAACAGGATCCTACACATTTAATAATCAGTGTAACATGATGTAGACTTGTGCAAACTTCCCAAAACAACATATCAGAGTGGCCCGAGTATCTTTATCTTCCCGCCTCTGTTTTCTAGCATCCACGTATACAACCCAAGTTTATCGAATCCAATTGACTTACCAGCCCCGTTTAGTCAAAACAGGGTGAATACAACTTATTGGAGCGATTAAATCTCTCCGTGAACCTTCGAAACGAAATTAGAAAATCTCGTCTTTTCCTATTTCGCTTTGAATCAACCATCTAGCACAATCCATCCCAAGTTGATCGAATATAACACCCCTACATGTCCTGTTCTGGCTTAAGAAATCAACCCCAAAAGAATCAGCGATTGAGTCTCTTCCTTGCATGCCTAAAACTCCAACCCTAATCTGCAGCCATTTTTCCCGCCAAAATACAGTTTTGAAATGTTGAAGATGAAGTTTCCTTATCCTGCTCTGGGGTGCGAATAGCAGACGGGTGCTGAGGACAAATTTGGGTGCTGAGGATGAATTTTGGCTACGCATAACCTTGGGTGCCCCTTAGCCAAATCTGGGGTCCGTATAGCAAATGTCCTCCAGGGGTCCAAATAGCACTTTTTGAGGAACTTTTTCCACACAAGTGTATTTCTCCAAAAACACCTACACAAACATAAAAACACCATAATAAGTACAAAATCAAGCACTAGTAATAGAGACACTGAGGACAATTCAAACACAAAAATGCGTCTATCAGGCATCCGTGGTGTGAAAGCAGCCAGACACATAGTAGATCCTGAAACATTACAAACAGAGTTTCCAAAGGATGGGTTAATTGATTCTTCCAGCTTGATTGGATTCTCTTCTTCACCGAAACGATCAAGGTTGATATATGTATTGCTACAATTATCAAAATCAATGTTTTCACATAGAAGACCAACACTTGATTTCCTGTCTTCATGGGAATCATAGATCTCAGACATCTCATCAAGTGTTACAGCAAGACCTTTGTTCCCAGTGTATTTTCTACGATTTGGGCACTCGTTTGCTAAATGACCAAAACCTTTATACTTAAAGCACTGTGGCATATCCTCGTCATCAGCCTCGTCAGCATCCTTGTTTTTAGGAGGGACGCGATTGTGAGGTTTATCTGATGACCTAGGTTTGTCTCTTAAAAACCGTTTACTTCTCTTCAATAGAAGATCCCTAAACTGTCTTGTGATCAAGGAGACTGATTTGTCAAGATCTTCATCCGAAAAATCACCCTCAGACTGATCATCCTCAGAGACACATACACTTTTACTTTTATCAAGTAACTTAGTGTTCTTATGTGCTTTAAGGGCAACATCCTTTCCGATTTTGGATGTATGCTCATGATCAAATATCTTTAGATTTCCAACCAATGTATTTCTGGAAAGATTATCAAGGTTATTTCCCTCAACGATGGCATGCTTTTTAGACTCGTATCTAGATGGAAGCGATCTGAGAATTTTCATCACAATGTCCTTTTCAGGAATAGTCTTACCCAATGCAAAAGATGCATTAACAATTTCAGACACTCTGTGATTAAACTCATCAAATGTATTTTCATCTACCATACGAAGGTTCTCCCAATCGGAATTAAGGTTTTGAATCCTAGCTTCATTTTCACTGGTATTACCTTCAAATAAGGTTTCTAAGATATCCCACGCATCTTTAGACCTAGTGCAGTTTGAGACATGGTGCTGAAGATTTTGGGTAATGGCATGTATGATGGCATTCAAACCATCGGAATTTTTCTTTGCAGCAAGTATCTCGGCAGGATTATATTCGACAATATTCTTGGGAACGTTTACATCTCCAACTGCCACAACGGGAGCATCATAGCCATTAACAACATGTACCCATGATTGAAAATCACGCGCTTGAAGAAAAGATCGCATAACAATTTTCCACCATAAGTAATTAGAGCCATCGAAAACTGGTGGTACGTTAATAGAGATAACACCTCTGTCCATAGTTTCAGATCACTACAAACACAGACTTGTAAGGTCTTGAACGTGTTTGCCTTCTCTGATACCAATTGAAAAATCGGGGGTCTAACAACACCACCCAATATTTCTCTTAGCAATCTGTATGGACAAAATCGAATATACGTTTAAGAGAATCAACAAGACTCAATCAATTAAAGTATATCAACGACTTTATATCTCTCTTCTTGATTTGATTTACTCAAGCAAGAACTGCGAGTTCTGATCAAATACAAGGAATAACTTGGATGGTACCAAAGACCAATATCCAAGGATCAATCAATGACAATCAATAACCAAAGGTTGGATTACTCTAATTGATGATCTAACACACAACATGTATTATTTCAATTATATAGATAAAGCAATATAATGCAGAAATTGAAATAACATAGACACCAAAAATTTGTTAACAAGGAAACCGCAAATGCAGAAAAACCTCGGGACCTTATCCAGATTGAACACACACTGTATTAAGCCGCTACAGACACTAGCCTACCCCAATCTAACTTCGGACTGGACTATAGTTGAACCCCAATCAGTCTCCCACTAATCCAAGGTACAGTTGTACTCCCTACGCCTCTGATTCCAGCAGGATACTACACACTTGATTCCCTTAGCTGATCTCACCCACAACTAAGAGTTGCTACGACCCAAAATCGCAGGCTTTGACAATAAACAAATCTTTATCACACAGACAAGCCTATCAAAGGATCAATCTGTCTCCCACAGATAAATCCTAAAGGTTTTGTTCCATCTTTTGATAATAATCAAGGTGAACAGGAACCAATTGATAATCCGTTCTTATATTCCCGAAGAATATCCTAGAGTTATCAATCACCTCACAACAATATTAATCGTATGGTAGAGAAACAAGATGTTGCAGAATCACAAACAGTGAGACGGAGATGTTTGTGATTAGTTTTTATATCTTGCCTATCGGAGATATCAATCTCAATCCAATCAATCTGATTGTACTTTTACGATAGAAGATGCAAGATCAGATCATACAACTACGATAAAAGTAGTATCGGTTTGGCTTCACAATCCCAATGAAGTCTTTAAGTCGTTAACCTGGTTTTTAGAAGAAGAAAACCAAAGGTTAAAGGAGAAACGACTCTAGCACGCAAACTAGTATCACATGTAAGGTGTGGGGATTAGTTTTGCACAATACTAGATGTCTCCTTTATATAGTCTTTCAAATCAGGGTTTGTAATTAAGTTACCTTGGTAACAAAGAAATCAATATCTACCGTTAGATGAAAACCTGACTTAGATTCAAGATAATATTTCTCAACCGTTAGATCGAAAACTTAGCTTGTTACATACACTTGACATTGCACGCTTCTACGTTTGTTAACCATACCCAAATGTATGTACTTGTTGGTTCAACAATAGTTAACCAAAAGGTTAGTCATATGATCAATTCATATCAACCATGTTCGTCTTCACCATAACCAGTTCAAATGACTTCAAATGAACTAGTTAGAGAGTTGTTCAATTGCAAGGAAATCTTATGTACTACACAAGACACAATTGAAGCAAAAATGATTTGATTCACTTGAATCGGTTCATGAACTTTTATAGCCACCGTTTGCAAAATGCATTCCTTAGTCTTTTTAAGTTTAAGTTCAGAAATCATCTTCAGATATATAACCTTCTCAAGTTCGCAGACTAGGTTCGCGGACTTAAGTTACTGGGCAGAGTTTACAAACTCCAGCAGAAATTCTTGGGAAGGAGAACTTCGCTGGTTCCCATACTGGGTTCGCGGACTGAGTTCGCAGACTTAGCTTCGTGAAAATAGTTTGTCAACTCCAGCATAAATTCTCGGGTTTGAGAACTTCGGCAGTTCGTGGACTGAGTTTGTGGACTTGGCTCACGCCATTCTTCCGGTTCTCTTGATCAACAAAGTTCGCAAACTTTGGTTCAAGGAATAGGAATTATACATAAATGTGTTTCCACAATAATGCTTATGTCCACCATTGCTTATGTAATCTAAACTCTCATTTCAATCATTGAAACATTCTTAGAGGACGTTATACAGTTGTTACACCATTTCTCGTCAAGGCAATTTTCAAAATGATTGAAACATATCATGACTTTTGTCACATGGTAAAGATAAAATTGATTGAAGCGAAAAGATTACCAACACATATTCCAAGATATAGATAGGCGAGGTATACTCGGCTCGAAATACCAAATGTGTATAATCCAAGTCTATATATATAGCATACGACTTCTTGTCTCAAAGAGTATGAGATATATTAGATAGACTTTTGAGTGACAGATAAGTTCAATTCTTCACATACCTTTTTGTCGAGAAGTTCCACCGGTTCCTTGAGTAGTTCTTCTACTTGTATGATGAATCGCCATGAAGTCCTTGAGCTCAACTACACCATCCTAGTCCGAGACTTAGCTATAATAGACTAGAAATCAAGACTTATAGTTTTCATCACTAACATTGACAAACATGCTTGAGATAGCAACGCATGCGAGTTCGACCGAGCAATGCTCTAACATCTCTATTAAGTACCACCGGTCATCGATGGCTCTAATTACTTATGGTGGAAAATTACTATGCAAGCTTTTTTTCAAGCGCGTGATTTTCAATCATGGGTATATGTTGTTAATGGCTATGATGCTCCCGTTGTTGCAGTAGGTAACGTTAATGTTCTAAAAAATATTGGCGAATACGATGCTGCTGAGATACTTGCTGCAAAGCAAAACTCCGTCGGTTTGATCCATCATACATGCCATTACCCCAAATCTTCAGCATCATGTGTAAAACTGCACTAGGTCTAAAGATGCGTGGGATATCTTAGAAACCGTATTCGAAGGTAATACAAGTGAAAAGGAAGATAGGCTTCAAAACCTTAATTGCGATTTGGAAAACCTTCGTATGGCAGATGAAGATTCATTTTATGAGTTTAATCACAAAGTGTCTGAAATTGTTAATGCATCTTTTGCATTGGGTAAGACAATTCCTGAAAAGGACATTGTGATGAAAATTCTCAGATCACTGCCATCTAGATATGACTCTAAGAAGCATGCCATCGTTGAGGGAAATAACCTGGATAATCTCTCCAGAAATATGCTGGTTGGGAAGCTTAAGATATTTGATTACGATCGAGCATTCATCCAAATCTAAGGATGTTGCGTTCAAAGCACTAAAAGACACAAAATTACTTGATAAAAGTAAAAATGTGTATATCTATGGAGAAGATCATTCTGAGACAGATTCATCAGATGAAGATCTTGACAAATCGGACTCGATGATCACAAGACAGTTTAGAGATATTCTTTTGAAGAGAAGTGAACGGTTCTCCAGAGGTAAGGCAAAAGCATCAGTCAAACCTCATAATCGTATTTCTCCTAAAAACAGGTACACAAATGAAACTGATGACGAGGATATGCCTCAGTACTTTAAGTGTAAAGGCTTTGGTCATTTTGCTAACGAGTGCCCAAACCGTAGAAAATAGACTGGGAACAAAGGTCTGGCTGCGATACTTGATGAGATTTCTGACAATTATGATTCTGATGAAGACAAAAAATCAAGTGTTGCTCTTCTATGTGAAAATATTGATTTTGATAATTGTAGCAATACATACATCAATCTTGATAATCTTTTAGAAGAGATCCCAATCAAGATGGAAGAATCAATTGACCCTTCTTTTGAAAATCCTTTGTTTAATGTTTCAGGATCTACCTTGTGCCTAGAAGCTTGCGTTTCAAAGGCGCCTGAATCATCTTTTGCATTGAAATGCTCCTATTGTTCTCTCAAGGGACATTAGTTTTCAAAATGTTTCAAATACAAACACAATATGAGATATGTCAACAAGCTTCAACGAAGAGCAGATTGTCTAGCTACCAAGCTTAAACTAACGGAGAAAACAACTGAGGTATGTAAGATCTTATCTTCCTCGAAGAGATTGGTTTCCAAAGATAGATATAGGCCATTAGAGAAGAAAACATGGTCTAAATATACGTAAAGGAAAGGTTCCATGAATTCCAACCAAAAGGGTCATGGTGGACAAATTGTTGTTCACCACAGCACAACTTGATTTTGTTGTCTTGTGCATCTTGTCTCATGTGCCTGTTCAAAAGAGACAAGTTCCTGCACACCTCAGGCTTCAAAAAATAAATTTTTTAGTTTTGTTTTTAGCTTTGAAATTGGTTGGTTTTGGAATTCCTCCATATCACTGTTGATGTTGGAAGAGACTGTCTTGCCAAAAGAAGAGGGTTATTGTCGACAATTCCACTTTCTATAGGGTTGTGAGTTGGACGTGTACGAACCTGTTTATAGGTTTCAAAACCCTACATTCCTTTTTCCTTCCCTGATATTTTTTATATCTTAAGACTGCTTGTTGAGGTTTGATTGTGAACTCCTCTCACAAAACCGTGCTTTCATGGATACTCTAAGCACCTTGTCTTCTGATAGGAAAGATATCAATATGATTGTTAAGCCATCAATCACTAAGTAAAAAGAGAAATCTCTAGTGTCTTCAACTTTAAAAAGAAAAAGAAGGAATGTGAGGAAGCCAATAGTTGTTCCTTAAAACTCTCATAAGTTTTCTGATGTTCTTGAAGAGTTGAAGCTGGCAAGAAAAGAGATTCAGGAAATAAAGGCTTGTGTTTTAAGATCGTTGGAAATTCAGAAGACCTTGGTTCAACATCATCAGCCAAGAAGGTTTATTGATATTAACTCCTATCTTCATGAACAATATGTACCAATGGTTGTTGACGTCAAGGAGTTCGGGGACGATAAAGAATTCTTCCAAGGTGTTAATGTCTAGTAAATCTTCTAATGAGAATTTTTTCTTGTTTTTGTCTAGAAGAATAACTAGAGTTTGGAATAACCATTATTGTGAGTACACATAGCTATGTCCAACGTTTTCATCTTCATGTTTTTAGGTTTATTTATTTAAATTCTAAAAAAAAAATTTGGAAGATGATGATTGCAGTATTAATCTTTATGGTTTTATATATTGAAATATGTTGTGGGATATGTGTGTTTGCGTCCGTGAACAATTATTGTCCCATACGATGTCAAAAGTTATCTCGTTTATATGTCGATATGCATGTATTGTTAAAAGAATGAATAAACTTTTGACAAACAAAAGTTAAGCCTATTATGTCAATTATTTGATGGAATATAGGTGAATTTTTTTTTTTACAAGGATTATGTCTATTGTATATCGTTATGAAAATAATGATGGGAAATAGAATGAATCCTTGTATATTCCGCAGTATTGATCTTCTCTGATCCATATTTTATTTATATACTGTGTGGCTCCATAATTCTTCTTGTGTGAGCATTTCCAACTAAACTAATCATGGATTCGTTTGTGGTTATTTTGGTTGTGTATTCCGATTAGATTAATCATGGGTTCGCTTGTGGTTAATTTGATTGAGAATTTTTGGATAACAAAATCATTTTTTGGTTTTTGGTGTCCAAAGAAATCCTTCTTTTCTTGTAAAAGTAAGATCGCTCTTGTTGTTCTTTCGGGAATGACATCGAATGGGGGAGAGTTCTTTTTAACTTGCGCTTAATTTCCATATCTTTGTGGGGAGTGCGGCTGTGGAATATTTGAGGAGTTATCTTGTATCTTTATAAACTCCGTGATGAATGCATTTAGCTTCGGCTTTATGATTCACTCAAAACAAAGTTGATATGTAATTTTCTTTGATTTGAAGTGTCTCCATGAGAATTTCATTAGGATCTCGTTTTCGTACCTTTGCCAATTTTATTGACAAAAAGGGGAAGAATTAATATGTAGTTCACACTACAAATACATATGGTTTACGTGTTTTACGGATCATTATGTAAGGGGGAGTGGTTTTCATGTTGAGACGAAGTATTGACTAAGGGGGAGTGATACATATCACTATAGTATTGTTGTCGAAGTTGTGATGTGAGAACTTTGATGTTGTGTAATAATACTATGACACTGTATAACAATGATCGAGATCTTTTGTTTTCTCAATGTTATGGCTACGGAACTTCAACAACGATGATGTTAAACTTAAAACCTTTAGAATCATGGGAGTACTTGGAAGTGATGAAGATTTCGAGTAATGTTGAAGCACCAAGGAGATCAAGCATGTGGACAAGAAGCTACAAAGTTTTTATCTATTTTGTAATCCATATGTATTGATAGTTTTGCCACTAAAATTGACAAAGTGGGAGATTGTTAGAGCATTTGTCAGACGAACTCGCATGCGTTGCTATCTCAAGCATGTTTTTCAATATTAGTGATAAAAACAATATGTCTTGATTTCTAGTTTACTTATGACTAAGTCTCGGTCTAGGATAATCAAGTGTATTTGAATCTCCAGACTCCATGGCGATCATCTTACGAAGACGAAGAACTACTCGAGGAACCGGCTGAACTTAATCCGACTAAAAGTTATGTGGAGACAAAGTCGTTTAAGTATGATAGTTTTCATACATACACATTTGCTATTTCGAGCCGAGTTTACTCGCCTATCTTTTTCTCGAAATATGTGTTGGTAAGCTTTCTCTTAAACCATTTTCATCTTTACCCATGAAGAAAGTCATGATGACGTTTCAATCTTGAAAATAGATTTGATGACGATAGTCGTTAATAACGACTGTTATAACAATATAGAAGAATGTTTCAATGATTGAAATGTATAGTTGAGATTACCATCTATGGATATAAGCATATATAGTGTGTTCGCACATTAGTGTATAAATCCATGTACTGGAAGCCAAGTGTGTGCATATGTGTGCATGCGGTATTGGTGAAAGAGACAGGTTTAGTACGCGTACCCACGGAAGTTTTCATACCGAAAATTTCTGCTTGAGTTTCTAAGTTTGCAAACTAGTAAACCAGTCACCTTAGGTACTCGTACCCATATGCGTACCCACGGAATTTTTCGAACCGAAAATTTCTTTTGAGTTGATAAACTCAAATCCGGTAGCTAAGGTACGCATACCCGTACACGTACTCAAGCTGGTGATATCTCAAATCGGTAGTTCATGAACTTAAAACAATAAATTATAAGGAATGCAATCTTTTCAAACCGTGGCTATATTGTTCATGAATTAATTCAAGTGGATCAAACTGATTTTGTTTCAATTGTGTCTATGAATAAAGACCTAAGCAATTGAACAACTCTTCAACTAGTACTTATGAGTCATTTGAACTAGTTATGAGAAAGATGAATACCGTTAATATGAAAGTTCTCATATGTATAACCATTGGTTAACTATTTGTGAACCAACTAAATGTACACGTTTAGGTACGGTTACTCAAACCTAAATGAATACATTTCATTTGTGTGTGTGACAAGCTAAGTTTTGATCTAACGGTTGAAATATATTAGCTTGGTTGAATCAGGTTTTTCATCTAACGGGGAATATTGAATGCTTTGTTAAGGTAACTTAGATTGCAAACCCTGATTTGAAAACTATATAAAGGAGAGATCTAGCATCTGGAAAAACCAATCCCCACACCTCCTGTGTGATACTAGTTGGTTTGCTAGAGTCGATTCTCCTTTAACCTTAGGTTTCTTCTCGAGACCTTGTAGGTTAACGACTGAAAGACTTCATTGGGATTGTGAATCCAGACGAAACTACTTTTCTTGTAGTTGAGCGATCTGATCTTGCAATTTTCTATCGTACGATTTCAATTAAATAATTGGCTTGAAATTATATCTCCTATAAGGCAAGTTAAAAAGAAATCACAAACATCTTCGTCTCATCATTTTTGATTCCACAATATCTAGTTTCGCTAACATACGATTTAGATTATTGTGAGGTGATTGATAATACTAGGCTGTTCTTCGGGAATATAAGACCGGTTTATCAATTAGTTCCTGTTCACCTTGATTTATCAAAAGACGGAACAAAAACTCTTGGGTATTTCTGTGGGAGACAGATTTATTCAATCTATAGACATTTATGTGTGAGAAAAATTTGTTTATCAAGTTTTCGACTTTGGGTTGTAGCAACTCTTGGTTTTGGAGGAGATCAACTAAGGGAATCAAGTGCGTAGTATCCTGCTGGGATCAGAGACGTAAGGAACGCAACTGTACCTTGAATCATTGTGAGATTGATTAGAGTTCAACTACAGTCCACTACGAAGTTATTTTGTAGTAGGATAGTGTATGTAACAGCTTAATACAGTGTGGTGTTCAATCTGGACTAGGTCCCGGTGTTCTTCTGCATTTGCGATTTCCTTGTTAACAAAATTTCTGGTGTCTGTGTTATTCTATTCCGCATTATATGTTGTTATATAATTGAAATATCACAGGTTGTGTGTTGTATCGATCAATTGCGAAATCCAACTTTTGGTTGTTGCTTGGAAATTGATTGATTCTTGGATATTGGTCTTTGGTACCATCCAAGTTTATATCTTTTGTATTTAATCAAGACTCGTAGATTTGCTTGAGTAATAATTAAATCAAGAGATATCGAATATAAAACTCTTTGATATACTTTTCTATTAATTGAGTCTAACTGTCTAGTTGATTCTCATAAAAGTATATTGGAGTTAGTCCATACTGATTGCTAATCAAAGTATTGGGTGAGGTTGTTAGACCCCCGCTTTTTCAATTGGTATCAGAGCAGGCAAACACGTTCAAGACCTCAAAAGTCTGTATTTGTAATGATCTGACTCTATGGACAGAGGTGTTATCTCTATTAACGTACCACCAATCATCGATGTCTCTAATTACTTATGGTGGAAAATTGTTATGCGAGCATTTCTTCAAGCGCGTGATTTTCAATCATGGGTATATGTTGTTAATGGCTATAATGCTCCCGTTGTTGCAGTAGGTAACATTAATGTTCCAAAAAATATTGGCGAATACGATGCTGCTGAGATACTTGTTGCAAAGCAAAACTCCGACGGTTTGAATGCCATCATACATGTCATTACCCCAAATATTCAGCACCATGTGTCAAACTTAACTAGGTCTAAAGATGCGTGGGATATCTTAGAAACCGTATTCGAAGGTAATACCAGTGAAAAGGAAGCTAGGATTCAAAACCTTAATTCCAATTGGGAAAACCTTCGTATGGCATATGAAGATTCATTTGATGAGTTTAATCACAAAGTGTCTGAAACTGTTAATTCATCTTTTGCATTGGGTAAGACTATTCCTGAAAAGGACATTGTGATGAAAATTCTCAGATCACTGCCATCTAGATACGACTCCAAGAAGCATGCCATCGTTTATGGAAATAACCTGGATAATCTCTCCAGAAATACGCTGGTTGGGAATCTTAAGATATTTGATCACGATCGAGCATTCATCCGAATTTAAGGATGTTGCGTTCAAAGCACTAAAATACACAAAATTACTTGATAAAAGTAAAAAATGTGTATATCTCTGGAGAAGATAGTTCCGAGACAGATTCATCAGATGAAGATCTTGAAAAATCGGTCTCGATGATCACAAGACAGTTTAGAGATCTTATATTCAAGAGAAGTAAGCGGTTCTCCAGAGATAAGGCAAAAGCATCAGTCAAACCTCATAATTGTATTCCTCCTAACAGGGACACAGATGAAACTGATGACGAGGATATGCCTTTGTGCTTTAAGTGTAAAGGTTTTTGTCATTTTGCTAACGAGTGCCCAAACCATAGAAAATACACTTGGAACAAAGGTCTTGCTGCGATACTTGATGAGATGTCTGACAATTATGATTCTGATGAAGATAAAAAATCAAGTGTTGCTCTTCTATGTGAAATATTGATATTGATAATTGTATAAATACATACATCAATCTTAATAATCTTTTAGAAGAGAGCCCAATCAAGATGGAAGAATCAATTGACCCTTCTTTTGGAAACCCTTTGTTTAATGTTTCAGGATCTACCTTGTGCCTAGTAGCTTGCGTTTCAAAGGCGCCTGAATCATCTTTTGCGTTGACATGATCCTATTTTTCTCTCAAGGGACATGAGTTTTAAAAGTGTTTCAAATACAAACACAAGATGAGATATGTCAACAAGCTTCAACGAAGAGCAGATCGTCTAACTACCAAGCTTAAACTAGCGGAGAAAACAGCTGAGGTATGTAAGATCTTATCTTCCTCGAAGAGATTGGTTTCCAAAGATTGATATAGGCCATTAGAGAAGAAAACATGGTCTAAACCTACGGAAAGGCAGGGTTCCATGAATTCCAATCAAAAGGGTCATGGTGGACAAATTGTTGTTCACCACAGCACAACTTGATTGTGTTGTCTTGTGCATCTTGTCTCATGTGCCTGTTGAAAAGAGACATGATCTTGCACACCTCAGGATTCAAAAAATAAATTTTTTAGTTTTGTTTTTAGCTTTGATATCACTGTTGATATTGGAAGAGACCGTCTTGCCAAAAGAAGAGGGTTATTGTCGACAATTCCACTTTCTATAGGGTTGTGAGTTGGACGTGTACGAACCTGTTTAAAGGTTTCAAAACCCTACATTCCTTTTTCCTTCCCTGATATTCTTTATATCTTAAGACTGCTTTTTGAGGTTTGATTGTGAACTCCTCTCACAAAACCGTGCTTTCATGGATACTCTAATCACCTTGTCTTCTGATAGGAAATATATCAATATGATTGTTAAGCCATCAATCACTAAGGAAAAAGAGAAATCTCTATTGTCTCCAACTTTAAAAATAAAAATAAGGATTGTGAGGAAGCCAAGAGTTGTTCCTTCAAACTCTCAGAAGTTTTCTGATGTTCTTGAAGAGTGTAAGCTGGCAAGAAAAGAGATTCAGGAAATAAAGGCTTGTGTTTTAAGATCGTTGGAAATTCAGAAGACCCTGGTTCGACATCATCAGCCAATAAGGTTTATTGATATTAACACCTATCTTCATGAACCATATGTACCAATTGATGTTGACGACATGGAGTTCGGGGACGATAAAAAATTCTTCAAAGGTCTTAATGTCTAGTAAATCTTCTAATGAGAATTTTATTCTTGTTTTTTCTAGAAGAATAACTAGAGTTTGGAATAGCCATTATTGTGAGTACACATAGCTATGTCCAACGTTTTCATCTTCATTTTTTTAGGTTTATTTGTTTAAATTCTAAAAAATTATTTTGGAAGATGATAATTGCAATATTAATCTTTATGGTGTTATATATTGCAATATGTTATGGGATATGTTTGTTTGCGTCCGTGAACTATTATTGTCCCGTACGATGTCAAAAGTTATCTCGTTTATATGTCGATATGCATGTATTGATAAAAGAATGAATGAACTTTTGACAAACAAAAGTTAAGCCTATTATGTCAATTCTTTGATGGAAGATAGGTTAAAATCTTTTGTTTACAAGGATTATGTCTATTGTATATCGTTATGCAAATAGTGATGGAAAATAGAATGAATCCTTGTATATTTCGCAGTATTGATCTTCCCTGATCCATATTTTATGTATACACTGTGTGGCTCCATAAGTCTTCTTGTGTGAGCATTTCCAACTAAACTAATCATAGATTCGTTTGTGATTATTTTGGTTTTGTATTCCGATTAGATTAATCATGGGTTCTCTTGTGGTTAATTTGATTGAGAATTTTTGGATAACAAAATCATTTTTTGGTTTTTGGTGTCCAAAGAAATCCTTCTTTTCTTGTAAAAGTAAGGTCGCTCTTGTTGTTCTTTCGGGAATGATATCGAATGGGGGAGAGTTCTTTTGAACTTGCGCTTAATTTCCATATCTTTGTGGGGAGTGCGGCTGTGGAATATTTGAGGAGTTACCTTGTATCTTTAAGAACTCTGTGATGAATGTATTTAGCTTCGGCTTTATGATTGCATAAAAACAAAGTTTATATGTACTTTTCTTTGATCTTGAAGTGTTTCCATGAGAATTTCATTAGGATCTTGTTTTCGGATCTGTGCTAATTTTATTGACAAAAGGAGGGAGAATTAATATGTAGTTCACACTACAAATACATATTGTTTACGTGTTTTATGGATCATTATGTAAGGGGGAGTGGTTTTCATGTTGAGACGAAGTATTGACTAAGGGGGAGTGATACATATCACCATAGTATTGTTGTCGAAGTTGTGATATGAGAACTTTGATGATGTGTAATAATACTATGACATTGTATAGAAATGATCGAGAGCTTTTGTTTTCTCATTTTTATGGCTACGGAACTTCAACAACGATGATGCTCAACTTACAACCTTTAGAATCATTGGAGTACTTGGAAGTGACGAAGATTTCGAGTAATGTTGAAGCACCAAGGAGATCAAGCATGTGGACGACAAGCTATAAAGTTTTTATCTATTTTGTAATCCATATGTATTGATAATTTTTCCACTAAAATTAACAAAGTGGGGGGATTGTTAGATCATTGATCGGTCGAACTCGCATGCATTTCTATCTCAAGCATGTTTGTCAATATTAGTGATCAAAACTATATGCCGTGATTTCTAGTCTACTTATGACTAAGTCTCGGTCTAGGATAGTCAAGTGTAGTTTAAGCTCCATACTCCATGGGGATCATCTTACGAAGACGAAGAACTACTCGAGGAACCGGTGGAACTTCATCCGACTAAAAGGTATGTGGAGACTTGAACTTATCTGTCACTCATAAGTCTATTCTATCTCCTACTCTTGATAGTTTTCATACATACACATTTGCTATTTCGAGACGAGTTTACTCGCCTATCTTTTTCTCGAAAAGCTTTTGCTTTAACCGTTTTCATCTTTACCCGTGATGAAAGTGATGATGACGTTTCAATCTTGAAAATAGCTTTGATGACAATATTCATGAATAATGATTGTTATAAAATTATAGAAGAATGTTGCAATGATTTAAATGTAGAGTTGAGATTACCATCTTTGGATATAAGCATACATAGTGTGTTCGCATGTTGGTGTATAAATCCATGTACCGGAAGCCAAGTGCGTGCATATGTGTGCATGCAGTATTGGTGAAGGAGATAAGTTGAGTATGCGTACCCACGGAAGTTTTCATACCGAAAATTTCTGCTGGAGTTTCTAAGTTTGCAAACTAGTAAACCAGTCACCTTAGGTACTCGTACTCGAATGCGTACCCACGGAAGTTTTCGAACCAAAAATTTCTGCTGAGTTTATAAACTCAAATCCGGTAGCTAAGGTATGCATACCCGTACGCGTACTCAAGCTGGTGATATCTCA
The DNA here is from genome assembly GCF_003573695.1 of Papaver somniferum. Taxonomy (NCBI): domain Eukaryota; kingdom Viridiplantae; phylum Streptophyta; class Magnoliopsida; order Ranunculales; family Papaveraceae; genus Papaver; species Papaver somniferum. Next base: position 78,871,952 of record NC_039361.1, on the reverse strand, counting down.
AATCGGTAGTTCACGAACTTAAAACAATAAAACAATCTTTGCAAACGGTGGCTATATTGTTCATGAATTGATTCAAGTGGATCAAACCGATTTTGTTTCAATTGTGTCTATGAATAAAGACATAATCAATTGACCAACTCTTAAACTACTTCTTATGAGTCATTTGAACTAGTTATGAGAAAGATGAATACTGTTAATATGAAAGTGCTCATATGGCTAACCATTGGTTAACTATTTGTGAACCAACTAAGTGTACACGTTTAGGTATGGTTACTCAAACCTAAATGAATACATTTCATTTGTGTGTGTGACAAGCTAAGTTTCGATCTAACGGTTGAAAGATATTAGCTTGGTTGAATCAGGTTTTTCATCTAATAGTGAATATTGAATGCTTTGTTACCAAGGTAACTTTGATTGCAAACCCTGATTTGAAAACTATATAAAGGAGACATCTAGCATGTGGAAAAACTAATCCCCACACCTCATGTGTGATACTAGTTGGTTTGATAGAGTCGATTCTCCTTTAACCTTAGGTTTCTTCTCGAGACCATGTAGGTTAACGGCTGAAAGACTTCATTGGGATTGTGAAGACAAACGAAACTACTTTTCTTGTAGTTGAGCGATCTGATCTTGCAATTTTCTGTCGTACGAGTTCAATTGAATAATTGGCTTGAGATTATATCTCCGATAGGGAAAGATAAAAAGAAATCACAAACATCTTCGTCTCATCGTTTGTGATTCCACAATATCTAGTTTCGCTACCATACAAATTTAGATTATTGTGAGGTGATTGATAATACTAGGATGTTCTTCGGGAATATAAGACCAGTTTATCAATTAATTCCTGTTCACCTTGATTTATCAAAATACAGAACAAAAACTCTTGGGTATTTCTTTGGGAGACAGATTTATTCAATTCTATTTACTTTTCTGTGTGAGACAGTTTTGTCTATCAAGTCTTCGACTTTGGGTCGTAACAACTCTTAGTTGTGGGTGAGATCAGCTAAGGGAATCAAGTGCGTAGTATCCTGCTGGGATCAGAGACGTAAGGAGCGCAACTGTACCTTGAATCAGTGTGGGATTGATTAGGGTTCAACTACAGTCCAGGATGAAGTTAGTTTGTAGTAGGATAATATCTGTAGCGGCTTAATACAGTGTGGTTTTCAATCTGGATTAGGTCCCGAGGTTTTTCTACATTTTCGGTTTCCTCGTTAAAAAATTTTCTGGTATTTGTGTTATTTCTATTCCGCATTATATTTTGTTATATAATTGAAATATCACAGGTTGTGTGTTGTATCGATCAATTGAGAAATCCAACCTTCGGTTGTTGATTGGAAATTGATTGATCCTTGGATATTGGTCTTTGGTACCATCCAAGTTTATATCTCTTGTATTTAATCAAGACTCGCAGATTTACTTGAGTAAGAATTAAATCAAGAGATAGAGATATCAAACTCTTTGATATACGTTTCTATTGATTGAGTCTAGCTGTCTAGTTGATTCTCATAAGAGTATATTAGAGTTAGTCCATACAGATTGTAATCGAAATATTAAAGACAAGCTAAAAATAGGAGTACTAATTAAAGGAAATTAAGATAACTTAGTGTTGGTACAACAACATCCCTCCCTGGATGAAAAATGGCTTGTCCTCAGGCCTCAAAATATGGAAAACAAAGAAGTAATTCATCTGCATCCTCCCATGTAGCTTCATCATTTGGGTGATCCATCCATTTAACTAACCATTTAGTACCAGTATAAGAACTTTTTTTGAACATCTTGCGCTCCAAAACAGCCTCTGGTTCCCACTTATCATAATCAATAACATATGGTAGAATCTGTTGAACAGAATTTGCGGATCCTAATTTCAGTTTCAACTGAGAAACATGAAAAACAGGATGAATGCGACTCTCTGCTGGAAGTTCCAATTTATAAGCCACTGATCCTATCTTCTCAAGAACACGAAAAGGGCCATAAAATTTTGGAGAAAGTTTAGAAAATGATTGGTTAGTAACAGTGCGCATTATATAAGGTTGTAGACCAAGAAAAACCCAATCTCCTATGGAAAACTCTCTTTCAGTGCGATGAGCATCATTGTATGCCTTCATTCTTGCCTGAGCATCATGGAGATGTGATTTTACTAACTTAAGCGTATGATCTCTTGCTTTAAAATTTACATCCACATCGTGTACTGAAGTTGTACCAGACAAATAAGCTGAAATTATTGGTGGTGGACGACTGTAAAGAACTTGATAGGGATTCATATTGATGGAAGAATGATGACTTGTGTTATACCACCATTCAGCCCATGGTAGCCATTTTGACCAATCATTCGGCTTCATAGCAGCAAAACACCGCAAATAACATTCTAATGTCCTATTGGTAACCTCAGTTTGACCATCACTCTGAGGGTGATATGCAGATTTTCGACATAGTTGTGTATTTTGTAGCTTGAAATAATCTTCCCAAACTTTGCTCATGAAAATGGGATCTTGATCACTTACTATACTTCTCGGCATTCCATGAAGTCGAACAATTTCTCTGACAGACACTTCTAAAATAGAGCTAGCAGAATAGGTGTGTGTAAGAGGAATAAATGTGCATACTTGGTTAGACGATCAACAAACACCAAAATTGCATTCTTGCGTTCAGAATTAGGAAAACCATCAATAAAGTCCATGGATATATCAATACATACGTTAGAAGGAATGGGAAGTGGACTCAATAATCCTGGTGGTGAAATAGCTTCAGTTTTATTTCTTTGACACACATCACAGTGAGCAATAAAATATTTGATTGCTTGCTTCATACCCTTCCAATAAAATTTGTGTTGTAGACGCTTATAAGTTCTCAAAAATCCTGAATCCCCCCTATAGGGTTTGAGTGAAACTCCTCAAGAAGTTTGGTACACCATAAAGAAGTAGGTACCACAACTATTCGTCTTTTGTAGCGCAAAACACCATCAATATATGAAAAATTGAATTTGCAAGAAGGAGAATCAATGAGTTTTTGAATTAGTATACTTAGCTCAGCATCCAGATGACATTCTTGAATTATTTCAGTGACTCCAGAGAAAACTGGTGCAGTCAAACTAAAGTGAGATCCCATGCTGCTTGACAAAGCATCAGCTGCAAGATTTTCTTTTCCCTTTCGGAAAATAATCTCATAATCATATCCCAGAAGTTTTGGTAACCATTTTTGTTGCTCCATAGAAGAGAGTTTTTGGACAAGAAAGTATTTCAGACTCCTGTGATCTGTAAGAATCTTGAAATGTCTACCAAGCAGATAAGGTCTCCATTTTTGAGCTGCAGAGACAATTGTAAGCATTTCCTTATCATAAACTGAAATATTTAAATTATTTCCTGTCAAGGGTTTGTTGTAATAAGCAACTGGTCGACTAGACTGCATTAACACAGCTCCTAACCCATTTCCAGATGCATCACACTCCAAGGAGAATTCTTTAGAAAAATCTGGAAGGATTAAAGCTTGTGTTGTAGTAAGAGCCTTTTGAAGCACTGTGAATGCAGTAGTAGCAGTATCATTCCATATAAATGCATCTTTCTTCAGTAGTTGATGCAAGGGTGCACTAAGCTTACCAAAATCCTTGAAAAATTTGCGATAATAGCCTGCTAACCCCAAAAAACCTCGTTATTCTTTAAGTGAATTTGGAAGAGGCCATGAAAGAATACTTTGAATCTTATCTTGATCAACTCAGACCCCTTCAGAAGAAATTACGTGACCCAAATACTTCACTGTATTTTGTGCAAAGGTGCATTTTGACTCTTTGACAAATAACTGGTGGAGTCTCAATAATTCAAATACCAAAGACAAATGGTGAATATGCTTAGACATGGTCTTACTGTAAATATAAAATGTCATAGAGAAATACCAGCACAAACCTGCGAAGATAAGGACGGAAAATATGATTCATCAACCCTTGAAAAATGGATGGAGCATTTAAGATACCAAACAGCATGACTAAGAATTCATAATGTCCATCATGAGTGCGAAAAGAAGTTTTTGGAATGTCTGGCTTATGCATAAGTAGTTGATGATAAGCAGATCGAAAATCTAGTTTGGTAAAAACTGTTGCACCATGCAGTTCATCCAATAACTCATCTACCATTGGTATTGAAAAACGGTCTTTGATAGTCATCTTGTTTAGAGATCTATAATCCATACACATACGCCAAGAACCATCCTTCTTGCATACCATCAGTATGGGATAGGAATAAGGGATAGAACTTGGTCTAATAGGTCCATCTTGTTGAAGTTCATGCACTATCTTCTCAATTTCGTCTTTCTTAAAATGTGGATAACGGTATGGTCTGACATTTACAGGTGCAGAATCTGGAAGTAAATTGATGTGAGGATCATGTAATCTCTCAGGAGGTAATGATGTTGGTTTTTTGAAAACATCATCATATTTAGATAGCAGATCACGCAAATCAGGTGAAATAATTGTTGCGGCATTGATTGAAGTATTTAATGCATATAATTGTAAAAATACTGCAAAAGTCTCTCTAGACAATAAATGTTGCATGGATATAGTGTCCAGAATCATAATACTGGAAGACTTATTTCCCAGTAAAACCACATCATGAACTTGAATTTGAAACTTCATCAGTAACTTCGAAAAATCCCAAGTAATAGGACCCAATGTACGTAACCATTGAACTCCTAAGACTGCATCACAACCACTGATATCAAGAAGATGAAAATCTGTAGAGAATGAATAGTCTTGAAGTTTTACTTGAATATCATGACAAGAGCCACGAGTATGTATTTGACCACCATCACCAACAGTAACTTGCAAAGCAACATCATCAGAATGGGTGTGATAACCACATTGTTTAGCTATTTTAGGATGAAGAAAGTTATGTGTGGAGCCAGAATCAATCAATATGGAAAATGGATGAGCTTTAGTGTAACCCAAAATACGCATAGTTCTGGGGAAAGAAGAACCCTTTAGTGAATTCAAAGAGATTGTTGGTTCCAAATCCTTTGAAAGAGTATTTTGAGTAAGAATAAGATCTTCAGCAGCATCTTATCTAGAATCATCATGTGTTGCATCAATGTTCTATGAATTTGGAGGAACATCCATTATTAATAGCCTAGGCTTCAAGCATAGATGAACTGGTTGATAAAGTTGGTCACAATTAAAGCAAAGACCCTTGAGGTAGAGGATTTTTCTTTAATGGTAAATTATTAGTAGCAGTAGGTGGTCGAAACTGATTTGGTCGAGAGAGTTCTTTGAAAGTTGCTAATAATACTGCTTTTTGATTTAATGCTTTTTTAAAGGAAAAAGCTAAAGTAGAATGAATGAACAGATTAATCAAGTGTGATTTAGAAAAATCCACAAAATTTAAAAGATGTTCAAAATCAGGAATATGATCTTTAGCAGTACCTTTCTGTTTAATTGTGCTAATTTCCATCTTAGCATCAATAAACTTCTCGGGGGAGAATCGATCACGCACTAGAGAGCAGAATTGTGGCCATGTTGAGTTAACAATTGTAGTTCCCTTCCAACGGAATCATGGATTAGCGTCTCCTAAAGATGAGCAGCAGCCAATGATACCTTCATATTATTAGAAATAGTATGCCAATAAAAGTATTGTTCAGCTTGAAATAACCAACCATCAGGGTCATCACCATCAAAAGAAGAAAACTTCAGGTTAACTGGTGGAGTGCGAAATGGAGTTTCAAGAATTCCACCACCATTATTATTGCTATTACGATTTGTATTGTGTTGAGAAATATCCTATGTTGATTTAAGATGAGGAAGGGGTTATTGAAGTATATCACGGAACGAAGTTTTCAGTTCTAAGCCAATAACTTTAGTTAAACTTTTTGTAATAGATTTTTCATGTTCAGATAAATCAATCTTACGATTAGCTCTATCTTCCTCACGAACTGTTTTATCTTCTGCACGAAACTTCAGAATTTGGTCATCAGCCTGTTTTTGATCAGTGGTGAGAGTTTGAACAAGTGTATGAATTTTGGTTGTGATCCCATCAAGTTTGGTTGTAACTCCAGTGATATTCTGTTGTAGGAGAGACAAATCTTCTGTGTACATCATTGAAAAGGAAAAAAAAATTGGGTAAAAACTTGGTATAGTATGAACCGGCTATATACCAGATGTTAGGGTTCTAGACCAAAACACAAGGTTTACGTAACTGAAATAGATATAGAACCAGGATAAGAAGAAGAATTAAGAGATTAAGAAGAGAAAGAGAAGACTAGAAGAGATTGAAGAAGAGTTTTCTCGTATTAATTCTTAAGTCATTACAAAGCTCAGGAGTTGTATTTATAACTCTATATATTTGCAAAGCAATTTATACTAACTATAGAATTCTAACTGGTTAAGGAATTAAAGACAAGCTAAAAATAGGAGTACTAATTAAAGGAAACTAAGCTAACTTAGTGTTGGTACCGTAACATTTAGCGATTGAATCTCATTAGAAATCAACCAAAACTCGAACCCTATTTTTCAACCTTTGCTGCAAATTTACCCGCCAAATCTGAATTTGAAATGTGAAAGAAGATGGGTGCCCCTTAGCAGAAATGGGTCCATTTAACACTTTCCCTGGGGCGACCAAAACCAATTCTTGGGTGCCTTTAGTAATTTTTATGGGTACAAATAACACTTTTTTTGGGGTGTCTCCAACATGCTTATAGGGTGCCTTTAGTACATCTTCAGGGTGCCTTTAGAAATTTTCTCAAGAGGTTCAAATACCACTTTCCGAGTAACTTTTTTCACAAAAGCTTATGGTGGGTTTGGATATAGAATTTTAAACGTACAATTTATGGGTCCAGGGGATTTGGTAGAATTACGTTTCCCTTTTTATGTTTGGTTGCCCGAATTCTTGGAATCACGCTTTCTACGGGATTTAGCTTTCCAGCAAATCCTCCATATGGAGTCCGACTCCCCCTAAATATTTGCTGAGAAACTTATCAAGGGATTTATTACTCTAAATCCCATATATATGCAATTTTAAGATTTGAGGGTAATACCAAACGGTACGAAAACTTTAATACAAGAAAACTCTATAAAACCTAGGAACTTTAACTGAGTTACCAAACACACAAGGACCATAATTTGTAATCCCATGGGATTATAAATTCCTGGAAACGGTGAATTCTGCAAACAAACCCACCATTAATTCTCCAAAAACACCTACAAAGACATAATTACCATAACAAGTACAAAAATAAGTACTAACAAAATAAATAATTGAGATCAAATCAGACACAAATATGTATATATCATCTGTGTTGATAACAAACTGATTACTGCTTAGATAGTACCTCCATTTATGAACAACCATGACAATTGCCAAAAACTCATTTTCGTATGTGGATAAGGCTAAAGCTTTTGGTCCTAATGCTTTACTGAGGAAAGAAATTGGTTTAGCCTCATGCATAAGTATAACACCAACACCTCTTGAACATGCATCAGTCTCCAAGGTGAAAGTTTTGTTGAAATCAGGTAAGACCAAAACTGGAGTTGAAGTCCTAGCAGATTTGATTGTAGAGAAAGGTGTTGTGTCATCATCAGTTCAATAGAAGGAATCTTTCTTCAACATGTATGTTAGAGGCTTACAAATATTTCCATATCCTTGAATGAATTTCCTATAATATCTTGTAAGTCCCGAGAAACCTCGAAGTTGCATTAATATCTTTAGTTGAGGACAACTTACCACAACAACAACCTTATCAAGATATGCAGATACACCATCTCCAGTGATTAGGTGGCCCAGGTATTCTATCCGAGGTTAAGAAAATGTCCACTTGGACAGCTTAGAAAACAAGAAATATTGGCGAAGCAAAGACAAAACCAAATTAAGATGCTTCAGATAATCTGCAACGTATGAGCTATAAAAAAATATCGTTAAAAACCACAAGAACAAACTTTCAGAGAAATAACTTCATTCATAAGCGCCTGGAAAGTTGCAGGTGCATTAGTAATGCCAAATGGCATTTCACGAAACTCGTAGTAGCCATGATGAGTGTGAATATATGGTATATGGACCAAAATTTGATAATAGCCAAAGCGTAAGTATATCTTAGTAAAGATAGTTGAACCATGCAATTCATGTAACAATTCATCAATAAAAGGGATAGGAAACTTATCCTTGACATTCATGTCATTGAGCTTGCGATAATCAACAAAAAATCTCCATATACTATCCTTTTTTTTAACAAAAAGTATCGGAGAAGCGAAAAGGTTATGACTCTATTATACTAACCCTGCATAAATCATGTCTTGCTCTATCTTCTCAACCATAGATTTATGAATATACGTGTATTTATAAGGTCTCTGTCAGGTATGAGTAGAATTAGGTATTAGTAGAATTTTATAGTCCAATATTCTGGAAGGTGATAATTTGGTAGGTTCAGCAAAAACATCCGAGAATGAGTCAAATAAGGTAGAAATTTCACTTGGAATTCGAAGTATTAGAGTGGTCGTCACATTAAAAATTGACCAATCGATGCAGATGTTTTACTCTTAATGAATTTCTCAAAAACAATTCCACTAATAAGACTGAGAAAGGGTTTAGAAGAGATTCCCTGTAATATTATCTGACACCTTTTATGCACAAATTAAATTCTGAACTGAGAAAAGTTAAAAAGTATATCACCGAGTTGGCGTAACCAATCATCTCAAAGTACTATGTCGTTGCCTCCAAGAGGAAGGACTCTTAGGTCATCTTAGAATTGAAATCCTTGCATGTCCCAATGAAGGTCCTCACATAACCCTTTGATAATAATGTTGTCTCTATTGGCAATGGTAACAAACATATGACATGTTGGAGATACACGAAGACCAAGTTTGTCAGTAATGTGAGAGTCAATAAAACTATGATTACTTCATGTGTCTATCAATACCGTAATTGGGTGATTATTGATATGGCCAGAAATACGAATAATGTCATGGGCATGGTTTCCTTTTAGGGCTTGTAATGGTATCTCCATAGTAGTATCAGTACTAGAAGAAGAGTCCGTCAGAGCCTCATCTTATGAAAGTTCACGATGAGCACTTACATCTTCACCAGTAGCAATGAGCATAAAAATTTGTTGAGATTTTCATATGTGGTTACGTTTGTAGAACTCCTCACAATTATAAAATAGAACTTTATCCCTGCGAAATTTAATTTGTTGAAGGATGAGCTTCCTGATTGGTGAAGGTGGTGACTCTGACTTAATGGGTGTGGTGGGATGAGTAACAATCGGGGTGGTAGAAGAAGTAGATGGTTTATTGAAAATATAAGAGGAAGAAAATAATGGTTTGACTGTGGAAGAATTGTGAGGAATAAAAATAGGTGATGGATAAAAAAGTCGAACAGAAGATTTTACTAGCTTCACAGGTTTAACAATCGAGGCCCGTTGCATCTTGTCTAAATATAAAGATCGAGAAGTATCTTCAGGTTGAGACATTTGCACAGTAGTACGTATCTCATCCTTTAACCCACTAATAAAACTGAGTATATAAAAACTCCCAGCCAGAGTGAAATTATTAGCTACTATATATGATTTAAAGTGCTCAAATCGATCATAGTATTCTGCTACAGTAGTATTTTGAGATAACTTGTTAAAAATATCAGCGTAATTATCATTTGCGACATCCTCAAATCTAATACACTGATCATAAACAAAAGTATCCCAAAACATACCATCTTTACCTTGCTGATAATTTAAAAACCATGGATCAACTTTAGAATCAAAATGAATGGCGGCCATGTCAATGCGGTCTGAATCAACAAAATTATATAACAAAAAATACCTTTCACACTTTTGAACCCAACCCCGTGGATTGGTTGCTTCAAATCTTTGGAAATCGACCTTGGAGGTACGAGAGAACTTACCAGGAGAATAATTTTTGACAAGATCAAGAAACCCATTCATCATTTGATTGGAATCATTCTTAGAGTCGGAAACTAAACTGAGATCTATGGTTTAATTAGAGGCTTCACTCTCAAACGTTGGAGTAACACCCATGTCTTTAAAAAGAAGAGCAAAATTAGCATTCGTACGAGATTCAGCAGCGGCACGAGCAGATGATTCATCATCTAATCGTTTTTTAAGAGCAGAGATTTCACTGGAGTTGGCCTGAGAATTTCATGAACATATTTAACTGTTAGTTTCTCACCTAACGTCATTGATACAGGTATCATAAGTGAATTTGATACTAATTATACTGTATTAGTACAAGAATTAGATGAACGAATAGTAGCAAGCTACCTTCTTGTTCTTCATATAAGTTTTAATATATGAGACCGAATAAGAAGAAGAATAAGGAATTATGATAATAGATGTTTGATCTGGACCGTAGGCTTAATGGTGTTATTAAAGTCGTTAGATTCTAAACCAACTTCAGGCTTCAGCAGTACAATTGTACACTTAATATTTTTATTTTATATTTATAAAATTAATTAAAATCTGATCGTAAATAGACATTTCAGGACAACGTGAAGTCCAAGTACCAAATATTAATTTAGACAAAATATTATACCGATTATTAACATTGGACAAAATCTAAGTAGCATATGTTAATTATCCTAAAATAACAATCATCTATGATGGTACTGCTGAACCAACAAAGACTGTTATTTTTATTCTTCAAGTAATCCATAAATTTTTTTGCATCACTATAGAGACTAATAAAGGTCAGATTCTTGCTTTTCGCCCATTTGATAGCTTCTAGCACCGCCAGACACTCCGCCTCTTCTGGATTCCTTTCTACGCATTTGACTATTTTGCATACCTTATAGATGCATGCACATGTGGTCATGTTGATACCAATGCCAGTATTATTAGTATTTCCATCAAAAGACGCATCATAATAAATTAAAGTGCAATCATCACGGAGATTTTCCATAAGTACTGGATTAGGGGCACCAATCGTCTGATTATTCATAGCTCCGTTATAAGGATTAACTAACTGAAAAATATCAGAGGTCATAGAAGCTATAGTATCATTGGAAAGCCTTATGTCCAATCTAGTCGTAATAGAAGGCTGGAGTAGTTCTTTTTTTGGAAGACTTTAAAACATTTATCCCTCCATATACTCTATGTTGTAGTGAGGATTTCAATCTATGTGTTTACATCTTGACTATTATATAGCAATTTTCCAATCCAATCCTTGATGGTAGGATTAGTACCTGCATCCTGCAAAGTGATATAACCATTTGGAGTTGCAGACCAAACGAATTTTGTAAATTGACAATGTAAAACTAGATGTTCAGTGGATCCATTAACATTACACATACTACAATTGCTATCATTGTTAACGGCATACTGAGATAACCTTGCTTTCTTAGGCAGAATATTACTAATGTATTTCCATAGAAAGAGTTGAGCTTTATGTATAAGATTAGCTTTCCATAAAGCCTTAAAAATAGGATTGGGAGAAGCAGCACCATTAGAATCAACACTATTTAGAGCCCTATACGAAGATTTTACAGTGAAAAGTTCCATTTTTAGAAGAGGACCAAATCAATTTATCTTCACCAGAATATGGTATTCTAATCTGCTTAATCCTATCAACATTTTCTCTAGTAAAATAAGCATACAACATGGTATCATTCCATTGCTTAGTATCTTCATTTATAAAGTCAGAAAAAACTATATTATGATTAGGATATTAGATACAAGTCGGGGTTTAGACATTAGGTATCCAGTTATCCTCAAAAGCACTAACACTCTTGCCATTTTTAACTTCCCAAAAAGAGTTTTTTTCACAATCTTCATACCTCTACAAATGCCTTTCCACACCTAAGACGAGTCTTGGTTCTTCTTATAAAGTAAAGGATGATTATTACTAAAGTACTTGCATTTCAATATCTTAAACCATAACTCATCAGAACCATGAATTAATCGCCAATGAATTTTAGATAATAAATCCAAACTAAACCTTTTAAAATCACAGAAACCTAGACCCCCTATATGCCTATGAGTGCAAATTTTTTGCCACTGTTTCATACAAACTCCTCATTGATTCTTTTTTTCCCCACCAAAAGTCCCTTCGGTATTTTTCCATTTGGTATATGATAATGTCAGGAATCAAAAAGGAGTTCATATGATAGACAAAGGAAGACTTCAGGACATTTTGAACCATGACTGACCTACCTGCCTGAGTAAAATGTTTACCTTTCCAATTAGCTACACTGTTATCAAAGTGATCAGCTAGGTATGCAAATGATTAAATTTTATTTTTGTTAATAAAAATAGGTATACCTAAATATTTAACATAAAGTGTTAGAGCATTTCTCGGTTAAACTCACATGCGTTGCTATCTCAAGCATGTTTGTCAATGTTAGTGATCAAAACTATGAGTCTTGATTTCTAGCCTATTTAGATGTCTCGGAACTAGGACATAGATTGTGTAGTTGAGGTTTATACTTCACGGAGTTCATCTCTTGAAGACGAAGAACTACTAAGGGGAGCTTGTGGAACTTCATCGACAAAAGGTATGTTGAGACTGAAACTTATCTATCACTTGGAAAGTCTATTTTTACTCTATATCCTATATTGAGACATAAGTCGTGTTACTATATAGTTTTCTATTATACACATTTGAGATTTCGAGTTGAGTTTATCTCGCTTATATATTTCTCGAAATATGTGTTGGCAAGCTTTCTCTTCGGCCGAATTCATCTTACATTCGTGACGAAAGTCTAAATAAGATCATATCAAAATTGTCGAGTCACATCTTACATGGTTTGTGTGATACAATCATTTAGTGTTGTCTTGTAATGTTTCATTATGATTATTTCAATAACTTGAAAATAGCTTTGACGAAAAATAGTTTGTGAACAAAAACTATATAACGTCCTCTAAGAAAGTTTCAATGATTGAAATAAAGAGTTTAAAATCATGTAACCAAGTTTGCATATAAGCATAGTGTGTTAATCACATTCGTGTACAAGTCCAAAACCGGGAACCTGGAGTATGTGTACTCGTACGCATATTGGTGGTTACTGATGTCTGGGCAAGTATGCGTACACGTACGCATACCGACGGAAAGTTCACGTCCGTGAAAATCTGCTGGATTTTGGAATGTGTTGAAGTATGCGCACCCTACGCGTATTGGCGTAACTAAAATCAAGTCCGACAACTCAAGTATGCGTACCTGTTTGCGTACTTGAGTGGGTTACTTTCAAAAATCGGTTGTGTACATGAACTTAAACATTTATATAATAAGGAATGCAATCTTTGCAAACCGTGGCTATGATGTTCATGAATTGATTCGAGTGAATCAAACCGATTTTGTTTCGATTGTGTTCTTGAATAGTTCTATGAGAATATAACAATTGAACAACTCTTTAACTAGTTTCATTTGAGTCATTTGAACTACTTATGGATAAGATGAATATGGTTGATATGAGAGTTATCGTATGGATAACTTCGGTTGACCATTGTTGAGCCAACATGGGTGTACACGTTTGGGTACGGTTCATAAAACTAAATGAGGGTACATTTCATTTGTGTGTAACAAGCTAAGTTCGATCTAACAGTTGAAAGATATTAGCTTAGTTGAATTAGGTTTTTCATCTAACGGTGAATATTGAATGATTTATTACCAAGATAACTTGGATTGCAAACCCTGATTTGAAAACTATATAAAGGAGAACTCTAGCAACTGGGAAAACTAATCCCCACACTTCTGTGTTTTGCTAATTGCATAAGATAGAGTCGATTCTCCTTTAACCTTAGGTTTTCCTAAATCTCGTAGGTTAACGACTTGAAAGACTTCATTGGGATTGTAAATCCAGACCCTACTATTTCTCTTGTAGTTGCGTGTTCTGATCTTGCCCGATTCTATCATTTGATTACTATCTTCTCTAATATTTGCTCGAGATTAATTTCTCCGATAGGCAAGATAAAATGTGATCACAAACATCTTCGTCTCATCGTTTGTGATTTCACAATATCTAGTTTCGCCATCATACGATTTAGATTTTTGTGAGGTGATTGATAATACTAAGTTGTTCTTCGGGAATATAAGTCTGGTTTATCAATTGGTTCATGTTCACCTTTATTTATCAAAAAACGAAACAAAAACTCTTGGGTATTTCTGTGGAAAACAGATTTATTCAATCCTACATACTTTATGTGTGAGACAGATTTGTTTATCAAGTCTTCGACTTTGGGTCGTAGCAACTCTTGGTTGTGGGTGAAATTAACTAAGGGACTCAAGTGCGTAGTATCTTGCTGGGATCCGAGACGTAAGGAGTGCAACTGTACCTTGTCAGTGTGATATTGATTAGGGTTCAACTACAGTCCAGTCCGAAGTTCATTGGTATTAGGCTAGTGTATGTAGAGGCTTAATACAGTCTGGTATTCAATCTGGACTAGTCCCGGGGTTTTTCTGCATTTGCGGTTTCCTCTTAACAAAATTCTTGTGTCTGTGTTATTTCTTTTCCGCATTATATTTTATTATATAATTGAAATATCACAGGTTATGTGTTAAAATCAATCAATTAGAATATCCAACCTTTGGTTGTTGATTTACATTGATTGACACTTGAACATTGGTCTTTGGTACCGTTCAAGTTAACTCATCTTATATTCAATCGGGCTCGCAGATTTCTATTTGCTGATTGCGGATTGAATTAAGAGTTAGAGATATTAAACTCTTTGATATACTTTTATTAAGATTGAGCCTGACTGTCTAGTTGATTCTCTAGAAAGTGTATTGGAGTAAGTCCTCTCAGATTGCCAAACGAATTATTGGGTGTGGTTGTTATACCCCCGCTTTTTCAGTTGGTATCAGAGCAGTCAAACACGTTAAAGACCTTATAAGTCTGTGTTTGTAGCGATCTAATGATGGATAATCGTCTCTGAAAACGCTTCGCCAGAAAAGGATAAACTCAACTTCAAGCATGTTCTTGCAACCATTTCTAAGGTTGAGAATCCTGATTTAAAAAACCCCATCAATTTTATTTGTCTCAAGAAACATCTCTTGATAAGAATAATTTAGGATCTTGATTGCGAAGATCGAATCGAAAAATCTGAAGTTCAAGAATGCTCTGAAGAGGTAGCTTATCTCCAGAAGAAGTTAGATGAACAAATCCAGATCAACTATGATCTTACTGCAGAAATTGCAAAACTCAAGGATTTGAAATCAGTACAATTATCTTCAATGGGTTCAATTAACTCATGTAATTCTTCGATAAAGAATTGTCGTAAGACAGACGATAAACAAGGCCTAGGCTTTGTAAAACCTGTTTGTGCTCAGAATTCTTCGAACAAGATTAATGATGTTGGCACTTGCTTGTTTTGGGGTTCTTATAATCACTTTCAACATGCTTGTTTACCTTTTAAGAAAAGATTAAAAGTTGCGGCTAATCTTCATAAGAAAGCTATACAACTTGTGTCTTCTCTTAAAAGACAATCAATACGAAAGCCTAACTTTGTGAATAGCACTAGCATGAGAGATTTTGCTCTAAAGTCAACAACACATTTTCAATGGTTTCTTGACAGTGGATGTAGTAGGCACATGACTGGAGACCTCTCGTGGTTTATCAACATAAGCGACTTTGATGGTGGACCAGTAACTTTTGGAGATGGAAGCTGCTGCTACATAAGTAAGAAGGGGACGATCAAATTTCCCGGCGTTCCTGAAATATATGATGTCGTATTTTTTAAAGGTATGACTGCTAATCTCCTTTATATTAGTCAAATTTGTGACAAAGTCCATAAGGTTGTCTTCAATTCTAATGGATGTGACATTGCTGACAAATCTGGAAAAGTGATTTTTCAAGGATCACGTGGAAAAAATATCTGTTATCTTCTTGATACTCAGTTCAATAATTGTTGCAATTTGACTAAGGTGGAATCTACACACCTGTGGAATGAACGTTTTGGTCACATCAATTATCGTCTTCTAACTAAGATCATTAACAAAGAACTTGTTAGAGGCGTTCCCAAAATCAATGCCAAGGTTGAAGGTGTATGTGGTGCCTATCAAAAGGGTAAACAAACGAAAGTTCCACACAAATCATCTCGAAATATTCTCACCAAAGATCCACTTGATTTAATTCATATGGACCTCTTCGGCCCAATTCAACAATCTACTGTGGCTGGAAATAAATATGCTTTGGTTATGGTGGATGATTACACCAGATTCACTTGGGTGGCTTTTCTTGCTCACAAGAATGAAACTCTCAGTGAGTTCAAGATTATTGTTAATAGAATCCATAATGAACAGGGTCGCAAACTAAAGAAAAATAGGAGTGATCGTGGCATTGAATTCAAAGACACCAAAGTATTTGAATATTGTGACTCTCTGGGGATTATTCAAAAATACTCACCACCTATTACTCCACAAGCAAATGGTGTTGCAGAAAGGAAGAATAGAAACATTCAGGAAATGGCAAGGGTAATACTCCATAACAAAAACTTATCGTTAAGGGTTTGGAGTGAGGCTGTCTTTACGGCTTGTTACTTGATCAATAGTGTTTATCTACGGTCAAAGACATTAAACACTCCCTGTGAGTTGTGATAAGATAAGATACCCAACTTACACTATCTTAGAGTGTTCGACAGTAAGTGATACATTCTAAAGGACCGTGAACAGAAAGGGAAATTTGATTCAAAAAGCGATGAAGGTATTTTTCTTGGCTATGCATCTAACAGTCGTGGTTTTTGAGTATTTAATCTCAGGACCCAAGTCATGATGGAATATGCAAATGTTATCATTGATGGTTTAAGTAATTTTCATCATGATGACTCTCCTGCTGAATTGCCTCCTACCGAGACAATTGAGAAAGTCAAAGAAACGTCAGAATCAGTAGAAGTTGTTCCAACGGTTGCTGATCCGGAAGTTTCTAGTGATGAGGAGAAAAGCTCTAGTCAAGTTATTCCTGTTGAACAAGAATGTGTCCCTCCACGACATCTCTGGGTTCAAAGGAATCATGATACCAACAATATGATTGGGGGTAGGGAGTCTACTACTAAGACGAGAGGTCAACATCAAAATATCTGCAATTTTGCTTGTTATCTGTCGCAAGTAGAACCTAGGAATATTGATGAATCTCTTAGAGATCCCCATTGGGTGAATTCTATGCACGAAGAGTTAACTCGATTTCAAAGACAAGACGTATGGGAGCTCGTACATTGTCTCCCCAATATCAACATTGTTGGAACCAAATGGATATTCAAGAACAAGTCTGATGAGTTCGGCACCATTGTCAGAAACAAAGATAGACGTGTCGCTCAAGGATATTCACAGATTGAAGGAATCGACTTTGACGAAACCTTTGCTCATGTGGCACGCCTCGAGTCCATTCGGTTGTTATTAGCTCATGCTTGTTTTCTTAATGTTAAGCTGTTTCAAATGGACATAAAATCCGTTTTCCTAAATGGGAATTTAAAAGAAGAAGTCTATGTCGCTCAACCTAAGGGATTCGAAAACCCTAATTTTCCTGATCATTTCCTTAAGCTCAACAAGGCATTGTATGGATTAAAACAAGCACCTTGTGCCTGGTTCGAAAAGCTAACTACTTCTCTTCTTAGGAAAGGTTTTTCGAGAGGTGGAGCTGATAAAACCTTGTTTACCAAATAGAGTGGGAAAGATGTTTTGATTGCTCAAGTTTATGTAGATGATATTATTTATGGATCAACATCGGAGAAACTTGCAAAAGAATTTTAAGTATCTCTTGGAAAGGAGTTTGAAATGAGAAATGTTGGTGAATTAAAATTCTTTTTGGGTTTACAAATTCAACAACAAAAGGATGGAATTTACTTATCTCAAGAAAAATACGCCAAAGATCTTGTTTCAAGATTCGGCCTTGATAAGTCAACTACAAAACTGACTCCTATGCATACCACGGGTAAACTACATCGAGATAAGAAAGGTGTAAATGTGGATCAAAAACTTTATCGATCTATCATTGGAAGTCTTCTATATCTCACAGCCACAAGGCCTGGTATTGTATTTAGTGTTGGTTGTTGTGCTAGGTTTCAGGAAAATCCAAAGGAGTCTCATCTTGCAGCTACAAAGAGGATCATACGCAACATTAACCACACTGTCGGGTATGGTCTCTCTTACACTTTTGATACTAACACTGATCTAACTGCCTATTCAGATGCTGATTCGGCAGGATGCTTGGAAGGCAGAAAAAGTAATCAGGAGGTTTCTACTATGTAGGATTGAATCTTGTTGCTTGGCATGGAAAGAAACAAAATTCACAATCTCTTTCAACATGTGAAGCAGAATATATTGCTGCTGGTTCATTTTGTACTCAGCTTCTGTGGATGAAACAAATGCTTGTGTCTATAGAATTGACTCTTGAATAATGAAGATCTTTTGTGATAACTCCAGTACGATTCTCATTACTGAGAATCTTGTTGAGCACTCAAGAACCAAGCACATTGACATAAGGTACTGTTTTATTCGAGATCTTTATGAAAATGGTGTCATAAATATGGAGTTTGTGCCTTCCGAACAATAATTAGCTGATATTCTCACCAAACCATTAGACACTGCCACGTTTCAAAACTTACGGCAGTCTATTGGTGTTGTCTTGGTTCATTAGCTCTTCATAACTCTTTCCCCTTATTTTATCTCGATCTTTTGGGCAATTGAGTTTGGATTTCCATGAGTAGTGGTTCAGTTTATTTTGCATTTGTTTCTAGGTAGATGCGTTTATGTTATAGTATCCGTGTGTTTGTAGATTTCCTTTTTTTCTTGTAAAAGCAAGGTCGCATTTGTTGTTCTCTCGGGAATGACATTTTATGGGGAAGAGTTCTTTTATGAACTAGTGCTTAATCGCCATATATTTGTGGGGAGTGCGGCTGTGGAATTTTATAGGGGTTATCTTGTATCTTTATAAACTCCTTGATGAATGCATTTAGCGTCGGCTTTATGATTGCGTCTAAATTTGTTAGTCTGTTTGTTCTCTTTTGGTCATGAAGAATCTCTATGAAAATTTCATGAGGATCCCACTAGTTTTCGTACCTTTGCCAATTTTATTGACAAAAAGGGGGAGAATTAATGTGTAGTTTCATACTACAAATACATATGGTTTACGGATCATTATGTAAGGGGGAGTGTTTTTCATATTGAGATGATGTATTGACTAAGGTGGAGTAATACATATCACCGTAGTATTATTGTCAAAGTTGTGATGCAATTGAACTTTGATGATGTGTAATAATACTATGACACTGTATAACAATGATCGAGAGCATTTTTTTTCTCATTGTTATCGCTACGGATCCTCAACAATAATGATACTAAACTTACAACCTTTGGAATCATTGGAGTACTTGGAAGTGACGAAGATTTCGAGTAATATTGAAGATTCCAAGGAGATCAAGCATTTGGATGAAAAGCTACAAAGTTTTTATTTATTTTGTAATCCATATGTATTGATAGTTTTGTCACTAAAATTGACAAAGGGGGAGATTGTTAGAGTATTGCTCGGTCGAACTCGTATGCGTTGCTATCTCAAGCATGTTTGTCAATGTTAGTGACCAAAACTATGAGTCTTGATTTCTAGCCTATTTAGATGTCTCAAAACTAGGACATAGATTGTGTAGTTGAGCTTTAGAATTCACGGCGTTCATCTCTTGAAGACGAAGAACTACTAACGGGAGATTATGGAACTTCATCGACAAAAGGTATGTGGAGACTGAAACTTATCTATCACTTGTAAAGTCTATTTCTACTATATCTCCTATATTGAGACATAAGTCGTGTTAGGATACAGTTTTCTATTATACACATTTGAGATTTCGAGCTGAGTTTATCTCGCTTATATATTTCTCGAAATATGAGTTGGCAAGCTTTTGCTTCGGCCGAATTCATCTTACATTCATGATGAAAGTCCGAATAAGATCATATGGAAATTGTCGAGTCACATCTTACATGGTTTGTGTGATACAATCATTTGGTGTTGTCTTGGAATGTTTCATTATGATAATTTCAATAACTCGAAAATCGCTTTGACGAAAAATAGTTTGTGAACAACAACTATATAACGTCCTCTAAGAAAGTTTCAATGATTGAAATAAAGAGTTTAGAATCATGTAACCATGTTTCGATATAAGCATAGTGTGTTAATCACATTAGTGTACAGGTCCAAAACCGGGAACCTGAAGTATGCGTACCCGTCGCGTATTGGTGGTTACTGATGTCTGGGCAAGTATGCGTACCCGTACGCATACCGGCGGAAAGTTCACATCCCTGAAAATATGCTGGAGTTTGGAATGTGTTGAAGTAATGCGCACCCGTACGCGTACTGAGGTAACCAAACTCAAGTCCGGAAACTCAAGTATGTGTACCCGTTTGCGTACTTGAGTGGGTTACTTTCTAAAATCGATTGTGTACATGAACTTAAAAATTTATATAATATGGAATGCAATCTTTGCAAACCGTGGATATAATGTTCATGAATTGATTCGAGTGAATCAAACCGGTTTTGTTTTGTTTGTGTTCTTGTATACTTGTATGAGAATATATCAATTGAACGACTCTTTAACTAGTTTCATTTGAGTCATTTGAACTAGTTATGGATAAGATGAATATGGTTGATATGAGAGTTATCATGTGGCTAACTTCGGTTGACCATTGTTGAGCCAACATCGGTACGTTTAGGTACGGTTCATAAACCTAAATGAGGGTACATTTCATTTGTGTGTAACAAGCTAAGTTCGATCTAACGGTTGAAAGATATTAGCTTGGTTGATCAGGTTTTTCATCTGACGGTGAATATTGAATGCTTTGTTACCAAGATAACTTGGATTGCAAACCCTGATTTGAAAACTATATAAAGGAGAACTATAGAAACTGGGAAACCTAATCCACACACTTCTGTGTGTTACTAGTTGTATAAGCTAGAGTCGAATCTCCTTTAACCTTAGGTTTTCCTAAACCTTGTAGGTTAATGACTTGAAAGACTTCATTGGGATTGTAAAGCCAGACCCAACTATTTCTCTTGTAGTTGCGTGTTCTGACCTTTCCAGATTCTATTGTTTGAGTACTATCTTCTCTAAGATTCGCTCGAGATTAGTTTCTCCGATAGGCAAGATAAAATTTGATCGGAAACATCTTCGTCTCATCGTTTGTGATTCCACAATATCTAGTTGAGCCATCATACGATTTAGATTATTGTGAGGTGATTGATAATACTAAGTTGTTCTTCGGGAATATAAGTCTGGTTTATCAATTGGTTCATGTTCACCTTAATTTATCAAAAGGCAAAACAAAAACTCTTGGGTATTTCTGTGGGAAACAGATTTATTCAATCCTACAGACTTTTCTGTGTGAGACAGATTTGTTTATCAAGTCTTCGACTTTGGGTCGTAGCAACTCTTGGTTGTGGGTGAGATCAACTAAGGGAATCTAGTGCGTAGTATCCTGCTGGGATCAGAGACGTAAGAAGCGCAACTGTACCTTGAATCATTGTGAGATTGATTAGGGTTCAACTACAGTCCAGTCCGATGTTCATTGGTAGTAGGCTAGTGTCTGTAGCAGATTAATACGGTGTGGTGTTCAATCTGGACTAGGTCCCGGGGTTTTTCTGCATTTTCGGTTTCCTCGTTAACAAAATTCTGGTGTTTGTGTTATTTCTTTTCCGCATTATATTTTTTTATATAATTGAAATATCACAGGTTGTGTGTTAAGATCAATCAATTAGAATATCCAACCTTTGGTTGTTGATTTACATTGATTGACACTTGAAAATTGGTTTGGTACCGTTCAAGTTAACTCCTTTTATATTCAATCGGGCTCGCATATTTCTATTTGTTGATTGCGGATTGAATTAAGAGTTAGAGATATTAAACTCTTTGATATACTTTTATCTAGATTGAGTCTGAGTCTAGTTGATTCTCTAGAAAATGTATTGGAGTAAGTTCTCTCAGAATGCCAAACGAATTGTTGGGTGTGGTTGTTAGACCCCCGCTTTTTCATTAAGGGTTCTTTTAAGGGACACACATTTTTCTGGATGAACTTTTTCGCTGAAAGAACATCCATATTTATCAAAGTTTATCATCGATTCGGATACTAAACTAAAAACATTGATGGCCTCTACTAGATTTTATGCTTGATAGTTTGTTGCCTTAGTGAACAACAAACATTCATCAACAAATAAAAGATGAGACATACTAGGTGCCTCATCAGTGACTCTAGCACCATGGATACAATGTTGATTCTCACAATGCATTAGGTATCTAAAGAATGACTGCTTACACACGATAAAAAGGTATAGACACAATGGATCACCTTGTCTCAGACCTCTAGTTGGTCTATAACATTGCAAGGGGATCCATTCAGAAAAATAGATGTGCTAGTAGTACTGACACATAGTAAATCAAATCACACCAATGATTAGAAAAATAGACATGTCGAACTTAAGGCCATAAACATGTCGAATTTAAGGCCCATGATTCCACTCTTAGCTTTTGTCATTTTCATAGTATGAACTATTTCATGGGCAATGATAACATTGTCATGAATGTTTCTATTAGGCACATATGCTTCCTGAAAATACGAGATAATTTTTCTAAGCAAAGGCTTCATCGTGTTGACTATCAGTTTATAAATGATTTTATAATTAATATTACACACAAAAAAATTGATCTGAAGTCAACATGTGATGAAGGTTTTTTTTTAGGGATTAGAGACAAAAAAGTATGATTCATTTATTTTAAAATATGTTTATTCTGAAAGAAATCCTTAGTGATATTCCAGACATCTTGTTCAAGAAGCTCAATGTTTTCTTTATAAAAACCCGGAGAGAAACCATCCGGGCCTGGGAAGTCCAGGATTTCATTTGTTTAATTGTCTCTCTAATTTCATCAAGAGAAAATAGATCTTAACAACATAACATTATCCTCGTCAGTGATAGAAGAGGTTGTGCAATTAAAGAATTTTCTATTCCGAACTGGATTGGTAGTAGTACCAATATTATTTAAGTGATTAACCAATATATCTTCTAGTTTTTGTATGTCATTAGACCATTGGCCATTACTCAGCTGCAAGGATTCTATGTGATTAAAGTGTCTTTTCCTGTTCATAGAAGTATGATAGAAACTGATATTTCTATCATAGCATTTTATGTAATCAGTTCTAGACTTTTGCATATAGAAATCCTCCTGCACTTTCTGCCAGTGCTCAAGATCATGTTCAAATTGTTTGATTGCATCCATATTCTGGATATATTTAGGTTGATTATTCATATTATGGATATGTTCATTAAGTTGTTGAACCTTGTGATCTATATTACCAAAACGTGAAATATTCCATAATTTTAGTTCATATTTACATTTCATAGTCTATAGTCATTTGGTGTTCATTGGAGCCTCTAACATTTGTACTATAAGCACTCTTAATTAAATATTTTCAATTTGGGTCTCTACCCCAACATTTAAAGTATCTATACTATTTGAAACTATTTTGGGACTGCAGATTAGTTACCACAATAATTGGGATATGGTTTGAGCCTATAGAATAAATATGAAATACTTTAGTATTATCATAGTGATTAAGCCATAAACTATTACCCATAACTCTGTTAAGTCTAGCTCTAATGATATTGTCATCTGATTTTCTGTTAGACCATGTGTAACGTATACTAGAGAAACCCAAATTATTTAAATCAAACTAGTAATAGACTCTTGAATAAATGGAAATTCAGAAGTACCAGGCCTAGCTAGTATTGGTTGATCTCTCATGAGTGTGCATTGTAATATTCCTATTACCAATATCTTTAATGTAATTCCACTGATCCTTCCTCTCATTATAGTATATAAAACCATAGAAGGAAATATCTAGGAATTTAGGCCTACTAGCATCACAAGAGATTAATCATTTTCTTTTGTACGATGTCGCATTGGAAACCACTCTTTCATAAAGGTGCAGTACTTCCGAGATGCCAGCAGAAAAATGGCACCAAGAATTTGGATAGTTGAATCTCCTTAGATATTGATACATTTTGGATTCATTATTTTTAGTCTCACAAGAAATATCACATCCAGATTTTGAGTTCCAATTAGATTCCTAAGACAGCCTTGGTACTTAGGTTGCCATACAGATCCACAATAAAATTCTCCTAGTAGGAAAATGAGAATAAGCTGAATAAAGCTTTGATTTAACATCAGAACCAGCCTTATGGAAAATGACAGAAACACAATGATTGACTAAACTGACAACTTCAATACATCAAACAGTCTTTATATCTATCAGGAGAATCAACAAGTACAGAGTAGGAATCAATCTGGTTTCTATGCAGTTGGGAATTCTTAAGCAATCGGGTTGATCAAATATGCAATTTAGACGACTAAAATTCAAACTAGTAGGAATTCTACGTGTTTTAGTTGCAAAATCAGAAACCCTAACATTGAAATTGGTAAATAATTAAGGATAATGTAGGAAATTCCATAATTACCTTCAAAACCGTCTGAAATTATAAACGGAAAATGGGTCATTTGTCCAAATATTTTTAAAATATGGTTCTAATGGACGAATAAAAATTAGTATGGGTGAAATAGACACCAAAAAAATAGTAAGGATGAAACTGGATTCATCCTGGCTTAAACTTAAAAAAATTGCGAGGATGAAACTGGATGCATCCTGATGTAAATTAAAAATAAGAAAAAATATTTGAAAATGGGTAGGATGAAACTGTTTACATCATGACTATTTTTACATTTTTGTCCATTTAAACAGTATTAAAATCTAAATATCTTTTTCATCCAGAAATTATTGATTTTGGTCTTTTTAACCAATTTTGTGAATTATAAAACACGGATCAAGTAGCGTTTTGTTGATTTTAACTTAGGTAACAAAAAAAACGTGAATATAGAGCCACATGTGAATGGACCCTATTTCATCAATAAAATAATACTACATCAAACTCCAACAGTGACACGTGCTAAGATCTTACAAGAGAACAAAGGAGAAGGATCTGGTCTAATAAGACCGTAACATCCTATTCTCCCAATAGAGCAAGAGGAAAGCAGGCAATATAACATACCAACGTGCATCCCACATTTACATATAGCCTGACTTCAGCTGTGCCACGTGTGGCATTTAATATATGGGGTACGATGACATTTTCTTTTTTATGTGTCGGCTACGGAGTTTTGGGGGAACAAAAACATAGGTAGTTAAATACATCCAAAAATCCCATCTAATTATTACCTTACTATCACTGTCTCCATCTCTATTGCCCCATCCTTGCCCAACCGTCTTTCGTCTTCCTCTGAATCGATATCTCTATCTTGACCCCCACCCTTTCCTTCAAATATACCCTATTTTGATCGACCAGACTCGGCCTTGGGGTAATTCAGCATGTTATAGAAAAGCTTGCTGGTATTCTGGTGCTATTAGTCACAGGACTTGGACGAGTCTAACGCCACTATTCCGTGTTTAACCTGGCTACCATGCACCTTCCTTGATGCAAACTTTTCTGGTTAATGTTAAAGTTTCTTTTCCTTGAAAAAAAAAAGGACAAAATGACTAAAACTACTCAGCTGACATGGGATAAAAGACATCATATTTTTTACTTCTTAATGCTAGAATGAAAATTGAAACTAGAGTTCTTTGATTCTCCACTCCTGTTTCTAGTGGTTTTTATTTTACCGTAAAAAAAAATGATTATTATTTATTTTCAAATTTCACCACTGAAATAGTCTAGTGACTGCATATGCTCGATCGATAAAAAGCCTCAAACCTTGTCTCGGCATTGAGTTCTTTTGTTTGTAAGAATTGAGTGTTAGAAAAAACGCTTTAAAATTACCAATTTTTCCTTGGACTATGTTTTGATCCCTAAACCTATTGCCCATTAATTGTTTTTTCTTTTGAATAGATAAAACAATAGTCCCACACTGACTAAAATCTAAAGAGTTTTAGACATAAATACCATAGAATTGGCTATAAGGGCATGGCCCTTGGGTCATTAACTTTTGTGCTTGGAGGGAAGGCTTAGACTAGGGCAAGGTTGCCTTTCCCGTACACGCGGTGCTTCGCACAGAAGCACGCACGCCGCCGTCCGGTCGTTCGGGTGTGGGTGTGGGTGTGGGTTCATTAGATCCTATCTTTTTGCTGAAACTTTTGGTACGTGTTTTACACACATGTAGAAGAATCTTTTTTGTTTGTTTGCACATGTTTGTCTTGGCTTTCTTGTCTGTACGTGTTTGTCTTGCTTTCCTTGTCTGTACGTATTTGTTTTGGGTTTCTTGTCTGTACGTATTTGTTTTGGGTTTCTTGTTCGTACATGTTTGGCTTGGCTTCTTGACAACACACTGCTCTAAGCCTGACAAAAGCAACACTGTTTTTAACCCAACATTACCAGTATTTCTGTCATACGCATGGTTTGGTTGCATGCATTTTTTCCTCTCGTTTGTAACGTCTTAAACACTATATAAGGGAGGAGTCTTGAGCTCATTTGACATACCACAGAGAAACATCTCTTCTACTCTCCCTCTGTTTTTCTGTAAACATTTCTTCTACTGTTTTAAGTTCTGCCAAGCTCTAAGGGTACCCTCATTGTATGCTACATTGAGGGGTACTAACTGTAGTTGTATCCTGGAGGTGACTCGCCAACTGCTGTAGCATCTCAGAGGAGTGGCAGGCGATATTGCCTTTAGGACAGCGTAGTTTACGTGCCTCTACATTCTCTGTGCAGCAACATCAGCAACATTATTTTTAGCTAAGTATCTTCTTCTCAGTTACATTATTAGTATTTTCTCCAACAATCTAAAGGCAATATCCTCTTTACTATATTTTGTAACAACATGGGAAAGAGTACTGTAGACAAACCCCCAAAGTTTAGTGGCAAAGACTTTAAACGATGGCAGTCCAAAATGTTATTCTTCTTAAAAGACCAAAGGCTAGATGAAGTTGCCTTAGAAAGACCCTCAAGAAGGCTTCATGACCGTGGTTATGAAGATAGACTGGATAGGTGGACTAGAAAAAATTACATGTGCAAAAACCATATTGTTAACTGTCTGGATGACTCCTTGTACGACTTTTATAATGCAAAAGAGAATTTTACTGCTTTTGATTTATGGGAAGCCCTAGAAGAAAAATATCTTGCTGAAGCTGCTGGAAGCAAGAAGTTCTTGGTGGCTAGGTTCCTGGAATATAAGATGACTGATGAAAAGCCTGTTGTAGAACAATTCGTCGAACTCCAGCTACTCATCAACGAAATTCTTGCTGAAGGCATGCATATTGATGAATCTCTACAAGTATCTGCAGTGATTGAAAAGCTACCACCCTCATGGAACGAGTACAAGAGGAGGCTGCGACACAAGAATCGTGAAATCACCATGGTGGAGCTGGGGAAAAAGATCCAGGTGGAGGAACTTCTGTGCTGCAAGGACAAGAGCCTGATGCTGAGCAAAGACATGTCAAACAAAGCTCATGTCCTGGACGATAATGCTGCGTCAAAGAAAAATCACGGAGAATCCAGCAAAAATGGTAAACGTAACAAACAACGTAACTCCAAAGGTAACCATCTTAAGCCAAAGGGTGGTGTCTCCAAAAACACCATCAAAGGCGACTGCTATAACTGTGGGAAAACTGGTCATATGGCCAAAGATTGCAGGGCACCTAAAAAGACCAAAAATGATCCTAAACAGAAAAATAAGGCAAACGTAGTAGATGATTCTGGATATTTTACTGGCATGGTATCTGAAGTCAACCTTGTCTCTAATGTGACCAATGTGAGAGACTGGTGGCTTGATTCTGGAGCCACTAGGCATGTCTGTAAATTCAGAAATGCTTTCTCCTCCTATAACAAAGTAGGAGACGATGAGAAACTGTTTATGGGAAACTCTTCTACCTCTAAAGTGGCGGAAAAAGGCAAGGTTGAATTGAAACTCACTTCGGAAAAACTCTCGCATTGAATGACGTGTATCACGTCCCGGACATATGCAAGAATCTTATCTCAGAAACCATCTTACTTGGGAAAGGTTTTAAATTTGTAGCTGAGTCTAACAAGGTTGTAATCTCTAAAGGTGGTGATTTCGTAGGAAAAGGATATGTCACTGATAACATGATTAAGCTTAGTGTACTTTCTTTGAACTTGAATGATAATGCATCTTCTTCTGCTTATGTTTGTGACTCCTCACATGTTTGGCATGATAGACTAGGACATGTTAATTTCAAATCTATTGAAAGACTTGCTAAATTAGGCTGCATTCCTAAAATAAACTTTGACAGAGGTCATAAGTGTGAAATTTGTGTTGAATCTAAATATGCTAGAAAACCCTTTAACAAAAAGGTTGAACGTAGTACAACTCCCCTAGAATTAATCCACTCAGATTTGGGAGATTTGAAGTCAACACCAACTAGAGGAGGTAAAAAATGGTACATCACTTTTATAGATGATCACTCAAGATATTGTCAGGTTTATCTTCTTAGAAGTAAAGATGAAGCCTTAGACGCTTTCAAATTATATAAACTTGAAGTAGAAAACCAAAGAGGTGTCACTATTAAAACTCTTAGGTCGGACCGAGGCGGTGAGTATGTGATACCTATAGGAGAATTATGCAAACTTAATGGCATCATTCATGAAACTACTGCACCTTCTTCACCTGAGTCGAATGGAGTAGCTGAAAGGAAAAACCGAACACTCATAGATATGGTGAACGCTATGTTAGCTAGTTCAGGGCTACCTTCGAACCTGTGGGGGGAAGCAATTCTCTCTGCTTGCTATATTTTGAACCGAGTTCCATTTAAGAAATCCGACAAAACTCCATATGAGTTATGGAAAGGAAGACAACCGTCCTATGCATACTTTAAAGTGTGGGGGTGTTTGGCCAAGGTGGCCACTCCTCGTTTCAAGAAAACCAAACTAGGACCTAAAACTGTAGATTGTGTTTTCCTAGGATATCCTGAGCACACTAGTGCTTATAGGTTCATGGTAATTGGTGAGAACACCATAATGGAATCCAGAGATGCAGTGTTTTTCGAACACATTTTCCCTTTAGGGTCTGGACCTCATAAAAGGGTCCGCGATGATCTCTCAGATGTTCCTTCGACTAGTCAACCCCCGTCTCTAGATGCTAAAACCGAACCTAGAAGAAGTAAGAGGGTCAGAACCGAGAAAAGTTATGGTCCAGATTTTGTGACTCTTACGGTAGAGACTGAACCCCAAACTTATAAGGAAGCTTTGACCTCTCCGGAAGCTCCCTTCTGGGAAGAAGCTTCAATTAATGAGTGGGATTCCATTCAACAAAATGAAACTTGGGACCTTGTAGACTTACCTCCTGGTAGTAAAACCATAGGTTGCAAGTGGGTCTTCAAAAGGAAACTTAGAACAGATGGAACTATAGAAAAACACAAAGCTAGGTTGGTAGCTAAGGGGTACAGACAACAAGAAGGATTAGATTTCTTTGATACCTATTCACCGGTCACTAGAATCACTTCTATCCGGATGCTGATTGCTATTGCTTCTACTCTCACTATCTCTATCTATCTTGAGTTATAAGCTCATAGCATGAACAAGAATATAGACTGAAAGTAGTATATCTAGCTAGCAGTACAGAGTACTTGCACTAGAACTAAAGAGAATAAAAAGAAAAGAGAAACCCTAATTGTTTTTTAGTAATTAGCTGCAGTTCAGTAGCTATTCATTGAATCTACTACACACCGCTCCATATATTTATATTGGTTGTTGTAGTCATTATGTCTAGCAGAAGATCATCATCAACAAGTAGAGGTTCATCAAGAATGATCACAGAGGATGAGCTTAATGACTTACTTTTGAAGTTACAAAGATTAGTACCGGATCTTCATCGTACGAGCTCAAGGGTATAGTATTTACTTAGCTCATGCACCTAATTTTAATTATATCATATTCCTAATCCTCTCAGACTTTTACGAGTTAAAAAGTTTATGAGATAAAACGGGTTTCGCAATGCACTTGGCGTTTTTTGAAGTAAATAATTAAGTACATATTAGCATATTATTTTTTATATTTAGCATGTTAAGCAGGATTATTATTACTTAATAGGGTTTTGATGATGATATGATTTTCTTGGTTGTAGGGATCAATGTCAAAGACTTTAAAAGAGACATGCAATTATATAATGCAATTATATAAGCAGCTTACAGAAAGAAGTTGACAACCTAAGTGACAAAATATCTGAGTTGATGTCTTCAATGGAAATCACTAGTGTTGAAGCTGATGCCTTGAGAGGTTTACTTTTGCAGCAGCATTAGACCCGCATCTCTCTCATAATAAGGTTGCTAGGAGATTACCAACATAGAGATATATGTGTTTTATGAGTTTTTCTTCTTCTTTTCCTTCAGAATATATAGATTATAGTATGTTTTGAGGTTGCTAGGTTCATGGCATCCTAAAGTTGGTTAGAGCATCACCAACTTCGGTGACAGTGATATGTCTTCGAATATTTAATATTAAATGCGTTCTTAACTTCTTATTGTCTCTTTAATCTACTAGCTTAATTAGTCTAAACATAATTAGCTTTAGATTGGTCCTACACACTATTCTCTAATCGATCAGAAATATAAACGACGAAGGTTGAAGGAATGATCAACATATATGACAAAAAAAGTTAATTCGTCCAAAAGAACTTATGGCCTAAACATAACACAAAAGTCGGAAGTTAATCATTTCCTTAAATCTTAAAGTGAAACCAATATATTGGGGATGTAAATCTTATGACTTTTTTTATGTCCAACATTTCACCTAATTATCGGTTACCTACTAGGGCGACCATTTTGGAAAAGCTAAATAATCATGAACCAAGAATAATTAGCGAGCCAGAGAGCTCCTTTCTTTTATCTCTTGCGCGGCATCAATCATTGGTATCAAAGACCGAGCCATGTACAGGCTTCGGTGGCTGACCACTCTAAAGCCGAGTGATGAATTGGTCTCCGGACTCTCCACTCTCCAGTTTCCACCCTTGAAATTTCAACATTTGCATTTTTGATGCAGTAGCTAATGAAAATATACTTGAACATGTGATCTGGCAGCACAAACCCAACTGTATACACACAATCCATCGCCAGCCACGTGGACAACACATGGGATAGAAACATCAAAATATGATGCCACGCTCCAACACCTAAGAGACATGCATCATCTCCATCTACTCATTAACAGATTGATCCGACGATAGAGGACCAAGGAGCATCAGGTGAATAAACCGCCAAGGAACACCATATAAGACCTTAGATCCTACTTTACTCTATCTCGAGAAGGATCCAAGATCAAGGGTGTGGATAAATCTGACTAATAAAGATGAGACAACAGCAGCAGACAGCTGTCTGACGCGTGCGGACTGCTCAGCCACACGCATTAAATGCTACGAACATATGATACGTGTCAACTATCCTATGAAGGAGAAAGAGGCGACCAATCGCTACACTATATTACCGTTAAAGGCATCGGGAAGCTACGAAGGTATCATCGGGATCAGCACATAAATCAAGACGATAAGAAATAGTTGTTCCTAAAAGTAGGCCTTACACAAGGAACCTATAGATACCCGACTCCACTAAGAGAGAAGGGGTCGACCATTTTTAGGAAGAAAGAATTATAGTTCAGGAGAGAGAAATTTTAAGAGTAAGTATGAGTTTTGTCTACAACCCTTCTAGCATCGTTCGCTACTCAGAGTCACTCGACTATCCATTGTAACCTCATATAATACATAGTGAAAAACCAACCTCCGTGAACGTAGGCCTTAGTGTTGAACCACGTAAATCATTGTCTTATTTACATTCCGCATTTATAATCTTGTAGTTTATTCATTATGCAACGTTTAACTCATCATAAACTCTTCTATGATGTAGAACGAGGACGAGTCCGAAGACTCAGATCCCCCCATATAATAATTACATGTTGTTTTACACGTATTTCAACCATTCCATTGACTTCACTCGTATTGCGAATATTGTTTGTGGATACGATGATACCATCGTTATTTCCGTATTCACAATCTGGCGCTAGAAACAGGGACTTTCGTCCCGGTAAAAGATTTATCTTTCCCTGTGACTTTGCTCTTTGGTCACTCAGTGCTATTCCAAAAATAATAGTGTTTTGGGTAACAAATCATTGAAAACTATTTAGATCTGTGCTTTTTCTTACAAAAACTTTTCAGATCTGCGTTTTTTCTTGCAAAGACCCTTTAGATCTATGTTTTTTCTTAAAAAAACTGTTAAAATTATGTTTTCTTTTCCTATAAATGCTTTCCAGATCCATGTTCTTTCTTGCAAAAACCTTTCGGATCTGTTTTTCTCCTTCTTTTTGGATCTCTGTTCTTCTTTTTGAAGATCCTCGAATCTCTAAAAAACTTGACGATTTTGTTCAAAACTTTGAAAATCAGTATTTTTCCTTTTCAAGGGTACTCGGATCAGCGTTTTTTCCCATATCTCCTGAATACGATTATGACTAACAAAACTCCCTAGATTTGTTCTTCCTGCCAAACTTTCTACTTTTGCAGATCATGGGTAAATCGAAAGATGTTGGAAAAGCTAAGGCATCGTCAAAAGAAACACCAAAGACCACACCGATTGTAACACGCAATAAGCAAAAGGGTGAAAAACTGAAAGCGGCAAACCAAAGGCAAGATCTAGCGGAAATCACATCACCACCGGATGCCAATGCAATAGCAGCGAAGGCAGCAGCAACCACCCGTGCCCATGAGCAGCGAAAAGGATTTGCGGAATCAACGATGCAGCAACCAGCCTACGGTATGCCACCGAAGAATGACCAAAACCAAGCTCGGCTAACCACCCATCCCTTACTGACGATGAACCAACCAGCACCCCCACATGTATAACTACAAGTTGTGATCAACGACCTGCCAATCCCTCTAATTCATACAATAGATGAAGATCATACTGTGGACGCCGGAGGGCAAGTGCGGATCGGAACTCAAAACCAAGGATCGAATCGTTCCCCCCAATTAATGGTAGAACTCGAGGAATTGGAGAAGAACTAGAGGGTATATGGAGATGAAGTGGCGTTGCTATCCCGAGAGAATCAAGAACTCAAGGATAAGATCGCCCAAAGCACGAGAGCGGATCACCAGCATGATGAAGCGAATTCCAAAGCATCTGAGCCAAATCATGACCGAAGGATGATCCTAACGAACGCTAACAATACCGAACCTTTGAATCACCGTACCGCAGGAGGAAACAAGTCAGACGATCTTGATTATAGGCCCGAGGACTCAGACTATTTTGATAGTGATACCCGAATATCAAGACGATCGGCCTTAATAGACGAGCATTTCCTCGCAATGGAGAATCTTCCTGCAGAAATGATGTCAGAAATCAAGTAATTGAAGACGAGGCAAGGAGAAGGAAGATTGGAAGTGGTGATGAGAGAAGCCGCCACTACACCGCTGACTGCGCATATGGAAAGAGCCTCCATCCCCCAAAAGTATCCCTTACCAGCGTTTGAGTGTCGCGACGGATCCAGCGACCCCGCAGCTCATCTTCGATACTACAACCGAACCCTGGCCCGATGGGACCAAGACGATGTAGTCCTTTGCAGATATTTCCCGTCAAGCTTGAAAGGATCCGTATTATCCTGGTTTTACAACCTACCACTTAACTCCATCGACTCCTACAGCCAGCTCACTGAGAAATTCCTGAGAACGTACATGTACAACAAAATCGTCAACGCAGGAATGGACAAACTCTTCTCGTTAGCGGTTACCTACAAAGAAACGATCATAGAGTATACCGATAGATGGCACAAGATCTGTCAAGCAATAGGAAATGTAGACCCTGTGGTTAGCATCAATTGCTACAAGAGGGGGATGGATAGGATGAGCTTGTTATTCGTTG
Organism: Papaver somniferum; assembly: GCF_003573695.1. Taxonomy (NCBI): domain Eukaryota; kingdom Viridiplantae; phylum Streptophyta; class Magnoliopsida; order Ranunculales; family Papaveraceae; genus Papaver; species Papaver somniferum. The sequence goes on along the minus strand of NC_039361.1, from coordinate 78,838,174 downwards.
AGATTCATGGAAGCATTCCCACGACCGAAGGGTATCTTCGAGTAATCATTGAAAAGCACGCCAGGCTAGAGGAAATACAAGTGCAAAAATCTCATCGTGCGAACTCGGTAGAACAAACCAGCTGATCAAAGAAGACCAACTCGACCGAACACTTCAACGAAGACAAAAGAGGACGAAGAGATGATCATCATCGCAATGATAAAAAGTTCGAAGATCAGGTCTACACAAAGCTTAACACCAGATATGTACGCATCCTGAGGGAAATCAAATACCGAACCAATCTCGAGTGGCCATGGTCCAAGGGGAAGCAACCACCAAGATCTGAAAAGTCGAGGGACTACTGCGAGTATCAGTGCGTCAATGGACACCAAATAGAGAAGTGTAAGAATCTCAAGATAATGATCCAGAAGCTTATTGATGTCGGGGATCTCAAACAATATGTTCAAAAGGCAGAAACCTAAGATAGGGCTCAAAGAAGAAAATAAGTCCAACTGCTTGAGAACAACTGAACTATCAACACCATTTCTTGTTCAGAACCCAACGGCCCTCATTGATTGGCCAGATAGGAAAGAGGTTGAGAAAGAAATTTGAAGACTACTGTGAGCTCTACAAGATCGATGGAGTCGAAGTAGATGAACACGAACAATAGATGAATGCGCCAATGACATTCGACGCTGAAGATGTCGGAGAAGACATGGAGGACCACAACGACCCCTTGATACTCACGTTACCAATATCAGGGTGCAACATAAGGAAGGTTCTGATCGATGGGGGAAGCTCAGTAAACGCTTTATTCTACGATACGTTTAAACGATAGAATTGAACGATGAGCAGCTGATGACTTCTTACTACACCATCTATGGGTTCAATGGCGCCCCGGAGAAGCCGTTAGGAGATATCGACTTAGAACTCAAGGCAGGGCTGATGAAGGTCAGTACCCGATTCAGTGTGGTGGACGCACCATCCCCTTATAACGCCATCATTGGATGAAGATAGGTGCACAAACTCAAATGAGTAGCAGCAACATACCACCAATACCTTCGGTTCCCAATACCCGAAGGGGTAATGGAAATCAAAGGCGACCAAGTCACCGCACGGGAATGTCAGGCTATACAAAATCAACTTAACGGTGAACAAGAAGAGGAGCGCAAATCCCGAATGGGAAAAAACAAATCTACAACTAAAGACAAGGCGATCGATCTATATCTCGAAGAGATCTCAGGAAAAAGCCTAACAAAGGGTAGCACCGTTCTAACTACCGAAGTGGGTGTCCCAGGGGAAAAGGGGGCTGAAGAACCTACCAAATAGCAATTAAAGAACGTTCCTCTTTTAGGGGAACCAAAGCCTACGTTCACATCCGTTGAACCCAATAAATAAATAAACATATGAGCAGAAGAGGATCCAAAGATGATCAACATAGGGACTCTGATGGATGAAGATCGAGAAAGAGCACTGATAAAACTACTCAAAGAGTATGCGGACATCTTCGCGTGGAAGCTAGCTGATATTCCCGAGATCGATCCCAATATCATACAAAACAAGCTTCGGATAAAGCAAGGAACAAACCCTGTCAGACAGAAGTTACGTAAAGTAGCACCAGAGTATCACCGAGCGGTCGAGAAAGAGTTAACCAAACCTCTGGAAGCGGATTCATAAAGGAAGTCAAATACCCCACCTGGATCTCAAGCATGGTCATCGTACCTAAAAGGAATGTAGGAGTAAGGATATGCATCGACTACACCAACCTCAACAAGGCATGTCCGAAGGATAGTTAGACGCTCCCGAGCATTGATCAATTGGTAGAAGTTGTAGAAGGTCACGAAGAACTGTCATTCATGGATGGATATTCTGGTTACAACCAGATAGCCGTGGCAGAAGACGATTAACAACACACAGCATTTTTCACCCCGCATGGACTCTACTATTACACACGCATGTCATTCGGGCTAAGAAATATAGGGCCAACATACCAAAGGATGGTTGATGTTGTCTTTAAGCCAAATTTTTTGAAGTTTATGTTGATGATATGCTAGTCAAGATAAATTTACGCAAGGATCACCTTCAGGACTTGATAAATATCTTCGGTGCAATGATGAAATACAATATGAAAGTAAACCCGGAAAAGTGCACTTTTGGCGTTACATCAGGGAAGTTTCTCGGATATCTGGTGACGAAGAGGGGCATCGAGGTTGATCCCGCTAAAATCCAGGCCATTGTAGAGATGTCGTCCCCAAGAAACCTGAAGGAAGTCCAGAAACTCAATGGTTCCATAGCAGTGCTAGGAAGATTCATCGAGATCATCAGACAAGTGTAAACATTTCTTCAATATCCTCAAAAAATGGACAAAATTTTCATGGACCGCTGAGTGCGAAGAAGCATTCCAGAAAATCAAAGAATACCTAGCAAACATCCTGATCCTCCAGAAACCCGATCCGGACGAAGTGTTGGCTCTCTATATAGCAGGAACCGAAGATGCAGTCAGCGCTGTGCTAGTCAAGACTAACACGAAGGTTGAACAACCAATCTATTACGTCTATAATACCCTCAAAGCGGCAGAAAGAAACAACACCAAGATTGAGAAATTGATACTAGCATTGGTATGGGCAACGCAGAAGCTACGACCCTACTTCCTGAATCACTATGTTCGTGTCCCAAGCAAAGCTCCGCTCAAGTCCGTTCTCAAAAATGCAAGGAAGGTGGGAACAATAGCAAAGTGGAATACACAATTGGAACAATTCAACATTATTCACGAAATCCAAACATCCCAAAAATCACAGGTTTTAGCAGATTTCCTAGCAGAATTACCGCTGGACAACGACGAAGAAGTGAAGGACATACCGGGGCTTGAAGAGGATGGAAAAGACCCGGTTGACGTACTCGAACTTTCAAGCCAAAGAAGATGGGAAGTCTTCGTCGACGGATCACGGAACAGAGACGGTGCAGGCATAGGGATCGTGATCACCACCCCAACCGAAGATAGGATCGTGCATGCGTTAAGATTGAATTCGAATGACACACCAACAATATTGTGGAATGCGAATCCGTGGTACATGCCCTTCGGTTGATAATAGAAATGGGAATAACCGATGTACGCCTAACAAGTGATTCACAGCTATTCATTTGGCAAATAGAACTAGAATATAATACTTATGATGAGACTCTATCAGCATACATGGCCTTGGTCTAGACTCTAGCATCACAAGTACCCAACATCAAGTTCCGACATATATGCAGAAAAGACAATAGGCATGCTGACGCTCTAGCATACATATCATCTATGTTTTAAGATGAAGGTGTTAAATCCATCAAGATAGCAAGGGTATACGAACCTTCGATCGTTCCCCAGCAAACCTTCGCTACAATAAATCGTGAAAACGATGTAGAGGAGGATATTTCTGAAGATGATGTAGGAGAAGATATCGCCGAAGATTTCATCGAAGATGATATTTTATCAAGAGAGAACGAGGACGAAGACTTCAGTAACGAAGAGGATTAGAGAACTGAAATTCATCTTTTTCTTAAAGAATGAGCCCTACCTGCAGACTTGAAGCAAGCTCCGAAAACACAATCAAAGACAGTGAGGTACGATCTTCGTGATGGAATTCTGTATAAGAAGTATTTTCTCGGACCCCTACTACGCTGTTTATCTAGAGACGAAGGCCATCGTATGTTGAAGGACATTCACTACGGGGACGCAGGCAACCACAGCGGGATGAGGTCATTGGCCGATAAAGCTAAAATTCAAGGGTATTACTGGTCACAGATGATACAAGACGCTGTTAGAATGTCTAGAAGATGCGAAGAGTGTCAACGGTTCTCCAAGAGGATTCACGCTCCAGCAACGAAGTTAAACTAAGTAGATAGTCCTTGTCCATTCGCAAACTGGGGAATTTACATCGTCGGACCCCTGGTTGAAGGAACAGGAAAAAGACGATTCCTACTCGTGGGCACGGACTACTTCAGCAAGTGGGTGGAATCCAAATCTCTAGCCAGGATCAGAGACATAGACGTGTTTACTTTCATCTTTCAAAACATCATTTGCAGGTTTGGCATTCACGCAGAAATTATCTCCTACAACGGCAAGCAATTACAAGGAAAGAACATAGACATGCTCTTTGGCACCTTCAAGATCAGGAAAAACAAGTCAACTCCTATCTACCCCCAGAGAAACGGACAAGCTGAAGCCACGAATAAGACTCTCGCTCTTATCCTTAAGAAGTCATTGGATGAACATAAGGGAAAATGGTGTGAGCAACTACACAACGCATTATTCTCATACCGAACCACACCAAGGTCCACTACCGGTGAATCTCTGTTCCTCCTCACTTACGGAGCCGAAGCAGTCATTCCAATAGAGATCACCATGCCAAACACAAAGACCGAAGCATGGGAAAAGAACCTCACAGCGGATATGATGCTTGAAAGGCTTGATGATCTAAAAGAAATAAGAGAGACAGCGTTACAAATAATGGAGAATTACCAACGAAGGTTGGCAAGAGAATATAATAAGAAGGTTAAGCTTAGAAATTTTGTATAAGGACAGTATGTGATAAGAACTATACCGCAATATCAACGAGAGAAGAGGTGGGGTAAATTAGCACCAACATGCGGAGGGTCATTTGTGATACACGACATCGCAGGAAACGGACCCTACTACCTACATAATTTAAAAGGAGAAGTCCTTAGGCACCCATGAAATGCAAAATACCTCAAGCCATATTATCCATGAAGCAACGCAGTTCTGCATCTGCGTGAAGAGTACCAGAAGAAGAAAACGGCGTACCCGCTCGATATGTTTCTATCTCTGTCCGAGGAATAGCAGACCTCACCACATCAATCAAACATGAATCTTTTGTCTTAATCTTGACGATCGACAAATACCGAAAAACCTAAAAACGATCCTTCGTGAACTTTAACATTGGGGAAAGTACCTGAGTACAATCTCTCCGGACTCCCCTATCAGTGTCTATGAGTGACCATGGGGAAGGATTCCAGCAGAAAGAGATACCCAACCAAACTCAAAGCAGAGGTTCGGTGGAATGGATGCATTAAATAATTCAATAAAGCACCACATCACCGAGAACGCTGCTTCGACCCCCACAGTATGGTAATTCTCTGGCCCAGGATTGGCCGACGGGGTGGTAGGTCCAAAATAAATAACGGAGGTACATGTCGTTGTTATTTCACAAACATTCCCATCTTTTCATTATTATGTTTTAACAGGTAAAGAACTAAAATATGTAAAGTTACATTGCAGAAAAACTATAGTTGTACATACTAAAACAACTGATGATCCATTTCATGAAAGTTGATTAAAAGTCTGTAAAGCTAAGAAAAAAATACAGAAGATATACAAAAAATGGCATGAATCCAATTAATCAACAAAGACCAATCTTCTACTCCAACACGAAGATCTACTTCTCCCTCGAAGGCTCGACGTGACCGCTAGGTCCCTCCTTTTGAGAGGAAGGGACGCTACCCCCAGAAAATGGGTCGGAGGTGCACTTGAAAAGCTCGGGAACAGGCCGACGCTTGTATTTCTTGACGATTACATGCTCTTTTAAAAGACCTTGCTCTATCTGGGTCAAGGTCTTATTAATCTCCTCGGCAAGCTGACTACGAGCCTTATGCGCGATAACGGTGGCCTTGAGCTCGGATTGTGACAACGAATATTTCAACCGCTCCACCTCCTTGGTTGTTTCCTTCATGGTGCATCCTGAGACCCAGCCAACGCTTCAAAGTACTTGATCTTCCCTTGCACCTTCACTAATTTAGACTGAGCCTTTTCAAGCTTCTGATTTGCAAGGCCAAGTTGTCCCTCGAGCTATGAGATAAAATAAATCCAAACATCAGAAAAAAAATAATAAAAAAAAAAAACAACTACACACGACTAAACGAAGCTATACCTTCGACATTAGCCAAAGTTATCTCATATTCATTTACTACTGCATCCCGGGCTTCGTCGAGAAAGTCGTACTCATTGGAAAGTTTCTCATAATAAATCTTAAGATTCTTGAGAGAAAATTGACAATCATCTAACTCTACCTGCTTCATGGAATCTAAATGATGGAGGTGGTTGACTTCGTTAGTCATCTCTTCAATCCCTTTGGTGAGTCTGTACATATTAACCTCTAAATCTTTTTCTGACTCAACCAGACGAGCAACGTCGGACCGAGAAGCATTTAGAGCTTTGTTAAAAGCGTGCGCCTCTGCCCTAGCATCATCCTTTTCCCGAACAAGCCGCTGTATATAATCCTGAACTTCAGGGTCATGGGATGAGCGAGCCTGACGAAGCTCCGCTTCTAGATCTGTTACCTTGGACTATAATCGAGAAGCTTCGTCCCTGGCCTCATGAAGAGATTGGCATGACCAATTTATGGTACTCTTAAATTGGCTACGAATGGCGGACACAGAATTCTAAAGTGCAAAGATTCGATCTTGTCGATTCCGATACTCCGCCAGCAGCTTGTTGTGCTGATCAGCGCGAGCATTCCATTTTTCGGCTTCCTTAGTAATTTTTGAAACCAATTCCTTGATCTGAGAAGCCTGACGAGCCTTTCCACCCCGAATCCGTACTATCTCTTCGGTATCGCCCGCTGAAGACATGGCCGGCTAGCTCATAACGAACATTAAAATGACGAAGATGAATAAAATATAAGGATACAAACATTTAGATGATGCACCAGCAGATGAAGCCTCAGTCCGAGCCTTCTCCAGATCAACTTTAAAGGAAGCCACCTCCTGACGAAGCTCTTTCTCAGCGGTACCAACCTGCTGCTTCCTTTTTAACTGCTCCTTCAGTGGTAATATCTCCTTATCCTTGACCAAAAGTGCTTCCTGAGAAGAATTTAGATCATCATCCCTCTGGCGTAGCTTCGCCTCCAGCTTAAGGGACTTAGTCCTAAAAACCTGATACAGGGTGTGGTTGCAGTGCTCGCTCCTCGTCAACTACAACAACCAGGGGTAGGTAAGAATCCTTAAGGAGGATAAACTACACTAACTCGTCGAAATAAGAAAATAAAAATATCTCACCTCAAAAATACGATGTTGAGGGAAACCGTACGGATACCCCTACGCAATTGCCATCATCTCAGATATAGACGAAGGAGGATTGACCAGAAGTCTAGAAGGAGTGGTTCCCAAACCTTCTCCCAAATTTCAGCAGTCTTTTCACGAGAAGATAACGCCATCCTTTGACGAGTGAAGGCGTCGGAATCCCTATCCCCAGGGATTACAAGGGAAGGATGGGGTACATTCATTAGACCCTTCTTCTTCAACCACTCGAAGGTCTCATCATCTCCCTCGCGCATCACAACGTTCACAAAGCTCTCGGAAGATGTGCCAGCAATAGTTTCAACACGAACATCAGCTTCGTTGCTAGAAGTAGACCTTTGATCAGCAGCAGTCTTCCTCCCTTCGGCTTCCCTGGCAGCACGAAGCTCAGCATCTTCCCCATCAGAGCTTTCATCCTCCTCGGCCACTTTTTCAGCATCACCCTCATTCTCAACTTCCCAATCATCATTGGGAGACAACAACGAGAAGTCAGAAGTGATTCCCATTGCAGCACCAAAGTCAACCTTCCCTCCGGAAGAATAGATCTTACCGAAGGAAAACTCCTGAATCGGTTTGGAGGGAATCGTTGGTTGAAGATCAGCGTCTTCATTCCTCTAAAGAGGGGAAAGAGAACGCTCAAGACCGCCAGCGGGATCGTCTCCCTGACCTCCAGGAGCAACTCTTTCTCCGGTAACTTCGTCGCCAATATCTTCAACGTCCTCATGATTATGCGGAGAAGTATCGGTACGTTCCTCATCATCGGTGTCATCTTCCTCTTCTTCGAAATCCTCTTCATCATTCACCGGACTAGTGACCTCAGGAATTTCCGATTCTTCAACCTCAACGGTAGAAGACTGAACAGGGCCAATCCTCTTCTTCCTCGAAGCCTACAAAAAAGCACAAGTCAATCTCTAATTCAAAGGGAAATCACAATACACACAATTCATTATATTGAATCATACCTTGACAGTAGTAATATTCTTCGATAGCGGACCAGCGTCAGAGCTCTCGTCGTCATCGGCATCGGCAGTTTTGGCAGTATAATCAAACTTCATACCAGCGAAGTTCAAATCCCAAGGAAAGAAGTCACCATAACCATATGAGGCACCATCACGAGGCTTGCTACCAGCGATAGGTTTCCATCCATGAGGGCCAGTGATCCATCCATGGGCCCAAGGACCAATGAATTAAATAGGAGTAGAATGTCATTCGTAGTTGTGATCACGTTTAAGACACTCCCTGAGAGGAAAAAGTTCTGGCTTCTCAGTTCCTTCGGCACCAAGGACAAACCGAAGCTTAGAGTCACTCGCCTCACTTAAAAGACAAACCTCACCATGGGAAGCATCCATTGTACGAAGACCAACGCTCCATGGCTTTCGGCTCCTGCCATTGACGTAATCACCAAAAGAAGCGTTAAAATTCTCAGGAGTGTACAAACTTCTCTCCTCAGGATCGGGAGTATAACACGTCATCAGCGTCTCACCCTTGCTCCGAAGATAGCATTCTCGAAAGGTTCGGAGATAATTCCCACTCAGCTGAACTACCGAACGACAATGGGTATGAGAAGTAGAACCCTCACGTTGTGCAAGGACGTCGTAATAAAAATAGTCCGCCCACTTATACAAAGGCAGCATCAGACCAGCCTCGAAAGCTCCCACAGTCGTCAGCAGATGGAAAGCGTCGTAATTATAATTACTGATCATATCATAGGTAAGATCATCCCCTTGGTTATAAAAGCGAACGTCGAAGCCCTCAAGACATGCCTTGCCTTAAACTCTTCAAAATCGATATGCTTAAAATAAACCTTCATCTTCTTCTTCGAAGCCAGAGCAACCCGTCCAACAGGGACATCCTCAGAAGATGTAGCTTTACCTGACGAAGGCTTCTTCGGAGGACTCATATCCGAAGCTTTCCTCTTGGTTGGTGGATTCCTCGACAAATATGTACCCTTCGGCAAAGAGGTTTTAGGCGGAGGATCCTTCAATGAAGTGGATTTTTGAAAAACTTTAGATCTTTGTGAAGGCATGGCAAGAGGAGCCACAGAACGAAGAGGTTGAACATCCAACGGCCCCGAGCGTGGGAAGAAGGATTGGCTGAAGGACGGTCGACTGCATAGAGAGAACCCCTCAATTGCTCTCCTTTCTTCTGAGAAAAAGCTTTAGGATCAGATGACAACGAAGTCCTATGGGTACGCAGATCTGGTTGGGAAGATCTGGACGGCCCACCTTTCGGCGGAGATATGTCTGGACTTCTAGTTGGAGGAGATATGTAAGGACTTGTCGGTAGGGACTTATAAGGGACACGATTACGATCATTACCATCCATGATTACTTGCAAGGAGCACGGGAATAAAGCGAAGATCAGAAACCAGATCTAAGATCATCAATTTGCATCAAGAACACAGAAAAACAACATTATAACATTCAACAAGGTGACTCCAGATTTTGTGATGAAGAACAGGGGAAAGTATATATACTTTCGTATATCATGTTCTCTATCACAAAACCTAGAAATAACGGTAAAAGGGGTAGAGGTGATCAAAATAGCAAAGGAGAGTCGCTTACCAGCTATAACAATGGCGGAACCTAAATATCCAACAGACGGTCAGGAAACAGCCGCAAGGAATAACAAGGAGTAATGGAAAGAATCTTGTCAGAGAAAATCTGAGGCAGTGGTTGAAGAAGTAACTATCAGTAGCAGTTAAGATCAGAAGAACAAAAAGAGGAAGAATAAAATTCCTCAGAGAAGAGAAAGAAAACAGAGAATGAGAATGAATAAGACAAAGAATGGGAATAAAATTTATTATCTCGGAACTTCTCACATATTTATAGCCGCAGTAAATGAAGAAGAAAACCTCCCCAAAATCCAAGAAGAAGTAAATGCTAGACGTGGGAAACGTGCCCTAAAATCTAGCGGAAGTTATTGCAAGGAGACGAGGAAACTGTGAAGACAGTTTTCTTCAAACTTTGACCAACTTCAAACTTAAAGAAAATGGGGAAATTGTATACACATAATCCATCACCATCCACATGTCAAAAGAATCACACGTGGAAAACACATGGCGTAGAAACATCAAGATATGATGCCACGCTCCAACACCTAAGGGGCATGCATCATCTCCATCTACTCATCAACAGATTGATCCGACGACAGAGGACCAATAAGCATTAGGTGAATAAACCGCCGAGGAACACCATAGAAGACCCTAAATCCTACTTTACTCTATCCCGAGAAGGATCCAAGATCAAGGGTGTGGATGAATCTCACTTACAAGGATGAGACAGCAGCAACAGACAGTTGTCTGACGCGTGCGGACTGCCCAACCACACGCATTAAATGCTACGAACATAGCATACGTGTCAAGTATCCTATGGAGGAGAAAGAGGCGACCCATCGTTACACTATGTTACCGTTAAAGGCATCGGGAAGCTACGAAGGTATCATCGGGATCAGCAGATAAATCAAGACGATAAGAAACAGCTACCCCTAGAAGCGGACCCTACACAAGAAACCTATAAATACCCGACTCCAATAAGAGATAAGAGGTCGACCATTTTTGTAAAGAAAGAATTATAGTTTAGGAGAGATAAATTGTAAGAGTAAGTATAAGTTTTGTCTACAACCCTTCTAGCATCGTTCCCTACTCAGAGTCACTCGACTATCTATTGTAACCTCATATACATAGTGAAAAACCAACCTCCGTGGACGTAGGCCTTAATGTTGAACCACGTAAATCATTGTCTTATTTTCATTCCGAATTTATAATCTTGTAGTTTATTCATTATGCAACGTTTAACTCATCATAAACTCTTCTATGATGTAGGACGAGGAAGAGTCTGAAGACTCAGAGCCCCCCATATAATAATTACATGTTGTTTTACACGTATTTCAACCATTCCAATGACTTCACTCGTATTGCGAATATTTTTGTGGATACGATGATACCATCGTTACTTTCATATTCACACCAATTACTTTTTTTCTCAATCAAGAAACCTATATAGATAACTAAATACCAGCGTCCCTGACATCGCATCCACATGGCGGAAGATAATTTTATCTTGGTTTTCCACATCCGTACAAAAATTAATAAAAGTAAAAAGAAACTCAAATTAGATCAGTCGTTGGATTAAAACGAAGAGTGCGTAACAGCTGAATATCAGTGTCCTTGACATGGCATCTGTATGGAGGAAGAGAATTTTGGTCATTTTTGATACTTGCAAAGACACTCTATATGAAATCACCAAGTGATCTGGTGGTTGGCATGCTCCCTCCCATTGCGGAGGTAAGGTCAATTCCTATGGCAATGGCCAAACTCATTTTTTTATTGAGCCAGGTGGATGGACAAACTGGCTTTTCCACTATAGTAAAGCACTAGGCGTCTGACAACTAAGCGCGCGTGCTTGAGACAAACTCGGCGTTGGACAGACAAACACGGGAGTTGGACAGACTAGCGCTGGCGATGGACAGACAAACTCGGGTGTTGGTCCTATCAACGCGGGCGTGAGATACAAAATGTCCAACGTTCATATCTCCAACATCCATAATTCCAACGTCTATATTTTCAAAACCTATAAATTGGATTAAATTCATTTTATTTCTATCACACCACTACTATTTCCTTCTTCTAAAACTCTTCTAAATCAAAAAACAATTGATACGATATGAGCGGCCTTTTCAGAAAAGCGGTCAATAGTGTAAAGAAGAAAGGAGATCGAAGAAATGAACCGACACCGCTGCCTGCCATAGGTGTAGATTTTTCTCAAAATCGTGAAGCAGAGTTTGATGCGTCGAGTGTCGTTGTTGGTCCATCAGTAGTGCAAGGTCATGTCTCGGGGCATCAAGATGGGTCTGATGATTATTTTTATATGAGAGGTGGATTTTCAGACTTATCCAGTCCGAGAAAGGGTTGACAGATATCCCTGGCGTGCGCTTTATAGTGTGAAGCCTAGAAGACACAGTAACAAAATTCCGACAACAGTGGTAGAAAGGTGGTGGGCGACGACGCACATATTCCATTTCATTGATTTTGAAATTGGTAAGCTTGTTCAACTTAATTTAAATTATTTTTTTAAAATAATTATTAAATATTCAAAATAATTAATCATAGTTGATATTATACTTGTAATAGGAATTACGCCCCTTGATTTGTATTTTATTTGTGGGATCCCAAGTGGAATAGGAGAGCCGCCACCGTTCAACCAAGACGAATGGATATCAAATAGTAAAGGGGGGACGCTTTTTCCCTCGTTTATAGATTCAGAAATACCTGAATATTATAAAGATTTGAAATGAGGTGGGATTAAATGTTCAGCGTTGAAGTATTTCCTTAACCAACCGAGAACGCAGAGCATGTAGATGATTATCCTGAACTCAAAAGGATGTTTATCTTATGAGTACTGGGTCAGACATTCTTTCCAAACTCAACTTTTGTTGCTCGTGTTGGTTGGCTTAAAGCGTTAGAAGATCTTGACAAAGCACCAGTTTATGACTGGGGATCTGCAATTTTAGCAGAATTGTACTGTGGGCTGGATCATGCGTCCATGGGAGGAGACAACTTCAGCGGTTTCTGGGGCATCATAAAGGTAAATATCAAAATTATTATTTTAAAATTTAAATAATTATTATGAGCAAATGTAGATTAATATAAAATACTAAAATTATGGAGTAATTTGCAGTATTGGTGGTATACCTACTTCCGTGTTAGTAAACCAATCCTTAAAGACGATACCCAAAGATTTCCAATGTTCGATATGTACATCTCGACCAACTTAGCGAAGGGCACTGTCAGCGACATCTCGGGTTCCAGTTTTGTTCAGAGGTTTCATCAGATGACTCGGAGCCACAACAACGTCGTTGTTCACCCTTACATTGATTTTCCTCAGTATGGTGATGATGTTGGACAACGTATTCTTGATTATTCTCTGAATAGAGTTGTTTTTTACACTCCACCATTGGATAAAGGGGTTTGGTACCTGGGAGAAAGACTGCAGTACCAAATGCAAGGTATATATGCAATTGCAATTAACCCGCCACAACAGATGCAAACCTCTTCATCAGATTTTGAACGGCTGAGAAGAACCAATTGGGCGAGGTATGAACTAAATACACAGACGAATATTATTGAAGCGGATTATGTCAAATGGTACGCATCGATTTCGCATCCCGTAATCGGGACAAAAAACACCCACATCAATGGGTATGATCTCCCAGCATTATCACGCCTGTCCCATGATGCAAATATCGTTCCTAGCCAGTTACCTCCAAAAGGTCCATGCTTTATGACTTACCCCACCACGGGTGCAAGTTCTTCATCATCTTCGTCAAATTTGCCCGAAATTCAGTGGGAGATGCCAAGTATTACTTCACAAGGTGAGCCAACCACGATTCCCATTGTTTCCCAAAGTATGGAATGTGATTATCCTTATAACAATGTGATTTCCACTGAGGCCGAGATGAGGAACCAATTGAACGATTTGCACTGGATGACTCGGCAAATGAGGGCTACTCACTTGGATGTGTGTCGGAAATGGCACGAGAACACAATGTTTGGATTGAGTCCAACTTTAAATGATGATGGGAGGCGGTCACAGTCTTCCGATTCCACCAGGAGCAACAGATCATGGCACGATAGTGATGAAACAATGGTGGGAGAAACACAATCACGACAGAGTTCTTCTTCACCACACATACGGCACAATACTTCTTCACCACAAACTGTGCATGTATCTAAACCTCAAGTATTTCGGCTAGATCTTAGGCGTATTTCATCATCCTTCTCGCCCTACAATCCAAATGATTGCTATACACCACCACCACCATAACCACAAACATCTTATATGCTTGGAGGACCGAGTGCACCGAGTGCTTTCCAACAATCGCCTAATGTTCTTCAACCATCTTTATCTCCTTATGGAAATTTATTTAATATGTTGGCAAGTGGGGATATCGCAGGTCTATCCCCAGGTCTTGGAGAATTCTTTACTCCAGAAGATAACAATGGGAGAGCTAGAGATGAGCGACGTTAGAGAGACTGTTTGTAATTTTTAATTCTGCTACATTTGTAATTTTAGTTTTAAAAGTACAACGGTCTTAATTAAATAATATTACATATGTTTAAAATTAAGCGTTTTATATTAGCTTCACTGAATTACGACGGACTACATTAGCTTCCAAGAAGGGGTTGAAACTGTTCAACAACTTAAGGATTTCGAAACATTTTTCTAAGGGAAAATGAAAAAGCGGGGGTACAACAACCACACCCAATATTTCGCTTATAAATTTGTATGGACTAACTCCGGTATACTTTATAGAGAATCAACTAGACAATCATACTCAATCTAGATAACAGTATATCAAAGAGTCATGATATCTCTCTTTCTCGATTCAATTCTTACTCAAGCAAATAGAAATCTGCGAGTCTAATTGAATACAAAAGAAAACACTTGAACGGTACCAAAGACCAATGTTCAACTATCAATCAATTTCAATCAACAACCAAAGGTCCAACTTCCAATTGATTGATTCTAACGCACAACCTGTGATATTTCAGTTATAAAGATAAACAATATAATGAGGAAATAGAAATAACACAGACACCAGAATTTTGTTAACGAGGAAATCGCAAATGCAGAAAAACCCCGGGACCTAGTCCAGATTGAACACACACTGTATTAAGCCGCTATAAACACTAGCCTACTACAAACTAACTTCGGTATGGACTGTAGTTGAACCCCAATCAATCTCACACTGATCCAACGTACAGTTATGCTCCTACGTCTATGATATCAGCAGGATGCTACGCACTTGATTCCCTTAGCTGATATCACCCACAACTAAGAGTTGCTATGACCCAAAGTCGAAGACTTTAGTAAACAAATCTGTATCACATAGAAAAGTCTATAGAATTGAATAAATCTGTCTCCCATAGAAATACCCAAGAGTTTTTGTTCCGTCTTTTGATAAATCAAGGTGAACAGGAAGCAATTGATAACCCGTACTTATATTCCCAAAGAACAGCCTAGTATTATAAATCACCTCACAATAATCTTAATCGACGCGGCGAAAGAAGATATTGTGGAATCACAAACGATGAGACAAAGATGTTTGTTCTTACTTTTATATCTTTCCTATCGGAGATATCAATCTCAATCCAATCTTTGTGATTGTACTCGTACGATAGAATATGCAAGATCAGATCACACAACTACGAGAAAGTAGTATCGGTCTGGCTTCACAATCCCAATGAAGTCTTTAAGTCGTTAACCTGGTTTAGAAGAAGAAACCAAAGGTTAAAGGAGAATCGAATCTAGCTTACATAACTAGTATCACATGTAAGGTGTGATTAGGTTTCCCAGTTGCTAGAGTTCTCCCTTATATAGTTTTTCAAATCAGGGTTTGCAATCAATTTTAGCTTGGTAACAAAGCATTCAATATTCACTATTAGATGAAAACCTGATTAGATTCAAGCTAATATATTTCAACCGTTAGATCGAAAACCTAGCTTGTTACACATAAATGAAATGCATGTTTCTAGGTTTGTGTAACCACACCCAAACATGTACATTTGTTGGTTCAACAATAGTTAACCAAATGGTTAGCCATATGAGCACTTTCATGTAAACCATATTCTTCTTCACCATAACTAGTTCAAATGACTCAAATGAACTAGTCAGAGAGTTGTTCAATTGCAAGGAAATCTTATGTAACTACACAAGACACAATCGAAGCAAAAACGATTTGATTCACTCGAATCGGTTTATGAACTTTATAACCACGGTTTACAATTAGCATTCCTTAGTTTATATAACATGAGTTCACAAAAAATCGTCTTCAGATATCACCTAACTCAAGTTTGCGGACTGGGTTCGCGGACTTAAGTTCCCGGAAGGATTCTAAAACTTCAGCATATTTTCTCGGGTCGAGAACTTCCGCCAGTTCGCGGACTTAGTTCACGGCTCTTGTTCCGTTTCTATTGATCAACAAAGTTCGCAAACTTCGGTTCAAGGAATAAGGACTTATACATATATGTGTTTCCACAACAATGCTTATATCCATCATTGGTTATATAATCTAAACTCTCATTCCAATCATTGGAACATTCTTAGAGGACGTTATATAGTTGTTATTCACAAACCATTTTTCGTCAAAGAAATTTTCAAAGTGATTGAAACATAACATGACTTTCGTCACTAGGTAAATATGAACTTGGCCAAAGCGAAAGCTTACCAACACATATTTCAAAAAATAGATATGCGAGTTAAACTCGGCTTGAAATACCAAATGTGTATAATCAAAGTCTATATAGCAAAACGACTTTTGTCTCAAGATAGGAGATAGAGTAGATAGAATTTTGAGTGATAGATAAGTTCAAGTCTCCACATACCTTTTTGTCGATAAAGTTCCACCAGTTCCTTGAGTAGTTCTTCGTCTTGTATGATGATCCGCCATGGAGTTCTTGATCTCAACTACACTTTCTATCCTAGTCCGAGACTTAGCTATAGTAGACTAGAAATCAAGACTTATAGTTTGATCACTAACATTGACAAACATATTTGAGATAGCAACGCATGCGAGTTCGACCGAGCAATGCTCTAACAGAAAAGCCATATTTTTCCATCTTTGCCATTCAGCCAAAGATCTTGTTACCATCTCAGCATCAGTTTCACATCTCGGTCTATATCGATTGGCTTGTATGGTTAAAGCTACAAACTCACTTACTTCTTTATTAATTGTACGAAAACGATTTTCTATGTCGCATATAGCACGACGACTCGGATACGGGTGTCACTGCAGAACCCGTCATGAATAACTGCCCAGAAATTCACCCATGGATAGTTTGCTGAAGCAAGATGAGTAAATAAAAAAACATAGTTTCTGCAAATAGATTCATCTTCTTCTTTAGTATACGGAGCGCGCCGAACTAACAAGGGCGGCGACACGTTCAAGAATTGAAAAATTTGTTGAAGTGGAAGAATTTTTTTAAGCTCATAGAAGAGTAAAGAAGACTAGATGTGTGAATGTGAATTTGAAGTTGAAATGAGGAGTATTTATAGAACTCAAAAATTATAGCCGTTAGATCACAAGAGTTTTCAGCCGTCCAGATTCAGCCGTTGGCGCTTCTAGCGCTGACGCTTTACTCAAGAGCGCGCGCTGGAAATAAAAGCGCCAGCGGTTTTGTCTCCAACGCCAGTGCTGGAGTGAAGCTCGCCCGACCTATCATCAAACGCTCGCTACATCCTCCAACTCAATGAACAAACCAACAAATTTGTTGGTTTGAACATCCATTTTTCATGTTTGTTGAGTCCATAGTGGGATCAAAATGAACAAACTTGAAGTTTGTTCATTCCATGGGAACTGCTCTAAGGGTTCGAACCCTGTAATTTCAGAAATCCATTCTAATTTAAGGAGTTTTGATGTAGTGTAGGGACCACTAATCTAGGGCATCAAAAAATATGCACTCTATATAAAAACGAATTATTTTCTCCAAATTAACTAGATTTATAAGATCTGGCCCTTCTTGTCGTCCGTTGTGATATTGGTTGTGATATTGCTAGATAAAATTATACGAGCACCACATGAGTAAACCTTTTCTAAAATATTTGCACATCCACGGTGATAGCAATGGATGCGCGATTAAAAATCTTAAAGGGCAAAAATAACTATATAGGCTAAACATTCAATTTCTAGGGGACTACTGTTATTTTTCTTTAAAATATGTGAAAGAATGTTTTTTATTAAGTGATTTTTAGAGATTTGGCGGTGCCACCCATAAGTACCATCCCTCCGGTTGAAAAAATAAAGAGGAAAGGAAATTGTCTTATTAATTAATATAATCAATGTAATAAAGATAAGTAGAAACTATCATTTAGTCCTAGAAATTATATAATAGAGTGAGTTTGGTCCAATTGACCTAGTTAACTGTCTGTTTGGTCCTTTTTTAAAATATATATTACTATTTGGTCCTAGAAATTATTGTTTGGTCCTAAGATGGACAATAACACGCTGGATGACGTTATGGATGATGTAACTATCTTTTGATAGTGGCAGGAATACCTTTTTCAAACCATATATATACTCAATAATTAAAAGAGAAAGGAAGCATTTTTATTTTTGTACTCTCTCTCCTCATGTTTCTAGATCTACTTTCTCTCTGTTTTTTTTCTTTTTGTTGATAAAGAAACGACGATGTTGATGATGATGAAGAAGAGGATGAAGACGATTGATTTTGAAGATTTATTTTTCAGATCTATAAAGATTGATTTGAAGATTAATAGATCGATTTTGCTGTTGTTGAAGACGATGAATATTTGTGTAATTTTTTCTTCTTTGTTGTTGTTGTTGCTGTTGAAAATGATGGAGACGATGAAGATGATGAAGACGAGTTGTTGTTGTTGTTGAAGATTATGAAGATTTCATTTGAAGCTTCAAAGATTATGAAAAGACGATTTACAAAGATTGATTTGATTTTCTCGTGAGTTTCATTTAATCTCTGTAAATCATCTTTTCGTTTTCCGATTTTTGTAGATCTGTGTTTCATTTATTTTTGTTATGTGTTCATTCGAAAGAATGAAATCTACTCTATGTTGATTTAGTTTGTTTTGATTAGTTGCTCATTTGAAAGAATGAACTCTTTTTTTTTATTCATATTATGAACTTTGATTAGGTGTTCATTTGAAAAAATGAACTCTGTTTTAGTTTTGGTTTTATTAGGTGTTCGTTTGAAAGAATGAACTCTGTTTTTGTTCATAATAATGGAAGTTTTGTTGGGTGTTCATTTTAAAGAATGAACCATATTCTAGTTTGAATTTGGTTTGTTCTTGTGTGTTCATTAGAAAGAATGAACTTTGTTTTTGTTTTTTTGTCATAATAATGAAGTTTTACTTTGTTTTCATTTTAAAGAATGAACTTTGTTTTCATATGTGTTTTTAGTTTGGTTTTATTAGATGTTCATTTGAATGAATGAACTTTGATAGTTCATCAAACTGTACGAAAATAAGTAGGAAGTTCAAAGTTCATCAGAGAGCATGAACTCAAATAATTATGGAATAGAAGAGTTACAGAAATCAATGTTGAAATAGTACGGAAGGGTGTTTTTGTCCATTTGATATTTTTAAATAATTATGCACCAAAGAGAAAACGCGTTTTCCCAAAGGACCAAACAAACTTGGGACCACCAAAAAAAGGACCAAACGATTGTTTCCCCATAAGATAATCCCAAAAAAATCTTCCTAAAATTTTAGTTACCTATTTTTAACTAAAAGCTAAAAATAAATATCTCTCTCCTAATTTTGTCAAAACACACTGCAAAATCACAATTATCAAACACCGAACACAGGAAATTCCAGTTGGTAATGCAATTTCCATGTTTATAAGAACCCACAATAGGGACATGCAAACTAGTTGGGGGATATGACAATAAAACAAAATAGAGTTATTATCAAGTAATTGTCGGAACTCCGTATCTATATAATTTGTGTAATTTTTAATTTACCCTGACTAATTAAAATTAGTTGTTAAACAGAATTAGTTAAGTTAAAGATTAGTTTGTCAATGGCTATTTTAAGTTTAAGTTATTTGATGGGAAAGTAGAATGAGAAGATTTGAGGGAGAAGTTTTTGAGTGAAAATGAGTGATGCTAGTGAACAAAGATATGTTGAATCTTCAGGTCATCAAAAACAAGAGGTTTATCTTGAATCTTCAGCTAATGATAACGATTCACAATTATAATGTTTTGTTGCAACACCTTTAAATCAAGTTATTGATGAGCATGAAGGTTTTGATGAAGAACCAACCCAGGAAAGTAAACAAGCTCAACAAGTACTCCAAATATTCAGGTATAGGTATTGATGTATTGAAATTTGATTTTTCTTCTTCGAATTCACCATTTTTAAACCTGAAAAACTTAGCGTTGGCATGGTGGAAGTGTGAATACAATGTCGAAAATATATTGTTCGTCATGGAATTCTTTCATCATGCTGAAAGAAAATATCCCCCAAATTTAAATTTTAGCCAGCATTATATATATATATATAAATAATAATGCCGGCACTAAAGTTACTTTTCATCTACCACATAATATTGCACCATATATACTGTCGGCATGGACTTTTACTAAAACATCAATGTCAACAATTGTTATAACATATACAGAGAAATAGGTGCTCCTAAAGTATAATATAGGTGTAATACCCCGATATTCGGCAGTGGTTGGCCGAATGGAATATAAGTAATGGTTTGTCTTTTCCTAATACCATGGCCTTTTCAGCACTATTGGCTCCAGAACAGAGTTAGCAGAAAAACTCTACAGTTAAGAATGCTCGGATGGGAGCCATCCAAGGATGGATGACCTCCTGGGAAGTTGCTGCTGGATTTCCGTAGTGATTCCCGTTAAAAAACACCACACTGCCGGATAACCGCGGTGGTTAAGTGGGGACAGTATCGGTGGAGGGACGGGTCATTACAATAGACATTTGAGAGTTATTTATTGAGCATGTCGACAATATATCCGACGACATTGTATATATTGCCGACACTTATTTCAACTTGGCGAGAAATTTTTATGTTTTTTCACTTAGTTTACGTAGATGACGGCATTGTTGATTTTCTGTCGAGCATACCGGTAATTTACTAGCATGGTTTGTTTATGACCGTCAATGTCGGCAGCGTATATCAGCGTAGATGTCTCTGATTTATCTATGCCGACTTATAATGAATTTCAACTAATTTTCACTTGTTTCCTTTCTTAGATTGTACAATACGATGAGCTAACACCTGCACTGGATACGTCAGAGAACTATACAAATGATTTGATAGGTTACCAAACAGTTAGCTAACTTTGTATTATTATTTATTTTGAACTTTACGTTATCATTGCATATATAATCTCTTATGTTTTTCCTTATGTATGGCTTAACAAGTAAAGATGAGGAAATTAAGTGGGTTGTGGACACGGGTCTTAGGAATAAGTATGTGCTAGTGAGGAACACTCAAGGTTCTCCGAATCGATTTGAGATGGTTTACGAGAGAGGTGGGCCGTACGCTAAGAACATCCACAGGAAAAAGGCTTATGTATATCTAAGAAAGACTAGTAGGGTATACAAGACTAATATGAGGAAGAATGAAGGCCCTCTTTAAGCTTTTATTCAATTTGAGAGGAAACTAAAGGAAATGTAGAGTGTGGTGCGACTAGAGCTGGCAAACAAGCTGAAACCCGTGGATTAACCCGTACCCGGCCCGTGAAAACCCGAGCCCGGCTTGGCTTGGTCCTAAACAAGCCGGGCGCGGGTTGGAGAAATAGCGGCTTGTGAGAAAACGGGTTTACCCGTCCCGGCCCGTAAACCCGCGGGTTAAACCCGTCAACCCGTCTTGTACTATTAATTTCTACCGTACGATTATTACATTTAATCATGTTCGTTCATTTATGGTATAAATCTCAAAAAAAAAAACCTAAAAGATTTCATTTTGTTTCATTCCTTCTCCACTCTGCTCTCTGCGCCTTCTTAGCACCACCTCCATCTTCTTTTTTCTTTCTTCTCTGCGTCTGTTCTTCTTTGCATGTGTAAATTAAAGCTTAACAATAATGGATTTAATCTCAAGTAACTGATGTGAGGATTTGCTTCTTCACTTTTCTTTTTCTTTCTGTTTTTGGGTGGAGTTTTAGTCGGCTAAGGGTTCTGAGTTGGATATTGGAAGTGCAAGTGAGTGATTAAGGGTGGATTTTAAAAGTAGAACATGAAGAAGAACATTATCATACTAATAGTTAAGGTTTATTTCAATGAAGTACTGGAATTGAAAAATCCAGAAGAAATTAGGGCTTCAATTGAATTTGGGGTTTTATGAAATTGAGAAGAGAATTGAGTTAATGATAGAAGAAGAAGAAGACTAGGGTTTTGATTCAATTTAAGTTATTGGGTTAAGATGTATTGAATTCCTACAATAAATTTTGTTCTTTTTTGTTCATTCAATCAAAAATACAGAGAGGTAAAGCCTTTTTTTCTCCCCTTGTATATCTAATGTTTGGAACATCATGTTCTTATAGATGTTGGTTTTGTTTGTATACTCTTGGGATTATAGTTACTAAAATCGAACCTCTGTTCTTTCTCTCCAAATCTTATGTTGTTGTTGTTGTTATCTTCCATTGGGTGTTGTTGGTGGGAGCTGCTAAGAGAGTAGGAGAAGGAATAATGGGCTTTGGTATCATTGGTTGCTGCTTCCTGAAGTGTAGCTGCTGTTGCTGTTGATGTAGTTAACTGAAATGAGTTTTCGTCTGATTTTAGTTTGAATAGCAGCATGGGAATTTGAGGAAGATGAAATTGGAAACTGAGCAGTGATGATGGGGAGTTTGAAAACGTAATTGTGGGATTATAAGAATCAAAAATCAGTTTTGAGTTGTGTTTACGATTTTTATCCTTATAAATTGCGAGTTGGTGTTTACGATTTTTATCCTTGTAAATTGTAATTTGTCACAAATTAGCTTAATTAAGTTTTAATTAAACAAGCCGGGCTAACCCGTGAACCCGCAAGCTTTACCCGTTACGGGTGCGGGTTGAAGAAATGACCACCCGTGAAGAATATCAACCCGCAGGTTTTGGCCCGTGTAAACCCGTACCCGTGTAACCCGTAACAAGCCAGCTCCGGCCCGCCCGTTTGTCAGCTCTAGGTGCGACCGCCATAACCATATGGATCTGGCCATTTTTGTTGGTCACCCCATAATTGCAAAGTTAAAACCTCATGAATTTAAGGATGTAAAGAGATTAACCAAAACACGCACCACACCAAGTCAAATGCTCAATGACTTCAAGGAAAATGATGAGATGAACGCTTCTTACTCAAGTACAAATTATAGTGAACAAGCAACTATTAGAAGGTTGGAATGGGAAGGTAGGTCGGTTATGCAAGAATTTTAAAAGTTAGCCACGGATCACAACTGCACACAAAAAAAAAGGTCGGATGGCAAGGTCCTTCAAATATTCCATGTGCATCCGTTGATTGCACAATTGGCTCATACATGCTTTCCATTTCTTATGATAGATTTCACTTACAAGACAAGTTGAAAACGCAAACGTACACACCACTAACTTTTTTGTTCGGCAACCTGTATGGACAAAACCTAATACAATGGCAAATAGACCAACTGAAGGATCCTTGACAATATGTATAAAGAGTTTATATCTCTACGTCTTCTCGATCAGTATGTATATACATAAGGAGTCCGTGAACCTGATTATTAAGAAGAGTACTTGGACAATCTCAAAGATCAATATCCAAGATCAATCTAGTTGTATCCAAATAATCCAATCGTAATTATGCTAAGTAATTAAACTTGTCATCTATCTTTCAAGATACGAATTCTACAAGAAACAAGTCTCATAACCGATCACAATTAGATAGCCGTATTTACAAAGATTGAATACGTACAACTTGCGTAAATCTAATTATAAAGATAAACAATATAATGTAGAAAAGAAAAAACACAAGATACCAGAAGTATTGTTAACGAGGAAACGACACCTGCAGAAAAATCACGGGACCTTGTCCATATTTGAACACCAAGATGTATTATGCCGCTACAGATACTAGCCTACTATCAGACTTCGGACTGGAATGTTGTTGAGTCTGAATCCACCCTCCAAGCGATTCAGTTATAGTCTCCCTTTTTAAGTTTCTTGAAACTCGCACGGCTCTACACAATTGATTCCCTTAGCTGACGTCATTTACGTCCTAAGAGTTGCTTCAGCTGAAGTGAAGACTTTTGATACTAATCTTCCTCTAACAGATATGCCTATTTGATATCCGTTTAGATCAAAGATCAAGGTGAGAAAATCTGTTTGCAATAGAAAAATCTAGCAAACCTCACAAATCCAGAACTTACGACTCCCCAGGAGCAACCTAGACACTTAACCACCTTTCAAGAACAATCTTCAAAAGATCAATTAAGATCAATTTTTCGATATTTATCTTGAGGAATCACAAAATCTGAGACGAAAAGAACCTTGTGATTACTATTTATCTTTCCTGAAAAAGATTACGAAAACCTCGATAACATAAAAGAAAGATCAGGATACACGAACTATCAAGATAATGATTGTCGGACCTGGATTCACGAATCCCGAAAGAAAAGTCTTTTAGTCGTAAACCTAATTATTTTTCTCATAGGAAAGCTAGATCATAGAGAACAACTCTAGAATCAACTGTGACACAAAGTGTCAGAGATTAAATTTCCTAGTTGAAAGAGCATCTTTATTTATAGTTTTCAAAGACCATAGGTTGCTTAGATTTCAACTAATTAAGATAACTTGGGAATCAAACAAACACTTTTAGGTCTTCAAAATACAATAGAAGAATATACACTACGGACCGCGTCTGGAACCGTGTATAATGACTGTTCAGTTTGGCAGGTATTCCATAGAACTAAAAGCAATTTTATGTTCATTTAGATACCTAAGAATTTAATCATGATGCACATACATAAGTTTTTGAGTGATCAATGAAGTCTTAGAAGTGTTAGAAAGATTTCTAGCAATGTTAAACATATTTAAAAAAATAAGTCTTTAAGTCATATCGCACTAATTGTTAAACTTTGGAGGTTGATAAACTTTGCTCTTTAAAACATTAACTGTCGGTGAAGGTATTTCACTTTTTCCATCAGTGAAAACCTTTGGTTGAGAAGGATCACTAGACTTGACAAATTTTACCTCTTTGCTAATACTTGGATCATCTATTCCCTTATAGCCCAATCCTCGTGTATCACAATGATTTTTACTTGCTCCTAGCATAGTGGTTAATTTGTTTGAACTAGTATTGAACTTTTTGAAGTCCTTTTCCAACATTTTGATTTTAACAAGAGAAGCAGTTAAATCAGCCTCAAGACGAGAGAATTTCCCGAAGGTGCTGTCTCCCTTTTATTACTAGAACATTCTCACTCTCCTTGGATCCTGCAAGAATGAAAGTATTGTTCTTGGTGAAGGAAGTATTATTCTTAAACTCAATTCTACTAGTGTTATCAAAGGATATTTGACCAAACAACATAGCTGAGATCTTATCAAAACTTTCAGAGAGTCTTTTTAAGTCACACTTGAGAATATCTACTAGTGGAAAACAGCCAAATTAAGATAGTCAGATAGTGTCGTTCTAACGAGTTAAACGACACTTTCGGACTGCTGCTGAAAGTTCCGTAGATTTAGTGTTTTTTTCTGAAACGACACTATCTGGTTGCCCTTTAATTACGATGCTTTCAGAGCGTCGCTATGCATGACTCGTGAATTACGTCGTTGATTTGATTGATTTTAATACTATCAAAAAACAAGTCAGATCTGATTGGCTGACTCAGGTTATTCTGACTAGGCTGAAATAGTTCTTATTCAAATTCAAATTATACTAAAATGAAACTCAAATTGCACTGAAATTCAAATGACAATTCAAATTTAAATGAAATTACTAAAATTCTCAAATTCAAGTGAAATTCAAATGACATTATATATTAAAATACTAAAATTCAAATTAAAATTAAAATTCCAAACAAACCTGAATCATCTAGTACCAAATGACAGCTCCATTACGTTGAACTGTGCTCATAAATCTAGTCCAAAATCATTAAAAAAAAAGGATTCAACTCCCTATTATTAAGGTTTCTTGAAGAGAAGTGATACAACAAGTCCTACGAATTTCAACCACAATTTCAGTCATTAGGACCTTGGCACCAGCTTGCTTGAGAGAAGATCCTGTAGAAGCACAACCCTTTCCCAACATTTCCTTATCCAGCAGCAACAACGATCTCACCATCAACCATGACATCAGCAACCCTCATGAGACCATCGGGAAGAGAATGACGGCATCCATGAAGGTATCGAACTACATTCAGAAGAAGAGTAAAAAGTCACGGCTTATATGCTAGGTTTACATGACTAGTCGATAATAGTATACACGGAGGTGGTCTAATAGACCCATCATCAATACAACAACAGCAACAACATTTACATAGTGACTTAATTGAGACGAACAAATAAACCACATGCAGTGAAAACCGTAGGCATGATAAGTATGATAAGTACTCGTAAAGAAGCTGCATGTTACAGGGCAAATGGTAACAATTAGTAAAACTGTATATTTGAAGTGAAGTGTATATTTTACTTACGAATTTTCGCCATGTTCAGTTTCCAAACAAAATTTTACTAGAGTTTTTACCTTTCTAGTTAGCATCTCCTACAACACAATTGTGAAACTGAAAATGTTTGCCTTGTGATCGTAAGGCTTTGCTCTATGACCTACATGTTGTGGTTGCGACGTAATCTCAGTTTTCCAAATTTTTAATGCCCATCTGCTAGGGTCATCATAATTTGCACAGAAACCAACATGGAGGATATAGATGAATGCCTAAATGTTAGAAATTTGAAAAACGCAATGTAGTAACATAAGTTCCTGTCTAGAAAGACTCGGAAGGTTATGAGTCTCATGACTATAGCAGGAAACTAGAAGAGAACACTAACAATGCTTACCTCAGGAGCCATCCCAAGTTACGTTCCACTCTCTGCAGTCATCACTTTAGATTCATCTTGCACCCTTGCAACTTAAATTTCAACAACTTTCTGATCTGCACAATCCAGTAACAGTAAGAGTACTTTCCACAAACTAAAACAAACAGACAAGTGTAAATCTGATGGATAAAAGGGTAGCCTCCAACGAAGGCTACTCCAAGTGTAAATCTGATGGACAAACAAACAGAGCCAAGTGTAAATCTGATGGACAAACAAACAGAGCCAAGTGACATACTTATTCACACTATGCAGGCTTTACTTCATGGTGATCAGAACATGTAGACACGTTAGCATAAAAGAGCAGGAAGGGCAGCCTCCAACGAAGTTTTGGAGGACATATGCCCTTGCTTTTGCGTGCCTACTCGAGGTCTTGTTTACTGAAGAATCTTGTGCTCTCACACTGCAAGAGCTACTCCAAATTCTGCCGATAGGATGTCACTTAGCTGCAAAAGAACAGAAAAATAAATCAAAATGTGCTAGTCAAGTTACAATGAAAGATCTTATACTGCATAAGTGCATAATAATTCGTTGATATATATTCTTTCTTCCGGGAGAATGCTAATTGCTAAGTCACTGCTAGCTATCTTTTCTCGTCATTAACATTACAAGCAATTCATCAAATTACAGTTCCATTTTGAATCTACCATGCATAGATCTATTGTCCAATGGACAAAATCATGTCAAATATGATGAAGAGGCTCAGTTAAGAATGTTGGGATGCATAATGAACATCCCATTCTCTTCACATAAGTTCAGTCAAAATGCCACTGACAACCTTAATAGTTGTCAAGAACAAAATGTAAATTCATCTTGAGTGGAAATTAAACCTTATCATCTTGTTAATAACTTAAAGCTTTTGGATGATACTTTCTGGAAGGTAACAAGCACAACTCTACAGAGAATATGCTTCTGCTATCTAGCAAGCAAACTTATTAATTTCGCAGACCAAGAACCAAAAATGAAAATTTAGGGTCGTAGCTCCGAGAAAGCCAAAAAAGAAGAGGAAAACATCTTTACAGTGCTTTAATACTGGGTACTACCAAAAATAAATCAACAAGACAACAACATACACGAAACTGATCTGAGAAGGATTAATAACTTGGTTAAAAGCACATAAGATGGAAATCCAAGTCAAAAGTGCTTACAAAAAAGCAAATGCCTGCATCAGACCAACCACAGATGGAACTTTGCTACGGGAGACTGTTATTTCTTTCATCCTGCAAAAGATAAACACGATGAAATTAATGAACAAAGCTCAACCGAATCCAACGGGAGACTTAACTGAATCCAACGTTGAATACCAAAACTTCGGTAATATTAATCTTAGATTCTCACAAGATGTTAATCCTCCATTGTGAGAACATCAAAATGTCTCCAGTTACTAAATAATACATATCACAGACAGACAACCCACAACCACCACTTTATGAAGTTGACCATTGACCTCTTACAAAAAT
The DNA here is from genome assembly GCF_003573695.1 of Papaver somniferum. Taxonomy (NCBI): domain Eukaryota; kingdom Viridiplantae; phylum Streptophyta; class Magnoliopsida; order Ranunculales; family Papaveraceae; genus Papaver; species Papaver somniferum. Next base: position 78,810,129 of record NC_039361.1, on the reverse strand, counting down.
TTGTAAAATACATGAAAACGAGAACCAGAGAATCCATTCTAGACAACCAAAATACAAGTAATGAGCAGATATCAGATTATAAATCTAAGGATAAATAAGAGCACATACACCACAACATGGAAGTAACAGTTGAACCAAGGCTACCTCTATAAATTACAACAATTGACACTTTAATGTCTCTTACCAAGTATAGTTAAGGCTAGATGACCGCTTCGGTGGGTGGCCGACGACAACATAGACCTGCACACAGTTTTTGTATGTAATGTCATTATTATATTAATGAATAACATAAAGTAGTAGAGGTCTGAAGATACAACAGAAAACTACTTGTAATAGCTTGTATGCTAATAGCCAAACAAAAAGTCTTCATGTCGTCATCTCTCCCATTGCTATATAAGCCATTAAGCCCCAAAAGTAAGCAAGAGACATCAAGATAACCTACATATCAAGAAGCAGTAGTAATTCATTAATTTTGAAGTTTAGTAAAGAAACCCCTATGAAGAAGGTGTCGGAAAATGTTTGTCCAACACCGAGAACTTCCTTCAAAGTTATAGGGGTAATTATATATGTCTGAATATCTATTATTAACTTTTATTTTAAATAAGAAATTGGGTTTACTGAAATTCTCCGTTGAAATAACTTTCTCATTCAATCAAATTGGTCGCATAGTCTATTGTTCTAAGTTTCAGGCAGCAACATAATAAGCCACCCGGATTAGAAGAAAACAAACAAGTTTTAAGGTTACAACTTACTTCTTATCAGACCTTACTGAGGAGATGCACTAAGCAAAGCTGCAGTTGTGGTCCGATCCGGTGCTAATCATTATAAGTTTCTGCATTGCCTCGAAGAGCTAAATTGCAGCTTTCCCTCACATGCGCACAGTTGGACAATACAATCCACAAGGTATGCAGTGCACTTCAAATGATTTCTCTAAACACACACATTTACAATCAGCTCCGCTCTTCCTTATATGTTCATGTATCCACTAGAACATTTGGACTAAAACACAAAGCATGGATAATACCACCTGCATCATGTGAATACAATTTCTTAAGCTGCTATTTTTTAGCCAAATCCCACAACAAAGTAACACCATCTTTACCAACAAAATGTACCAATTCGGAGAGATCGAATTCCTTCCTGGCATATTATCAAAATCTTCAAGAGCAGTCTCTACCTTTCCACGCTTAGTACCCATCGATTACAACAGTGCAATAAAAAATCCTTCTCAGGCTTTTTTCATCAAACAACATCTGAGCAAGTTCAATTGCTCACATACCCGCCTGTGAACTGCTTCTCCATTCTATCAAAAACTTTTTAAAGCTAAATCAGTATTGATATGAAAACACTTAGAACAGAATCAAACTATCATTTCCAATTGCATCAATTCCCTGAAGTAGTTCCATTATCATCCTAAAAATCAGAACAAAACCCAACTCTGGTTTTTCTCTGTTTATTTTTTGACCCAATTTCATAAAATCAAACGATTCATTGTATTATTTGAAGAAGTTTGAATTGGTAATTTGTTTGTGTGATTGCAGTTGAAGCAAATCGTTGATCATTTTCAGAGTTTATGAATACTAAACAAAACCCCTGTAGCAAATCAGAGTTTATGAAAAAAAAAAGGCTAGCAAAATTAGTTCTTACCTGTATAAGAAGCACCTTCCATTATCAGCAAAAATCTATAAACAAAACCAAAAACCCCAAAAATTAATTTCATAAAAGTCATTTCTTAAAAACAAAAAACAATAAAGCCCTAAATTTATTAAGAAGTATACATCAAAGAGAGAAATTGATTATACCTTTTTCTATATGAGAATTTACGGATCTAGATAATACCAAAGCAGAACAAGAATCATCAATACATAGAGTAGATCTGTTAATTGTTTTGGTTCATGAAGATCTTTTGGTTTATGTGGGATAGCAGATGGATTTATGAGATGAACAGGGTGTTAGTCCTCAAGGGAGTCGGGGGAGTTGGGTGTAGTTGTGTTTTTTCCCGTTAGTCGTGAGGGAGTTCGAGGGAATTTCTTAAAATCCCCGTTAGTCGTGGGAGAGTTTAGAAGAGTCTTCCCAACTCCCTAGAAAACCCCGTTAGTCGTGGGGGAGTTTGAAAGAAACTCTTAAACTCCCTGTTAGTGGTAAAAATTAGAATGATAGGGAGTTTGTTTTTGTTTTGGAGTTCTAGGGAGTTTATAGTGTATTTTTGCCTCACTCCAAATCTCTCAAAAAAGTAGAGATTTTGGGAGAGTCTCTCAAACTCCCTACACTCAACACACCAAACTGTCTCAAACTCTCAATACTTTCTTACACTCCCTCAAAATCCCCAAGATTCAAAATACATTAAACTCCCTCCAACTCACTCGTGGACTAACCCCTGGAAGAGTAAAAGGATTTTGGTTCATAAAGATCACTTCGTGATATAGCAGATGGATTGGAGAGATGAGGAAGAAAATGATTTTTTTGGAGTAAAGTTTCGGCTGTGAAGAGTTCGGTAGAGAAGAGAAACAAGAGGCATACGAAGAAGAAAAAGAAGATAAGATAGGCTAGACTTTTCTAGGTGAGAGAAGAGGGGAATCAGAGCCATTAGATCAATGAGATTTCTCAATCCCAAAAAAACGTTAAAAAATCTATTACATAAACAACACCATCAGTATTGTCGTTGTGGAAGTCAACGAAAGTCCAACCACTACGACGACTTGACTTTGGTCAGCAGTAAAATTGTTTGTATCGTTGTAGAAGTCAATTAAAGTCCAACTAAAACGACAACTTGACTTTAGTCAACAACACATCCGACTTGTGGTGGTTTTGAGACATTAGGTATCTGTGTCGTTTCATTACGTCTTAAATAGCCTTTTTTCCACTAGTGATCAATCTCTTCTTCCTTAAGAGGCAGGTTTTTGTGAAATTCTCATTGAGTTTGTCAAACTTTTGATTTTTCACATGAAGAGATGTTTCAACCTTTTCCAAATTTTTCTTCAGACAGAGGTTTTCACGATGAATTTCTTCTTTTCTATTCAAGATTTCAAGAATTTCCTTATCAAATTCATCATCTGATTCAGAATTAGGATCCACGGGTGTTTCTGGAGCAAAAGCAAAATTTTCTGTGAAATCTTCAGAAGGGGGTTTATCAGGCATATCATCAAGAGAAACTATAAGAGCATTATTTCCTTGATAGTATTCCTTACTTAGGCATTCCCTTTGCATATATCCAAAACCACGATATTTGAAGCACTAAAGTGAATTTTCATCATGAGAAGAAGATTCGTCTTGAAAGTTTGATCCAAGGGACCGTTTTCCAGAACGTCTTTCTCTACGTCTCTTTAAAAGATTCCTGATGTGTTGTGTAATCATAGACATGGTGACATTTGATTCATCATGATCACCATAGAACTCATCGGCCCACGACAAGATGACCTTTGAAGGAATGTGAGCTTGTTTTTGTCGCAGTTTCTATACGGAGGCCTTCTCTTTAGCTGTTAGTTGTTCATGGTCAAAGATCTTTAACTTTCTAAAGGGATTCTTATGGAAAGTGTAATAAGATCATTTTCTTCAGCGATGGCATGTTTCTTAGACTCGTATCGATCTAGTAAAGATCTAAGAATTTTCATCACAATATCATGTTCGAGAATTCCCTAATGAATGACAAGCGTTCACTATTTCGGGCAATCTGTGATTAAATTCCTCAAACGAATCTTCACCATCCATAAGAAGATTGTCCCAATCAGAAGTTAGGTTTTGAAGTCGTGGTTCCTTTTCTGCGAAATTCCCTTCAAATACGGTTTCTAAGATATCCCCAATATTTTTTGATCTAGTACACGTAGATATTGAAGATTTTGGCTTATGACGTGGATAATAGCATTCAGCCCATCAGAGTTGTGTTTAGAAGTACTGATTTCAATCTCGCTATACGTTTCTATGCATTTAGGAACATCATTAGAGTATTTTATCCTCTTACAAAAAGAACCCATGTATGAAAGTCACGAGCTTGTAAGAAGGAACAACATCATTAGAGTATTTTCCACCATCAGTAATGTGTACCATCGAAGGTTGGTGGTAAGTTAATAGATATTGCACTCTTTTCCATAATATAGATTGGTTCAAACACAAACTTATTAGATCTAACAGTGTTTTCCTTCACTGAGACCTATTGAAAACACAGTGATACCAAGTACACCACAAATTTTTTCGTTCAGTAACCTGTATGGACAAAACCTAATAGAATTGCAAGACCAACTGAATGATCCTTGAAAATATGTATATAGACTTAATAAATAAACTAAAAAAACTAGATTGTTTAACCTTGTTCCAAAATAAATATATTCCTAATCAAACACAAATCAAACATAAACCAAACAAGAAAAGAGTTTAACATGAGTTCCAAAATAAAACATGTTCTGCATTGTTCAAAATCTAACTACCATAAAGGAAACATGAATAAACTTCGATCATCAGTTCTTCGCCTCTTGGAGGCCGGATTCTTTCTTTCTCCGAACAATCTTTTGCAATCTTCCATCTTCTTCGACATCGATCCCTTATTTCTTCAGGGGTCAGCACCTCTCTTTTCTCCACCATATAACTAAACATCTTCCTTATCTTATCAAGTTGTTTCTGCTATTTTCATGTAATCCAGCAATAGTATATACTTATATAAGATTTATATATATATACATCAAAAGCATAAGAAATGAACAATATGTACCAACAGGGAAGGAGCTATACAATATGAAACACAAACAAAAAACTGATTGATCCATCACCAGTTTCACGTCGGCAAGGTGTTCGACTAAATGTCCCAAAAGAATAAGCAGTGCACTATAGTATTATAAATTCTTGGAGGACGGATATAAAATAACTCAAATTTAATACACCTATCATTGAAATTCTAAAATCTAAGCGGACAATTTGAAATATTTCTGTAGCTATTATAGTCATTTTTATGAAGAGTCCTATTATTGGGGCTTTAAAAGGGTGGGTTTTGGGGGGCTTTTTGGGGTCATGAAATAACAACCTATATGACCCCTTATTTATATTTTTCTCTAATGTCTAATATACCCTTAATTTGATTAGTACTAATTAAATTGATTAAGCTAACTAATTAGTATTAGTGAATCGATTAGACTAATCCAAACATTAATTTTTTGTAAATCTAAACTTGATTTTTTTGAGTTTTGAAGAAGGAAAAATGGTGATTTTGGTGAATTATTTTGACAAATTTTGAAGACAAATGACGAAACCCTTCATCACAAAACTCAAGATTACCTTATAATCAACTCCCAACATCAATTTTATCAGTTCAAAGCCGTCGAAAATCTGGAAAAAAAAATCTGGAATTTTCTGTAGTAACGGCTGGGTAAACTTGTCGACCCGGCCGAAAATCAACACAACGGTTGGGATATTAGAAATTCCCAGACGTAACACTACAAAACGGTTGGGAAATCAGGAACTCCCAGCCGTGATTACAGAAAACGGACAGGAATTTACGAACTTCTGGCCGTTATTCTTCCCTTAATAACCTGAGTCTGCAAAATGGCTGGGTTTACAAAACATTCTCGGCCGTAATTATATTTGAAAGTTGAGAAAATTTTTGATTCAACATGAATTCTTAATACGATTGATAACTATTAATACTTTCATTAACTAGACCAGAATAAAACTCATTACATGCTTAATATATCGCCATTACAAAGCTGGTTTTAGTAACATCCCTTCCGATGTATCAAGAAATCTTTAATGATGGTCATTTGAGCTTCGAAGTTGAAATTATAACATTTTCATTTCCTCCATTCCTTGTTAGCTTGAGCTACGACTTCTCCATCAGTCTCACCTCTAAGTCAAAGTTGCTTGCGCATACGAAGTAAAGCCATATACTCTTCCACTTTTTTGCATATGTTTGAGAATCGAAGATACAATTCAATCATATCGCGGTTGTTAAGGTTACCTGTTTCACTACAAAAAAAATCAAAAATCTTCTTCCAATAAGATTGACTTGGTACCCACCATTCCTTCGTTCTTCTCCCTTCTTTGGATAGCATAGCACAAAATTTTGACAAAGAGATAAGTCTTCATCCAAATTAAAGTCTGATTTATCCTTTGAGTACATTGCATTGAGTTATTATGAGTTTCACTAGAGCTTGTAGGTGTGATTTTGATTTGGAATGGGTGGTTATATGGAGAACAAGTGATTTCAAGTTTAAATAGGTGGTTGAACATCTAGAACCTTCTATAGATTAGTCTTTGAACGAATATATTTTTCAAAATTCAAAAAACTAGTCGATTTGAAGTGGTACAAGTGAAATTATAGAGCATTATGGCTGTGGAATGCTAGGCATACCAAGCCGTAATTATGTATGACCTGCAGAGTTGGTGGTCTGTCAGAGTTACGGTTGGGATTCCTGGCCGTAATCCTGATATTTTACTTTTAGCCAGAAAAACGGTTGGGATTTCTGTCCGTGCTGGAAATTACGGCTTGGATATGTAGCCGTTTCTAGGAGCCCTTTTTTTTTTTTTTACCAGAGTACTATACGGCTAGGAATGTCCCAACCGTAAATCCACACGGATGGGTTTCCAAACCGTTACCCACATAACGGCTAGGAAGTATCTAGGTCGACCAAGACGTAAACTTGTTTACGGTTATAAGACCTGACCGTGATTTCAACACGGCTCAGATATCTAGCCGTAAAAATGACTCATTGTAGTTCAAGGAATTTAGACCAAACAATGGCTAGGTTTTTCCCAACCGTGAACATGACATGGACAGGTTTCCTAACCATGGTGCATTTTACGGCTGGCAGTTTCTAACCGTTTTCAGTTTTACGGCTATAAAAGTTTATTTTTCAACATTTATAGGCATTTTCGACTAGGTTTTGTGAAGCAACGACCTAGCCAAAATGGCTGAAAAAAACAATGATGTTGTTTTTTTCCTCATTTTTCTTAGATTAAACACATTGAAAGACTAACATTAATTCATAAATGAAAAGTTATAAAATCCATCCATCTCAATCCTTAACCAAAGAACGAAAACAGTAAAATTTCAAAGGCTTAGATAATAAAATATTCATGAAGTAAAATACTAAAAAGCGAGTAGATTGTCATTTACTTGATTCACTTGATTCCTCCCTAGAAGACTCTTGTAAAAACGCATCCAAATCGTCCTCTTGGTCTCGTTCAACAACTGGTTCTACAACTCTAGCCTTTTTACCTCCTTTTCCCTTACCAGCTTGAGTGTGAGTCTTTTTACCTCCACCACGTCCACCTCGAGCAGCACTTGTTCCTCCACGGCCTTCTTTTTTTCCACCTCGAGCACTTGTTCTAGCACGGCCTCCTTTTTTACCGCCCGTTCCTTGCTTTGATGGAGCTTGTTCACGAGGGGGACTATCTGAGTCGTCGCTAGAAGAAGGAGACCTAGCCCTCTTATTTCTCCTTGATCGGTCATCTTCTTGAGGATATAAACCTCCTTTCTCAGGGAGTATTATTCCTTGGACTCGGTTCCGAAGTAATCTTAGTTCAGGGACGGTTAACTTCTCTCCCGAATCAATTATACGGGTGATGTCCTTGGACACCCAATTAACTCGTTCGAACTATTTTTCATATCAAATACACTTATTCATAGCTAATCAACAAAAAAAACATTTATAAACATAATTAGTAGTATACGTACCACCATCTTCTCCCATTCACTTTGTTCATTTATCTCTTCCGCTAATTTTGAACTCTCCTTCGCCGCCTTCTTCAAATATCTCCGCGCCTCGGGATCCAAATTTTCCACATAAGGATGAGCCCACTCTTGATACCATTCCATGTAATTCGCATCCGCTTCGGATGTCCCATGAGCAGCTTCAAGTGCTCTTGTACTCATGTGGTTTGCCGGTTGGGAACGAGCATTCCAATCTTCGACCGACGGAGCTATTGATGTTGCATAGTTCAATTTGACAAATTTATCCTTAAATATGGAGTTGGCTACGCTCAGTGGAAAACGAGATTGTTGAGGTACAATTTTCTGGACAATACCAATTTGGCAGAGCGTTCTACGAGGATCCAAAATGACGAACCCGGTTGAATGAAACAAAGGTCCCGTATAGGTCGCCACATTGGAAAATACTCTATCACCAACTTCCTCATCTCCATCCTCATCAAGTTTCAAATATGGATCAAAATTCACATCATTAATTGTCAAAGCATCCAATTTTCTCCTCATTTCGACCATTTCGTTCTCTTTATCCTTGTGTTGGGTCCCGTTAAAGGGGTATCTTCCTCCTGTAGGTTTCTCTAGAGGCCATTTTTTATCCCGAGTAGGCCTCAAGGATTTGAAATGGTCGTAAACCCATGACTACAGAACAAAAATTAATCAATTAACACAAAAGTAAAATAAAAGTAAATAAACCAACATTTGTTATATTAACACAAAAATATACTTGGATAAGAGCAACACATCCCGTAATTTGTGTTGTGTTCCACCTAGAAGCTTTGCAAATATTCTTCATCACACTAGCAAGGAGGGCGGTACCCCACGAGTACCTAGGAACCTCGTTTGTTTCCGGATCAAGACTGAGAGTCTTCAACCACTGCAAATAACAAGTATTTACCTTATTTCCTGAGAAATCGGGAAAAAAGACGGTCCCAAGAGCATGCAACAAGTAAGCTATATCCGTATGTCTAGGTCTTTCTGCATCCATCATGATATCTCCATTCTTGGTCTTACGGTCGGAATCCTCAAACTGCTCCCTCAGACGAACCAGGTTAATCTTTCTTGACTTATTAACTGTTTCATAACGTTCACCCGGTTGTCTAAATCCCTTTTTAGCTCTGGGCGGGGCTCCATAACCAATCTCAAACTTTTCTTCCGCTTGATCTTTGCTCCATCCAAGACAGTGGTTGGCCAAGACATAAAGCTCATCATAAGGTAGAATATTGTTGAAACCCTCATACACAGCCTTTCCTTCCAAAGCAAAACCGGTGATTTCCTTTGCATCATCCAGAGTCATAGTCATCTCGCCGAATGGGAGTTGGAAAGTCATGGTTTCGGGCCAGAATCTTTCTCTAAAATTACAAATTGTCACAACATCATACGACTTCTGCAGCGCCTCGATTCCGGACCATAACCCTGAATCTTTTACCAAAGCTACCACATATGGATGCTCTGGATGCTCACCCTCCAACGACCAAAATCTTGGTTGTTGGTGCTTTAGTTTAGGAACCGCTTTATCGGGAAACTACAAATGATATAAAATTTTGGTTGTTACAATTGAATATCCATAATAAAATGAAAACAACATATATTAAGTTTGATTTATTACCTTTGCGGCACAGACTCTAGCAGCCCATGATGACTCGTAACCAATCAAGACGGAACGATCTTTTGGCAAACCCCAAAGTCTCCCATTCTTCTTTTTAGGTAAAAACTCCATAGCATCAATGATGTCTCTTGCATTATCCTTTGGTGGATACTTCTTCTTTCCATCCTTCTTGTCCTCCTCAACCACCGCTTTACCTTTATCAAGAGCATCACCACTAGAACTACCAACTTCAGTAACAACTACACCTTTATCAAGAGCAGCACTAGAAGTGGCAACTTCAGTAACAGCAACAACAGTATCTACACCTTGATTTCCTACAGCAACAACATCTACACCTTGATTTCCTAAAACAACCTCACCTTGATTTCATACAGCAACTTCACCTTCATTTCCTCCAGTAACAGCAAGACCATCATTTCCTCCTGAAACTCCACCTTCATTTCCTCCACTAACAGCAAGCATAAATTCACTTACTCCAACTTCACGTGTATTCCTTGCGTTTGCACCCAATGGTTTTCCGTGACGAGGTTGCGGAGTGGGCTCACTAGAAGATGTTACTTCTATTGATATTTTCTTCCTCTCTTCGTTTCTGTTCAAAGACAAACCATACAAGAATGCAAAAGAAGATAAGTCACAACGGCTGGGAAATCTTGACAAAACCCAGCCGAGAGCATAAAAACGGCTAGGATGTATGCAAAGTTGCAGACGAAAATACAGTTACGGATGGGTTAATTATCAAACGACCAAAACGTAACAAAAAGACGTCTAGGAAAAGTGAAAACTCCCATCCGCAACAAAAATATCGTATAGGATTTTGATTTATCGACCAAGTCGTAAAAACAATAACGGCTGGGAAGTTTTCTTTTCTCATTGCTTACTCATATTACGGATAGGAAAACCTAGACGTAACCACTACCGCTGAAACATGAATTCGAACACAGGGATATATACGGCTAGGAAAGTCCCAGCCGTGATTAAGTTGTTGCGGATGGGATTATTCTATCTCGTATGCATCGACTAAATTACGGCTGGGAGTTCTTAGATTTCCCAACCGTGATACATATAAACGGCTGGGAAACAAACATATCCTAACTGTGATACTAATTTACGGCTGGGAAACAAAGAACTCTGAGCTGTAAACAGTTTCTGAAACTGTTTTTTCAGACCTAAAATCTTCGAAACTTAATGAAAGATCGATAAAAAGCTTAACTAAAGAGTGGGTATTTCGATTCATACCTTATTGCTGTCATCTCAGGAGTCTGGGAGGTTGGTCCATCTCCTTCATTCAATTCCTCTTCATCTTCACTTACCACTTCATTAGTTGAAGTTGGTTTCTCTGCTTCAATATGAAGTTGATTCAACGAAGAATGATCTAATTTTTCCTTTGCTTTCATGCTTTTATACAATGAGTTTAATCGACGACGTATTTTTTTTGAATCGACGATTAATCGTTTCAAACCAAGAATGATAGAAGAAGAAGAATGAAAAGAGAAAGGGGGAGTAAGGGAAGAAGAAGAAGGAATAGGGGGATGCGGTTTCCTTTTTAGTTTTAATGATTTTCAGTTTCTTTTTTTCATTTATTGATTTTTAGTTTTCTTTTTTCTTGGATTAGATTAATCAGTTAATGGAAGGTAGAAGTGTCATAAATTAAAATGATTGAGGGTGTTTTTGAACTTTGACATAAATCTGATCTCCCCCTATATCACTTAGTCTCCACTTAGTCTTTTAAGCCCACAAAAACCCATCCCCTTAAAGCCCCAATAATAGAATTCTTTATCAATTCTAGGAGTGGTTATTCGATTTCTTGCTTGGACTCGTCGTATATTTACTATTGGCTTAGCCGTAGATACGCGTGCCTGATTCACGGCAGCTACCATGATTATTGTTATTGCTACTGGAATTGAAATCTTTAATTGATTCGCGTCTATGTGGGAAATCGGAAATGGTTTTCGAATACACAAGACAAGAACACCAGATATCACCTACTATTTTTGGTGCAAACGCCGGTTTGCGAGATTGGTCATTACTCATTATATCATAAGGTCATTAATCAGTATATCGTAAGACCGGATATTAGGTTGATATTGATTCTAAATTTTGGATTAAGGAAATACGTACCCAAAAAAATGTCGGATGTTTTTCAAAAAAAAAAAAAACAATCAGATATCGGACATGATATCGGATTATTCTTCGTTGAATTACGTCCATTATTCGTCTAGATTTTTCTTATTCTTCAAATTACTGATCAGAACTCAAAAAAGAAAAAAAAGAGAAAAAAAACACCCCTCTCGGCCATAGCATAACCCTTCATCATTAGCACAGCCGAAAGGGTTATCCTTTGCCCTCGATAGGCTATACCTCTGTTCCATTAATTTGTCCATCTAACTTGCGCATTTGCCTATCCCACAGTGACCGCAAAATTAGAAAATTTGGTCATCAGATCATGCCATTGGAATTGCCTTAATAAAGACTGAATTAAACTTGTAATAAGAAATTACAGATCCATTAAAAGCGTCATAACAAAAACACACCTCTCTCCCTAGATCACACACTGTACAAACTACGAAGCTAGCTAACGGACATGTAACATACATTTTTCAAACCTTAATAATAACAACTCTTGCTCAAGACTTCCAATGGACTACATTAAGATTTGAAAGGTTGAACTTGAACTTCATTTCGCCTGAGAGGCGAAGAACGCAAACTCGTCGACCTTGACCAGAACAAACTAGAATTCGAAGAAGACGGATAACCAAATAGCTGATCGATTATATCAGCCTTGTAACTATCATTAATATCTTCATCAAGATGTGAATATTCTTCTCTTATCTTTCTTACTTGGTGATGAACAAACCTATTTTTCTGATCTCGCACCACTGACTTTGGTGATTCATCATGATCAGATGCTTCAGACGATGATGATAATGGTGATCGTGAGCCTTCATTACTCTCTGTTTCATATTCTATGTATTTCTTCATCATCAACTTATCAGAATTTTCAAGCTCTTCTCTGAATTTATCACTACAGGAATGGATATAACCACGGTTATGATCTTGCTGAGTTGATTCTTTCGAATGCTTTAACATAATCATAATAGAATGAAGAAGTGAAATTCAAGAAGAAGAAGAAGCAGTTTTGCTTGAAATTTCAAGAATGAATTTTTCTGTCTCACTACCTCCACCTTATATAAGCTATGACCATGCCTTAAAAATCACGGCAGAGAGAAACTCGATCACGAGATAGGAAACAAGGGATGTGAAGTAGAAGACACGTGTTAGTTGAGTGTCTATGTAATGTCCTGACAAACTCTTGTAAGAACAATTCACTGATTTTCATTAAGATGAAATATCATTTTTCTTTCACCTGTCATTATGGTACCGAGAGCAGGTTAAGCTTTTTAAGCTTTTTGATTCTTTAATGGTGATTTTTTCTTCATCTTCAACAAAACTCTGTGTTCTTTTTCTCTTGCAACAGTGATTCACAGATACTTTCTTGGGTGAAGATTATTTTTCTCTGGTATTCTTTGTTTCTTCAATTCCTGCAAACTTTCTCAGATCTACTTTTGATTTATTTATTTTTAACTTTTCAATTCGTTCTTCTATCAAGATTTCCTCAAATTCTTGATCTGTTTTGTTCATCATACTAGCTTCTATCTTCATTTACTTTCGTTTTTTGTTCAAATCTTGATTTCTGTTTTTCAATTTTATCTCAAATCTTGATTTCTTTCAATGGATCAAAGACCTAATGTTCACATTTCCACACTTCCGCTCAATATTATTGCTCATATAATCCCTTTGAAACTCAAGGATTATAATTTCATCACCTGGAAAGCTTTAATCTTACCACTTTTCAAGAAATTCCAGGTTGAAAAGTTTATCGATGGTTCTTTTCCATGTCCTGATCAAGGAACCACAAGAGCTCAACTAGCTGAATATCAAGATTGGATTGCTGAAGATACAACTCTTCTTCTTTGGATCCAATCAACAATTTCTGATTCAACTATTGGTTATGTTCCTGGTGCTGCTACTTCTAGAGGATTGTGGCTTAGCATTCAATAAAGATTTGCTCATACTTCTGCAACTCATGCGATTCATATTCGTACCAAGCTTCAATCTCTTAAAATGAGTAGTTCTGTATCAAAATATCTAATGGAGATTAAAATCCTTCAAGATCAACTTGCAGCTGCATGATCTCAAATTTCAGACACTTAAATGGTGGTAACTATTTTATCTGGCTTTCCTCTAGAGTATCATTCCTTTGCTACTTCAATTAGAATTCGTAATCCTCCAGTATCAAGCAAGGAACTGTTCAATCTGCTCATGAATGAAGAAATTGATGTAACCAATACCAAAACTGATTCTGAAGCCAAAGCTTTTGCGGCTCAACATTATCAACAGTTCAAACCTACTTTTAGTTACACTCCTAGACCTTCATACTCAAACTCAGTTTTTCATAAAGGTGGATCAAGAGGTCGAGGTGGTCGACATCCAAATCCTAATTTCTTCTCAAGACCTTCCTATGGAAGAGACACCACTTCTGAAATTGAACCTTGTCAAATCTGCAAAGGCAAGAATCATGATGCTACTGAATGTCACCAAAGGATTAATTTCTCCTATCAAGGCAAACCTCCACCAGCAAATCTTCAGGCAATGTTAGCATCTGCAGATATTTTTGATGATTCTCCCTGGTATGCAGATAGTGGAGCTAACAATCACACCACTTCTAATGATGCTAATATGACTACTTCTTCTCCTTATGATGGTGCTGGGATGATTTCAATAGCTAGTGGCCAAGGTATGCACATCTCTCATATTGGCCACTCATTAAAACATGTGAATGATCATTCCTTTACTCTCAATAACATTTTAGTTGTTCCAAAAGCCTCTCAAAACCTTTTGTCAGTTCACAAATTTACCACAGACAACCACTGCTCTTTAACTTTTGATTCTTTTGGTTTTTATGTGAAGGACTTGACCTCTCAGAGGATCCTTTTGCAAGGGCCATATAAAAATGGTCTTTACCCTATTCAATTCAATTCACACACTGCTCATACTGCATACGCCAGTTCTCTCATCACCAGTGATATTCTACACAAAAGACTTGGACATCCATCTTTTCAAACCTTGCAAATACTGGCTATCAATTACAACTACCTAAAGTCTCTAGCACACCTTTATTTTGTAATGATTGTAAACTGGGAAGAATGCACAAACTTCCTTTTAGTCTTTCTAGTACTGTTGTTGCTCAACCTTTAGAGCTTCTTCATATGGACTTATGGGGTCCCTGTCATGTCAGCTCTCTTTCAGGCTCATACTACTATGTTAATGTTGTAGATGAGTACTCCAAGTATTGTTGGATATTTCCACTAGTTAATAAATCTGATTTCAGACAATTCTTCATTAATTTTGTCACTCAAATTGAAAACTTCTTTTCTTTGTTTGTTAAATGTATTAGAACTGATAATGGTGGTGAATTTACTGGCAATCTTCTTAAAGCTTATCTTACTCAAAAAAGAATTCTTCATGATTTTTCTTGTCCCAAAACACCTGAGCAAAATGGTGTTGCTGAGGTAAAACACAAACATGTTTTGGACATTGGTAGAACTCTTTTGATTCAATATAGTCTCCCTGCCATGTTTTGGGTAGAGGCTTTTCAAACTACAAATTATCTAATCAATAGATTACCAGCAAAAGCTCTAAACTTTGTATCTCCTTTTGAATTTCTCTTTCATAAGTCTCCTAATTATGATTTTTTGAAAGTTTTTGGTTGCTCCTGCTTTCCATGGCTGAAACCATATACATCAAATAAGTTACAACCTAGAAGTAAGCACTGTGTCTTTCTAGGCTATAGTCTTTATCACAAAGGTTATAGATGCTATGATTTCACCACTGGCAGAGTATATATCTCTAGACATGTCTTATTCATGAATCTAGTTTTCCTTTCAAAACTTTTTCATCTCATATTATTTCTGCAACTGTTCCATCCATCATTCCTACTTGTGATGCTTCTACTGCTCCTTCAATTCCTGAGTCAGTTCCTCCTCCAATACTCACTACCTCCACTCCCACTACTACAACTAAAGTCATTCCTCAAAATGATCATTCCATGATTACTAGGGCTAAGAGAGGTGTGTTTAAACCAAAAACTATGATTTCCACTAAACATTTATTGCCTGCAGCTTACTTAAGTGATAAAGCATCTCCAGTTCCAACATGATTTTCTCAAGCAATAAAGAATCCAAAATGGAAGGTAGCCCTTTTTCAGGAACATGAAGCTTTACTAAATGTTGGTACTTGGTCTTATGTACCTTCTTCTCCTGAGCAAAATGTAGTTGGCTGCAAGTGGGTCTTCAGGATCAAATATAATGCAGATGGATCACTGGACAAATATAAAGCAAGACTAGTGGCAAAGGGGTTTCATCAACAACCAGGACTTGACTTCACAGAAACATTTAGCCTTGTTGCCAAACCAACAACTGTGAGGATTGTTCTTTCTCTTGCAGTTCAATTCAACTGGACCATTACTCAACTTGATGTGAGTAATGCTTTTCTCCATGGGGATCTGCACGAACAGGTATTTATGGCTCAACCACCTGGATTTATTAATTCCCAATACCCAAATCATGTCTGCCTACTTCATAAATCCATCTATGGACTCAAGCAAGCACCCAGAGCATGGTATGCTAAACTTGCTCAAGCTCTTATTTCTCTTGGTTTTGTTACCTCATATGCTGATACTTCATTGTTCATACACAAAGTTGGGTCATTCATTACAATTATCCTAGTTTATGTGGATGATATCTTACTCACTGGCAATGATTCAAATCATATGCATAATATTGTCACAAAACTGCAAGCTAGTTTTCCCATCAAGGATCTAGGCAACATACATTATTTCTTGGGCTTATAAGTCAAGAGAGATAACTATGCTCTGCATCTTTCTCAATCCAAGTATGCACTTGACCTACTGAAGAAAACCAATATGACTGGTGCCAAAGCATGTTCTTCTCCTGCCTCAGCAACAGTCAAACTAAGTAAATCAGATGGTACTTTACTTCCTGATCCTTCAGAATACAGGTCAATTGTTGGAGCTCTTCAGTATTTGACATGGACCAGACCTGATATCTGTTATGCTGTTAATCAGGTCTGCCAATTCATGCAGAATCCTACCACTACTCATTTTGAAGCTTTCAAAAGAATTCTCAGATATATAAAAGGCACAATTGAGTATGGTATCAAATTCACAAAAGGTTCTTCTTTTTTACTGGGTTTTTCAGATACTGACTGGGCAGGCAGTATTGATGACAGAAGGTCAATTGGTGGTTACTGCATTTTTCTGGGTGACAATCCTATCTCCTGGTCCTCTAGAAACAAAGTACAGTTGCTAGATCTAGCACTGAAGCAGAATATAGGACTCTAGCTCATAGTGATGTTGAACTTGTTTGGGTCTGCTTTATCCTCAATGATCTTCATTTCCCACTATCTGCTGTTCCCAGATTAGGTTGTGACAACATCAGCTCAATCTCCTTAGCTTCTAATCCTATTCGGCACAGTCAAATGAAGCATGTTGCTCTGGACTTTCACTTTGTCAGAGAACTGGTACAATCTAAAGCCTTGGATGTTTTTTATGTTCCCACTCTTGAACAAATGGCAGATATCTTCACCAAAGCATTACATGGTCCCAGATTTGGCTATCTCAGAGACAAACTGCAAGTTCATACATATGCATTTCAGTTTGAGGGGGGTAATGGTGCCCTTATCTTTAGAGTGTCTGTACTTATATTTTCTGCCACCAATCTCTGTTGTGACTACACGTGTATAGTGTAGATTGGTTTGTCTATATAAATGTAATGTCCTGACAAACTCTTGTAAGAACAATTCACTGATTTTTATTAAGATGAAATATCATTTTTCTTTCACCTGTCATTAACGTGTTATGCTGATTCGGACAATAATTAAGGAAAATTTTAGTTTTCAGTTTGAAATGCAACAGTTGAGAGGAATTGATTAGTCAAAGTCTTTGGCAACGTATGGGGAAGAAAACCGGATCTTATTGTATGATTTGTTGGTCCAAGATGTTTTGTTTACCCGTTTAAGAAGTGGGTGTAGATCAACACGTAATCATGCAGGTTACTCATGTAAACCAGCCAAGTATAGCTAATAAGACTATATAAGAGCATTAGCAGCCAGCCAGGAAAACTATTGTTCTGAGAGATTTATCTTTTGATGACCTACTGGATAGTTGGGGGAGAATAAGCAAGGCTGCTGCACGGGTGCCTCTCCAAAAAAAAAAAAAACGTTTATCATTGGACTTCGTTCACGTTTTCATAGTTGATGCGTTAAACTTCAATCATGTGACGAGTCGAGATGGTTGGTAACATTGCTCGCGCATCTCGCAGTAGGTGAAAAATACTTAGTAACTCAAAGTGTAGAGTTCACAGGCACGTGAATTCCTCCACGAAGTTTTGATTAGTATGTGGATTTGTGGCCTGGGATTATTATAAGGATAATCTGCTAATTAGTGATGACTATGTTTAAGATTAGTGGTTGGTGGGATCGTATAAGATTACATTAGGTTACTAAATTCATACTACGTGGCTCCTGGTTAGAGATATTAGAGAGTGCTTAAATTAACAATCATTAATTCATGGCAGGAGACGAGACAGATCATATATCATCATAGTATCATAATTAATCTAGTTCCGTCGCATCAACATCAATACCAACAACAAAATATACAATGTATTTATTTGCTTGAACTTAAGAGCCACGGTATGCGCTTGTTACAGTCCTTAATGGCCAAATCTTTCTTTGCAGTCGATACGTGTTCATTTTCTGTAAGATAGACGAAGGGTTTCCTGTCCAATGCTCACGATTAACATTTGATAAAAGGAAAAACAGATATCGTGTTTGGCTTTTGTTTTAGAATCGGAGAGGAGAAGCTTTAGAGTGCTCAAGGGGTATGCCTTCCTCTTAAAAGTATGTATGCCTCTAAACAAGTATTACTCATTTAAGAAATGATGACAAAACTGATAAAGATAGAATAGTATTTTGTTGGTAGTGGTCTCTAATTGATGCAAAAACAAAAACCGCATATTTTGTGAAATGAAAAAACAAAGGTACATTAATGGCAGTTTGGTGACAAGTAGTGGCCAAAATACATTAGAACTTATCCTCAAGAAAATAAAGATTTTAAAACGAAACTTCCATTCCACGTATAAATCGATGAATAGATAGTTGTTTTGGGCTAACAATCTGGTTACTCCTCTTTCCACTTACAAGTTACGGCTCGTTGAAACTTTGATGGAGAGAATGGTGTGGACCGTGTGGTGATCAATAAAACTTTAGTTTTCACAATCTGCACCACAGATCTTGCTGGGGTTTAGGAACAAGCCAGAACAAAGTAAAAAATTTGATGGAATACGACAACAAAATTTGATAGAATACGGCCTAGCCAAATTATTCAGAACAAAGTCAGAGCTGACGACTTAACCAAATTCTTAAACCTACTTTGACATGCAGATGTAGATGTGTTTCAGCGTCTGAACAGAAAGAATACAAAATCGTATTATAAACCGTCATTTTTCCGTTTCTAAGAGCAGCTAGCATATATTAAAAACAATATGCCTCAGACAGGGAAAGGCCACATGGAACGAAAATTCCACTCCTCGAAGAGAACCACCACAGGCTATACCAACGAGGTGTCAATACCTTAGTAGCTCTGGCCTTACCAACTCCAGCCACTTCTGCAGTTCTGCTTCCCAAGGGATGAACCTGCAACCTGCGAAAGGGCCATTAGTGCCTCTCAAGACCGGTCCAATTCCTTCTGCTTTGGCCTTACCAACTCCAGCCACTTCTGCTTCCCAAGGGATGAACCTGCAAATTTAGTGATGCCGCATTGAAAGTTCATATTCACACTTCCTGGTGGAGGTCTGGGTAGTCCTGGTGGTACGAGGTCCTGCAGTATCGCCTTGTATAGGCGCCAGAGTTCGTTATGAAAGCAGAATTTCAAGTTAGGATCTATTTTAGAGAACATTTTAGAAAAAATCTCTGGGCTTCCACAAATCCAGAAACAGAAATGCAAGAACAAGCTTTCTAGTTACTTTTGTTCAAGGATTTTGCCAAGCAAGAGAGGGTTAAAGAGAACCCACCTCTTCTAGCTAGAGGGCATAGAGGGCATTATGGAGAGGAAAACTTTGGGGAAAAAACCAACTTTGTTAACAATCGGAAAAAAAAGGTAGCTTAGTTTAGCAGTCTAGAGGACAAACGCAAGTCAAGAATCAATTTCTGCAAACTTGGTTCCTCAATGCACAGGGCAAATGCACAAAACATTCAGGAGTATCATGACAACACAGAATGGATTGGGTTAAAAGAAAGTTGTTCTCGAACCTAAATTTACTAACATGAACACAAAAGGCATTTCAGATGAACCTAAAAGGCATAGACCAGACATACATCTCCCTAGAGCGAACATGGTGGTAAAAAAAGTGAATCAGATAAGAAACTCAAAATCTTTCATAACATGAACACATTTCAAGTCTTACTAAATTTAAAAAGAAATGAGCAAAACTTCGTCTAAAGACTCTAAACATATTCGGCCTAAAATTGGATGTCCAAATAGTAGATGCCCAACAACTGCAACTACAACACAAGCAAAACGTCTGACATGGCCTATCTATCAAAGGAAACCCTCCACATAATAAATATATTGTTGGTCCTTTAGCAAGGGTTATATTTCAAAGCTTAATCCTCATCCTCCTCGTCCCCATCTCCTCCAGCAGCCTTCTTGGCAGCTGCCTTTTGGTTCCTTCTCTTCACTCTTCCTGGACGTCCACCTCCAAGAGGACTGGTGAGTGAGAAGTCGATGTGCTTTTGTGAGTCGACCCTCACCATGAAAGATGGGATGTTCACCACCTGCCTTCCAACCCTGTAAATATCGGCAGTGCATTAGTAACTGTACACAAGATCCAGTAAGATGATGTAGAACTAGTTCATTTAGATATATCTGACACTACCCACGACCGTATAGAAAGACAACACAAGACACTAACATTTACTCGATAGTATTTACATTTTATGTTTTCATCCTATTGATGACATTCCAATGAGAATAGCGTATACAGCCTAGGTAAAGGCACGTCATCATTGAGCTAACACTACACAGATGATCCTTAAGAAGCACAAAATACAGTAAGAAGTATAACATGACCATTTAGTAGACATATAGACATATAATCCATAAAAACACGAGAAGACAAATACAGGAAAGTCACAATTACTAAATATTATTGTAGCAAAGCTCTCATATGAATTTAGGTTTTCATCCTATTGATAACATACCAATGAGAATAGCGTATATTGCCTGTGTAAGGCATATAATCATTGAGCCAACACCACAAAAAGGTCCTCAAGAAGCAAACATATGCAGTTGTTTCTACATAAGACATCCACGATACATATATTCAAACAATGCAGCTATGTATAGTCACTTAAACAAGATAAATTAGTTCAGTCACATCGGTAAATAATGTTAAATAATGTTTAGTCTAAATCTAACATTAAACAAATAACTGACCCAGTAATACAAACAAACAAAAAAATGTTTAATTTCAAAGCAGCTTTTACACTACAAGATACAAAACCCACTCAGCAATCAAACACTATTAACAGTCATTCTAGCTTTGCAAACCAAACCATTGTTAATATGTTTTATCAAGCATGACAAAAGAAAAATTGAAGGTGTTCAGTATGACACACAATCAGTAGCTAAAGATTTGTTGAATTTAATTAAGATTAGCTTGTAATCAAACATGGACGGAAAATTACTAACTGTACTTGCTAAACATTATTTAGTTGATTAACAAGTATACCTGATGTGTCTCTGCCTGATAAGGACACGGGCGTGATGAATGGATTTTGCCATTCCAGACTTGAAGACTAGTGTCTGAAGACGACGCTCAAGGAAGTTCTCAACAGTCAAGGCCAAGACATAATCGAGCTTGTTCTGGCTCTCCTCCAAAAGCCCATACCTGTTCATCCTTCGAAGAAGAGCTTCTCCCTCAAAGATACGGCGTGGGTCCTTCTCATCAAGAGTAAGAAGATTTCTAGCTGCATTACGGATACGGCTCAAAGCATACTGGACCCTCCAGAGCTCTCTCTTACACCTCAACCCATACTCACCAACAAGCTTCAACTCAGCATCCAAACGCTCCTTCTCATAAGGACGTCTTGGCTTCTTGAAAGTCTTACCATCTGGAAATTGTCATATAATATATTTAGCGGTAAAGTCTAGTTCACTTCAGAAAAATACCTCATGAACCAATGGATGGAAATGGAACAAGAACAAAATTCTAAAATGACCATATTTGACCATAACTAGATGCACAATCGTTGAATACCAATGTTTGACGAGTATTCAAGTGCCAAATTATATACTAACATAGTCTCAACAAGTTATTTGAGTATAGTTGCATACCCAAGCTGGGGGCTCTTCTGGTAAAAGATTAAACCTTCCATGATTCCAATGCTTGAAAAAATTCATGCTAATAAAACTTCTACAGATTTGGACATTTAGACACAAATATGCAAGATTTAACCCTAAAATCATAGTTACAAACAAAATCAATCAATGGGTTTCCTTTGAAAATCAAAATAAACCACAAACATAACTGACTAACATCAGATTGTTATTGTAGGATATGGATCTCACAAGCTTTAAAAGGTCGATTGTATGAAATGAAAGCTACATACAGCCAGTATCTTAAGTATCTTAAGCAAAACATTAAAAAAAGCCTCTACTACTTGTCTAGTCGGATAAAACGATCAACAAAAGCAAGAAAAACAAATACACATCAAAAAGATTGAATCACAGCAATGGTTTTTAAAGATCTCTTCGATCTGAAAGTTGAGAGAGAGATTGCTTACAGTTCCTGTAGACGGCAAAGTGTACCATCTTTGCTACGCCGGTTTCTCTCTGGTCTTTCTTCTTCTTCCTCTACCTCCTAAAGCCCCAGAATGAAAACTAAAACGAACACAAATTTTCACTAAAGAATTTATAGGAAACCCTATTAATGTTAGGGTTTTGATACGATGGACCGGACCAGGATCTTGTTTTCTAATGGGCCTTTACTGCTCACTTGGAGTTTAGGCCAGTGGACGGGCGTATGTGGGAAACTTCGCTTCCGGCCCAGCCTCCTCTAGTTAGAATGGAAGATGGTAAGTTACGGCTTTTATGATTTCACATCAGGTTATAGGGGATGTTGTCATTATACGGTGGTGCAATCGTAAAGTCATGGGGAAATGCTAATAATAACATGAGTTCAAACCTGTCAGTACCAAACTCTTTATTGATTAAACAAAATTAAATAAAATATGCAAATTTTCTGGTAGTAAAGGCGATGTAAGGGACGTCGGGTGAATCGTTTTTGGCCTCATTCACTACACGGCCCTTTGATAAAAAAAATCAAATTGGAAAATTTTCCAGTAGTAAAAGCGATGTAGTGGTATGGTGGGTTGGTTTTGGCCTCACTCACCACATGACCCTTCGAGGAAATCACCATACCATTTTGACCGTTTTGCAACTGTACACTGCTGATGCAAATTGGGGTCGCAACTGCAGCCAGCTGTTATGAACGTGGGCAATGTTGATTTTCGCAACGGAAACGTAGCTGTTTGGAGGAAAAAAGTTCGCAACAACGAGTAAGCAATTGCTAATTTTTTACTATTAGTTGCTAAATCTTGACTGAGTCAACGAAGAATGACCTGAAAAAATAGCGGTAAAAATTTCGCAACAGATTTCAGCTGTTGCTAAATATTTGCAACAACAAGAAAAAGAAAGTCAACTCTTTATTGACCTGGTCAAATATTCCCCACAGTTCAATTTTTTCCTGCAACTACCCCATAGCCCTCTGATTCAGTCAATCAATCATATATATACAACAAAGAAAAACATTACAAGAATCACTAGACAACAAAAATTGTCATTTGGATAATGTCTATACACTCCATATTATACCAACAGAAAGTTACATAATGTTTCAAACAATAAGGAAGTCTAACATTTTGTCTACAATGGAAAAATGAAGGATGAAAGACAAATACATGAAGTACCTGGCCACACATCTGCAAGCATGATCCTACTGAACCCCAATTGTTGTTAGTGGTGGAAATCATCAATAAGCAGGATATTGTCCATAACCAACAATCCAAATGAGTGGTGGCAAATCATCACTCTGTAAATGGACTAGACCACTCTGGAGAGAAGATGTTGAAAATGAATACTTATGTTTCTTTGTTCTAGCTCTCAACCCTTGCCATATCAAGCTGTAGAACTTCATCAACCTCCTGTTATATTGAGAGCCAAGAAAAAAATGTCATGTAAATGTTTACTGTAATACACTTACTAATAACTAATGCTGTAAGAGTAATGGCTAAAACTATACTAACCTCAAATGTGCTAGCAGCGCAAGAAACCTTAAGAATGCAAGAGTAAGAACTCTGCAAAGTTTTTCCATGATGAGAATTCAATAAACAGTTGTATCGAAATAAATGCAGAACAAGAGAAAACATAATACATAGAAACAAACATGACACTGAAAGGGAAAAACCAAGAGAGCGCAAAATTTGAATTATGCTAAACATGTACCCTGCCACAAGAATTCAATGAATCATCTGCTTCTTCCTCTGTTGCAAACACAATTTAAAAATTCAGTGCACATTTAGCAGCCATCCTGAACCCTGCCAAAGTAAACAACGGTAAAGTAAGTGATCAAGATTTAAGATATACCGGCAAATGAGGCCACAGACGAACATATTGATTTCAAAAAGTTTTTAAGCAAAGAGTACGGATATATATCAAGTGCTGGACAAGGAATGAGGATGCGGAGAGGACAAGGAGATAGAAACATACCTTGACTAACAAAACCCTTGTGCTAGTACTTCATTTGCAAAGTGGTTCATACTTCGCCTGCAACTCGGCTTCTAAGTTAGGTAACTGTCAAAAGTACGATTTATAGTAACAATTATACAAAGAGAGTTGGAGCTAATGTATCAACCTTGGTTGTAAGCAGCAGTACCTCCATAAATGTAAGAATCTTGCAGAACCTGCATAAAAAGAGAGTTGGACTAATTCAGATAACAAAGGAAATGCAAGTGTTAGTACTTAAGTAAGCAAAATACAAAAATATCAAATAAATTAATATACAAAGTAAATGCCAAGACAACGTATAAGCAAAACAGGAAAACAAAAAATTGATTAAAGAGGGAATGCAAGTGTTGAGAATTTCAATGAGCCCAAAAGAACCCATTAACCCCTGCGGACATAATCAGCATCCCAAGGTCGATGCATTAGCAAGTCATGTATACAAATATACAGGAATCAGTTAAGGACATTCACACTAGAAGGTGATGTCTCTTGCTCTTCTGCACGTACAGATCTAGATGCATCCGTTGAGTGTGAAATGGACACCTTTTTGCGTTTTTCTTCTCGTCGTGGCTCTACTAACATCTTTTTGAAATCATATGGCTCTTAACTGGTCAAACTGAGCAGTTACCACATAAAGCCTCTCAGTGAGAATCAGAGCATGTAATTCTTCAAAACAACAGACACGAGAATGCAAAGAATCGAAATGATAAAAAGGAATGGTAAAAGCAGAAGCAAAACTAAAGCATATAAGAACAAAAGTATCATCATGCCTTTTTCAAATTTTAAAAGTATATCATCATGCCTTGTTCTCTACTTTCTTTTTACTGAATATAGTAGTATCATCAATCAAATCCAACGGTTAAATCCCAACCTGGAAAATTTCAAATTACAACTCCAGTCATACTGAGATCTCTATTTACTTATACCATCAAGTTACATTATATAATGCAGTGAGATCACAACAGAGACTTACCAGAGAAAGGTTGTAAACGGCATAATCTCGCAGCTTGCTGATCATTAAGTGTAATACCTCGAAAGAAAGTGTCAACTGAAGGTTAATATTAGCAAATTTCAGCAAACTGAATCCAGTTATAATCAAATGAACTTACCAGGGATTGATATTCCCCCGGGTGGCTACTAGCTTCAGTTGACCTTATACTCCTGCAAAATTACAAACATATACGTATACAGGAACCATACAAATGCAACAAGTAAAATCCATTCATACGAGAATGGTTAAGGTTCACATAGATATATATTACATGCCAAGTCTTTTTCAGTTAAAGTAAAATACTAGTCTACCACATATATATTACATCATAGTCTTCTTATGCACAAGGGCAACTGGACTTTTGCAAAAGTGTGAAAATTAGCAAGAAAAAGTAAAAAGCCATGTGAACATTAGCATAAAAGTAAAAGCCATATGTGTTTATCGTTGATATACGCGAAAGATGATGGCTGAGATATCTTCATAACTTTCCACTTAAGGATTCTCCATCTCCTAAATTTACAAATGTGATGACTTGATTAGTATATTAATCAATCATTTACATGTACCCCTAACGTCAAGAAGTGTTGAAATTTAAAGATAACAGAACATTATCGATATAGTATACATACCAGTTCAGCTCTCACCAAACTATGAGGTTTACGACCGATGGTATGAATGTAATCATATCTTTCCTTTTTCCTATTATTATCCACTCTAGTTTTTTGTACTTCTTCATCCTCCTCGTTGCGACAGAATGTTTCCCAGTCCTCATCTTTTACATTTGGAGGAGTATGTAAGATCCTTTCTTCATAAGTAGTGTATGGATCATAATATGTTGTTTGTAACTCCCACTTATGTCTCCTCCATGGATCAGACATCCCCTTCACCACAGTTTCCTTGAAAGTATCGGGCAGTAGAAATGATATCTGAAAAAACATTATCTCGCTTACACTCAAATAAAGTTAACATAAGTATGAACGTAAATCAAATTGAGGTAAGTTTGTACATGTTGTTCATTCCAGACGTCCTCTTTATAAGTATCTGGCACATCCTTCCAGGTTTTGTAGGAGATAGGGATATGAGTACGAACCAATAGCCCTTCAGGTGGCCAAGTTTAGTTGAATTTTGAGACATGGGAAGTCCATTTTCATCTACCCCCATTGCTGCCATAATAACCTGTAAAATAACAGTTAAAGAGCATCTATATTTGAAAGAAATTTTTTTATCAACCTTGTCACTATCACATAAACAACGAAATCAAATTTCTCAAATAAACAGAACCTATTAAGTTTGGATAACCTGTAAAAAAACAATTAACAAATATTTATATGTGAAAGACACGAAACCTATCAACCTTATCACCATCCACATAAACAGACCAATCTAATTTCTCAAGTAAGCAAACTTTATCAGGATCGGAAAAAGTGCATACATTGCAATGAAAGCAGATATCATTTTAAACTATATTTCAGCACATAAATTTTTGTGCACTCTCGTTGTCAGTAAGAGCTGACTGGTAACTAGTTGGAAATTCAAAGGAATCTACTGCGAAAGTTACGGCTTGCGGTGAATGCAAGACCAAAGACCATCCTACATCAGTTGGATCCTTTGAGTAAAACACTTGTGTCGCCGAGAAGGAATCAGGGAAAGACAGTAACTCATAAGCAACTTGAATAATTGAACACCCTGAGGTTTTAACACGGGAAATATATCACAATACAAAAATGTCAACAAGGGTCTTTCCATGAATACCTGTCTGCCAAGCTATACACCTATTTTGTCATTGACCTGGATTTCTACCTACCTAAAATCACTGTCATCTCTTTAAAATCTTTCTGAAGCTGCCAGAACTACGTGAAATGGCCGGAAAAAAAACCCAATCAAACCAGGACTACACCCACAATAGCTAAGTCTTCAAAATTTCAATAATGGTCTGGAAGGATTTCTCAAAAATGTGGTCAGTAACAGTATATCAAGCTAATGAAAATGAAAATTCTCAAATAACCCCATAATCATATCATTCAAGAAACCACAAACAAAAATCAAGAGTTAAATGGGCTTCTACTGATTGCTACAATAGAAAAACAAATGATAATTAAAACACTATATCCAGAAAATCAAACATTTAATGATAAAGATGAAAAAAATTTGTAAACCCTAACTTTACATGATAAAGTTTGTATAAAATCAAACCCAACATAAAGAACTTTGTGTGAAATCAAAAGAAAATTCATTAAAAGTCTGTACAAACACGATTTAGAGAAACCCTAACAAAACCCACAAATCAAAACCCTAATTTCTTTCCAAATCTGAAATGAAATTCAGATTTACTGGCTTCCTCCGAAAATAGGGTATCTATTTCCAACGAAATTAGGGTCTTAATTTAAAGAATATAGACACGGGAAAACTCGATTAACACCAAATACAAAAAACCCTAACTATTAATCTACCAAACCCTAACAGAAATAACATCATTAATGGATATAAACAAAGAAATACCAAAATATACAAACCTGGATTCAAGGTGGGGAGAGTCTACATGGCGGAAGAGATCTTCTTCGAATTAATGGCGTGAGAGTTCACAGAGAGTGAGAGAGAAAGAGAGGACCAGTGTGTTTCTGTGTTTCTAAGGACGAGAAGATATTTTCCAAGGATAATATCTGAAAAAAGCGTGGGTCTAACAACCACACCCAATATTTTGCTTAGCAATTTGTATGGACAAAACTCCAATATACTTTCTAGAGAATCAACTAGACAGTCAGACTCAATCTAGACAAAAAATATATCAAAGAGTTTTTATCTTTATCTCTCGATTTAAATCTTACTCAAGCAAACTGTGGGTCTCAATCTAAATACAAGAGAGATACACATGGATGGTACCAAAGACCAATGTCTAAGTGTCGATCAATTTAAATCAACAACCAAAAGGTTGGATATTCTAATTGATTGAACAACGCACAACCTGTATTATTTCAATTATATAAACAAATATAATGCGGAAAATAAATAACACAGACACCATAAATTTTGTTAACGAGGAAACCGCAAAATGCAGAAAAACTCTGGGACCTAGTCTAGATTGAACACACGTTGTATTAAGCCGCTACATACACTAGCCTACTCCAAACTAACTTCGGTCTGGACTGTAGTTGAACCCCAACCAATCTCACACTTATCCAAGGTACAGTTATGCTCCTACGTCTCTGATCCCAGCAGGATACTACGTACTTGATTCACTTAGCTGATCTCACCCACAACTTAGAGTTGCCACGACCCAAAGTCGAATACTTTAATAAACAAATCTGTATCACACAAAAAAGTCTACGATAATAGATAAATCCGTCTCCCACGGATATACCTACGAGTTTTGTTTCGTATTTTGATAAATCAAGGTGAGCAGGAACTAATTGATAAACTGGACTTATATTCCCGAAGAACAGCCTAGTATTATCAATCACCTCACAATAGTCTTAATCGACGCAGCGAAAAAAAATATTGTGGAATCACAAACGATGAGACGAAGATGTTTGTGATTACTTTTTATCTTGTCTATCGGAGATAGAAATCTCAAGCCAATTATTACTCATACGATAGAAACAGCAAGATCAGATCACACAACTACAAGAAAAGTAATATCGGTCTGGCTTCACAATCCCAATGAAGTCTTTAAGTCGTTAAGCTGGTTTAGAAGAAGAAACCAAAGGTTAAAGGAGAATGGACTCTAGCTTAGCACAACTAGTATCACACAGAATGTGTGGGGATTATTTTTTTTTCCAGTTGCTAGAGTTCTCCCTTATATAGTCTTTCAAATCAGGGTTTGCAATCAATGTTAGCTTGGTAACAAAGCATTCAATATTCACCGTTAGATGAAAACCTGATTAGATTCAAGCTAATATTTATCAACCGTTAGATCGAAAACATAGCTTGTTATACACAAATGAAATGCACGTTCCTGGGCTTGTATAACCGTACCCAAACTTGTACATTAGTTGGTTCAACAATGGTTAACCAAATAGTTAGCCATATGATCACTGTCATATCAACCATATTCTTCTTCACCATAACTAGTTCAAATGACTCAAATGAACTAGTTAGAGAGCTGTTCAATTGCAAGGAAATCTCATGTACTACACAAGACACAATTGAAGCAAAAACGATTTGATTCACATGAACCGGTTCATGAACTCTATAGCCACGGTTTGCAATTGCATTCCTTAGTTTATAAAGATAAGTTCATTAAACATCGTTTTTAGACATAACCTACTCAAGTTCGCGAACTGGGTTCGCGGAATTAAGTTCCCGGATGGAGTTCACAAACTCCAGCAGAAATTCTCGAGTTTGAGAACTTCGCCAGTTCGCGGACTGATTTCGCGGACTGGGCTCACGCACTTCTCCGGTTCACTTGATCAACAAATTTCGCAAACTTCGATTCAAGCAATAAGGACTTATACATATATGTGTTTCCACAACAATGCTTATATCCTCCAAATGGTTATATAGTCTAAACTCTCATTTCAATCATTGAAACATTCTCAGAGGACGTTATATAGTTGTTATTCACAAACCATTTTTCGTCAGGGCAATTTTCAAAGTGATTGAACATAACATGACTTTCGTCACTAGGTAAAGATGATCTTGGATAAAGCGAAAGCTTTACCAACACATATTTCGAGAAATAGATAGGCGTGGTAAACTCGGCTCGAAATACCAAATGTGTATAATCTAAGTCTATATAGCAAAACGACTTTTTTCTCAAGATAGGAAATAAATAGACTTTTGAGTGATAGATAAGTTCAAGTCTCCACATACCTTTTAGTCGATGAAGATCCATCAGTTCCTTGAGTATCCCTTCGTCTTGTATGATGATTGTCATGGAGTTCTTGATCTCAACTACACTTTATATCCTAGTCCGAGACCTTAGCTATAGTAGACTAGAAATCAATACTTATAGTTTTGATCACTAACATTGACAAACATGCTTGAGATAGCAATGCATGCGAGTTCGACCGAGCAATGCTCTAACAATCTCCCCTTTTGTCAATTTTAGTGACAGAACTATCAATACATATGGAATACAAAAAATGTATAAATAAACTTTTGTAGCTCCTATTCCACATGCCTAATCTTCAACATTACTTGAAATCTTCGTCACTTCCAAGTACTCCAATGATCCCAAAGGTTGTAAGTTTAGCATCACCGTTGTTGAAAATCCGTAGCCATAACAACGAAAAAACAAGAGTTCTCAATCATTGTTATACAGTGTCATAGTATCATTACACAGCTTCAAAGTTCAATTGTATCACAACTTTAACAACAATACTATGGTGATATGTCACTCCCCCTTAGTCAATACTCCATCTCACATGGAAACCACTCCCCCTTACATAATGATCCGAAAACCATATGTATTTGTAGTGTGAACTACATATTAATTCTCCCCCTTTTTGTCAATAAAATTGGCAAAGGTACAAGAACGGGATCCTAATGAAATTTCCAAAAGAGACATTTCATGACCAAAAGAAAGCATATATCATCTTATTAAGATGCAATCATAAAGACGAAGCTAAATGCATTCATCAAGGAGTTTAAAGATACAAGATAACCCCTATAATATTCCACAGCCGCACTCCCCACAAAGATTTGGCAATTAAGCACAAGTTCAATTAAAAACTCTCCCCCATAATATGTCATTCCCTAAAGAACAACAAGAGCGACCTTAATTTCAAAAAAGAAAAGAAGGATTTTTTTGGACATAACAAATCACATACAAGTATGAATTTGAAAATCATAAGAGAACCCATGATTAACTTAATCGGAAATGCTCAACACAAGTAAACTTATGGAGACTTAAACACTCAATTAGATTAATCACAAGAAAACCCATAATTAATCTAATCGAAATACACAACCAAACTAATCACAAAAGTAATCAATTTAATTGGTCATGGTCGACACAAAGTATCTCATGGAACAACAACTATGCCAAAACAATGACTCAGTCGATAGAGCTCAACATAAGACACCTTATGGAACAACACGGTATGTATACAAATTGTGGATCGGAGATCGACCTAATACCGTGGAATAATCAAGGATTCATTCTATTTCCATCACTATTTGCACAATGACATCTAATAGACATAATCCTTGAACATAAAATATTTTAACCTATCTTCCATCAAAAATTGACATAATAGGCTTAACTTTTGTATTTGTCAAAAGTCAATTCATTATTTCATCAATACATACATATCAACTCACGAACGACTTTACTTTTGACAAAGTATGGGACAATCAAGTTCACGGACGTAAACACACATATCCCATAACAATATTGCAATAATTAAAACCTTAAAGATTAATACTGCAAAAATCATCTTCCAAACACTTTTAGAAATTAAACCAATAAATCTAAAAACATGAAGATGAAAGCGTTGGACATAGCTATGTGTAATCACAATAATAGCTATTCCAAACTCTAGTTATTCTTCTAAGCAAAACAATAAAAATAGAAGATTTACTAGGAAATAGGAACACAAATTACTCAAATTCTTCCTCATCGGAGATACTCCAAGATGCTTGAATTGTGTTCAATTCTTCCTTGAGCTCAGGAAACTTCGTTGCAACCAATGAAAATTGTTCTTGCACACACTTCACCCTTGAATTGACCTTACACACACCCTTGTGAATTTTTTGAAGAAGACCCAAGGTGGTAGGGTCACAGTCATTAAGTGAAGCATCTTTTTGTCTTTTGCACACATTTTCCCTTATGCGCATGAAGGTACAAGGACGAAACGGTTTTTGGAACCCCGAGAGATTTTCCGATTGAATCAAAACCACGATCATGGAAAATTTGACCAATCAAGCAAGGATAACCTAACATCTTGATGGGAGAAGTCATCGAAG
The DNA here is from genome assembly GCF_003573695.1 of Papaver somniferum. Lineage (NCBI taxonomy): Eukaryota > Viridiplantae > Streptophyta > Magnoliopsida > Ranunculales > Papaveraceae > Papaver > Papaver somniferum. The sequence goes on along the minus strand of NC_039361.1, from coordinate 78,778,013 downwards.
TCATTTGAGAAATGATAAAGCCACAAATATCAAGACTTTGAACCCCCGATTAAAGGAAATAGACCAATTCCGCAAACTCATGACTCCACCAAGAATTCTCAATTGTGGAGGACAAAGATTGGGGATACCAAGCTTTCCAAATGACATCAATGCAATACTAAAATCATTAGTAGGAAACTTTCCTTGATTCCAAGTTACCTTCTTGCCACAAATCCCAAGAGATATTTCATCACATGATGGACGTTCGTCACTTGGTCTAGGAAGACGCACATTTCCAAACGGAATGTTGGTAATCTTTGAACTCAATTCTCTATCAACAAGAAATATTTCTCTATTAATCATGGATTTGAATTCTATCTTATTAAGATCAACATCATGAATGTTGGCATAGAAAATTCTTGTGAGATAATCAAACCTTTGACCATGACCATCAAAGATGTTACCAAGCTTGAATTTTTTGAAGAAACTTAAATCCTCTTCATGTCCACTAGAGATATCAAATTTCTTTTATAAGATAAAACCTTTAGATGAAATCTTTTCAAAAATTATAGCACAAGAATCATCAACAAACCTAATCCTAAGGGAATTTTGGTCACAAGGAAAATCCATGCTAGAAATATTTGAGGTTTTGGAACTTCTTTTTGATCCCTTAGAATTCATCATGAGATCTAAGAAATTGAAAGGAACAAGAGAAATTTACTTACTTGGAGAGAATTTTTAACACTCTTTCTTTCAATTTCTCCAAGGAGACTTCAATGGAGGAAAAAGCACAAAACCCTAAAGGTTCACGTACGCGGACTGACGGGATGAAGAAGATGGTGCGCGAACTTCTTCTTTATAAGACCAATAACGGGCTTGGACCCGTTTGTGAACCGCGACCCATACAAGGAAGTGGGTTTTACTCAGCCGATTGCACATCAAAGTTTATGCATCCCGTGACAACACACTTTGTGAGAGACGATGGATGCAATAGAAAACTTAAATTGGTATTCTAAAAGTGAATAACAAAACTGTACACAACTCAAACCATTTCTTGTCCCATTTCAAGATATATACATATGGGGTATTGCCAGGCTTGTTACCAAGAGGCATAATGTGCAGAGAAATTCTCATGCAACATTTCTGGTTGATATGTGTGAAAAGTCCCCATGATATAATCAATGTAATGATGATAATCAGGGCAGACAGAGCTTTCTATCCTTCGTTTGATATGACTAGAAGGGATATTCTTCCGATTCCTAGGTTGTACAATATTATTCGATGGTTTAACATGTACAGAACCCTCTTTGGAGTGATTCTTTGACTTAACAGAATTAAGTTTTTCTAAGAATTTAAAAATGCTTTCAAACGCTCTGAATAGATCTTTATCAATTGATCCATTATGATAGTATTCCTCATATACATCAAGAGTTAATCTAGTGAGGGTCCATATCCTTGAACGCGATGAACGTTTCCTCAATCTTCCCTTCTTTTTATTTTTTCCTTTAGATTGATACTCATTATCTAAAACTTCCCTTTTAGATAAAGTGAGATTATCAGGAGAAAAAGAAGGTTTTAACCATAATAATCTTTGAGCAATCTTTAAGGATTTCTGGCGTGCGTTACAGATGCCAAGAACAAGTTTTCCAAATAAATTTCCCATGGGACAATTTTTAAGGAACAAACAAACACAAACTTATTAGATTTAGAATGTTTGCCAGCTCTGACACTGATGAGTGCCAAATATTGTATATATTTATCCCTTTTTGTTGGCATTTAACTCATCTTTTGCGCAGTAATTCTACATTTTATCCCATATTCTGTATTTTCATTGATTTCAAGAATAAATATTTTTCTTACTTAATTTTGCATTTTTAGGTTGTAAATAAAGTTTGGATGAATTGCGGAACGAAAAGAGCAGAAAAGTAGTGAAAAGCCGGGAGGAATTACACAAGGAAGCCGCGAAGAATGGTGCGCATAAGCCCAAAAGACTAGAAATGGGCTCAAGAAGGAAGAATTGCTCTTAAAGAAGATATGGGCTTGGCATACCCAAGGCCCAAAACCCTTACCCAAACCCATTTTCTATAACCAAAACCGCCTCCATTCTCATCCGTCAGATTGGATCCAACTCATCATCCTACGGTCGCTCATTCATAAAGCATCAAAATCTGAAGTCTCTGCCAAACGCCACAGCGCATAAATTCCAAGCCTTCAGATTAGATTGTAGTTGAATCCAACGATCGCTTCTATGCCTGTGCATCAAAATTAGATACTCCCGCTTTACACTACAGTACCTAACATCATCTAACACCGTTGACTTCGTTGTATTTCACAATCCGACGGTCGAAGTGATTCATCTCTTATATTACCGTTAGATCTACCAACCATATTTGCATCCAACGCTCAACGTTTCTGATCATCATCTCTGATGTACATGCTCCACAGTGAAAATTCCTATACCCTAAAAACCATCGAGAGTTTTTTCTCTCATTCCCTTCTTCTCTTCCGTACTTCTCCCCCATTCCTCTGCAGAAACACCCATTCCGCCACCATCACGTCCACCTGCTACTTCCATACCTGCCACAGCCACCAAACGTCGCCATATCTACCACCATCACCTACCCTCCCTTTTCCCCCCTCTCTCTAGCCCCTTATTTCACTGATTTCTCACCATTCCTTTCTCTGAAACCCTAGGTGAGAAATCAGTAAAATAAGTGAGTCTATAGACGAATTCGAAGCGTGCAGGAAGGCTAGAAGGAGATGTAGCAACGTGGGTCGAAGTCAGAAACAACTTTCATCATGATTGGTGAGATGAATTTAAAACCCTAGTTTTACTGTTTTTGGGGGAAATTTAGGGATTTGGTTTGTAAACCCTAATTGGGTGTCCTGGGTATAAATAGGGGATATGTATCATGTGTAGAAGGTGTTCTTGGGCTAGCCGAGATTCCCCCAAAATTGGGTTAGTTTAGGTTTAATTTCAGTTCTTAAATTTCAATTAGATTTCAATTTAGGGTTTCAATTTTAATTTCAAGTTCTGTTAAATTCTGTCACTTTTTATTGCAATTTGTGTTTTAATTTTAAGTTCCTGTTAACGTGCTTGTTTTAATTTCATGTTTAATTTCCTGTTTCATATCCTGTTTGTCTCCTGTCAAATGTGCTCCTGTTAAAATTGTTGCTCCTGTTTAATCATGTGTTCTGTTAATGTGTGTTGTTACTGTTAGATGTTGTTTACATGTGTCCTGTTTAATGTTAATGCATGTTTAGTTCCATGTAATGTTAATATACCTGTTTTGTGATACATGTGAAGTGATAGAATGCTAGGCTAGAAACCTTTGAAGCACTGAATTGATTGAGTAATGGAAGAAATCAGTGCTCATAGCAAGCTGATTATCTTGCCATTCCATTTTTGTATGCTTAGGTTGCACTGATTTGATTGAGCATTGGGAGAAATTAGTGCTCATAGCAAGCTAATTCTCTTCCCTTTCTTTATGAATGCCTTAGCTTTGCTTTGTTACTTCTTCTCCACATCCCTGCCCTTGGCCTTAGGCCTTGGTTCATTTATCTTGTTCACACTGTTTTCTTCATTGTCATCTTTCTTTGCTGTCTAGTATTTCCATTGTTGTTGTTTACTGCATTGCCTTTGCTTTATTGCCTTGTTTTCCCACTGTTTTCTTCCTTGCTTGTGCTACTGCTGCTGTTGCTTCCCTTGTTGTTGCTGCAGCTGCCTTTTCTTTCCCCTGCTACTCAGTGCTTGTGCAGCTGCTTTCTTTGCACTGCTGCTGCTGTGTTGCTGCTGTTTTCTCCAGCTTTGCTGCTGCAGTACTGCTGCTTTCCTTCTTCACTGCCTTGTGCTTCTGCTCCACTGCTGCTGCCTGTTCCCTGTCTGCTGATGCTCCAAAGCTCATAAGTTACAAAGCCCAAGTTCAATTCAGTGAAACCAAAGGCTAAAAGCCCAGGTTTAATCCCAAGGCCCATCCAACTGAGCCCAAAGCTCAGCTCATTCCAAAAAGCTAAGGCCCAATTCACTGTGAAAGCCCAGTGCCTTCAAGGCTAATTTCAGTTCACTGAGCCCAAGCCTAAGTTTAAGGCCAAAGCCCATTTACACTTCAAAGACCAACTGAGCCCAAGCTCAGTTCATTTCATTGTTAAAAACAAACCCATTATACCCAATTTACTCAAAGGAGAATCAAAGCCCAACAATAGCAATTTAGGAACCCAATTAGCTAGAAACAACAAAACACACCCGATCTCTGTGGATCGACCCGTACTTGCACGAGCTACAACTGACGACCGTGCACTTGCGGTATTACTGTAGGCCCGCGTTTTTATTACGCTTAATTTTCACGCTTTCCCGGGTCACACCAAGTTTTTGGCGCCGCTGCCGGGGATTGGTGCTGTGTTTTTCTTGTAGTTTTATTAGCTATTTTTGCATTTCACTGCATAGCATTTGCATCTGCATCTGCTTCACTTCATTTGCTGTTGGACCTGCTGTTCTGAACCTGTTTTTCCTCTGCTGGGACGCCACCAAGGAAAAGAACCAAAGCCCAACTGGGTTTTTGCAACAATATCAGAGCAGCTGGGCTGTGCTTAAAAGGTAACCCATTTAAGAGAACCCGAATTGTGGGCTTCCAATTTTTTAATTGTGGGCTTGTAATATTAAAGCCAATTTTTGGGCTTCTCTTATTTTCTGTTGGGTTTGTAATAATTTATTTGTGGGCTTGTATTTGTTTAATTTGTGGGCTTGTTTAAATTCTTTCATTGGACTTGTATTTTGGACTCTGGGTTTAAACCCAGCTGAGCTTGTAACCGATCACGCTAGTTGAACTCGTTAGTGGGCCGAGTACCCAAATTCTAGGCCGAGATTTTGGACTCAGTTCCACCAAAAGTTTTCAACCAAGCGGAGCCAAAGCAAACACAGGACAAACAGTGGGCTTGCTCCCATACAAAAACCAAATTTTATTTTCTTTAAAAAAAAAAAAAAAAAAAAAAATCTTTTGCTCCCAATTTTTAAAACCAAATTTCTACTTTGCTCCCATTTTTAAACCAAATTTTCTTTTTCGTTTTCCCATCAAAACCAAAATTTGTCTTTTTCCCAACAAAACCAAATTTTTTCCAAAAAGTCCAATCCCATTAAAAAAAAAAAAAAAAAAAAACCAAATTTCTTGTAGATAATGTGTTAGTTAAATTTCCTTTTGTATATATTTTGCTAATCCAATATGATCTCGGCTGAAATATGTTGGATTTTTGCCTTGAATAACGGAGTTTTAATTCTGCTTTCGCCGAAATCGGGTATTCTCTCTCCTTTTACTCTACTCAGCATGTCCCTTTCCATATGTTGCATTTTAATTCTTTCCATATTTTGAAACATTGAGGACAATGTTTAGTTTAGGTTTGGGGGTATAGAGTAGATACCATGATAATTTGCCATAATTGAAAACGAACTCCTTCTTCTTTTTGAAAAAATTGAAAAATTCCAAAAAAAACATTGAAAAATCAAAATTCAAAAAAATTAAAAAAATGAAAAAAAAAAAATAAAAAAACATAAAAAATGGAGCTCATTTACCTTGAAATGTTGACTCTTGTGCAAATATGTATTTTTATTAGGAGTCTTAGTCTAGATATTTAGGCACCCTGATTCTAGCACAATTCACATAGTGATAAGAAATTTGCACGCGCACGATCTACCAATACATGTATGGCCTCGATCTTCAAGGTGTTTGATAGGAAGTTACGATTGCCAATCACTTTAGAATACTGAACGAAACTTGACTAGCTTGTTCTTTGGTTGGTGGGATAGAAGGTGGAGGTTACATTAAGAAAGACAACCATCGAATTTAACTGGGTGCATCAAAAAGGGCTACCTCTTGCAAAGTGTCATGTAATTTTTGTTTCCTTTTGTATTTATCAAAAGTGTTTACTTTTAGAAAAAAAAAAAAAAAAAAAAAAAAAAAAAACGATGTATATATTCAGAAAAAAAAAGAGAAAAAAATATCAGAAAAATACAAAAAAATCAAGTATTTATCAATTCCATCATCTCTTGTTCCAAAAATAAAAGAGAGTAGTCAATGTAAATAAGAGTCATGTAAAGAGTCATTTTGTTGTTTTTGTAATAAGCAAGGAGGGTGTATGCCATTGATGTACAACGCGAGTAATTGTGAAATACCTCCAACTCATTCACAATTCTCGTAAAGTCCGGACAGCTAGCTAGATTTCGACCTCAGTTCTTAGCCTGAGAAACTATCTCTTGGTGATTAGTAGTCATAACTTCAGATCTTTCTTTACACATGTGTAGATACACTTTACACTCTTATCACATGTCTTTTTTTGTTATCAGTGCTAGGATTGTGCCTTCGATAGCTAGATTGACATCTCCATTTTGCTGTGAGCTTAAACTGTTTTGCACATGTCACATTTGATGGAATCTGAGCTTATATTTTGACCTAGAACTTTGTAGGTACGTTCTAAGCAAACCTTCACGAGACTTCAACTCGTCCACTAGGGACACTTAGTGGTTTAAAAGGCTTAGTGCATACGCTAAATGCATTCGAGAGACCAGCGACAGTGGTATAGGTAGGATTTCCTTCGTTTTGTTTTACTTGAGGACAAGTAAAATTCAGGTTTGGGGGTATTTGATGAGTGCCAAATATTGTATATATTTATCCCTTTTTGTTGGCATTTAACTCATCTTTTGCGCAGTAATTCTACATTTTATCCCATATTCTGTATTTTCATTGTTTTCAAGAATAAATATTTTTCTTACTTAATTTTGCATTTTTAGGTTGTAAATAAAGTTTGGATGAATTGCGGAACGAAAAGAGCAGAAAAGTAGTGAAAAGCCGGGAGGAATTACACAAGGAAGCCGCGAAGAATGGTGCGCATAAGCCCAAAAGACTAGAAATGGGCTCAAGAAGGAAGAATTGCTCTTAAAGAAGATATGGGCTTGGCATACCCAAGGCCCAAAACCCTTACCCAAACCCATTTTCTATAACCAAAACCGCCTCCATTCTCATCCGTCAGATTGGATCCAACTCATCATCCTACGGTCGCTCATTCATAAAGCATCAAAATCTGAAGTCTCTGCCAAACGCCACAGCGCATAAATTCCAAGCCTTCAGATTAGATTGTAGTTGAATCCAACGATCGCTTCTATGCCTGTGCATCAAAATTAGATACTCCCGCTTTACACTACAGTACCTAACATCATCTAACACCGTTGACTTCGTTGTATTTCACAATCCGACGGTCGAAGTGATTCATCTCTTATATTACCGTTAGATCTACCAACCATATTTGCATCCAACGCTCAACGTTTCTGATCATCATCTCTGATGTACATGCTCCACAGTGGAAAATTCCTATACCCTAAAAACCATCGAGAGTTTTTTCTCTCATTCCCTTCTTCTCTTCCGTACTTCTCCCCCATTCCTCTGCAGAAACACCCATTCCGCCACCATCACGTCCACCTGCTACTTCCATACCTGCCACAGCCACCAAACGTCGCCATATCTACCACCATCACCTACCCTCCCTTTTCCCCCCTCTCTCTAGCCCCTTATTTCACTGATTTCTCACCATTCCTTTCTCTGAAACCCTAGGTGAGAAATCAGTAAAATAAGTGAGTCTATAGACGAATTCGAAGCGTGCAGGAAGGCTAGAAGGAGATGTAGAACAGTGGGTCGAAGTCAGAAACAACTTTCATCATGATTGGTGAGATGAATTTAAAACCCTAGTTTTACTGTTTTTGGGGGAAATTTAGGGATTTGGTTTGTAAACCCTAATTGGGTGTCCTGGGTATAAATAGGGGATATGTATCATGTGTAGAAGGTGTTCTTGGGCTAGCCGAGATTCCCCCAAAATTGGGTTAGTTTAGGTTTAATTTCAGTTCTTAAATTTCAATTAGATTTCAATTTAGGGTTTCAATTTTAATTTCAAGTTCTGTTAAATTCTGTCACTTTTTATTGCAATTTGTGTTTTAATTTTAAGTTCCTGTTAACGTGCTTGTTTTAATTTCATGTTTTAATTTCCTGTTTTCATATCCTGTTTGTCTCCTGTCAAATGTGCTCCTGTTAAAATTGTTGCTCCTGTTTAATCATGTGTTCTGTTAATGTGTGTTGTTACTGTTAGATGTTGTTTACATGTGTCCTGTTTAATGTTAATGCATGTTTAGTTCCATGTAATGTTAATATACCTGTTTTGTGATACATGTGAAGTGATAGAATGCTAGGCTAGAAACCTTTGAAGCACTGAATTGATTGAGTAATGGAAGAAATCAGTGCTCATAGCAAGCTGATTATCTTGCCATTCCATTTTTGTATGCTTAGGTTGCACTGATTTGATTGAGCATTGGGAGAAATTAGTGCTCATAGCAAGCTAATTCTCTTCCCTTTCTTTATGAATGCCTTAGCTTTGCTTTGTTACTTCTTCTCCACATCCCTGCCCTTGGCCTTAGGCCTTGGTTCATTTATCTTGTTCACACTGTTTTCTTCATTGTCATCTTTCTTTGCTGTCTAGTATTTCCATTGTTGTTGTTTACTGCATTGCCTTTGCTTTATTGCCTTGTTTCCCCACTGTTTTCTTCCTTGCTTGTGCTACTGCTGCTGTTGCTTCCCTTGTTGTTGCTGCAGCTGCCTTTTCTTTCCCCTGCTACTCAGTGCTTGTGCAGCTGCTTTCTTTGCACTGCTGCTGCTGTTGCTGCTGTTTTCTCCAGCTTTGCTGCTGCAGTACTGCTGCTTTCCTTCTTCACTGCCTTGTGCTTCTGCTCCACTGCTGCTGCCTGTTCCCTGTCTGCTGATGCTCCAAAGCTCATAAGTTACAAAGACCAAGTTCAATTCAGTGAAACCAAAGGCTAAAAGCCCAGGTTTAATCCCAAGGCCCATCCAACTGAGCCCAAAGCTCAGCTCATTCCAAAAAGCTAAGGCCCAATTCACTGTGAAAGCCCAGTGCCTTCAAGGCTAATTTCAGTTCACTGAGCCCAAGCCTAAGTTTAAGGCCAAAGCCCATTTACACTTCAAAGACCAACTGAGCCCAAGCTCAGTTCATTTCATTGTTAAAAACAAACCCATTATACCCAATTTACTCAAAGGAGAATCAAAGCCCAACAATAGCAATTTAGGAACCCAATTAGCTAGAAACAACAAAACACACCCGATCTCTGTGGATCGACCCGTACTTGCACGAGCTACAACTGACGACCGTGCACTTGCGGTATTACTGTAGGCCCGCGTTTTTATTACGCTTAATTTTCACGCTTTCCCGGGTCCACCAGACACCAATTGAAAAGGCGGGGGTCTAACAACCACACTCAAAATTCCGCTTAGCAATCTGTATGGACAAAACTCCAATATACTTTCTAGAGAATCAACTAGACAGTCAGACTCAATCTAGACAGAAAGTATATCAAAGAGTTTTTATCTCTGTCTCTCGATTTAAATCTTACTCAAGCAAATTGTGAGTCTCAATTTAAATACAAGTGACATAAACTTGGATGGTACCAAAGACCAATATCCAAGTGTCAATCAATTTAAATCAACAACCAAAAGGTCGGATATTCTAATTGATTGAACAACGCACAACCTGTATTATTTCAATTATATAAACAAATATAATGCGGAAAAGAAATAACACTGACACCAGAAATTTTGTTAACGAGGAAACTGCAAATGCAGAAAAACCCCGGGACCTAGTCCAGATTGAACACACGTTGTATTAAGCCCTACATACACTAGCCTACTCCAAACTAACTTCGGTCTGGACTATAGTTGAACCCCAACCAATATCACACTGATCCAAGGTACAGTTATGCTCCTACGTCTCTGATCCCAGCAGGATACTACGTACTTGATTCCCTTAGATGATCTCACCCACAACTAAGAGTTACCACGACCCAAAGTCAAAAACTTTAATAAACAAATCTGTATCACACAAAAAAGTATACGATAATAGATAAATCCGTCTCCCACGGATATACCTACGAGTTTTGTTCCGTATTTTGATAAATCAAGGTGAACAGGAACTAATTGATAAACCAAACTTATATTCCCGAAGAACATCTTAGTATTATCAATCACCTCACAATAGTCTTAATCGACGCAGCGAAAAAAAAAATTGTGGAATCACAAACGATGAGACGAAGATGTTTGGTATGTAAAGCTTATTGTCAATGATCGTTGCACAAAACTATATCTTGATTTATAGTCTATTAAAGGAAATCTCGGACTAGGATTAGAGCACGGTAATTGGGTAGAACCCTTAATGATTAAATATTAAAGAACAATAAAGATATCTGCGAGAACTTCATCAACAAAGCACTAAATTGGTGATTCTAAATAAAGGTTAATCAAAATCTAAACCCTCTTTGAGAGTATGTATAAGAAGTCATCTCAAATGATACATATATAATAAATATAATCACAAAATATACATAATGATAACTACCCCAAAAACCAAATCTAATCCTCTGAGTTTTCAATCTGAAAATTATCATCTACACGTGGACTATCTTATTTTGTCTTGGAAACTGAAGGTAAGAATTGAATAAGCACATTATCTGAAGGGGTTTCTAGTAGAAACATGTATAACTTTCAAGTGATCATTAGAATGATTTGAAGACAATGCAGGTTTTGTAAAAAAAAATTTTGGTAAAACACGGAAAAACAGATAACTCATACTGAAATAAGAGTTGGGCGAAAAATATAAACCTTTGTCAACCAACCAACACACGTTCAGAAAAATGATATATAATACTTGAGTGGCATAATCCTTCGGAGTAGTAAGGTTTAACTCTTGTGGATTCTTTAATGGTCATTAAAGCGCCTCCCCATAGTCAGATTCAGATAAATAACCTTATCAGTATCTCATTCACACACGAACCTTACATATCGAGTACTCAAAGAAACAAATGGTGGAAACATTATATTCAACAGAAGAATTCATCATGGAATGTACATTGGAACCATGCATTAATCCAACAATCGCACGTAAGATTCCTATCATCCTCTTCTTGCTACCAATTATTCATGAATCTAGCAGTATTTGCTCTGACTAGCAATACTTGTTCTAATCATCAATGCTCCATCTGTCAGTACCTTAATTGCTTCAGCTAGCAATGAGTCACTTGAGTTGCAGTATTTTTGATATTGATTTAGCCGTCAATATTTAAGAATTTAATATTGATCCATCTATCAATATTTTATTGGTTCATCAACACATTTGGTTCGTCCGTCAACTATTATTTTAATATCTCTCCTCATTATTCGACTGACTCATGACATATGGATTAAGAAATATCTTTAATGATCGTTCAACAATGATTATTTTCACAAGTGCTTAGTGTACCAACATAATGGTTTATGATCGATGCAGCAATCTCATAAAACCATCTCTAAGTCATTCGACTATCATTACTGCTTCAACCAGCATAATGATATGACACGGTCATCAGTGACCTAATTCAACATTCATGGTATGAGCATGTTGTTGTTTCAACATTCCATGCTTTATCCACCATATTATTATTGAACTTCGTTCGTTCAGTTCATAAGACTCATAGTCTTCGGTTAAAGATTGACCACTCACACATGAGACATAAATTCACGTCGTATTGGGGATATCACTAGGGTTTCGGCCTGGCGGCCTAAAGCACGTGTGATGTGAGGTACATCCACGATAAAAGTTATGGTAAGTCGTGCTGGCGGTTTAGACACGATGCAACATGGAAGTGCATGGTTTAGACACGATCTCCCACTTCTCCATCTTTCCACTTATTTCAACCGTCACCACTTACAGGAGATTGATGTGCTGCTATAAATATGTTTCTGAACCTATAATCTGATAACTAACAACAACTAAGACTCATCACTGTCAAGTTATCAAATACAATCAGAAGATTTCTCTCGTTTACACAGAGAATCATCTTTACAACAGTTCAACACATCACATCACCTACAGATCAATCTTCATTGATCTCCACGCAATCTCAGCTTCCCTCCTTACATACCGACGCTTCTCCTCCTCTTGTGACCGAATTGAACCTGGAACGACCATTGTCTTGGTTTAGGCCATGGTCTTACAGATTAGTCTCTCGAATTCAAAGTACTCACGTGCAGTATATTTGTTTAAAGGTTCAGACGATTCACAACTCCGAGAACCTGCTTTAATGAACACTTGCCTCCTCCACCACTTTTTACCAGAAAACTCGTGAGTCATTTTTACCCACAAACAAATTGGCGAAAATAGTGGGAGACTAATCTCTAGGTGGCAAATTCAATTTCACGAAGATGGTCAGTCTCAGATTTGGTGCAACCACCAATTCCAATCCTGAAGGTTCAACGTCCAATCCCAATGTTGCAGGTTTCAGTGGTGTTGCTGATGTCACTCCTGTCAACACTGAAGGAAACCCCCTAGTCACTCCTGTCAACACCGGAGGAAACCCCCCAGTCACTCATGTCAATGCTGGAGGAAACCCCCAGTAACTCATGTCAACACTGGAGGAAACCCACTAGTCACTCATATCAGCACCAGAAACGCAGGCATTGCCAACAATCCCCTTTTCGGCCGAAATCCCGAAGAAGTCAGGAGCAACCCTCCTATCATAGATGATCTCATGCAAACACAGGAAACTCTTACCAAGACTCAGGAAGGTACGGTAGCAACGCAAAAAGATCTTCTTACCTACTTGAAAACTCTAACAGATCAACTAAAAAACAATCGACGCATGGAAAAAGGAAAAGCGAAAGAAACTTCTCCAGCCGATCCTGAAGTGACTCTAATTCATGTGTTGAAGACAACGAGACCCGCGATGCTGCAAAAGACTCCCAGGTGAAGGATCAGTCAAACTTCATTACTAAGGAAGACCGTGAACGCTTCTTCGAGAAACATGGAAAAGATGGAGGTTCATCATCTGTTCACTGTCATCAACTTTTATACCCTTCCGATGTGCATAAAGTTCTGCTCCCTGAAAGTTACGTCTCCCAAACATTCACAATGTATGATGGAACTGGAAATGCACGAGAACATGTCTCACGGTTCTTGAAATCATTGAGAGAATATGAATATAATAACAATCTTCGTTTGAGGGAGTTCTCAAAATCTCTGAAAGGCAGAGCATACACGTCGTACAACAACATTGCACCAGGAAGCATAGCCAGTTGGGGCGAGATAGTTAACGCATTTTATCGAAAGTATTTCTTTGTCTCAGAACAGATTACTTTGTCTGATCTTGGAAGGATGTTTGAAAGAGATACTGAAAATCCAAATGATTACGTTAAAAAGTTTAGGCTCCAGGCCTTGGATTGTCATGATCCAAATGTTACTTAACAACAACTTGTGTACTTGTGCATCAATGGGATGATTCCTGTCTACGGAGCATTACTAGAGAATTTGCGGTTTCAAACATTCTCTGAACTTCATGAAGCAGCCAAACGGTCGGCTACCACATCACATGTTTTATTAATAAGAACTAAGCCCGCCAAAGCTGAAGAATCTCGTGATACTCGAAGCAACAGACGCTTTTTTAATAAGCAGTATAATCTTGGACCCTCTGTAAATGTTGTCAACGAGGGAGAAAAAAGGAAATCCACGATATCAGATGCACAACAGCCTAAACGTGGAACACCACCAACACCATCTCAACCAGCGAAGGAGCCACGACGTGCTAATAAGGACCAAGCTACACCAGCATTGAATCCACGTCAACAATTACGACACGCAAGAGAAGCGCAAACGCCTCAAAACTTCCCTTTGCCCATGGAAGAGGTGTTGGAATTACTGGAGGTATGGATTCAAAATGGGGCAATCAAGTTACCTCATGTCAGTTGTCCACCTACTGAGGGAGAGATGGAGGATCCAAAATACTGCCGCTTCCATCAATTTTTCAATCATCCAACAAGTGAGTGTAATGTTCTGAGACGTATCTTTAATGAAAAATTAGAGCCTGGAGAACTGAACATGGGGACTGAAGGAGTCCATATAAATCATTTACCAATCAGAACATTCACTTTATCTGAGGAGTCAGTCAATGAAGCAGTCCGGTCTTTGTTGAATCACTTATGTAAATTGATATACTTATCGAAAGCACAGAGGAAAGACATCTTCAACGCCCTCAACCGTGTTGTGTCAAGAAAATGCGTACTTCTATCAGAATCGCCCTCTCAACTACTGGCCACAGACTAAAAATTATATGACTGGGACTGCTAACCTTAGTCCATCTCAAGGGAAATGAGTTTAGAAGAGGTTTGATCGATGCTAGTACCCGCGTTAATATCATTTCTCTCAAGACACTCAGAACTGCGGGGATTACTCGTCAGGAAGATACGTTTACTTCTGCAACATTAAGAGACCCTAAAGGAGAAATAAGAAGCTCTTATGGTCATGTTAATCTTAAGATGAGGATGGATGCTGCTTGGACGGAGGCTCGATTCCACATCATCAAAGAAGATCTAGGATACAACATGATCTTTGGACGGGAATGGTTGCAAGATGAAAAGATCATCGCTAGCCAACAGCCAGCTAATTCCCATGGTGAAGAAATCCCAAGACATGAGGCTTTGATCGAAGATCCATCCGCGGATCGCCTGGAAGAATTTCTGAATTTAACAGTGATGGAAGAATTTCTGAATCTGACAACAAAGAAGCAGGAAACTGGAGAAGATGCAACATCCTATGTCAAGAGATTCTGTGCTCATGAAAGTCTCATCCCACCTGAATCTCTTTATTGAGTTATCTGTATACCCTAATAGTCGGACTCAATCATGCTAGTAAAAGCACCACTCCATTTATAAGGCGTTACGACTGGGTAACTTCTCCCTTACAATACTTCACTAAGTGGGTGACTCAGATCTATCAGCAAGATGACGAGACTTCCACTGTTTATGTGATCCCCAAATACGATGAAGAACATCTAGGGTTTCCTCTTATGGCATTGCAAGAATGTACTCACATGCCTCAGAAAAGTCACGAAGAATTTCCAGGATATGCTCATGTCTGGAATAAGGATTTTGGTACAAAGATGAAGGAAAGGATGAATGAACAAAATATATTCAGGGCTAGTCCAACCAAACCTAATGCATTTCATGTTGGGAATTTGGTAGTCAAAGCAACAAAGCGTAACCGTCGCTCTATGACCGACTCTGGTTGGGAAGGTCCATTCATGATTGCCAAATCCACCGGTGGTGGGTACTACAAGTTGGTTGTCACGGATGGCAAAGTAGTAGAAGCGGCAATCTATGATAAATGTCTTAAAGCATTCAACGCATGAGGCATTCAGAGCTCAGAGATCAAGTTTATGTTTGGAACATCTAGGATTTTCTTATTTCGTTTGTATTTTCAATTCCTCCAAACTGGATACAATACTTGCAACCAATAATTGAATTTTTCTTTCAGTAAACAATTCTGATTTTATATTTTATCAAACCATAAGAAAATTCTCATAAAGATCAAAATCCAATCATCACCTATCCCAGAATAATCAGAAAATCAAGACCTAGTACCAAATAAAACCTTACATCTCTCAAGCTCAAAAGTAAAATTCAGAGGAAATTAAAAACTAAAGGAAATGGGGGAAATATGGATGTTGCTACTTCAACATAATCGCCTTCATGTTTTGCATAGCATTATTCTCACGCTCCAATTCTGCAGACAGCCTTGTGATCTCTTCTTGTGTCTTCTCAATAACATCAGAGGAATGGGCCCTATTTTCAGTTCGAGCCATCTTGACAAGTTCTACTCCTTGGTGAAGCCACTTGACGTTGAGTCCATGCTCTTCAGCAGTTTTTAGGTTGAACTCCCAATCAAATAGTACACCTGCGGTAATGGCACCTTTCGGTTTGGTACGTATGTCATTAACAATACGTAGTATTGCTTCTACTCGCATGATCAAGAAATAAGCATGCTCAGGTTCCTTAGTAATAGCAATGTGGCCATATGTCTTCCATATCTCCTGTTATAAATTGGCATACCCAGTAGGGATGATAAATCCTCCAACTAATTCATGATGTTCGAGAAGCTCACTGAAGGGAGGATCAAAAGGAACACCCGCATGTGGATATTCGTGTGGAGCATCACCCATTGGAGCATCTCCTTCGGTCACCGGAACAACATCTGCTTGGGATTCCATCTCCATAGACTCGGAAGCGGAATTGACATGAGATTGTGATATAGAGAGAGTCCCGTTGCTAATCCGGCTCATGAAAATACCCTCAGTGACTCTGTTTTCTTCGATTCCATATTCTGCACCTGGTATGGCAATTTACGAGTAGAGATACTTCGAGTGAGAAATTCAAGATTCAAGCATAAAATACAAAGCACCAGTGAGTTAAACATATTCACTCTTCGGGAAAATCATTCAAAAGCGCAAGTTAATGGTCTTGAAGTGTGGAAACA
Organism: Papaver somniferum; assembly: GCF_003573695.1. Lineage (NCBI taxonomy): Eukaryota > Viridiplantae > Streptophyta > Magnoliopsida > Ranunculales > Papaveraceae > Papaver > Papaver somniferum. Next base: position 78,761,657 of record NC_039361.1, on the reverse strand, counting down.
CGTTTCTTAACAAAGCCGTACTAAAGATGTTTTGCACTACCCTGCACAAAGTAGCGAGCTGGGAGCAATTTTTAAATTATCAATACATGGGTCATATATCATTCTCTTCGTATGGATATCCTCTACGACATATAAAAATTCAAATTCATCGGACAAACGAGCTAATATAAGTGGATCAAACATCAAACATTGTCACCGCAGGGAATTTGCTGAAATTCTCTTGGAACTTTTCTGTTTCGATGATTCGAATCCCTAAACGAGCTAAAAAATCAAAAAAGTTCTTTACTATTAATGGGAAATTGTATGAGCATAAGAAAGTTGGGGTAGACCATGAAAAACATACATCATATGAGGATTTTATGATGTTTTTACTACGACTATTATTTCTGAATTTTTCTGAAAACGAGTTGCGGTGGGATTTCTCATTCATTCATAGGGTTTATACATCAAGGAGTAAAACTCATATTATAAAAAAACATACAGGATAAGGACTTACTTGCGAAATCTCTAAATCCTTTGAAGCATCGGCGTTACTGGAGTCATTGAAATCTCCATTCATTCCATTCGGTTCCCAATCGTGGCGATTTCCTTCTTTGTCTTCCTCCGAAGATGGTTGAGAACCACCGTCGTCTTGATTTTCCACGGATATTTCCTCCTATAAACATCCATCACGGATATAATTTTATTTTCTTCGAAAAGAATTACAAACAATCAAGCAGGATACTTACATCGACTTCCTCATCTTCGGTTTCAGTTTCTTCATCTTCCTCAGAGGATCCAATAATCTGAGTTGACTGTTCTGCTGTGGAGAATCGAAGACCCTCTATGTTGGAAGGAACAAAACCCTACAATGGAATAATAATGTGATTATTTTCATTAACTCTAATAAGGGAAGTCGTTAAGCAAGGAAACTAACCAAAGAAGCAGGCGGAAGTTCAACAACGTTAGATAGCATCCTGTGAATTTTACTTCTCTTCTCACCGCTCTGGGGACTTGTTCCAACATCCGCAAAGCCACCATTATTTTTGGGTCTCACGAAACGCTCACTCTACAGTTGGAGTCAACAAAATAATTAAACCACGAAATATTATGCTTCTCTGGAAATTACGAAGAAAATACTCACCTGCGAGGATTCTGGGAATGTTTCTTTTATCATTACTAGGAAGCGGTATCAGTCGAGGACGATCATCTGTCATCTCTGTAGAAGGAGCACCATGTTATGGGGGCGTCGCCTGTAGCACTGCGAAATCATAAAGGCGCTCATGTTGCTGATTCCAGAAACTTATGTAACCCGGAGTTACATATGTGGCACGATCATGACAAGGATACAAATATATACTCCCGGCTACATGGGTGCGATCCAAGTTAATCATGAGATGATGAACTTGGGGTTTGCCGGTTATGAACGGAGGAGCGCACTGATCAAAACCCATTTGCCTAGCAGCCCTATCGATATTGTATTCCTCCACAAGGTACTCTTGTTGCATGATGATAAGATTCTCAATTTGTTGTAGTAAATAGGATTTGAACTCTAAGACTTGTGAAGATTAAATTTAAAGATTTAATAAAAATATATACAAAGTTTGCAAATATTTAGTGTGGAATCCATGCTAGTAATTGCTATATATTCTTGCAAATTATTGTATATTATGTTTGTTTTCTTTTATTTGTGTTTCATTAGGTGAATCATCCGAAAAGAAGTGAAAAGAGCTACAAAGTGAAGTCTACAAATGGAGAAGGGCCAAAGACCAAATGGAACTCGCTCAAATCCAGAATTTCTTCTCATCATTTGAAGAGGACGAAAAGAAGAAGCGAATGGCGAAAGAATGAAGTCAATCCGATGTCATATGAAAAAGTTATGGCGAAACGAGAAGCTAAGCCTGTCGGTTCCTCATAACGGACAGTACAAAAAGAGTGAAGCAGAAAACTGAACTGTCAGTCCTCCAAGACTGACAGTTAAAAGGGTAATTTCTAAAGGCACACGACTTATTTACTCGAGGCTGCACCATCATCTTTCTCCTTTACAATTCAGGCGACCGGTTCAGGGAACTGAGGTTACTGCCATTGCAAGTTGACGGAGATGCTGCTGTTCATAAAGTCAGTGAAGGATGGTGATCAGTGGAGTTCAGTTTAAAGCAAAACAAGGAGTTGTTTCTTTCAGAGATATAAGTGATCATTTGCTGTCATGAGAAGAACTCGATGGAATGATGCTGTGGTGACTTATGAAGATGTTGAATTCAAGCGTGAAGCTGGTGATGGCAGGGAAATAATCGGTGATGATTACTAATGGGACATTGGCTGTGATGATTGGAGCTGGAGTTCGAGTTGCTTTCATTGATTGAACACGAGTTTGGGAGATTACTGGGTTTTGTATACAACAGCCGAGGACTGTTGCCATTATCGGACGATGGAATGACGATGAAGACGAGAATGGTTGCTGCCATTAATCCTGATGAGTTCGACTTAAACGGGAAGAATGTCAAACTAGATAGCTAAGTCAGGGACGATATGAAGGGATTAGAGACGTGAATGGTTGGCTGTAACTCGGCAGATGGCAGTGAAGTAGCGATGCAGCTGGGGAACAGAGGAGATATGATTAAGACTGCTGCTCGTGGTTTGATGGGTCCAATGGGTGTTTGATGCTACGGTGATGATGTGATGATGGCAGTTTGATCAGTGGCAGTGACTAACGAGTTGATTTTGTTGATCTTGGTCGGGAATGAAGTGAATAATGGCATTTTCTGCTGCCATTGAGTAAGTGGAGATAGTCGCAGTGATTGGCAGAGAAGTTGGGAAAACAAGTAAACATCCAGGAGGATATACGGCCAGAATGTCCTAGCCGCAAAGTAAAAGAAGAATTGAAGAGAAAAGTTACAGGGAAACTCACGCACAGGAAATCCCAGCCGTGGATAAAGAAGGAAGAATAGGCTGTCAGTTCCAGGGAACTGACAAGCCAATTGCGAGATGGACTGGGCTTCTACAGCTGCTGCTCGAGCCCATTATGCTGCGTGTTTGCGAGTTTTATTCTAGGCCAGACTTGGCCGTGACTCATATTTGGGAATTTGGTAGTTTTTGGCAACCATTTAGCACGGGGTTCGATACACGAACACTTAGAGACTATAAAAGGAATACTTCCTACCTAGGATAAGAGATATCTCTACATCTCATAATACACTTTTGTTTTTCATCAATATTTTAGGGTTTACCCTTTAGGGGGAAACCGGTAAACGGTGTAAATATGAGAAGCTAAATTTTTATTGATTATGATGAATTCTATGTTCTGGGCGTGAAGCTTAATTATTATACAAGTTAATTCGAAGTTTTTATCATATTATCGATTGTCTTTTCTATACCTAGGGTTTATGATTGATTACTAGATTGTTCAAGTGTACAATTGGATTAATCTCTTGATCTGTCTAATGCTAGTAGAAGTTGGGTGATAAGTGTAACAGTCAAACAACTTTCTATACAAGTAGAAATCGTGAGACCTTGCAGAGGGATTTTGTGGAGCAATTGCGAGTGAAGACAACATCAACAAATGAACCTTGAGCTAAGAGTTTAACTACTGGGATCAACCTAATTCACAAAGCCTAAAGCGTTCGATTGGATTACACCTTGAGTGAGCTACTACTTGGTGGTTCGTTGAATAGAATCTGATATTGGAGAGCTTCCGTGTCCGTGGTATAAGGATTTTTGGGGGTAGCACTGAGCTAGATGTTATTCTACCGATGGTGATATTCTTACGAAAGGTAAACGAGTATACTATGCAAGTCAACGTTTGGTAACGGCGAATGACTCTTAATCATCTTTTCATCTTATTTTTTATTATTATTTTAATTATTCAACAATCTCCCTTGTCTTTTATTATTTTGTTGAACTAAATAACATATCAATTACACATATCTCTGTGGAAACGATCCTTACTACCGCTATATTATGTATTTAATTAGTGGGAAATATATAGAATAATTTGTTGTGGTTACGATACGCATCAAATTTTGGCGCCGCTACCAGGGAGCGGTTGCTAATTGATTTGTTATTTGTCTAGCTTGTTTTTAGATTTCTGTTTTGATTTTGTCTTTCTTGTGAGTCGTCATGTTTCCTTACGGAAATAACATGTATGGAGCACAAGTCAATCATCATATCACAATGGGAATCAATATGGTTTTCAATCTCATTATTATGGTAACCTCCAACCATACCCTACAGAGCCTTATGGATACTCCCATACATATCAACAACCTTATGACGGGTATGTAAGTGAGCAATCACAGGGATGGGGGGATAATTATGCTTCTAATCATTATTATTCTAGTCTTACAGATCTAATGCACCGATTTATGGATAATATGGATCGGGAAAATCAAAAGTTGGACTAGCACATTCAAATGATGGATGAACGCTACCAGACTATGGAAAGTTATGCTCATAAAGATAGTTCTTCTACTCTCGAAGATCTAATGCATCAATTTATGAATAGTTTGGATCGGGAAAACCAACAGTTGGATGAACACAACAAAAAGACTGAAGATACACTTCAAGAACTTCAAGAGGTTATTGACAACCTAAGAAGAGAAATGGATCAAATTAAGAAGGTAATAACTAAGAAGAAGTTTGGCCTCAAAGCCAAATCAATTCTGACGTTCCCATGATCAATAATGGAATTACGATTCATGAATATCTTGAAGATGAGCAACCTTTAGAAAGTCCTTGCAATAATGGTATAGTTATTCCAACTCCGGATCATTATAACGATCACCCGCCTATTCAAAAGGAGGAGAATGGATATGACATAACCATTGTTATAAATGGTGCAACGTACTCAAATAATGATTTTAGGATTTGCACCAGTGAACTATACTTTCTCGGAGATGATTCTGATTCCGATGACGAGGTTGTTGAATTAATAGAGATTGAGAATGAAACCAATTTTATTGAAGTTGTGGAAGAACCAATTGAGCTAGCCATGGATTACAATGATGTTGAGATTACAGTTGAAGCTGACGAAGAATGGATAAATAGTTTGATAGAGGACCACAATTCAAACGAGGTAAATAATTCATTGCAATTCTTTAAGAATGATGAGGATCCTGTAATACAAGAAATTGTGGAAGGTTTGTCTAATCCTCTGCATATTTCTAAATCTTCTGATCCACATTACTTAGGATTGAGTATTTGTGATTCTAAAATTCTTAAGGATTATTTTACTTTTAATTATCTACCACTTGATGTGTTTGATTTTAGCATTGTGAAGGTTCACCAAGCTGAGGAACCTAAAGAAGTTCCCGAATTCTATATTCTCTATCCACTTTCGAGTGTAGAAAGGACTAAGTGTGGGGGAAACTTCCAAGCTACAACAATTTCATTATTTACATATTGTGTTAACAATTGTTTGAAGTTGTTACTAGAATAGCAGATTGTTGTCTGGGAGGACTACCAGATTTTCAGATTGTTGGTATATGGACGATAACAAGAGAGTCGGGCTGACGATTTTAAACCAAGCACTAAATGGGAGGCAACCCATAGGTTTTGTATCTTAATCCCTTTTATTTTTTTATTTTTTTTAGTTTTAATATCATATTTTCATCCCCATGTTTGATTTCATTCAGTCCGGAATCTATTTTAGAAGAAAATTATGACGAATACCTTTTCGTCAGAAAAATTCAGACTGCACGTAGTTCAGTCCAGAGACCAAAACTGTCATACCGTTTATCGAAACACTGTGCCCTTTTGAAACTGTGTAGACAACACGTATATGAAGAACTTTTGTGAAATGGAGTTTTTCTAAATTCCTTACCAATTTGCACAGTTTTTGCGTTTTATCTGCTGCTATGTCAGAATTCAGATTTTCGGTTTTACACATTGAGGACAATGTGAAGTTTAAGTGTGGGGGAGTCTTTTGCATATAGAGTTTTTTTTTAAAAATTTTGCATAAAAAAACCTCAAACTTGTAGAGATTTTAGAGTCACTAGCATACTTCTAGGTATGTTTACATAGAGAATTATGACCGACATAACTAAACTTGGAAGTGTTAGGGAACTATGTTGGATTTCTTGCTTGTTAGAGTATTAAATAATAGATTTAATCATGCCGGTGATTCAAATTAGGAGCAGGAAGAAATGAATTAATAGAGTTGCTGATCAATCATTAGTGGAGACTACCTATTTTCAAATCAACAGAGGCACCAGACCAAATTTCTTTGTAGATGACTAAAGAGCTTTCTTTTGAGTGTGTGTCACCGTACGTTAATTCCGGGTAGAATAGTGAGCTATCCAACCTCCCACCAATAGAAGCACTATTTTTGATCTCTTGAGTGCTAATTTTGTCAATCATGAGGGTGACGTCTATATATGAAAACCACCTTCTTGTAGTTTGATTTGCAGTTAGCGCCATTCTTTCTCGCCAACGACAGGTCCATAGAAACACCATCATCATAAACAAGGGAGCGACATCAAAATCTACCAGGAAAGTTGAAGATGTTTGAGGTTTACAAGAAACAATACAAGGAAGAGCAAATTTCATATCCAAGTAAGCAACAAACAGTGAGCGGATTTTTATATACATGTTGAAGTCTTACAAATAAGGAGCGGAATTCAATATCCAAGTTGAAGACTTATTTACAAGAGTGAAGAAAATCAAAAGATGAGAGTTATTGAAGTTTATGATACAAAGACGATACAAGTTGTGAAGATCAAAGTGGTAAAGTACTTCTTTCATGTCCATGTTATTTTAATTTCGTTATTATTTTTGTAGTTGCAATCTTTTTGTTAAGAAAATAAAAAAGAAAAATAAATACAAAAAGAAAGAAAAAAAAGAAAAAAAAGAAGAGAAAATACAAAAAGATTTGCATTTAGGTTGTTATTTGTTCAATAAGGCCACGGGGAAGAAAAATCTATAAGGAAGCCAAGCAACAAGGAAATTGAAGAGAAAGAGTTACAAATTGTTAGGGTTCTACGAAGTTCAAGAGTTTATCATTAGCAGCTGAAGACCGAAGACGAAGAACAAGAAGATGAAGAAGACGATCCGATCGAAGACGTTTCTATTGGATGTTGTAAGAGTGGTGTTATCATCATTGCAATCAGATGTGAAGGTGGTAAGTACTCTCATCCTAGATAATAGTGGTTGATTTCCTTTCTTAGAGATCATCAAAAAAAATCTTTTATTTTCCACGATTTTGTGGAGTCTCCAGAAATTATTCGGAAGGTTTCCTTCCCACCATTCAACGTGTGTAGGATTTCTCTCTTCATTCCTACCTGCACACATGTGAGACCCATAAAAAAACCGTCTTTTTGAGTGCAATTATCATAAAATCCTTTTAAGTGAGGCAGAAGTCGAGGCGAAATGCTTATTGATCGCTCTCAAAGAGGCGCTCTCTTATTATGGTGTGGTTATTTATCACTCAACATTTAAGAATGAAATATGTTCTTTGGTATTTCTAACTTTTTATTACTAGCATGCAGAAACTCTATATCCTCATAGCTTTTTGGATGCTTGGAAAGCTGGAACGCTTTGAAGTTGGAGTATGTTTTGTGGGTATATCTCTTGTAAGCCCTCACTAAATATAACTCGTCCATTAGGGACACCTAGGGGTTTAAAGGCCTGTTGCACATGCTAAGTGCAACCGTATCCTCGACGACATGGAATTGTTGTATTTAGATAGTTTGCTCGAGGACTAGCAAAATCCAAGTGTGGGGGAATTTGTTAAGTGCATATTTTGCATATATTTAGTGTGGAATCCATGCTAGTAATTGCTATATATTCTTGCAAATTATTGTATATTATGTTTGTTTTCTTTTATTTGTGTTTCATTAGGTGAATCATCCGAAAAGAAGTGAAAAGAGCTACAAAGTGAAGTCTACAAATGGAGAAGGGACAAAGACCAAATGGAACTCGTTCAAATCCAGAATTTCTTCTCATCATGTTGAAGAGGACGAAAACAAGAAGCGAATGGCAAAAGAATGAAGTCAATACGATGTCATATGAAAAAGTTATGGGCGAAACGAGAAGCTAAGCCTGTCGGTTCCTCAGAACTGACAGTACAAAAAAGTGAAGCAGAAAACTGAACTGTCAGTCCTCCAAGACTGACAGTTAAAAGGGTAATTTCTAAAGGCACACGACTTATTTACTCAGAGTTGCACCATCATCTTCCTCCTCTACAATTCAGGCGACCGGTTGAGGGAACTGAGGTTACTGCCATTGCAAGTTGACGGAGATGCTGCTGTTCATAAAGTCAGTGAAGGATGGTGATCGGTGGAGTTCAGTTTAAAGCAAAACAAGGAGTTGTTGCTTCCAGCGATTGAAGTGCAGGGAAATAATCGGTGATGATTGGAGCAGGAGTTCGAGTTGCTTCCAGCGATTGAACACGAGTCTGGGAGATTACTGGGTTTTGTATACAACAGCCGAGGACCGCTGCCATTATCGGACGATGGAATGACGATGAAGACGAGAATGGTTGCTGCCATTAATCCTGATGAGTTCGACTTATATGGGAAGAATGTCAAACTAGATAGCTAGGTCAGGGACGATATGAAGGGATCAGAGACGTGAATGGTTGGTTGTAACTCGAGAGATGGCAGTGAAGTAGCGATGCAGCTGGGGAACAGAGGAGATATGATTAAGACTGCTGCTCGTGGTTTGATGGGTCCAATGGGTGTTTGATGCTACGGTGATGATGTGATGATGGCAGTTTGATCAGTGGCAGTGACGAAGGATTTGATTTTGTTGATCTTGGTCGGGAATGAAGTGAATAATGGCATTTTCTGCTGCCATTGAGTAAGTGGAGATAGTCGCAGTGATTGGCAGAGAAGTTGGGAAAACAAGTAAACATCCAGGAGGATATACGGCCAGAATGTCCTAGCCGCAAAGTAAAAGAAGAATTGAAGAGAAAAGTTACAGGGAAACTCACGGAAAGGAAGTCCCAGCCGTGGATAAAGAAGGAAGAATAGGCTGTCAGCTCCAGGGAACTGACAATCCAATAGCGAGATGGACTGGGCTTCTACAGCTGCTGCTCGAGCCTATTATGCTGCGTGTTTGCGAGTTCTATTCTAGGCCAGACTTGGCCGTGACTCATATTTGGGAATTTGGTAGTTTTTGGCAACCATTTAGAACGGGGTTTGATACACGGACACTTGGAGATTATAAATGAAATACTTCCTACATAGGTTAAGAGATATCTCTACATCTCATAATACACTTTTGTTCTTCATTAATATTCTAGGGTTTACCCCTTTAGGGGGAAACCGGTAAACAATGTAAATATGAGAAGCTAACCTTTTATTGATTAGGATGAATTCTATGTTCTGGGTGTGAAGCTTAATTATTATACAAGTTAATTCGAATTTTTTATCATATTATCGACTGCCTTTTCTATACCTAGGGTTTATGATTGATTACTAGATTTTTCAAGTGTACAATTGGATTAATCTCTTGATCTGTCTAATGCTAGTAGAAGTTGGGTGATAAGTGTAATAGTCAATCAACTTTCTATACAAGTAGAAATCGTGAGACCTTGCAGAGGGATTATGTGGAGCAATTGTGAGTGAAGACAACATCAACAAGTGAACCTTGAGCTAAGAGTTTAACTACTGGGATCAACCTAATTCACAAAGCCTAAAGCGTTCGATTGGATTACACCTTGAGTGAGCTACTACTTGGTGGTTCGTTGAATAGAATCTGATATTGGAGAGCTTCTGTGTCCGTGGTATAAGGAGTTATGGGGGTAGCACTGAGCTAGCTGCTATTCTACGGTTGGTGATAATTGATTCTTACGAAAGGTAAACGAGTATACTATGCAAGTCAAAGTTTGGTAACGGCCAATGACTCCTAATCATCTTTTCATCTTATTGTTTATTATTATTTTAATTATTCAACAATCCCCCTTGTCTTTTATTATTTTGCTGAATTAAATAACATATCAATTACACAGCTCTCTGTGGAAACGATCCTAACTACCGCTATATTATTTATTTAATTAATGGGAAATATATCGAATAATTTGTCGTGGTTACAACACGCATCACCCATGTATGAAGATTAGATTCCTCTGTCGCCCCAGTGATGGGTTTACCACCTCATGTTATAAACACTTTCAAATGACTTTGCATTGCTCCAATGGTGTTTACAAAGAAAAAATTGTATAATTCAGGGAATTTGGAACGCTGGTGCGGCGTTACAAAACTCACCGTTACAATATATATCAAAAACTGAAGATAAGTGTTACAAACTGACCGTTGCAAACTGTTGAAAATAAGACGCTAAAAACGATAATTTTTTTACCGTATTATGTTCTTCAGGTTCTTTTTCTCTGCAGCAGCAGAAAAATCTGCTCTGCAGCTTCCTATTCTTCTTTGTAGCTTCCTTAATCACTCGACATCCTTCTTTGACATCCCATAATCTTATTTATACTCGACAACCTCCTCAAATCTTCAAAAATCTTCGTAATAAATTCATTATTTTTTACGGGTTATCACGAGTATTATTTTCCTTTTATTTATTTCTCACATTGCTGCTCGTGTTTGACTCACTCTCATCGTGTGGAAATCAAGTCCAGAAGGAGTGAAACTCTCAACAAACACATATAAACCTTCCAACAATGAACAAAAATCCGAGAATAATTCTCGTATATAAGCTTTCATGTTTCTTCTTACGCGTATTCTGGCTCGTTTAAAACTTTTTCTTTTTCTCCTACTCGGTCTCTGATGTGCTCAAAACTTTCCATATTCGGTACATATCAATCCCAGAAGAGTATATCTTCTCTGACCGTTCATGACTGTTAGAGCACTGCTCGGTCGAACTCGCATGCGTTGCTATCTCAAGCATGTTTGTCAATGTTAGTGATCAAAACTATAAGTCTTGATTTCTAGCCTATTTACAGATGTCTCGGACTAGGACATAGATAGTGTAGTTGAGCTTAGATTTCACAGAGTTCATCATTTGAAGACGAAGAACTACTAAGGGGAGCTTGTGGAACTTCTTCGACAAAAGGTATGTGGAGACTTGAACTCATCTATCACTTGGAAAGTCTATTTCTACTATCTCCTATATTGAGACCTAAGTCGTGCTAAGATATAGTTTTCTCTATACACATTTGAGATTTCGAGCCGAGTATATCTCGCTTACATATTTCTCGAAATATGTGTTAGTAAGCTTTTGCTTCGACCAAGTTCATCTTATATCATGAGAAAATTGTCGAGTAACATCTTACATTATTTGTGTGATACAATCATTTGATGTAGACTTGGAATGTTTCGATAATGATTATTTTAATATCTTGAAAATTGTTTTAATGCTAATAGTGTGTGAAAACGACTATTGTCATTATAGAAGAATGTTTCAATGATTGAAATAAAGAGTTGAGAATGTAACCATGTTTGGATATAAGCATATATAGTGTGTTCGCACATTAATGTATAATCCATAAACCGGGAGCCAAGTGTATGCATATGTGTGTATACGAAATTGGTGAAGGAGACAGGTTAAGTATGCGTACGGGTACGCATACTGGCGGAAGTTTTCGAACCGAAAATTTCTGCTGAGTTTGGTTTTGACAAACTCTTAACTAGTCACCTTAAGTATGCGTACCCGTACGCATACTGACAGAAGTTTTCGAACCGAAAATTTCTGCTGAGTTTGAAAACTAAACAAACTCAATCTGGTTGCTTAAGTACGCATACCCGTACGCATACTTAAGCTGGTTACTTTGTCAAATCGGTCAGTTCATGGACTTAAACATTTAAATCATAAGGAATGCAATCTTTGCAAACCGTGGTTATAATGTTCATGATTGAATCAAGTGAATCAAGTGAATCAAACCGATTTGGTTTCAATTGTGTTTTCTATAGCAATTGAACAACTCTTTAACTAGTTTCATTTGAGTCATTTGAACTAGTTATGGTTGAGATGAATGAGGTTGATATGAGAGTAATCGTATGGCTAACCTTGGTTAACTATTTGTGAACCAACATGGTGTACACGTGTAGGTACAATTATATAAACCTAAATGAGGGTACATTTCATTTGCGTGTAACAAGCTAAGTTCGATCTAACGGTTGAAAGATATTATCTTGGTTGAATCAGGTTTTTCATCTAACGGTGAATATTGAATGCTTTGTTACCAAGATAACTTGGATTGCAAACCCTGATTTGAAAACTATATAAAGGATAACTCTAGCAACTGGGAAACCTAATCCCCACACCTCATGTGTGTTACTAGTTGCATAACTAGAGTCGATTCTCCTTTAATATTAGGTTTCTTCTCGAGACCCTGTAGGTTAACAACTTGAAGACTTCATTGGGATTGTGAAGCCAGACCCAACTATTATCTTTGTAGTTGCGTGATCTGATCTTGATGTTTTTATCGTGTTGAGTACAGTTGAAATAATTGGCTCGAGATTTTATATCTTCGATAGGCAAGATAGAAAAGTAATCACAAACACTTCGTCTCATCGTTTGTGATTCCACAATAACTTGTTTCGCTAGTCGATTAAGTTTATTGTGAGGTGATTGATAATTCTAGGATGTTATTTGGGAATATAAGTTCGGGTTATAAATTGGTTCATGTTCACCTTGATTTATCAAAAAACGGAACAAAAAATCTTGGGTATTTCTGTGGGAGACGGATTTATTCAATCCTATATACTTTTCTGTGTCAGACAGATTTGTCTATCAAGTCATCGACTTTGGATCATAGCAACTCTTGGTTGCGGGTGAGATGAACTAAGGAATCAAGTGCGTAGTATCCTGCTGGGATCAGAGACGTAAGGAGCGCAACTGTACCTTGAATCAGTGTGAGATTGATTAGGTTCAATTACAGTCCAGTCCGAAGTTAATTGGTAGCAGGCTAGTGTCTGTAGCGGCTTAATACAATGTGGTGTTCAATCTGGACTAGGTCCCGGGGTTTTTCTGCATTTGCGGCTTCCTCGTTAAAAAAATTCCGGTGTCTGTGTTATTTCTTTTCTGAATTATATTTTGTTATATAATTGAAATATCACAGGTTGTGTGTTAAGATCAATCAATTAGAATATCCAACCTTGGATTGTTGATTTACATTGATTGACACTTGAACATTGGTATTTGGTACCGTTCAAGTTAACTCATCTTATATTCAATCGGGCTCGCAGATTTCTATTTGCTGATTGCGGATTGAATTAATTGTTAGAGATATTAAACTCTTTGATATACTTTACTCTAGATTGAGTCTGACTGTCTAGTTGATTCTCTAGAAAGTGTACTGGAGTAAGTCCTCTTAGATTGCCAAACGAATTGTTGGGTGTTGTTGTTAGACCCCCGTATTTTCAATGACTTTTCAAAAATAAGCCAACATAATCCGTAATATTGCACCTCCTCTGTTTCATTCAAACTCGGAATATCTCCCTATTTCTTCGAATCTAAGGGACTTACCATCCCTGTTTGATTAAAACAGGTCCATCCCAACCCATATTCGACTAAAACTCACAGAATCTTCCTTGTTTTGAACCAAAAACCCGAGAGAAGTTCTTGCCCGTGTTTTGTGTCCAATCCGAGTTCTAGCCAATTTGGGTCCAATTAGACGACTATACCAAGCCTGTTTAGGCTTAATAAGTAAACCCCATCAATTTCAGCCCTTTAGTCTCCCTAGAATTCGATCAAAATCTCAACCCTAATTATCCAGTTGCTGCACACATTTTTCCCGCCAAATTCAGGATTTGAAATGAAGAAGAAATGCCCATATCCTCTGTTAGGGTGCAAATAAAAATCTGGGTGCCCTTAGTAATTGAGGTTCCCCTTATCCAATAGTTGGAGTTCGAATAACATGTGTCCTCCGGGGGCAAATAACATTTTTTTCGAGCCAATTCTCCACAAGAGCTTATTCTTCCAAAAACATATAAAACAAGTTTATTAGAGAAATAATGAGTCTTAGCTATTGTAATTACGGGTGAAAAAGCATCGCACTTTCGTGCTTATCAAATTCCTCCACACTTATATTTTGCTAGTCCTCGAGCAAAACATAATAATACCCACTACACAACTAGTCATATAATAAGAGAGATAGAGAGACTTGCGACACAACTTGTCATTTTTTATTAACTTTTTTTTAGACCCGCTACACAGATGATCATGGAAAATTTGAAAAAGAATGAAAAAGACCCGCTACACAGCTGGTCATAACCCTAACAATCATAATAAATTATTTTTTTGATTATTTTTTTTAGACCCACTACACAGCTGATCATTTTTTTTAAAACCCGCTACACAACGGGTCATATGATAGAAATCCGAAAAGCTTAACCACTCCTCCACACTTGATTCTAACATTGTCCTCAATGTTCCAAACAGTGGAACCTAGAATGGGATGCAAAAAATATTAGTAGGAGAAACAAATGTAAATCAAAGAGAAGCGATTAGAAGATTTCACCTGATTGACGCATGAAGTATCATTCTCTGTAACACACATCAAAAGATAGTAATAACAAAGAACATTGAAAATCAAATAAAAGCAAAAATACTTAAGAAAATGTAAACAGAAAATAAAAAATAAAAAAAAACTACCTACTAGATATATACAGAGACGGATCCCCAAAAATTAAAAGCCTGAAAATTTGGGGATCAACCCAAAATACAGTATTTACAAATGACAGTTTCACAATTATGTTATGAAAATGTGGGGACACTGAAACTGTCAGAAATAAAGGATTACCCCCAAACCTAGTTTTTACTACACAAGGAAGCGTGTAAAGAACATAATATAGGGATACTATTGGGACTTGGAAATTGTCAATTGGCTCATGCACGGTATCAAAAACAGGAACGTCCTCTGGGTATTTGGATGCAAAGTAATCCAACAAATTTTAGAAGCACATAATTCTAACCCTAAATTATGTAACTTTCGGAAGTCAAGGGGTCTAGAAACAACCTTGAAGTCGGGTGAAAGATCTTGTGAGATAGATTCTTATAAGAAATTACGCAAATCATCCACACGATCATCCACAGGGTTATCTGTTTATTTTGTCGGAATCAGAGAGTCACTACATACCTGATCATCATCAGCATATAATTTTTTGCATTCCAGAATTCTCATTCTTTGTTCCAAACTAGGCAGTGTGTGTTTGTAATACTTCTCATATATAATTAAAGGCGATTCTTCACTTACCACATGTGGAACAGGAACATTCATAAACCGTGACACAGTCATATACTCCCCTAGTGTCATTTCAGGTGACGACTTCTGAGAGTGTTTACTTCTACGCATATATTCTCCAAGCGTCATCTCAGGTGACTTCGTCTCAGAAGAAGTCATCATCTTCAAAAAGTCCCTGAAAAGAAATACTATAACAAAAAAAACGCATAAAAAGGAAAAAGAAGAGATGAAATTACTGTACAAAATAAAAGTAAACCTAAAAATCAATCTAAAAACAAGTCCGTGTCGACGGCGCCAAAAATGATAAGATTCTCAATTTGTTGTAGTAAATAGGATTCGAACTCTAAGACTTGTGAAGATTAAATTTAAAGATTTAATAAAAACATATACAAAATTGATGTAAACAAAAGCGAGATTTACTGGGAATAGGATTCCACCGCATTCATATCATAAGACTCAATTATTTATTCTTCAGCAATTATCGCTCAGTAAGTAAAATAACATCGACTCTTATTTTTGCCAAGGTAGATTCTCAAAATATTAGTTATAAATCCTAAGCATGGGACATCAAAACATCTAAGCAAGTATGACTCGTCAAATGAACTGATAACTAATTAATCAAAATCATAATTCTATTTTAATTAGTGCAAAAATCATGTAAAGAATAAAATAAATTTATCCATGTTGTAGACACTTTCAAAATGACTTTGCATTGCTCCAATGGTGTTTATAAAGAAGAAATTGTATAACTCAGGGAATTTGGAGCGCTGGTACGGTGTTACAGAACTCACTGTTACAATATATGTCACAAACTGAAGATAAATGTTACAAACTGTTGAAAATAAGACGCTAGAAACGATAGTTTTTTACGGTATTATGTTCTTCAGGTTCTTCTTCTCTGCAGCAGCAGAAAAATCTGCTCTGTAACTTCATATTCTTCTTTGTAGCTTCTCCAATCACTCGACATCCTTCTCTGACATCCCATCATCTTATTTTATACTCGACAACCTCCTCAAATCTTCAAAAATCTTCGTAAAAAATTCATTATTCTTTACGGGTTTTCACGGATACTATTTTCCTTTTATTTATTTCTCACGCTGCTGCTCGTTTTTGACACACTCTCATCGTGCGGAAATCAAGTCTAGAAGGAGTGAAACTCTCTACAAACACATATAAACCTTTCAACAATGAACAAAAATACCGAGAATAATTGTCGTATATAAGCTTTCCTGTTTCTTCTTACGTGTCTTCTGGCTTGTTTAAAACTCTTTCTTTTTCTCCTACTCGGTCATCTGATGTGATCAAAACTTTCCATATTCGGTACATATCAATCCCAGAAGAGTATATATTCTCTCGTCGTTCATAACTTTCCAAAATAAAAGCCAACAAAATCCGTAATATTCCACCTCCTTTGTTTCATTCAAACTCGGAATAACTCCCTATTTCTTCGAATCTAAGGGACTTCCCATCCCTGTTTGATTAAAACAGGTCCATCCGAACCCATATCCGACTAAAACTCACATAATCTTCCCTGTTTTGAACCAAAAACCCGAGAGAAGTTCTTGCCCGTGCTTTGTCTCCAATCCGAGTTTTATCCAATTTGGGTCCAAACTATACCAAGCATGTTTAGGCTTAATAAGTAAACCCAACCAATTTCAGCCCTTTACTCTCCCTTGAACTCGATCAAAATCTCAACCCATCCAGTTGTTGCACACATTTTTCCCGCCAAACTCAGGATTTAAAATGAAGAATAAATACCCCCTATCCTATGTTGGGGTGAAAATAACAATCTGGGTACCCCTTAGTAATTGAGGTATCCCTTATCCAACAGTGAGAGTCCAATAACACGTGCCCTCCGGGTGCAAATAATATTTTTTTCGAGCTAATTCTCCACAAGAGCTTATTCTTCCAAAAACATATAAAACAAGTTTATTAGAGAAATAATGAGTCCTAGCTATTGTAATTATGGGTGAAAAAGCATTGCACTTTCGTGCTTATCACATGACAGACACAAGATGACCAGGAGGGCAACTCAGCATAAATGTTCTTTTGCCATCAATAAGATTGTTACCGGATTGTAGCACTACATCCTCTTCTCCAGGAAAGGTGGTTAACTAAGAGACATAAGGAGGGACTGGTGCCCATGGACGGAAATCGAATTCAGCTTCGTTATCCAGCAAATCGGCAAGGCGTACCCTAGAACGTGGCATCTTATTGGACCAAAGCATGTGCTTTTTTCAACATCTTCCTGACATGATCATAACCAAGCATGTGTCTCGTCCACCCGGAAAAACCAGGTAAGGCTTTTCTAGCAATCCTAAATTCTATGACTGAAGCAGCATAATGTCCTCCTTGTAAACAGAACCGAATGATGGCGGATAAACCATCTTCATCTTATCACTTTCTCTGGGGTTTACAAGATGATGAAAGTTATGGCCTTGGGGAGACTTTTCTGGTTTATACTGAGCCACAAAGAATTCATCATCCATGTTCGGAGTAGTCTTAATCGTGCCCTCATCTCCATCATTGGAAGCACAATCATAATTATCCTCTGGCGTTTCTACGGATCGGCTAGGCATGTCTACTTAAATACATCATGTAGGGGGACAAAGAAGTCAAAAATCATCAAGATATATAAATTAAAGAGCGTTTATTTAAGAAGATGATTACATCGCAAAATTGGGTAAATCAATTTAAACGGCGAAAAATGAAGGAAAGGTGATGAAACCCTTATCATTACCCGTTTATGGTTCAATAAACGACTGGTGGTGATGGCACAAGAGTTGCTTATACAAGGACCTCCTCTTTCCTGTACCAAAGTTAATTAAAGCACCTACGAAGACGTTTGATGCGCCAAAAGTAAAAAATACGGTATTTTGACCTAAAACTTCAATAATTCGTGAAAAATACTAAAATAATTTTCTGTCCATGGATGAAGCATCATGTTGCCGAGAAAAGGAAAAACAAAACAGGTAAATCAAAAAAAAAAAAACTTATCGGAGCTTGGTCGATGCCGGGGCCGGAAGTTTGCTGGCCGACAAGATTTTCCGGCAAAGTTTGTTGTCGGTGGACGAGTTAAAGAAGAAGAGATGGAGGTGCTCCTGCTACTGGTCGATGGTGGTGATAAGAGAAGGTGAATAGAAAAAAAATTTAAAGGGTTTCACTCCCTTTTATACATATTTTTAGGTTTTCCTAAATTCGGTCATATAAGGACTCCTCTTTCAAGCAACGCCCGTGCCATACAAGGGTCAACATGGTCTTTCTACCACCAAAATCAGCATGCCTTATCATTTTATGCTCCATGGAAGACAATCCAGTCACTGCGTAAGAACTTCTACGACTGATTATTACCCCTTCAACGGCCATTCCATATGATTGGAACATTATTGGATCGGAAATCCCGGTAACATATGACAACTGAGCTTATTTATTTATTTCATTTATGTCAGTAAAAATCACCATCTATATGCATACTACGGAACATGATTGCTCCACACTAAGCAGGGGACTTAATGTTAATGGTGTATTTTTGACGAAGGTCATATTCGTAAAATCACATCGGAAACCATGTATCTCTTATCGGTATTAGAACCATAAGAAATTTGTATCATCATAAGGGGTGAATCGCAGTTCTGTAATATCATGGCGGTGATAACATATAATAGCAATATTAGGGTTCCTGAGGCAGAACTTTTAATATTATATATATTTCATGATTAAAGTTGAAAGACTCAGTACATTTTTTATTGAATTCAGAGTTCATCTCTGGTGTCTGAATCAACCCAGAACAACATATGATACTGATCAGATCATATCTGAATGCTCCTAAACATATTCTATGCTCCTAAGAAATGGATTAATTAAATCTAGTCGCGGTATTCATCGGGTTGAATTCCTAGAGATTATACACTAATTGAACCCTAAATGTTCACCTACTCAGGATCCATGACTTTTCTCGGTCAAATTCCATGAAAAGTAATGGATATTTACCTTTCGGGCATTTGGGGCATCCCGAGTAATCCCCGAGCAAGAGGCACGGGTGTATTTAGTGATAATGCTCAAACGAGCATTCATGGAAGAACTAGGATTGGAAGTATAATTAGAGAAGGAAAGGGAAGAGATAAAATAATAAAATAATAGAGGAACCGTGAGGGTGGGCCCACACAGCTAGCCGGCTGGCCATGCCGCGGGTTCTAGCCGACCCTCCCTTATTTTCCTTATTTTATTATTATTATATAAAAAAAAAGAATGCTACAAAGGGCTTAAATTGAAAATAAAACGAAGTCAACATTTACAAGGAAGGAGTTGGTAGCCTAGAAAAAATCTGGGCACCAACACCTCTCTGTATAATAATGCCTAGCCTATGGAAGAGTAAACTGCCTACTTTAGAATTAGTATCATGGCTAGCAAGCAATTACTCAATCTTAAAAAAAAAACAATAAAACCACCATTCAACTCGCCTAGTGTAGTGAAGGCCAAAACACCAAAACCACACCTATTGGTGGTACACTTATCAAGATATTTGTTATTTTTACGCGTAACAGCAGCAATAATGGCTTGGCCAGGGGTAAACAAGCGAGTACGTGCACTTGTGAAAGGTGAAACATCCGTTACGTCAAATCACATATCCTTTCCATCTTACCAGTTGTACGCAAAAATATCTACAGGTTTGAGTTCATTAGCAATATTCGATAAAAAGCCAAGAGAAACTTCTTTCCTGGCAGCAACACCCGCCTTGTAGCACATATCGGCAATCAAATCTCTTACCATATCGTGCCTGAACTTAGGCCCAACGTCCTTAGCGCAATGAACAGCGTGGTCATCGTATATGTTCATAGGTTTAACACAGCTGGAACACACACTGTCTGCACCAAACAAAGGCATGGCCAAGCGGTAGGACAAAACGAAATTTCCTTGGTATATGACAGTTTGGTTGAGCCCACTAATAGGGATGGTTTTCAGAAAGTCCATTACGTGTTCTGTTTTGTTGCTCTGCCAGATGACCCATTCACGCTCTGTGAGAGAAAAGATTGAGGGTATAGATTCTTTGATAACACCGAAGTAGATTACTGCCAAAGACTTCATGAAATGGGGGGCAGTATCGTTAATTTTAAACTCAAAAACAGATAACCCACAATCCTGTGTAAAAACTTGCATGGCGTGGTCATAACTGTGGCATGGCTCGTCTAAGGAAGTAAGCTGCAGCATGGAGTTTTTCAAGTGCCTGGTTTGTGCATGGGAGGCAAGATACCATTAAGTACTGGTATCTTTCATAGTGTAGACACCCAATCCTCCATATTTAATGGGAAAAGTGGCGAGACGTTGTTGCACTAAGCTAAAACCTGCGCCATCTCCAATAACAATTTGGTATCAAAACTGTACTTTACTGCCCACTTCGATAAGCATCTTCTTGATTTTATGCGACAAATTGTGAGTGAAAAAGCGACTTCGAGGGTATCACCCACAATTTGCACTTAGCGATATTCAAATACAAACCTCTCTTAGGACCTTCTGTACGTATAATGTTCAAATCCTTAGCAACTTCGAGGGTATCACCTACAATTGTGCCATCATCTAAGTACCAAGCGTGCAGATTCGGAGTACATTGTGCAACAATCTGAAGAACCAAGGGGTGTAATGCTAGAGCAAATAAGAGTGGACCTAATGGATCAACCTGCTGAACACCTTTGGCTGAGGATAGAACAACATCATTGTAATACAATCTGGCGGGCCTAGAATAGCAAAATTCTACCCATTTGGAGATGCTAGGGCAGTGAGCTCTCACTTCATGAATCAATGTATATATATCTACGAGATTAAAGGCATTGAAGAAGTCTACCAGCATCATAGTTAATGAATAACACGTACCTTTCGACTCAAGAAGCATGTTTGCAGCATGTAAAATGGCTTCACCACCACACAGAACACCAACTCCAAATTGATAAGCACCCAAATATGGTATGATATTCTTCCAAACTGAAGTAGCTGCAAGTTTGGAGCATAACCTCCTCCATATTGTACCAACTGCGATGGGTCTTACACCTCCATATGGCTTGAGAAGATGAGTTAGAGGAGAAATGGCTACGTATTCTCCAAAAATATGAGTACAAGCACCAGATAACCACAAGTTGACCACCCCCGCAATTGATCGTAGTAACTCATCAGCAACAGCAACAGTGTTGCCACTCAATGCATCGAGAAGATGTTGAGCTCTCAACCCATCTCTACCACATGAGGTTCCTTTAGGGAAGCTTTTGATAGAAGCCTGAACTGCTTTTGCATCAACAAATAGGGGTGGTGATGGAATAACTTCATCAGGTATATGTGGAGGAGGACCAGATGGGTGCTTTTGCTGAAGCTGGTACAAAGTATCGGGGTTATGAGGTGCAATACTGATAAGCACGTAAGTGCAACGCATTTACACCCATAACTACATTAGTTAGGCCTCATTATTTCGCTAATAAAATTATTTTGAGTCATTTATAGAAAATTAAAGCGAATTCGATCACCCCAAGAATAGCAGTTTGCGAGGAAAGCAACCAAAGCTGGTGCTCTCACGCCACCCAGATAACTATCAAGTTTGTGAGCTTCCAAGTCTGTAACTCATGCCATAGCACCATCTGCTTGGCTACATGTTACATCCAGGAGGTCATTGAGATTAAAACAAGCACGACCCACTAGATGAAAAGGCATTCTCCGTCTTCACCGAAGGGATTCAACTTATCTTCCTGCCAAGAGAGGGTTGGGAACTATCGTTTCATGTACTGCGAGCCGGAGATAAAGAACAACAGATGGAATTTTGGGGGTTTATATCAGTAACCGAAATAAGGTTTTTCCGTGGTTTGAGCAGGGTGGCGACGATGAAGGGTATGAACTGGATTCTGCTGAGAACCCGTGAGAAGAACACAGCCTGAATGGGTTCGATTCACCGGATATGGACTGAATTCAGGCCAAGGAATTATCGAGAAGAGCAAGGAAATAAATTGTGTCTGTTCTTGAGACGATGGCAGCGGAGTCAATGGAAGACAGTGGTGGCTCTCTGGTACTTCGAATGGGTTTATTTTGCTGTTGTGAATTGTGATCGATGAAGATGGAATTAAGAAGGTAAGAAAGAGAAACTGGTGAAATTGGAAATTGCTCGAGTCTGGTAAGGTCCTCATGTGCCTGAAGATGCCTGCGAACTGTTTGTAAGAAGGCCTAGAAAAGATTGGAAATTGGTGATGTTTACGGTGGCTGCTGTTTTATTTCACTCCGTATCCATGGTACTGATGTTGGTTGGAATTGGGTTCGAATTGTGATGAGATTCCAAAACCGGGAATGGAACTGTAGTTGCAGTAGCGAAGATGAAGAATGGGTTCTCATAATTGGAGTCTGTATCTGCAAACGATAATGAAGGGTCTACCACAGCAGCGGTCGATGGATCAAAGAAGTGCAGGAAGATGTATGGGAAGTGTTATGATCATTAGATGAAGGCTTGAGAAGATATAGGAGCGGATGGGTGTTGTTGATTGTTACATTAAGAAGACGCAGGAAGATGATGGTAGCTGGTGATGGAGTGGGGTTATGGTTGCTGCCATCAGTGATGTCAATGAAAGCCGAGCAGATGAAAGAGTAGAAGCTGAACTGTGGTGATGTATGTGTGACGGAGATGGAGGAGTTCAGGGTTGGCTGAATTCTGTCCATTTTGTATTGTTCTGTTTGATTAAGTGGGGGAACTGACTTACCTTGCAATTCGGAGGTGGTCTCAGATGGTCAGATACTAGGTTGTTTGTTTGGTCATTGGTGCTGTTAGGAGTGAAAGAATACGAGAAGGAACGACCATTGTTGTGGTCATATTTAGAAAGCAGTTTGGATTCGGAAAGTGGTCCGTGGATAGACTGGGCCTCAGCAGATTCGCTAAATCTTATTTTTTTAGTTTCTTCACAACACTATAAAAAAGAGGAGAGGAGGACGGCTGGAGTTGGATCTTGGGGAGGTTGCGGCTACAGAGCCGAAAAACTTAAAGGGGAGGAGGCGGCAATAGGGTTGTGGAGAGAATAGGGTTTGCAATTTTGTTCTCTTCTTCCATGTCTTCCTAGTTTTTCATGTTTGGGTGAAAGGATGAACTTGTAGGATATTTTTACTTGTGTTCTACACAATGGGTTTCTTTATTATGAGCTTAATGTTAATGGTTTTGGCTCTCTGTCAATGTTTTACTTTCTCAATGATTTTTCATGTTCTATGCCATGTATAGTTCATAGTTAGATTAGTAGAAGAACTCATTGAACCTTAGTAATAATTGAATTATGAATTTCATTTAACTATTTATGCCATGTATAGCTAGTGCTTAAGAATTCTACTTTAAGGTGAGAACAAACAATAATATTGATAATTCTTGTCAACAATTTTTAAACGAAGATATCTTGTGCATGAGTAAATTCGATATCCTTGCGATTGAATACAAGTGACTTACCTACAACGGATTCTCGGATCCCTAACACCTTCATAATCTTAGTTACATCTTTATTATTTTAGTTGCATAATCTTACTTACCAATTCTTAAACTTCTGAAATATTGATTCGATTGGTTAGTTTTGGTATTAGCTAATAGTAGTATTTTCACATTCCTCGTGGAAACGAACTGTACTTGTCATTGTCTACTAGTTAGACACTGTGCTCTTGCAGTATTTTATTTTAGGTTTCACAGCCTACCAAGTTTTTGGTGCCTCTGCCGGGGAGTGGTTGTAAAATACTCTCTTGTTGATATCAATTTTTTTGTACTTAGTTATTTTTATTTTTATTTTTGTGTATAGTTTATTTTTGTTTTTCTTTAGTTCCTTTTTACGCAGTTTGTTTGACTTTTTTTAGGTACCTTAGTCTTAAGTGCGGCAATTGGAATCGATAACGGGTTAGAAAGTAAGTACTTGGTATTCTCGCAAAGCTTTTGCAAGGTGAGTTATTAGGTAAATTTTACTTTGTATCATAGTTTCTAGTGAGTTGGCTTCTTTTATATATTTTTGGAATCTTACCAAAACAGCTGAGACAGAAGAGCCATCTAATAGTTCACATGAGGAGTATGCATATGCATTTTCTTATTGTCGGGAACCTGTTAGAGACGAGTGTGTAAATAATGATTGGAATTATTCTCATAGGTATGATCATTCCGGACCTTGTGAAGGTTATGATCATTACCAACCTTACCCAGGTTATGAGACAAACTATATCGATTCCAATTATTATTCACACACATATGAGTCACCATATGAAAAAGATAATCAATCTTTCGGTGAACTATCTTCGTCTCTCGTATCTAGCTTGGAACAGTTGGTCAAACAAAGGGAGTTATTTGTCATTGAATCTTCTAAAAGGTCTGTCGAAACCGATAAAATAATTGCTGAACTTATGAAACCAGTAGAGGATCGTCGTCTATATGATGATTCAAGTTCTGATTTTTCTCATATTGATGACACTTATAATGAAACCGGTGTAAATGATGAATCAATATGCACTGGGGATGATGATGGACTTGACACTGGTAGTGATTTTGGAAATTCTGAATCTATTATATCTTATCCAACTCATGATCATATTACTGATTATTTTCCTATTCAAAGGGACGAGAGTTGTATTAGAGACACTATTTATTCGAATAATGATGATTTAGAAGAACCTGTTTATACAAACAATACTATTGTTGAGACTAATGACGAGACATTAGGCGTTCATAATGAGATACCTTCTAGTCATCTGAATAGTGAGATTCCTATAAGTCACTTAGTTGCGGATAATAATCAGGCGATTATTCATGATATTGTTGCTCCATTGAGCTCCTGTTTTGCTGACCCATCTTGTGCTTTCCTGATTGCTGATGTGAATGTGGAGGCGATTGGTACTGGTCAGGTAACTGTTGATTTTGAACCAATCTCAGTTTTTTTAGCCTACTTTGCAGATTCTGATGATCCTATGTTTATTGACATTGTCAATGTATTGTGCCCTGAATGGTTAATCAAGGTAACTCAACAATGGAAGTTATCCCGCAGACTAAGAACCAGATTTAGGAGTTACCGATTTTGATTCTTTGCATTTTGACATTGTCAATTTAGTGCTTCCTATGATTTCTAGTAAGGATATTATGTCGACCAATTGTATTTCAGCTGATTTAGAACCTGATTTAGAGTGTGTTTTCCCGAATAGAAACTAATATACATTTTATGTTTGTTGTCCATGTGAGTGATTTACTTATCTCGACTAAGGACTATTTTCTATTGGGATTGGATTTACACATATTTTTGGAGGTTTATAGTGTTTGCATGTTCATATTCGCAGCTGACCTGATTTGTTGGATTGATCCCCAACTTTTTCAGACTTTATATATATGTTTTACTTCTTACTTTGGTGCAAACTCACCTTGTTTGAGGTTCTTTATATGCGCAAATATGGATACAAATATTATGCTTTATGGGAGTCAACCCATACGATTTCGCTTCATGGGAGTCAACCCATCAGTTTTGTTTTCTTTCCTCTATCTTTTATTTGTTTAAAATTACATATTATGACCACCTGTTTAGCGGGTGTTACAAAAAAATAAAATAATGACCAGTTGTTTAGCGGGTCTATATAAAAAAATATATATATTATTTTTAGAGTATTCTCTATGACCAGCTATTTAGCGGGTCTTTCTGTCTAGCTGTTTAGCAGACATCTCTCGATCTTGCTGTTTAGCGGATCCGTTAGCAGACTTCTTTACACCACTGTTTAGTGGTTCGTCTCGCTGTTTAGCAGACATCTCGATACCACTGTTTAGTGGATCCGTCTAGCTGTTTAGCAGACGTCTCTCCATATCCAGCTGTGTAGCAGATATAAATTTTTTTCTTATTTTGCTCGGGACTAGCAAAGCGTAAGTGTGGCGCATTTACACCCATCACTACATTAGTTAGGCCTTATTATTTCGCTAATAAGATTGTTTGAGTCATTTATAAAAAATTAAAGCGAATTTGATCACCCGAAGAATAAATGGCTAAATTGGAAACCAATAGCAGTTTGCGATGAAAGCAACCAAAGATGGTGCTCTCACGGTACCCAGATAACTATCAAGTTTGTGAGCTGCCAAGTCTGTAACTCATGCCGTAGCACCATCTGCTTGGCTGCATGTCACGGCCATGAGGTCATTGAGATTAAAACAAGCATGACCCACTAGATGAAAAGGCATTCTCCGTCTTCACCGAAGGGATTCAACTTTTGTTCCCGCCAAGAGAGGGTTGGCCACTATCGTTTCATGTACAGACGAGCTGGAGATAAAGAACAACATATGAAATTTTGGGGGTTTATGGAAGCAACGGAAATTGGGTTTTGCCGTGGTTTGAGCAGGGTGGCGACGATGAAGGGTATGAACTGGATTCTTCCGAAAACCAGTGAGAAGAACACAGCCTGAATGGGTTCGATTCACTGGATATGGACTGAATTTAGGCCAAGGAATTATCAAGAAGAGCAAGGAAATAAATGGTGTATGTTCTTAAGACGATGGCTGCGGATTCAATGGAGACAGTGGTGGCTCTCTGGTACTTCGAGTGGGTTTATTTTGCTGTTGTGAATTGTGATCGATGAAGATGGAATTAAGAAGGTAAGAAAGAGAAACTGGTGGAAGTTGGATATTGCTCGAGTCTGGTAAGGTCTGTTAGATAATTGTCGGTGTTTTGGAAGGTTCTGAAAAGTTCTGGAACATACTAGAAATCCTTTGTGTAGAGAAACACAAGGTTTCCTAGTTTAGGTTGATTTCCATATTTAGATAGGTTACCTAAATAACATTAGGTTTCCTAGTTGGTTACGGTTTCCTTTTTCCAAGGAGACTAATAATTGGGAATCAAGTTTGTGACTCCTATATAAGGAGGTCTAGGCTATGTGTTTAGACATGGAATTCTCAATGGAAAATTGGTAGAGAATTAGAGAATACACAATGTAGTTCTCTAAGGTTTCTAGGGATTCCATCCCACCTCTTGGGGTGGAGTTTTTAGGAAAAGAGAGGAACCATTCTCGGGTGTTGTAAGATACACTGTTGGTGTTGAAATAGTACATCGTTATGGTTTTGGGGAGATGCGGAAGACATCGTTTAGTGAAGAGAAGATCGCCTTGTTCGTTGATGGTGAAAAATACATCGTTGGTGTTGGAAGTGACATCGTTTAGAAGGAGATCATCTCGGTTATATGAGATAAGTATTATCTTGTTTGGTTAGACATTATCGGTAATATTGGAGCGTTTTGTTCAAGAGAATTATTTTAGGGTTTATGATCAACACAATGTTGGATCGTAGTTTGTTGATTGATTCATCAATTGTTAAGTGTGTAATTCTCTATCTAGTGGTTCCATAATAATGAAGAAGTCGTAACCATTTTGGCGGATGTAGGCATATTTCCGAACCACGTTAAGTCTTGTGTGCTTTACTTATTGCTTCTTATGTGTGTTTGCATCGTCTATCTTTCATTCTACGTCGATCCAAAGAATTTAGTGTCTTTTGGGTTAATCTATTTGGATTCCCCTAACAAGTGGTGCAGTTAGTTTGGCTATCTCCCACAACAAGTGGTGCGGTGAAGGTGAAGAGGATCTAAGTTAGAAGTGAGGATGTTACGATTTTCCGTGTGTAGCAGAATTTTTTGGTTTCGAAGGATTTGATGTTTTCAAGTATTAAAGTATAAAGGATTTGAAGTTATCAAATATTCGAAGATGAATAGGTTGATGTTATCAAGCATTCGGGTTTGAAGGGTTTGGTGTTATCAATTTTGGGTATGAAGCAAGTTAAAGTGTTTCTGAAGAATGGGATATTTTGATATTCCACATTCGTTTTTGGTAGTGCTCTACATCGAAGGATTTGACGTTATACTTCTTGAAGCATATAACTCTATGCATTCCGCATAGCTCCAAGTAAGTATTTGTGTAACCATATTTTGGTTAGTTGATTGTGTTTTTACTTCATTTCGTATGAGGCTCTTGTGGACTATTTTGGAAGACCAAGTTGTTTTTCGTTTGGGTGTATTTGCTTCGTAAATCACATTTTGAGAAAGCATGAGCATTGTGGTTGAGATACAAGTTTCGGTTTGTATGTTGGTTGAAGTAAAAGTGACAATTTTTAGTGTGTCAAATTCTTATTATTGTTTCGGTATGAAAGGTACAATTTTGATATTAGTCGTCATCAGTTTGATCGTGTTAGTGTTAGTCTTTTGACCTAACAAGTCGAATGATGTTAAAAAGAAGTTAGACTCAAAGACATTGTCACTTCAATTGCATAAGGCAGTGAAGATTTGGAAAGATCTTTTATAAAGATATCGTTTTGGTAATTGTTGACCCTTCATAGGTTCAACATGTTTCAGTTTCAATGAGTTTGATTTCGTTTGGCATACTTGTTGCATCTACAAGTAAGTTCAAGTGTGGTGATCGTTTGATGAGACGTGGTATGTTTTGGACTTCGTATACGGGGATTTCAGTTGTGGTGGAGCTATGGTTTCTTACTATTTAATGAGAAACAATTTTGTTAACACAAGTTATGGAATATGAATCCTAGGCATATGATTTAAGAAAGGGTTGTTTAGTTGTGTTTCTGTGAACGTTGTAGCTTCGAAGGGCATGCACCTTTGGAGAGTGACGTGGCTACAATTTTGGGTATCATTATGTTTTGTATACATGATACGTTTAGTGACATCCATTTGGGTGTTTAGGGAATCTTTCTTAGTGTTTCTGAGAGAGATGCTAAGTAGATTGTGACCTTTGTTTCGATGATGTTTTGGCGGAGGATTTTGGCAGTGTATCAGGGATCATCGAAGTGGTTTGAAGTGCAAGACTGTTTTGAAAAATATGATGGTATTTTAGTGTTGATACATTCCAATTTGGAGGTAAAGACCCGTTTGAGAGGAACAAGGTATCATTTGGGCACTTTATAAGTTTAGGTACAATTCTATTGTTTGGTGTAGAGAGCGATTTTATCGCATACTACTTGGAGAAAGCACAATGCATGTTGTTCAAATTTCTTGGACAAGTTTTGGGCTAATTTTTCGGTGTGCTATCTCGTGAACCTTTTATCATATACTTTTATATGGTTAAGTACTTCTGGATAGTGATCAAGTTTTAGTTTCCAAGTTTATTTCTCGCAAGAAGAAATCGTTTTGGTGTTATGTTGCAGAAGGTGTTCTTTCTTTAGTGTTTCAGAAATTATGTTTGTAATTCTTAATCAGTTTGGAATTCTCAGCGAAGAGAGTTATGTTATAGCGGTGATGGTATTTTGAGAGGTTTTGGTTTGGGTGGAGCAGTGTGTTCCTTTACTCATCTACTACAAATATTGAGATTTCGGTTTCAATAATTACAGAGGCGGTAGTAGATGGGATCAAAGATTTCTTTTGAGAAATCTATTCAACAACAATTTAGGTTTATCATCCTTTGCTTCTCAGTTTAGCGTGAGAATTTAGAACTATTGTCTTGGATAGTTACTTAAGAACTTATTACGGTTGCTTAAGAGTAAGAAGACAATGGGTGGGCACAATAACATTTTGGATAATTACTTAGGAGCTGGTGGAGTTGCCTAAGGTTAAGAAGACGTTTGTGTGTGTTTGGGTCTTTACATTTTCTGAAGGATGATTACCAGATCTTGTTTGGAACAGTTACGTATTGGTACACATTTTTGGGGTAAGTTTGGCTGAAGTATATGTACAAGACAGAATATGATTGTTATGAAGTTTTTCCTCCGTGATTAATCACATTTCTATCCGAGTCCTGTTATTTTTTTAGTGTGGCGGTTTGACTTAGTCGACGAAGTCGAAACTGCATTCTTGCCTGGAGATTTGGTGGAGGACATCAATTTGTCACAGCCCGTTTGGTTTGAGGTTGCTGGTTTAGTTTGAAATTTTGGTATGTCAGCTTTTGGAGCCTCTATTTTGTTTGTTCACTAATGTAGTGATTTTGTGAAGCTTGACATGTTTGGTAACTTATTATCTCGTTACTCAATTCGAGGATATGCTCATGGAAGCAATTCGGTTTGGAGTTTTGAGATGAAGGAGTTATGTTCCGCTAGAAGACGCTTGTGCATAAGTTTGGACGAGATTTGTTGACGGTCATTTGGGGGTTGAGTTGATACTTAATCTAGTTTGCTCGTCGTTGAGGTGCTGAGGTGATTGTCGTGGTTTGAAGATTGACTCAGATTAGTGAAATCTTTACCAAGGTGGAGATTTTTTGAAACATCGACAAGGTGGAGATTGTTAGATAAATGTAAGTGTTTTGGAAGGTTCCAGAAAGTTCTGGAACATATTAGAAATCCTTTGGGTAGAGAAACACAAGGTTTCCTAGTTTAGGTTGATTTCCAATTTAGATAGGTTACCTAAACAACATTAGGTTTCCTAGTTGGTTACGGTTTCCTTTTTCCAAGAAGACTAATACTTGGGAATCAAGTTTGTGACTCCTATATAAGGAGGTCTAGGCTATGTGTTTGGACATGGAATTCTCAATGGAAAATCAGTAGAGAATTAGAGAATACACAATGTAGTTCTCTAAGGTTTCTAGGGATTCCATCCAACCTCTTGGGGCGGAGTTTTTAGGAAAAGAGAGGAACCATTCTCGGGTGTTTTAGGATAGACCGTTGGTGTTGCAAGAGTACATCGTTATGGTTTTGGGGAGATGTGGAAGACATCGTTTAGTGAAGAGAAGATCGCCTTGTTCGTTGATGGTGAAAAAGACATCGTTGGTGTTGGAAGTGACATCGTTTAGAATGAGATCATCTCGGTTATATGAGATAAGTATTATCTTGTTTGGTTAGACATTATTCGGTAAATATTGGAGCGTTTTGTTCAAGAGAATTATTGTAGGGTTTATGATCAACACAATGTTGGATCGTAGTTTGTTGATTGATTCATCAATCGTTAAGTGTGTAATTCTCTATCTAGTGGTTACATAATAATGAAGAAGTCTTAACCGTTTTGGTGGACGTAGGCATATTTCCGAACCACGTTAAGTCTTGTGTGCTTTACTTATTGCTTCTTATTTATGTTTGAATCGTCTATCTTTCATTCTACGTCGATCCAAAGAATTTAGTATATTGTGGGTTAATCTATTTAGATTCCCCTAAAAAGTGGTGAGGTTAGTTTGGCTATCTCCCACAACAAGGTCCTCATGCGCCTGAAGCTTCCTGCGAACTGTTTGTAAGAAGGCCTAAAAAAGATTGGAAAATGGTAATGTTTACGGTGGCTGCTGTTTGATTTCACTTCGTAGCCATGGTCCTGATGTTGGATGGAATTGGGTTCGAATTGTGATGAGATTCCAAGACCGGGAATGGAACTGTAGTTGCAGTAGCGAAGATGAAGAATGGGTTCTCAAAATTGGAGTCTGTATCTGAAAACGAGAATTAAGGGTCTACCACAGCAGTGTTCGATGGAGCAAAGAAGTGCAACCATTATGGAGAGCTGACAGTAAGTTGTTAATCTGTATGGGCAGTGTTATGATCATTGGATGAATGATTGACAAGATATATGAGTAAATGGGTATTTTTGAGTGTTACATTAAGAAGACGCAGGAAGATGATGGTAGCTGGTGATGAAGTGGGGTTATGTTTGCTATCATCGGTGATGTCAATGAAACCCGAGCAGATGAAAGAATAGAAGCTGAACTGTGGTGATGTTTGTGTGGCGGAGTTCAGGGTTAACTGAATTTTGTCCATTTTGTATTGTGTTGTTTGATTAAGTGGGGGAACTGACTTACCTTTCAATTCGGAGGTGGTCTCAAATGGTCAGATACTAGGTTGTTTGTTTGGTCATTGGTGATGTTAGGAGTGAAAGAATACGAGAAGGAACGACCAGTGCTGTGGTCAGATTTGGAAAGCGGTTTGGATTCGGAAAGTGGTTCGTGGATGGACTAGGCCTCAGCAGATTCGCTAGGTCTTATTTCTTTTGTTTCTTCGCAACACTATAAAAAAGAGGAGAGGAGGCCGGCTGGAGTTGGATCTTGGGGAGGTTGCGGCTACAGAGCCGAAAACCTTAAAGAGGAGGAGGCGGAAACAGGGCTGTGTAGAGAATGGGGTTTCCAATTTTGTTCTCTTCTTCCAAGTCTTTTTAGTTTTTCATGTTAGGGTGAAAGGATGAACTTGTAGGATATTTTTACTTGTGTTCTAAACAATGGGTTTCTTTATTATGAGCTTAATGTTAATGGTTTTGGCTCTCTATCAATGTTTTACTTTCTCAATGATTTTTCATGTTCTAGTCCATGTAGAGTTTATCATTAGATTAGTAGAAGAACTCATTGAACCTTAGCTATAATTGAATTATGAATTTCATTTGACTATTTATGCCATGTACATCTAGTGCTTAAGAATTCTACTTTAAGGTGAGAACAAACAATAATTTTGATAATTCTTGTCAACAATTTTTAAACGAAGACATCTTGTGCATGAGTAAATTCGAGACCTTGCGATTATATACAAGTGACTTACCTACAACGGATTCCCGTATCCCTAACACATTCATAATCTTGGTTACATCTTTATTATTTTAGTTTCATAATCTTATTTACCAATCCTTAAACTTCTGAAATATTGATTCGATTGGTTAGTTTTTGGTATTAGCTGGTAGTAGTATTTTTACATTCCTCGTGGGAACGACCTGTACTTTCCGTTGTCTACTATTTAGACACTGTGCGCTTGCAATATTTTATTGTAGGTTTCACAACCTGCCAAATACCATTTGAGGAGAGAACCCTAATGGCAGCAGTGTACTGGCCATATCTAAGCTTTTTCCTGCAAGCAGCAATTTTAGCACTATCCTTCTTCTTTTTCGTCTTACTAGACTGCCTGCGCTTGTTATTTTTCTTAGAAAGCTCAAGTACCTTCTCAACTAAATTGACACAGCCGTTTGGCTCTTTCCATTTGTTCAAATCTTGGTTAATTGCAACAGTCTGCAATTTCTTTCTCATACTAGACCTTTCCTCCATAGAACATTTAGGTATGTAAAGGTTCAAAGTACAGGTTGGAAGAAGAAGTAATTGTAACCATGCATCAAGACTGTCAGGATTAGAGATGACACTGTCTAACGTAGTTTTGAGGCTTCTAGAAAAGTTCAGTCGACATTTAGGCGATATACTCACAATGGTTGTAATATGAGTTTGGAAAACCAAATTAAGCATGTCGACAGTGAGGCCACCAGAATACAACAGCATCTGAAGGCATAATATTATCTGAAGAGGCAGTTGTTTGTTGTGGTTTATCGACGCCATATATCAGAAAATCAACCCCAAAACCATTGTATGGACCTGCAATAACGTCACCAGGAAGATGATTCCGGCAAGGATTTTTCCATGCATATGTATGCATGCATTTAATGCACATCCATGATTACGTATCATTCAAAAATTTCTCCCAAGCGCCAAAACAATTAGGATCGTTATGGATTCTTTCCCTGCAGATATCTTTAGCATTCATAGTAGGGAAGTGAGCATCGGTTAAGTGACGATATATTGCACTTTTAGCATATCCCCTACCCCCTCTACTACAGTGACAACCATCATAATTTTTAAAGGGGAAAGGAATCTTACCACTTGGAGATGATGGTACAGTTAAATTATGAGAAGACAGCAAAGAACAGGATGGAGAATTTGTGTCTTCATCGTCATCTATGGGTTGAATTATTGGGGTGTAGGAAAATAAAGATCTGGTTGTAGGCATTGTTCTTAGACTAGAACAGCATAATACAACTAGGAATCAAGAATGGGAAAATAAGAGTTCAAATAAGGCAAACTTCCTCAATTGAAAACTTAAAATACCATTCACTGACACACTAATTGGAAGGAAATGCAGTAACTTGACTGGATCTTGAACCCACTACAATCGCTACACAAAAGCAAACTCTGCTTCTTCAATATACGGATTTTGTACTACAACAAGAATAACAAAAATTACTACACAAAAGAAAACCCACTGCTTCTTCAATACACTGCTTCTATACTACACCACGAATAACAAAAATCAATACACAAAAGCAAACCACTGCTTCTACAAAACACTGCTTTTGTACTACACCACGAATAACAAAGCACCACACAAAGGCAAACCCACTGCTTCTTCAAAATACTGCTTCTGTACTACACCACGAAAAACAAAAATCCCCTATACAGTTTCAAAGCTTACAAGTTTCTAAAGGAAATCTAATTTCTCAAAGAAAACTACTTGAAACTATGACTTTCACAAAGAACGCCCAATGTAGAGTCTTCAAGAATTAATCAAAGAAACACCTAAAACTTAAAAGGAGAAAAAAATACACAGAGAACCCTAATCCAACTCTCCAATTCGAAAAACCCCTTACACAAAGCAGTGTGCTTCACTACGAAGAATAAAAACCCCTGTTGCTGCTTCACCAAACACTTAATTGGAGAAAAACAATACACATAACCATAATTCAACACATCAATTAAAAAAATTTACCTCATGCAACAGCCAATCGTAAAACCCAAAATTCAGAAGCTCCAAAATTGCACAAAGAAATCCCCAATTCAGATACTAAAAACACTTTGTGAGGAACCCTAATTGTCAAAAAATGCTCAAGAAAGAACCCTAAAAGAAACCGGGACTACAACCTTAAATTCGGAAGCACAAAACCCTTAATTTGAAACTAAACAACACTAACAGATATTTTGATGTTGATGGAGAATGAGGGAATTGGTTCTGTTACTGCATTCAACACAGAGAACTGATGAAGAACGAGAGAAAAGAAACGAAAAAAAAACGAGAGGAAAAAGATTCCTCTTTCAACCAAAACTCATGAAACTTCCATATTTTTCCATGAACCAGCAGAGAAAGTGGTCCCGCGGACATCATGACTTGTCCTTCTACCACCATGAGAAATATTAAAATAATATAATTTTAATACATTTAATAGTGGTCCTTCCACCGCTATTAAGAGTTTCAGTTAAACTCAAATTTTTCATACAAGGATGAAATAATGCTCAATGGACCATCAGAAAATACCAAAATTCTCAGGATTGATCCGTGAAGAGCATGGCTACACGGGCACGTCACCATGACCGGTCATGGCCGGCCCTTTGGCTTGTAAAAGTCACTCCCAATTCTCTTGATGATTTTTGACCTAATTAATCATCCAAAGTCCATATTTGGTTCAAACTCCTTTCTGCAACTGGGAATGATGATCCACTCACCATCAGATGGTCCCACGACCACCAAGGGCCGGTTTTACACCTCTTAGTCGGTCCCTCCTCTCTCCATGACTGGGTCCTACTACCTATTGCTCAATCAAGCACAATTCAATAATGGCTAGGTGTTGCGCCCGTGCGTTGCACGGGCCTGTATGTTTTATAGAGAAAAATATGTATTGGTGCATTTTACCCGTGAAATTTGAGAAAACACGAAGATATAAATTATTTTTACCCGTGAAGCATTTGTTTTTACTCAAGATATATTTTTTTACCCGTAAAATAAAAAATAGATTTTGTTTTACTCGTGAAGTATTTTTTTTACTCAAAATATTATTTATTTTTGTCGTGAAGTACTCTTTTTTACTTTTTTAAAATTTTTACTTAGGTTATTATTTTGTTTTACTTAATTATTTTCCTATTCGTCTAAATTCTTTCAAAAGACTTTTTATTGGTCTAAGTATTCTTTGATGGGCCTAGAAACTCTAGAACTTATTATTATATATTCCAAATTTTGTATAAAAATTTCCAATTGGTCTAAATATTATGTAGGACAGGCAGCTCTAAATATTTTTATTATATATTTTAAATTTGAGAAAACAGGAAGATATAAATTATATTTACCCGTGAAGCATTTTTTTTACTCAAGATAATATTTTTTTTATCCGTAAAATAAAGAACGCACTATTGGGGGATATAAATTACTTCCCCCTATCAATGTGTTTGCTAAGGGGTGTTTCCTGGGGAAAAAAAATACTAAAATACTCTTCCCTCAAAATAAAAATCTAAAAACTTTAAACCTAAAAGCAAAATCATATCCCCCATTTCCATCTTCACTTCTTATTAAACTCTTTTAGGGTTAGGGTTTTGAAGCCCAAATATTCAACATTCCCTTTCAAATTCTAAATTTTCCCCACTCCCTTTCAAATTCTCTTCTCCTTCCCTGCCGGCTCCTCACTTTGAAAACAGTTTTTTTTTTTACATTCAAAAGTGATGAAGACCATGCCGGTAGTGATGAAGACCATGCCGGAAGTGATGAAAACCATGCCGGAAGTGATGAAGATCATGCCGGTAGTGATGAAGATATGCCGGAAGTGATGAAGACAATGCCGGAAGTGATGAAGACAATGCCGGAAGTGATGAAGCCCATGCCGGTAGTGATGAAGACCATGTCGGAAATAAATTTTTTTCACATCGCCGGAAGTGATGAAGACCATGCCGGAAAACGGTGCCGGCATGCTTGGTAACTAACATTCAATGCCGTAACTAAATACCAACATGCTCGATAGAAATATATCAATGCCGGTAGTCAAGTGAAAAAAAAATTTCCTAGATAATTTACATCATGTACCGGCAGAGAAATTTAAGCAACATACTATGACGGTAGCAGTACCGGCATGCTCGAGAATTAATTAACTGTGTTGGAGGACTGGTTAAAACCAGGAAAAAAAAAATCAAAACATAATTAATTAACCTGCATAGCGTATTGGCATAGTTTTTTGGTTGAATACTATGTCGGCTTGAATTTCAAAAATGGGGGATAAGCTCGGTGCCGACATGGACGTGGTATGAATACCATGCCGGTATGGCTGCTCCGGCATTGTATTCGTACCACGTCCATGCCGTCACCGAGCTTTTTCAGCTGCAAAAATGGTGGATTCAAAGAAAAAAAAAATCAAATTTTCAACCTCTTAGCAACAATTCTCTCTTCACAATCATCATCCGTTTTCACCAAAAAAAGTTCCCTCTCAATACTTTTTCCCTCCTTCTACTCTCACCTCAATCACTCAAATACAAACAAAAATACACACTAATCATTTAACAAATACTTAAGATTTTTCTAATTATAATTAATCATTAAACCTGATTAATGATGGGTAGATTAAGTATTAGGTAAAATACTTAGATAAGGGGTGTCCCTGATGTGATATTTGGATCACGTTTTTGTCATTTTCCTCTATCCCCCTATTAGTTCCAATATCCTCCAATCGCGCGTTCAAAATAAAGTAGATTTTGTTTTACTCGTGAAGTATCTTTTTTACTCAAGGTATATATTATTATTTTTTTGCCGTGAAGTATTTTTTTTTTTACTTTTTTAAAATTTTTACTTAGGATATTATTTTGTTTTACTTAAGAAATTATTTTCCTATTCGTCTAAATTCTTTCAAAAGACTTTTTATTGGTCTAAATATTCTCTGGTGGGCCCAGAAATTCTAGAACTTATTATTATATATTCTAAATTTTGTATATAAAATTCCTATTGGTCTAAATATTCTGTGGGACCGGTAACTCTAAATATTTTTATTATATATTATAAATTTTGGTACGAAAATTTCTTATAGGTTTAAATATTCTACGATCGGGCTTGAAGCTCTAGAAATCGAGCTTGATTCAGCTTTTAACCACAACAGAGGAAATTCACCTGAAAACATATAATTAATTAAATAACAATTAATCATCCTTTCACCAACTGTTCTACAAAAGAGATTGGTAAATGCTCAGCCTAGCATCCAAAGTACTACATGGTCAGTCCATCACTCACAGAGGCGGCCCCTCTCTCACCCATTGGTTGATTCTCAGCTGATCATCCATTGATCATTCATTGATCATATTTAGAGTTTTGAAGTGAATGCTCTATCTAGCAAAATTCTAAACAGGTTCAAACACCAATATTTTAATATTGATCCAACAATCAATATTTTAATTAATTAATTAGATAATATTTGGTTAATATATTTAATTAATATTTTATTAGGTCTTGCTACCAATTATTCACGAATCTAGCAGTATTTGCTCTGACTAGCAATACTTGCTCTAATCATCAATGCTCCATCTGTCAGTACATTAATTGCTTCAGCTAGCAATGAGTCACGGCCAACAGGTTCAGAGCCGCCGCCTCTGACAATATTGATTCAATTATCAATATTTAATTGGCCTACAGAGAAATATTCCTCATATTGATTCGACTATCAATATTTGAGTTGTAATATTTTTGATATTGATTCAGCTGTCAACATTTAAGAATTTATTACTGATCCAGCTATCAGTATACTATTGGTTCATCAACACATTTGGTTCGTCCGTCAACCATTATTTTAATATCTCTCATCGTCATTCGACTGACTCATGACACATGGATCGAGAAAGACCTTCAATGATCATTCAACAATGATTATTTTCACAAGTGCTCAGTGTACCAATATAATGGTTTATGATTGATCCAGCAATCTCATAAAACCATCTCTAAGTCATTCGACTATCATTACGGGTTCAACTAGCATAATGATATGACACGATCATCAGTGACTTAATTCAACATTCATGGTCTGAGCATGTTGTTATTTCAATATTCCATGCTTCATCCACCATATTATTATTAAACTTCGTTTATTCAGTTCATAAGACTCATAGTCTTAGGTCAAATATTGACCACTCACACATGAGACATCAATTCACGTCACATGGGGGATATCATTAGGGTTTTCTGGCAGCCTACAACACGTGTGATGTGTTGTACATCCACGATGAGAGTTGTGGTAAGTCGTGCTGGCGGTTAAAGGGGAAAATGGAAAGTGGATGGTCAATAAACCAAGTCATACATGCAACATGGAAGTGGTTTAGACACGATCTCCCACTTCTCCATCTTTCCACTTCTTTTAACTTTCACCACTTACAGGATATTGATGTGCTGTTATAAATAGGTTTCTGAACCTATGATCTGATAACGAACAACAACTAAGACTCATCACTGTCAAGTTATCAAATACATTCAGAAGATTTCTCTCGTTTACACAGAGAATCATCTTTATAGCATTTCAACACATCACATCACCTACATATCAATCTCCATTGATCTCTACAGAATCTTAGATTCCCTCCCTGCAGACCGACCCTTCTCCTCCTCTTGTGACCCAATTGAACCTGGAACGACCATTGTCTTGGTTTAGGCCAGGGTCTTAAAGATTAGTCTCTCGAATTCAAAGTACTCCCATGCAATACATTTGTTTATAGGTTCAAACGGTTCACAACTCCGAGCACCTGCTTCAGCGAGCACTTTCCTCCTCCACCACTTTTTACCAGAAAACATGTGAACCGTTTTTACCCACAAACACAAGTATTTCCTACATTTTGGAGAAATTGAAAATAACGGATAAGTTAAGAAAATCCTAAATGCTTCATACCTTAGATGCTTGTATGTTGAAGCGTCACATCCCTTAAGAGTCGAATATCTTAGGCTTGATTGTCTTGGACCTGAATATCCTCTGTTGGTTCGGCATTCCTTTTGCGGTGGGATTTTACATTCGTGTAAACATCAGAGCTTTCTGATTTTGTGGCACATATGGATACTCATGCAAAAGTTAGGGGGAATACCCAAGATATTGTTTATTGTGCTTGAACATCATCTCAATAATGAATGTCTCAGTGAGATGCTCGATTCGAAAGGTGTCGGATTCAACCACTAGGTAAAATATTAATATGGTGAATCTACCCATTCACAATGTCTTGCAATAGCAGAGTTGTTAGCAGAAATGGGTCCCCATGCTGAAAAGACGAGGGTACCCAAATATACCACAATCTTAAACTTTTCCATGTATAAGTTCTCTTACAGAAAGTGATTGTATATGGACTGAGTCGAGACAATACAATGAAGCGGTATTCACACTTTGTGTGATCGTCTATGGATACGATATCGAGACAATACAACAATCAAAGTGTGATTACTTGATAATAGGTTCGGACTTAACCAAACTCTATAGGATCACTATCAAGAAATACGAAGTTAACGTTTGTGTAATCTAATTTAAATTATAATAACAGCAATTATAATTACGGAAAACAAAGTAAATGACACATCAAGATTTTGTTAACAAGGAAACCATAAATGAAGAAAAACCTCGGGACCTAGTCCAGAATCGAATACTCTCAGAATTAATTAAGCCGTTATACAAAATCAAACCAACTTCGTATAGTTGAGACCAAGCAACTAAACCTATAGTTCACCTAGTTTCTTCACTATCCATGCGCTTCCGACATTCAATAAGTGCACGCACTGGAACAATTCCTTTGGTTCGTATTCCAAACAGTAAAAGAACAACAAATCTGTTCGGTAACAACTCTATTCAATCTCAGTGATATGATTTAGACAAATGATCTTCTGTTTAATCCAATAAACTCCTTTGTCGGGTTTAGATCTATCTAATCAACTACCAAAGTACCAGAGTTTAGATTTTTCAATCAAATATAGAATCTACCAAGATACTATATAGTGATACTAATCTACGCAACTAATCAATCAAATCTATCAAGGATAAACCGATTATAATTGGATCCCAGCCGATCAAGTTTTGTACACACCAAAGATTATGAAACCAATAAGAAATCTTATTTGTCTTCAAATCTTCTTAAATCTTCAATAAACACCTGCACACCATAACTTGAATCTCTTGTGATTAATCACGCACATAATGGAGTCTGTTAACAACGGATTATCACAAGACGTGTTTAGATCTACAAATAGTTCTAAAGATCCCGTCGACACTTTGATCTAGTTTGAGTGAATCTTATATCAAAAGAGAAGATTCTCAAGAATAAACAAACTAGGTGCAATCAAAGTTTAACAACCGTCAATCAAATCAAATCAAATCGAAAACTAATACTATTGCAATTATCTAGTTTCCCACCAACGAGTACTCGTAGAGCTTCTTGATCCCACATAAGTCTTTAAACGAGCGGTCGTAAGAGATTTCGCCTAATTAGGGTACTTTCCTCTCCGAATAGACGGCTCCACCAGTAACAACACAACAAGGTAGTTTTGCTGGCTCTTAGGATAGTTTGCTCGAAATGCAAACTTGGGTATTTATAGACCAAGGAAGTTTGGACACCAAGGAATTTCCAAAACCGAATATTCTTAAGATATGCAATAAATTTCCAAATCGGTTTTCATAATTCCTAGAAATGCTCTGTCCAAAATTAACTGAAATCCTACTAGAAAATCTCCAATTAGTAAATGCACATTACCAATTTTTATTTTCCAGAGATATGCATTTTAAGTGCTGGTAATTAAAAGCATATAAAATTAACAACCTTAATTAAAAGATTCTCAACTTATTTCGGTTCGGGATCTCCTTGAGTTATTAAAGAATATCATTGAACAATAAAAGATAAGAGTTACTGAACGTGTTCAAAGTATGTCGACATCTTTTTCTTTGTAAATCCTTTTTTATATTTACAATCTTGGAACCGATTATACCATACTTCCAAACATGTTTAGAACTAGTTCATCTGATTTCCAAGAATTATGTGATTGATCAAATATCAATACACTAATCATGGGTTTACGGTTCTACCAAACACAAGGATCGGTTCTACTTTAATATGGTTACTGGGACCGGTTACATCAGTTACCAGGATCGGTTACGTCAATTACCAGGACCGGTTACCATATTCTCATGGTATTACTTGTGATTGGTCACACCAGTTACCAGGATCGATTACACCAGTTACCAGGACCGGTTACACCAGTTACCAGGACCGGTTACACCAATTACAAGTGATAGAGCATTGCTCGGTCGAACTCGCATGCGTTGTTATCTCAAGCATGTTTGTCAATGTTAGTGATCAAAACTATAAGTCTTGATTTCTAGTCTACCATGGCTAAGGTCTCGGACTAGGATAAAAAGTGTAGTTGAGCTCAAGAACTCCATGGAAATCATTATACAAGACGAAGGACTACTCGAGGAACTAATGGATCTTCATCGACTAAAAGGTATGTGGAGACTTGAACTTATCTATCACTCAAAAGTCTATTTATCTCCTAGATTGAGATAAAAGTCGTTTTGTTATATAGACTTAGATTATATACATTTGGTATTTCGAGCCGAGATTACCTCGCCTATCTATTTCTCGAAATATGTGTTGGTAAAGCTTTCGCTTTAGCCAAGTTCATCTTTACCTAGTGACGAAAGTCATGTTATGTTTCAATCACTTTGAAAATTGCTCTGACGAAAAATGGTTTGTGAATAACAACTATATAACGTCCTCTGAGAATGTTTTAATGATTGAAATGAGAGTTTAGAATATATAACCATTTGGAGGATAAAAGCATTGTTGTGGAAACACATATATGTATAAGTCCTTAGTGTTTGAACCGAAGTTTGCGAACTTTGTTAATCAAGTAAACCGGATAAGTGCGTGAGCTAAGTTCGTGAACTGGCGAAGTTCTCAAACCTGAGAATTTCTGCTGGAGTTTGTGAACTCCATCGGTGAACTTAAGTCCGCGAACTTGAGTAGGTTATGTCAAAAAATGATGTTTAGTGAACTTATCTTTATAAACTAAGGAATGCAATTGCAAACCGCGTCTCAAGAGTTCATGAACCGATTCATGTGAATCAAATCGTTTTTGCATCAATTGTGTCTTGTGTAGTACATAAGATTTCCTTGCAATTGAACAACTCTCTAACTAGTTCATTTGAGTCATTTGAACTAGTTATGGTGAAGAAGAATATGGTTGATATGAAAGTGATAATATGGCTAACCATTTGGTTAACTATTGTTGAACCAACTAATGTACAAGTTTGGGTACGGTTACATAAGCCCAAGAACGTGCATTTCATTTGTGTATAACAAGTTATGTTTTCGATCTAACAGTTGATTACTTTTGTGATTAGTTTCTGAGGAGATTGTTAGAGCATTGCTCGGTCGAACTCGCATGCGTTGCTATCTCAAGCATGTTTTTCAATGTTAGTGATCAAAACTATAAGTCTTGATTTCTATTATACTATAGCTAAGGTCTCGGACTAGGATAGAAAGTGTAGTTGAGCTCAAGAACTCCATGGTAATCATCATACAAGACGAAGGACTACTCAAGGAACTGGTGGATCTTCATCGACTAAAAGGTATGTGGAGACTTGAGATTATTTATCACTCAAAAGTCTATTTATCTCCTATCTTGAGACAAAAGTCATTTTGCTATATAGACTTAGATTATACACATTTGGTATTTCGAGCTGAGTTTACCTTGCCTATCTATTTCTCGAAATATTTGTTGGTAAAGCTTTCGCTTTAGCCAAGTTCATCTTTACCTAGTGACGAAAGTCATGTTATGTTTCAATCACTTTGGAAATTGCTCTGACGAAAAATGGTTTGTGAATAACAACTATATAACGTCCTCTGAGAATGTTTCAATGATTGAAATGAGAGTTTAGACTATATAACCATTTGGAGGATATAAGCATTTTTGTGGAAACACATATATGTATAAGCCCTTAGTGCTTGAACCGAAGTTTGCGAACTTTGTTGATCAAGTGAACCGGAGAAGTGCGTGAGCTAAGTCCGCGAATTCAGTCCGTGAACCCAGTCCGCGAACTGGCGAAGTTCTCAAATCCGAGAATTTCTTCTGGAGCTTGTGAACTCCATCCAGGAACTTAAGTCCGCGAACTTGAGTAGGTTATGTCTAA
Organism: Papaver somniferum; assembly: GCF_003573695.1. Lineage (NCBI taxonomy): Eukaryota > Viridiplantae > Streptophyta > Magnoliopsida > Ranunculales > Papaveraceae > Papaver > Papaver somniferum. Next base: position 78,717,944 of record NC_039361.1, on the reverse strand, counting down.
AAACGATGGCAAACCGTGGCTATATATTTCATGAACCGATCCATGTGAATCAAATCGTTTTTGCTTCAATTATGTCTTGTGTAGTACATAAGATTTACTTTCAATTGAACAACTCTCTAACTAGTTCATTTGAGTCATTTGAACTAGTTGTGGTGAAGAAGAATATGATTGATATGAAAGTGCTCATATGGCTAACCATTTGGTTAACTATTGTTGAACCAACTAATGTACAAGTTTTCATAAATATTAGCTTGAATCTAAATCAGGTTTTCATCTAACTGTGAATATTGAATGCTTTGTTACTAAGCTAACACTAATTGCAAACCCTGATTTGAAAGACTATATAAGGGAGAACTCTAGCAACTGGGAAACCTAATCCCCACACATTCTGTGTGATACTAGTTGTGCTAAGCTAGAGTCGATTATCCTTTAACCGTTGGTTTCTTTTTCTAAACCAGGTTAACGACTTAAAGAATTCATTGGGATTGTGAAGCCAGACCGACACTACTTTTTTTGTAGTTGTGTGATCTGATCTTGCTGTTTTTATCGTACGAGTACAATTGTAATAATTGGCTTGAGATTTCTATCTCCGATAGGCAAGATAAAAAGTAATCACAAACATCTTCGTCTCATCGTTTGTGATTCCACAATTTTTTTTCACTGCGTCGATTAAGATTATTGTGAGGTGATTGATAATACTAGGCTGTTCTTCGGGAATATAAGTCCGGTTTATCAATTGGTTCTTGTTCACCTTGATTTATCAAAAGACGGAACAAAACTCGTAGGTATATTCGTGGGAGATGGATTTATCTATTATCATAGACTTTTCTGTGTGATACTGATTTGTTTATTAAAGTCTTTGACTTTGGGTCGTAGCAACTCTTAGTTACGGGTGAGATCATCTAAGGGAATCAAGTACATAGCATCCTGCTGGGAGACGTATGAGCATAACTGTATCTTGGATCAGTGTGAGATTGGTTGGGGTTCAACTACAGTCCAGACCGAAGTTAGTTTGGAGTAGGCTAATGTATGTAGCGGCTTAATACAGTGTGTGTTCAATATGGACTAGGTCCCGGGGTTTTTCTGCATTTGCGGTTTCCTCGTTAACAAAATTCTGGTGTCCGTGTTATTTCTTTTATGCATTATATTTTGTTTATAATTGAAATATCACAGGTTGTGCGTTGTTCAATCAATTAGAATATCCGACCTTTTGGTTGTTGATTTAAATTGATTGACACTTGGATATTGGTCTTTGGTGCCATCCAAGTTTATCTCTCTTGTATTTAAATTGAGACTCGCAGTTTGCTTGAGAAAGATTTAAATCGAGAAATAAAGATATAAACTCTTTGATATACTTTTCTATTGATTGAGTTTAACTGTCTAGTTGATTCTCTAGAAAGTATATTGGAGGTTGTCCATACAGATTGCTAAGCGAAATATTGGGTGTGGTTGTTAGACCCCCTCTTCTTCAACAAGGATCGATTATACACTCTTTTTTGATCGGTCACACCAATTACTAGGATCGGTTACACCAGTTACTAGGATCGTTTCATACCAATTACAAATATCGATCATACCATCTTAGGTGATTACTTAGGATCGGATGCACTAATAAAAGTCATACCAATACATAAGTCAGGCACTGTGAATAGATTTACCAAGATACAACATAAATTATGATCGGTTGTACTAATCACACATATTGGTAATCCAATTATATGCAATGAATAACAATACCAATATGCTTAGCGATTTCCCTTTCAATTCACAGAACAAGTTTACGAATGTACTTCCTTTAAACGAATGTAAACATTGTTTCCTAGGACGAAATATTCATCCATACCCATACACATAATCACAACAACATTCATACGATTATGTCGATGTCTTATATACGAAGTTCCAAAGATAAGTGTTATACTTCGTATTTTAATTCCTTAACACTATGTCTACTAGAGTATAATCATTCACAGCTTCGCAGTTATGTTTTCATTATAGCACGACTTGAAAGATACGTTAGGAATGAAACAGTTCAAGTCACAGTATTACTAACCTCAAGAGGAAGGATGATGTCGTCTATGTAGCTTGTTACTTCTTCACATTCTTCAAGTCTTCGAGTAATACCTGTATGTCTCATAATCCTAATATTTCTATCCTAACCTATACGAAGTTGTCTCTAGTACATAATCAAACAACTCTTTAATTGATTTTTGATTCACTAAAATATGACAACCAAACTTGACATACCAACGCTTGGTGGGTTCAACCGAGCTATGCTCTAACACATGCTAGGATAGCATGTGAGGAATAAATGACATAGACATGGGAGGATGAGACTTGCCGAGTGCGAAACCTCTTGCTGAATGTCTATGCATCTTTTGCAGGTTCTTGTTGTAACCTCGTCAAAGTTTGAAATTCCTCCAAGTTCCCTGGTGATGGAATGTCCACCAAATCTTATGGATCGGAACTTTATTCGTTGGAGTGATGTGCAACCAAAGTCGTTTTGTCAATAGTCATCTTTTAAGCGTATATCCACGCTCGTCCGAGGATCATTTCATATCCCGGATCTTACTTGATTATGTAAAAGTTGGTTTATGTCCAGGTTGAGCCTATTTTCATCTTGAAAGTGATGTAGCCATAAGCATCTCTGAGCGTTCCTTCATGATCCATGATTGAGATGGGAGCATGAGTAGATTCTTGTCGAGTGATCGTTGCAGCTCCGAGAGTCCTCAAATGGATAATATTGACAGCAGTACCAATATTAACCAATGCTATCCTGAACTCGTTTCCCTTGAGATTGACTGTGATGAGAAGTCCCCAGTCATACATTTCCTTATTTGTGGCTGGAGGTTCAGGGAGCGTTTCCGGAATGGACAGGCGCTTCTCCGACACTATGTGATTTAGGGTCGTGAGCATATCTTTCCTTTGAGCCTTTGACAGATAAAGCAATTCACATATATACTCAATCAAGGATTGAACTGCTTCTTTGACAGGTTGTTCAGAGAGGGTGAAAGTCCTGATTGGAAGAGGATTCATGTGTACTCCTAAAGTCCCTAGTTCTTCTAATCGACCTTTTCCTTGAAGATGCGCTTCAAAACTTTGCAATCGCTTGTTGGATGACTGACAAACCTATGAAAACGGTAGTACCGAGGATTCTCTTTTTCCTCCTCAGTCGTCTCTTTCCTGATGTAATGCAGTTTGATCGCACCATCTTGAATCCCGACTTCTAATAATTTGATCACCTCTTCAATGGGAAAAGGAAAGTCTAGGTCCACCTGGTCATTTTGCTGACGCTGAGTCGGTGCTTGTGCATTTCGAGTTTGGTTATCTTTCCTTAATGCTTTTGCAGGAGCCTGGGATGTTGGGGAAGCGTTCTTATGTTGTTGTGTCTCGGTATTCCTCTTGATCCCTTCAACAACAAAATTTGTCGAAGGTTGAAGGTTTTATTTCATATTGATCAGGCGCCTAGTGCTGCCTCGAGTTTCTCGTGGTTCCTCGACTTTTGTAACTTTTTCCCTTTCCAATAAGGCCGAGGCAGTAGTTTCCGACGTTTTGGATGCTTCATGAAGCTCTGAGAAAGTCTGGAATCAAATATTCTTCAGTAAAGCTCTGTATACTGGGATCATTCCATTAATGCACAAATATAAAAGTTGTTCAGTGGCATTTGGATCATGGCAATCCAGATCTTGGACTCTAAATTTTTTCACATAGTCGTTCGGATGCTCATTATCATTCTGAAACATTCTTCCCAGATCAGAGAGAGTAACTTGTTTCCCGACGAAGAAGTATTTCCCGTAAAAAGCATTAATCATTTCTCCCCAACTGGCGATGCTTCCTGGTGCGATGTTATTGTACCAGGTGTATGCTCGGCCTATCAGAGATTTTGAAAATTCCTTCAGACGAACAACATGGTTGTGCTCATGTTCGCCCAATGATTCCAGTAATCGAGAAACATGTTCTCGAGCATTGCCTTTTCCATCATAGAGTGTGAACGTTGGAAAAGTATAACCTTTCGAAAGAGGAATTCTATGTGTAGCAGTAGGGTATGGAGAATTTCCTGAACCTTCATGAGATCAACTATGGTAAATGTATCTTCTCTGACTTCTTCAAGAGATCGGCCAAATAAAGGGTTGTTTCCGATGTTGGTTTGAGGAGCGGTAGTATCAGTAGCGCCGTTGTTGGAAACAGGAGTAATGACTGGAGTACCACCATTGTTGCTAGTGCTAGCACCGTTTGGGTTGGGATTTGTAACTGAACCTGACCTAAGATCAACCATTTTGTCGAATTTGGATTGAAACCAAGAGATTAATCTCCCACTGTGGTCTGCAATCTGTTGATGGGCGAAGACAATTTGCTGATTTTTTAGGAAAGCGAAGACTCGAGCGTACGTGCGGGGACTCCTCTGTTAGAGCATAGCTCGATTAAACCCACCAAGCATTGGTATGTCAAGTTTGGTTGTCATATTTTAGTGAACCAAAACTCATTTAAATAGTTGCTTGATTATTTACTAGAGTCAAGTTCGTATAGATTAACTAGAAAGTTACTAGGATATGAGACTTACAAGTATTACGTGAAGACTTGAAGAATGTGAAGAAGTAACGAGCTACAACGACGACATCATCCTTCCTATTGTGGTTAGTAATATTGACTTGAACTTTTTCATTCCTAACGTATCTTTCAAGTCATGCTATATTGAAAACATAACTGCGAAGCTGTGAATGAATATTTTACTTTAGTAATGATACATGATCATATGATCATAGTATTAAGGAATTAGACTACGAAGTATAACGCTTATCTTAACATCGACATAATCTTATGAATGCTATTATAATTATGTGTATAGGTAAAGGTGAAGATTTCATCCTAGGAAACAATGTTTACATTTGTTTAAAGGAAGTACATTCATGAACTTGTTTTATGAATCGAAAGGGAAATCGCTAGGCCTACTGGTATTGTTATTCATCGCATATCTTTGGATTACCAATGTGTGTGAGTTAGTAGAACCGATCATAACTTGTTATACATCTTGGTATAACTAATCACAATGCCTGACTTATGATTTGGTATGACTAGTTTTTATTAATTAGTGTAGTGGATCCTAAGTAATCACCTGAGATGGTATGGTCGATATTTGTAATTGGTGTGACCGATCACAAAATAATGGTGTAATCGATCCTTGTAATTGGTGTAACCGATCCTGGTAATTGGTGTAGCCGATCCTGGTGACTGGTGTGACCGATCACAAGCAATACCATGAGTATATGGTAAGCGGTCCTGGTAATTGACGTAACCGATCCCGGTAAATGACGTAATCGGTCCTGGTAACTGACGTAACCGGTCCTGGTAACTTGTGTATCCGACCACAAGTAATTCATATTAAGGTATAACCGATCCTAGTGATTGGTAGAACCGATTGAACCATGATTGTGATTTGATATTTGATCAATCACATAGTTGTCTTGGAATACAGATGAACCAATTCTAAACTTGTTTGGAAGTGTGGTATAATCGATTCCAAGATTGTTATAGTTCAAAGTTATTCCTTAATTACTCAAGGAGATCCCGGTCCGAAATAAATTAAGGTTGTTAGTTTTATACGCTTTAATTACCGGCAATTAAGTACATATCTCTAGAGAATAAAAATTAGTAATGTGCATTTACTAATTGGAGATTTTCTATTGAGAGATTTCGGAAAATATTGGACAAAGCATTTCCAGGAATTATGAAAAGCGATTCGAGCATTTATTGCATATCTTGAGAATACTTCGGTTTTGGAAATTCCTTGGTGTCCAAACATCCTTGGTCTATAAATACCTAAGTTTACATTTCTAGCAGACCATCCTAAGATCCAGGCAAACTTCATCTTTTTGTTGTTTCTGGTGGAGCCGTCTATCCGGGAGGAAAGTAACTTAATTAGGCGAAATCTCTTACGACCTCTCGTTTAAAGACTTATGTGGGATCAAGAAGCTCTACGAGTACCGTTGGTGGGAAACTAGATAATTGCAGTTTATTAGTTTTCGATTCATTTGATTGACTAATGGTTGTTGAACTTTGATTTCACCTAGTTTGTTTATTCTTGAGAATCTTCTATTCTGATATTAGATTCAATCAAACTAGATCGAAGTGTCGACGGGATCTTTAGAACTGTTTGTAGATCTAAAGACATCTTGTGATAATCTATTATTAATAGACTCCATTCTGTGCGTGATTGATCACAAGAGATTCAAGTGGTGTTGTGCAGGTTTAATTGAAGATTAAAGAAGATTTGAAGACAAAGAAGATTTCTTATTGGTTTCTCATATATTTGTGTAGCACAAACCTTGATCGGCAACTATAATCGAATTTATTCGATTCATTAGTTGCGTGAGAACGGTAACACCTAACAGTTCTCTTGAGTTCTATTTGATTGTTACAAATCCGAATCTTATTACTTAGGTAATAGAGATTTGATTTATCTAACCATGCAAAGGAGTTTATTAGTTTAAACGGAAGAGCCTTTGCATATGAGTTGAGATATCTTTATCTGGAAAGAATCAATAGAGTTGTTACCAAACAGATTTATTGTTCCTTTACTGTTTGGAATACGATCCAAAGGAATTGTTCCAATGCGTGCACTTATTGAATGTCGGAGGCGCGGGGATACTGAAGAAACTAAGTGAACTAGGTTTAGTTGCTTGGTCTCAACTATACGAAGTTTGGTTTAGATTTTGTATAGCGGCTTAATTATGAGAGTATTCAATTCTGGACTTGGTCCCGGGGTTTTTCTGCATTTGCTGTTTCCTCGTTAACAAAATCTTGTTGTGTCTTTTACTTTTCTATTTCCGCAATTATAATTCTTTATTATAATTAGAAGTAAAATACACAAACGTTAACTTTGTTTACTTGATAGTGATCATGAAGAGTTTGGTTAGTCCGGACCTATTATCATGTAATCACACTTTGATTATTGTATTGTCTCGATCTCGTATCCACAGACGATCACACAAAGCGTGAATACCAACTTGTCGTATTGTCTCGACTTTGTCCATAGACAATCACTTTCGGTAAGAGGACTTATAGGTGGATAATTTAAAGATTGTGGTGTATTTGGATACCCTCGTCTTTTCATCTTCGAAAGAGAAAATTTCCTAAACCTTTTCCAAACAGATGCACTGCACGAGAGTGCTTTGAGTTCGAGAGATAAATCTGTAGGACTCCGGACTAAACCAAGATAATGGTCATTCCAGAGTCAATTCGGTTGCAAAGAAGGATGGGGGTCGATCTGTATGAGGGAAGCTAGGAAGTGTGTGTGGGACCAATGATGATCGAGGATTGTGGATGTATTGGAGATTACTGCAAGTGAACTATTGAGTTCGAGTAAGTTATGATTGATTAGTTGAATTCTGCTTTGTCGAGAGTTCTTGTTCAGATGATAATTCTTTCTTGTTCAATCGTGGATTCAGAAACTTATTTATATTGCAAGAATAGTAGACACATTGATCCCAGTAAGTGTGACGGTTGCTGGAGTGAGAGAGTGGGAAAGTGGTAAATCATGGTCAAACCAGTTCCACGCGCATGGGAGAATTGGTTGATTTTCCATTCACTACTTTGCTAACTCCTTCAACTGCTTGCACGACTTACTCACATTTCTCATTGGTGTTCACACGTGCCGTAGCTCGCCAGACCAAAACCCTAATGAATATCCCCCCGTGTGACAAATGAATATCCCCCCGTGTGACATGATTGATGTATAGGCAAACTTTTATTTAGTCAGTGAGTTGTTGACTTGACTAGACGATGAGTCTTAGCCTTGACGAGTCGAGCATAATGAACAGACGTTGAGTCTTGATGGATTGAGCATAAGGTGTATGCTGAGACAGAACAATGGAAAGACGTTGAGTCTTGATGAATATCATTTTACCAGTTGAGGTATAATAATGCACAAACGTTGAGTCTTGAGGGATTATGATACATCATTTCACCAGTTGAGGTAATACTGATGTTTTGATAACTTGAATCGACGAGCGTTCAATGATATTGCTTGATCATGGAATTGTTAACATAAAATGTTGTTGAGCACTTGTCTGCGTCATGAGTTGTCGAAGAAGAAAGATTATAATGGTCGACTGACGAAACAAATATTGGTTGATGAACCAATGAAATATTAATAGCTGGATAGTGGAATTCTCGAATGTTGATAGTTTAAATCAACATGAGGAATATTACTCGGTTGAGCAATTAAATATTGATAGTTGAATCAATATTGCTAGAAGTGAGTTTTGAACCCAGTTGATTGTGTATTTTTATAACTTAAGCAATTTAGTGTTGATAGATGAACAAAACATATATTGTTAGTGTAAGCAAATATTGCTCGATTAATGAATTATTGGTAGCGGGACCAAATAAAATATCATTTAAAAATACTAGTAGCTGGACCCAATATTATATAATTAATTAAAATGCCGATTGTTGGATCAACCTAAAATCATTGGTGTTTGAACCTGTCCAAAATTATGCTTTACAGAGCATTTGGTTTGAAACCCTAATTTTGACTGATTGTTGATCAATGGATGATTTACTGTAAATCAATCATGAGTGAGATAGGGACCGACTACATGAGATGACAGGACGACCATGTAGTACCCAGGTGCTCGAATGATCATGCACTAAAGTCCTTTGTAGACCAGTTGGTAAAAGGATGATTAAATACTCATTTAATCATTATTAAAATAGTGCTCGTCTGAGCATCAGGTGGTAAAAACCTAATTATGGAGAGAGGAGGGACCGACCAAGGAGTATAAAACCGACCTTGGTGGTCGTGGGACCAGCTGATGGTCGATTGATCAAATTTCAAGTTGTTTGGAAAGAGTTTGAACCTAATACGAAATGTAGAAGATTAATTAGGTCAAAATCAGAAAAGGTATGGGACCGGCTTTTGCAAGCCAAAGGACCGACCTTGGTCGACCAAGGTAGCATGCCCTTGTCACCATGCTGCTTGTGGCTCAATTATGAAAATTTTGAAATTTTCTGATGCACGTTTGAGCAACATTTTGGATTTTCAGAAGAGTTTTATCTTGACTGAAACTCTCAATTTTGCTCGAATAAGCAAGTAGGACTCTCTTTCTTTTTGATATTTTTCTTCGGTTTCTTAGCATCAAGAGATGGTGCAGACTTATTCTTAAATAATTCTAGATCAAGCACCTTTGCAAGAGAAAACATCATATCCTGACTCATGGTTCGGACAAGGAATGACCAGAGATTGAGAAGAATCCTTTATAAATCTTGAGAGATATTTTTCATACTACCGAAAATATAATATTCCTATAAGTATGAATATTTTTAAAATATTTTCAATTACTAGATTTCATTCACATAATCTACACATAAGTGTCTTAATTTGCTTTCTCACACACAAATGGCATATAAAATGAGGATGCAATCTAATACCGATTAGGTAGTATTAGTATGGGATTTTCTCTCATCATGGGATTTAGAACATACAAAATATTCTTTATCTAGTGAAGTATAATTCATATATCTTCTCTTATTACCTAAATACATCGAAGTTTCTGGATATTGGTTGGAATTGTGCAAGGGTGTCTTAGCAATTCTTGGTTTTGAGACAGTTTTGCACTTTGTGTTATATTTTCTTGTACCATTAGTTGGATTATCAACACTGGAAGACGTATCCATTTTTAAAATGGTTAAATCATTATTGGTATACGAGGGAATCAAATTAACAATTAGTATAATATTAGTTGTTTCCTCTTCTTCGGAATTGTATGAATCTGAGGTCTCATCTAGAGTTACAGATAATGCTTTGCTTCAAGTGTATTTCCTTAGAATAGGACAATCTTTAACCAAATGACCAAAAACTTTACATTTGAAGCAATGAGGTTGATATTCATTATCTTCTTCTTGATCTTTTCTGTTCTTGATTGGAACACGATCATGAGGTCGAGAAGTATTTCTTTTCTTTAAGAGATCTCGAAACTATCTATCAATCAGTGACAATGTTAATTCAACATCATCGTCTGACTCTTCTGCAATCAGTTCATCAGAATCATCTAACAATCTATTTTTCACCACATGAGCTTTTATAAATTTTTCATATTTGAAAGCAATTCCTTTAGCTTGAACAAATTGAGATTCGTGATCAAAGATCTTTAACTTTTCAACAAGTATGCTCTGAGAGAATTGAAAGATCATTTGCTTATACGATTGCATGTTTCTTAGATTCGTATCTAGATGGCAATGATTTGAGAATTTCGCATACTATATCCTTTTCAGAAATAATCTTTCCAAGAGAGAAAGAGACATTAACTATCTCAGAGAGTTTAACATGGAACTTTTCAAAGTATCGTTGTCATCCATACGAAGGTTTTCCCAATCAGTAGTGAGGGTTTGAAGCCTAGATTCCTTTTCTGATGTATTAACTTCGAATACGATCTGAAGATTATCCCAAGATTCCTTTGAAGTTTGGCATCTGGATACATGATTTTGTAGATCTCAGATTACAACATGTATAATAGCATTCAGACTATCGAAATTCTGCTTTGTAAAAGCCTTTTCTTCACTTGTATAATCAACTAAGTTTTTAAACTCTATTTCCAATCCTTCTATTTTCGGACGATTATATCCATCAACGAATAATAACCAAGTATTAAAGTCGCGTGATTAAAGAAAAAATTTCATGGCAAATTTCCACCACAGATAGTTTGTTTCGTTAAATCTTGGCGGTACATTAACTGAAATCAATTCATGTGAATTCAAATTCATTCTTATAGGGTGGATCACACCAAACAAAGATTGTTAGATCTTTTCGTGTTTTCCTGCTCTAATATAAATTGAAAATAGGAGGGTACCCAAATACACCACAATCTTTTAAATATCAACCTATAAGTCCGGTTTCTTAAGTGATCGTCTATGGACAGAGTCGAGATAATACAACTTAAATTTTATACCTTGTGTGATTGTTTATGAACGAGGCCGAAATAATATGACAACAAGATATTTACTTGAAAATAAATACGGTAATAACCGATTGACTATTAGGCCCAATGTCAAGTAATTCGTATTAACGTACGTGTGTAATTTACTTAATTACAATAACAATTATAATGCGGAAAACAAAGTAAATGACACAACAAGATTTTGTTAATGAGGAAACCACAAATGCAGAAAAACGCAGGGACCTAGTCCAGTTTTGAATACTCTCGGAATTAAGCCGTTATACAAAATTTAATACCAGCTTTGTATATTTGAGACCAAGTAGACCACCCCTATCTACTTAGTTTTCTCAGTATCCACGCGCCTTCGACTTTTAGAGTCACGCACATGAATATCAAGTCCTTTGGATCGTATTCCAAACAACAAAGGAAGAATCTGTTTGGTAACCACTCTGATCAATATTTGCTATACAAATATTGTTTGAGTTGTTGACAAAGGCTCTTCTGTTTAAACTAATAAACTCCTTTGTCTGGTTAGATCAACCTAAACTTTGATTACCGAAATAAACAATTTCTAGATTTGCAATCAATCAATAGAGACCTCTAAGAGAAATTATAAAGCGATGCCGATCTCACGCAGCTAGACAACCAAGTATATCAAAGATAAACATGATTTTAGTTGGATCCCAGCCGATCAAGGTTTGTGCACATAATTCACGAGATACAAAAACTAATAAGAAATCTTTTTCGTCTTCAAATATTCGTTTGTCTTTAATAATAACCCGCACAACAAAACTTGAATCCTCTTGTGATCTATCACACACAAAACGGAGTCTGTTAACAATGGATTTTCACAAGATGTCTTTAGATCCGAAAATGGTTCTAAAGATCTCGTAGATACTTTGATCTAGTTTGAGTGAGCCTTATATCAGAAGCAAATGTTCTCAAGAATAAACAAACTAGGTGCATTAGTCAATCAAATCAATAATCGAAAACTAAATAACAATGCAATTATCTAGTTTCCCACCAATGGTACTCGTAGAGCTTCTTGATCCACACAGAAGTTTTTAAACGAGCGGTCGTGAGAGATTTCGCCTAATTAGGGTACTTTTCTCTCCGGATAGATGGCTCCACCAGAAACAACAAGAATGAAGTTTTCCTGGATCTTAGGATAGTTTGCAAGAAATGCAAAATCAAGTATTTATAAACAAGGTTGTTTGGACAACAAGGGAATTCCAAAACCGGAAACATTCTTAAGATATTAACATTAAAGTACCTAATTTCGGTTTTCCTATTTCCAATTAATTACCAAACCATATTTCCGAAAACTCTCTTATAAAACTTATATTCTTAGTCTAGCACATTAACTAATAATATTTTCCAGATGATACGCTTTAATTGCTGGTAATTAAAACATATATTATGAAAATCATAATTAGATGCTTTTCAATTTTTTGATACGAGATCACCTTGGGTATCAAGGAATATCTTTGAACAATTAATGATAAGAGTTATGTACATGTTCAAATATGTCGACATCTAGAAGTTTCTCAGCAAGCCCTAATTCCAAGATTCACACAAAACGTAAAGAGATTTGTGAATATTGGAAACTCAGTTTTGCTCATTGGGATCGGTTGTATCAAATTCACAATGTAAGTTGTGATTGGTTGTACCATGCTTCCAAAACTAGGTTGTGACCGGTTACACCTTGCTTCCCAGAAGTAGCTTGTGATCGGTTACACCTTACTTCCCGAGTTAGCTTGTGATTGGTTACACCATGCTTAAAAAAGTAGCTTGTAAGCGATTAAAACATGCTACACAATATAGCCTATGACCGGTTATACCTCGAATCTCAACAAGTTAAGATAGGTTCTACCTTTGTCATCTTATATTGGTCATTCAAAAGATATTCAATAAAGAACCTGACCAATCATGATTTCCTTTAGATTATGAAACAAGTTCATAGATATACTTCTTTTGAACAAATGTTATATAACATTGTTTCCTAGGGTGAAGTCATACCTATATCTTACTCATAGTCAAGTAACTAAATACAAATATTATGTTGATGTCGTATTTATGAAGTTCCAAAAGATAAGCGTTTATACTTCGTAATTTAATAAGTTCCTTGACACTTTGATAATAATGATATGACCAAGTATAACCACTAAAGTATTATATATATACAGCTTTGTATGTTATGTTTTCAATATAATACGACTTAATAGATACGTTAGGAATGAAAACAAGTCAAGTCACTATTACTAACTTCAAATGAAAGGATGATGTCCTATTTGTAGTCGTTACTTCTTCACATTCTTCAGGTCTTCGGAGTAATACTTGTACATCTCAACATTCCTAGACTTTCTAGTCTATCCTAAACGAAGTTGACTCTGTATTTAATCAAGCGACTCTAGATGAGTTTTGATACTAAAATATGAAAACCAAACTTGACATACCAACGCTTGGTGGGTTCAACCAATATATGCTTTAACAATCTCCCCCTTTATCAATTATAGTGACAAAACTCTATTACATATGGAGATAAGCGAATTACAAAATAACTTATTCTTCATACGCTTGATTCCAAGTTTCAACAGCACAATAACCTGCATATATTCAAAAAGTAAATGACATTGTTGACATTTGAATAACAAAAGCTTTTACTCCCTCTAAAGTCAAGCTAGGTAAATATTAAATTCGACTTAAAAATTACGTCTGTCGACTCTTCCAAACTCTATCAAAAGTTTAACTCTCAGATATTCTCTTAACCTGTCACAAAAGTTTATGTTCTAAATGTAATTAGTCATTTGCACGAAGTTCCTTGCAGGCAGGCCTCTTTCTGGTTGAATTTTAGGCCTCAAGTCTTCATCTCACAGTTAGTTCGCTCCTTATTACAATGGGTTTCCTGAATTACTGTTATGAAGAATTATGCAAGTGAAGTGAGCATAGTCTTGTGCATTCACGAGCACTTAAATCACGATATGGCCCACAAATCATAGTGAACTTCCGCTTTAGAGTTCCAAAGACCACTCCACATCTTTCCTCAATGCCATTTTCTTAGTGTTAAAATGCCGATATGAACAGTCTAATTCACCAGCAGGGGGCTAACGGTAACGTTGGACCAAGTTTGACCATTTTGGATAGTTTCCATCCGCAAGATAACACCAATGAATGTATTGATGTCTGTTGATTGCGAAATGGACCTAGGGACAACTTCCATACTTTAAACCTTCAAACAAAGGGGATTTGTTCAAAGCATTAATATCATTTTGTGAGTCCGAAAGACCAAAAAAACGTGCCATATACAACAATCATAAGAAGAAGCAGCTTCAAGGATAACGATTGATTTTGGGTAATGACTCTTACATTGACCGGCCCAATAAGTAGGGCATCCCTGCCATACCAACGCATACATTCAAGAATATCTAGCATTCCAGGGAATCTCATTTTCTTATCCATCTTTAGTATTTCCCTAACATCTTCCCCGACTGGCTTTCATAAATACGTTGGGTCAAACGATTAATTATTACTTCGCATAACAATGATAAATACTTGAATGAAGTTGTTATGTCCATACGAAAGTACTCATCGTTCGAATCCGCAGGTTTTCCCTAACCTAGAATCCTCTGAGCCGAAGTAAATTTTTGATCAAGACTATGATCTTTAATATTCAGTGTATCAAACTGATAATTACCTGATGTTTTACCCGACAAAGCTCATTAATTATATTTACCGCCAGGTGCCGGGGCATTGCAAAATCAACATTAGAAATCTTGATCAGAGAACACACAATTGGGAAAAAAAAATAATGGTGCATCAACTTCTGGTGGAACCATGCCCTCCCTTAATACACATTTCTTCTTGTGAATACTTCTTTTGTTTCTGGAACTCTAGGTATTTGACCCGAATATACGAGCATCATAGTGTTATTTAGTTTTCTATCTTCAACTTCCTCATCGTCAAGTTGTTGCAACGTCTAAAGATGCATTTCTTGTAGTGACTTTAACCGATTGATATGAATTAACTTCTCGTCATCAAAATGCACCATTGATTATAAAATGAAATTTAAAATTGAGTATACATGTAAAGAAATAGATCAAAAAAATGTAAAAATAGGTGTGAGTAATTTGATGAAGTAAAATGACGTATATATAGGAATGAAATAGAGAAAAATAGACGTTACATAACCGTTTAACGATCGATCTTCGATAGTGAAATGTCTTGTTTGCCAAGCCACTCGGTATGACGAATGAATATTTTTTGCTATGGTCCATAAGAGCGTCCACAATGGACGAGTAAAAGATGGACCAAAACTAAATTTGGCTGAAAATCTAATCGCAATCGAACGGAACAAAACTAAATATGGTGGTTTTTTTAGGATTCCAGAGTAGATTTGGTTTGAAACCGGAGTAAAACTATATTTGGTCGAGCGGAGATTAAAAATGCATCTGATACCAGGCGTAAGTATAATAACCGTTTGAAATGGGACGCAACTGTAATAACCGTTTGAAAATGAGGTGTAAATTTAAAATCCATCCAATACATTTAATTCCGCCCCACCATCCGGCGCGAGTATAATCTCCGCCCCAATGTGGGGCGAACATATTATTAACATTTGTATGGGGAATTGAACATATATAACAAATGGGGCAAACTTTTAATCTACGTCAGTCTTACGAGCGATCACCACATTCAATCGTTTGATATGAGACGTAATTATTACATTCGTCTGGTACCATAAAAATTAGGCGGGGACGGGTATGAGAAATATCCATAGGGGACGGGTTTCCCATGGTGTTCCATAGTTACGGAAAATATTTATAGCTCTGTCACAATCCATCAAGTGCAATCGAGCATATCCACAATAAAACCAAAATTGCAAAATAAATAAATTATATCAAGTACAAAGTTTTCTTTTCTTCTCAATTTTGATTATGATCCAATGCGATTGATTATATAGATGGACCAAAAGAAAATATAGTTAATATTTTAAGATCGATCATCTACAATATAATTTGTACGAGTGAGTTACAGAAATATTGCATCATTCGTAAATTTCTATGAATATTGAACGAAATAATAAATAAATCTATGATAATACTTTTTGATAAAATTCAAAACCTTATATATGAAAGATACGAGATGGGTACGGGGTGGTGACCTTAAATCTCATCCCCGCATAACTAATTTCAGGAATTACCCGTATCCGGTCCCATCCCCGTTTGTGTGGGAAAAACCCTACCCAATAGAGACGGGTATCCATGGAAATAGGTTCGGATGGGGAAACTGCCATCCCTACCTACCAGTGAGACGGAAATTATATTTTTGCTCAGTTACCGGCGTACATTAAATCCGTACTTGATTATAATTTGATTCACACCGGTTGTGTTAGAACGCTCCCAAACCAAAGTTTTTATAGTTTGGTTTTGGTTTTTAGTTTGCTCGTATGATTGTGCAAACCGGCCTTAGGTTTCTCAAATTATGAGATTTAAAAAGTCGTTCCGTGTAACTTTTGAGAATCGAAAACGCAACATCATTTTATTTTATTGCATTTTCTTTCTTAAAAAAGAAACCCGTAGCTTTTCTGGTGGTGCCATGTGGGCGGATGATATGCTAAATTGTAGAGAAAGCAAGAGAGCAAGACCCACTGGGTGTCCGGCTACCCATTTTATAAAGGTTCTAATCAGTTTCACAACAAAAACATCCCCACTGGGTGTCCGGCGGCTACCCATAGTTCCACTCTACACAATTTCTATATCGAATTTAATTCATATCCACTATTTTATTAAATACAAATAAATAATAATTAATTAATCGGTGGTGCTATTCACATCACAAAAATACCACACTACTCACAGTTCAGGACATCTAAACCCCACATCTCTAAAATAGTGAACCTTTTTATCCAGCGGTAGATCCTGACTGAAAGTCATGAACCAATACTCTTGCAACACCTAGCGTTTGAGATGTGAATAGAGCTCTAAGTGGAGCTGTGAATAGCATTTCCGTTAATTAATACACACAGCCGTGGGCCAAAAGGAGTATAATATAAATATTCAAAAGTTAGGATTCTCCCTCTTCCTCCTCCGTCAGAACCTTTATTTTCACACATTTCATCTCCTTTCGGTTACTTATAACTCTTTCCTCTCCTCTCTCTCTCCTCTGCACCGTCTCTAATTCTCATCGAAACCCTAGAATGTTACCCATTTAATTTAACATTTTCATCTTATAACCCAATTTTTGAGATTTGGGGGTTTCTTATACACTCATACTTCCTTAACCCTTTTCTTGATTCCACATAAAAACCTTGTTTTTTCTTGTAATTCTTTGGAAAACAAGGTTTGTGCAATTTCTTAAAATGGCGATGGTGGCGAATATTGGAATGATGGATAGTGCTTATTTTGTTGGGAGGAATGAGATTCTTTCTTGGATTAATGCTACTCTTCAAGTAAATCTCTCTAGGGTCGAAGAGGTACATTTCAAATCGATGTTTTTCTTTACTTGTTTGTCAAATTTGTGATTTTCATAGGTTTTGATTTTTGATTTATTTATTTATTGTGGGGGTGTTTTCTATTTTCTTCAGTTGGTCCATGAAATGTGCAATTTTTAGGGGAATTTAATATAAAATTTAAGTATTCACATAATTAAATCTAACTCCATTTCTTTATTTTTTTTTCTTTCATTTAGTGCTTGTTTGTGGGTGAATGTGTATTTCTTGGTTCATGCATGTTCTTGGGGTAGTTTTGATGGACCCATAGCATTTATATTGTAACTGGTGTTTGTTTTATATCTGCGTAGATCTTGGTTTGTTTTCATATATCACTGTCTGTAAACTGTTGTTTACTGTTTGTAGTTAGGGTTTTATAGTTTACGAGTTTGCTCCATTATACATTAGAACACATTGGGGATCATGGCTAATGCACGTAGACTAAAGTCAGTAATTCTTTTAAGTGGTAATGAAATTTGACTAATCTCTGTGCATAACGAGCTTGTTTAGTGAATTTAAGGTTGGATGGATATTGTGGTGGTTGTTAGTTTCATTTACTACATTACTTCCCCATTTGGTCAATCTTTATTCCCCCCCAACAGATGAGGGGGTTAAAGAGAGCATACAAGAACCATAAACTAAGAAATGAATTTGCAAACGTCTATACGAAGTGCGCATACTATCTTCGTAGACTATATTCTTTAGATCTTGAAAAAACAAACTTGCACAATTTCAAGCCATTCACTTTAATCTTTCAAACTCTAGATGGCCTGTAGTTATTCTGATGTGTCACGAATTTCCATCTTTGTTGCTCTTCTTTTCCAGATCACGGGATGGTATACATCTTTTACTCTCACTTGCACATGATGTGGTTATTTATAACTTTTCCTTATCATATGTGATTATGTGCCAATACAAGTTATTCATATGTGATTTTATCATCAATTGTTATTACTTAGGGTCTTTTAACTCTCATCCTAAATGTTATGGTTAGGCTTGTTCTGGTGCTGTTCAGTGTCAAATGATGGACATGACACATCCAGGAGTTGTCCCAATGCATAAGGTATAATCGACTGTTAGTGTCTCTGCTTTTATTCTAGACTGTTCTATCCACTGTCTGTGTTAATCTGCTTATTTTTTAGGTGAACTTCGACGCGAAGACAGAATATGACATGATTCAAAATTATAAGGTTTTGCAAGAAGTCTTTAACAAGTTAAAGATAGAAAAGGTAATATAACTTCAATTCTGTTTCTTCAGGTGTACTAATTTGCCTGTAAAATCTCAAATTTCATTTCACATGGCGTGGATCTACATTTAAACAGCAAGATTGCTTAAGTACAGGCTGACTGATTAGACATTATTTTATTGTCTGGAGGATTAGCCATTCCTTCCAAAATCTATACCCAGTACAGTAACTGAGTGAACAATTTCCATTATATGGTCACTTATGGTTCTCATAAATAAACTATAAAGAATTAACAGCATAGGTCTTCACCTGTGATTCGGGTCTCAGAACAATCTGTTGGTATACTACTGGACCACTGGCATTTGTTTATGAGTTCTGGTATTGCAGTTTTCTTTCCTTCTTTTTTTTTGAAGGAAGATTCTTGTTGTTTTTTCTGCCCTTCCTCAAGTTATTTACTGGTTTTGTGACAGCATATTGAAGTTACCAAGCTTGTGAAAGGACGACCGTTAGATAACTTAGAGTTCTTACAATGGCTGAAACGCTACTGTGATTCTGTAAATGGTGGTATTATGAATGAGTATGCAACTTCTTCTTTCTCTTGTCTCAATGTCTTTTTAATTGATATTCTCTACTCTTATCTTTTAACTATTACCTATTTTTTAGGAACTACAATCCAGTGGAGCGTAGGTGCAAGGGTGGAAAAGAACGTCACCCAAAGGGATCTACCAAAGCCTCAAAATCATTGCAATCTAACAATCTACCTCATCATATCTCAGGAGATGCACCTGGCTTTAATAAAATTTCAGGTAAGGTTTAGGATTATGTGTTCTCTATTATGAATGCTTATGCACCTTTTCCTCTTCTCATCTGATTTCCTCTTGCTTTACTCTGGCAATTAGGACCTAAACAAGGGAAAACATGTCCAACATCAGGTCTGGCAGATTGCAATAGTGAGATTCAGGCACTGTCTGGGCAGGTACTATTACTATTAGCCAGACATTCTTTATTTCTTTTTCTGTAATTTGCTGGCTTGCAAAACAAAATAGTTAAATTTTGATCTCTTGAAGATCCAACTTTGAGTGACTCAGGATGCTAAATCATTCATCCCTAGTGGCATTGAATTAGGAAACTGTGTTTGGATGATACTGGTCCACCATTTCGATGGCTCCATCCAGAAATTCTGAAATTTATCTAACTGGATCTGGAAATATTGGTCTTTATAGTTGAGTTTTATCTCTTGTATGTTTATATGCTGTGATTGTACTATCAAACTATGCATGCACTGGGGCTCGAGTTTGACCCCTGAGGTTGGCCTTGATGCCATATTTTCTTTACAATTTTGTGGATACCATCTCTTTAAGCATGTGACTTACAGGAATAGAGTGTATCTTAAGGTAAGAGACATTGCCTGATCAGCTTGACCTGGCTCTTCCATATAAAATTTTGGAGTGCAATGGTAGTCATACTTATATGCTTCTGACGTACAGGTTATGGATCTCAAGCTGTCAGTAGATCACTTGGAGAAAGAAAGAGACTTCTACTTTGCAAAGTTAAGAGATATTGAAATCCTTTGTCAATCTCCTGAACTGGAACATCTTCCGGTAAGTTGTATATTAATATTTCCGGTAAGTTGTATATAATTAGGTTGCTCCTCTTTGGGATCTGGTGAAACTAAAAGTAATGTAGTTTGTCTTAAATTTACGTTTTTAATCGGTTTGTGATATATTACTAATTTGGTTGTGGCGCGTGTTTCATTTCTATTTGAACACCATATTCATGACATTTTCCTAAATGTATCTCAGTTTTCTCATTATTTTTGTGCTTGCAGGTTTCAGCAGCGATTAAGAAAATCCTGTATGCAGTTGATGCAAAGGAGTCTGCTCTTGGTAAGGCACAAGAAATTGTACTTGGGTCCACGACCGATGATGCTGTTGATGATATGGGTGCAACTGAATGAAAAGTAAGAAACAAGTCATCTTTAAATGCTCTTTCCTGCTGAGGTAGCTTAAGGTTCAAGACTAGAAAAGCCCTGACAACTGATGCCAACATGTATTAACATAAAATGACGCTTTCACTTTTGCAGACAAGGTTTTAGCTGGAAGGCTAAGAATCGGTTCCCAATTTCTTATTATACTTGTAATGGATAATTAATATAATACAATATTACTCATTGCATTCACTTTTAACCAAATCCTTTTCTAGTGCAGAACAGCAGATTGTGTTTGTCGAAATGATGAAATATTGTAGAGTTGAGATCCTTGTGGAATTCCATGTTTTTCTCAGAACTCATAAAAATAATACTGGCCTTAGACTTCTGTAAATCAGGTATGTAGTTTCCAAATATTACTGTCAGAGGAGGAACCTAACCTACGAGTCTGTTGATCTCTTATACATATGGTTGAGACGAGTGTTCCAGGATGAGTGAATTTGGTTGCTGAGCAAATTCAGCGTAAACATACTTGTGTAGAAGATAAAACCTGATTCCGCTTAGTTTTGACATAGATATAGAAGATAAACTGAAATCTGCAAGATTACTGATAAAACAAATACTGGAAGACTTAGATTTGGTCTCTTTAAAAGTACTTCAGAGTCTTCTAATTAGTATAACTTTGGTGTTTATGTTTGCAAGAAAATTTAACTGCTCTCATCAAAAGTTGATGGCTCCTATTTGTAAGGTTGATGCTATCAGTTGGATTAAGGATAATTCTGGTAAAATTCTGAAAGATCTTCCGAAGAGATAGTATTAGTAATTTCTTTGCACCATTATTCCTCCGGTCCTCAGCAGGTTCAGGATAAAATTCTGAAAGATCTTCCCTGTACATTCTCTTGTGCAGATAACGATGTTTGTAATAACATACTTAGCGAAACTGGTCTCAGTATAGACCCATCGGTTATTGTAACTACGTGCTTCTAAAGCGCTTTCTGAAACGAAAATGATTTGTGACTTCCAGTTTTTGTACTCCCGTTGCTCCCAGTGTTAGGTGGCAACAATGTGGAGTTTTTTCTATTACTTGTAATTTTTTACTTTCTATAAATTTATATATCCCCACATATTTTATCCAAATATAATGTAATCTTCCTAATTGATATTATGCAGAATTATAACCTCCAAAAATTAGATCGTACAAGAAGTAGAAGAAGAACCTAAAAATCTAGGAGATGTATGGATGCCACTAGACTTTCTCAGCCATTTATATCTCTTGTAATCAGCTACGGGGAATGATGTGATAGACTTTGATGCACACCTATTAATGCTATTTGATGAACCAATGGTGCAAAATAGTTTATAGTAATTATTGAAAATCTAATCTGTGATGATTTGGTTAACTCCTGATCACATGCCAGACTCAAACAATTTAAATTCACAAAATTATATCTGGTAGGCCATGATTTCACTACGGTTTTCTCATAGATTGTGCAAATAGTTCATCTCGTTACTCAATTTGATTTCTAACAAAGATATAAAATCGGGTAGACTAGCTAGCACATCTGGTTAAAAATAAATAAGATAATCAAGTGAAGTTCTGATAATGGGATAATGATCGACTATTGGAATTGAGTACAGATCGATGAGTTTTAGTCTCCCAAGAACGATGAGAGGAAAAAAAAAAGAAAGGAAATAAGAGGAGTTGGATGTCTAGGTGGATGCCACCTAACATTGGGAGCAATGGGAGTAGAGAAATTGAGGTCACAAATCATTTTCGTTTCTGAAACCCTAGCTAACAAACTAACTCCCTTTATAGATAGTCTCACATCTGCCTATCAAAATGACTTTGTTTCTAGAAGAAGCATTTATGAAAACATTCTACTTGCTAGTGAGATTATTTATGCGGTTAAGCACTTCAAGGGAAAGTATGGTCTAGCAGCAAATTAGATATGTTTAAAGCCCATGACAAGCTTGAATGATCTTTCCTGGATAAACTCAAGAAACTTTCACCATTGCAGTAAGTGGTGTAACTTAATCATTTAATGTTTGTCTTCTGTATCATACTATGTGTTGCTTTATGGTGTTCCAACTGGTCTCATTAAGCCTGAGAGAGTTTTACAATAAGAACATGCTCTCTCTCTTTACCTATATATTCCATGTTCTGATGTTCTGCTGGCCTATATTGATAAGCTTACCAGAAATGGTCTTATTCAGGGTATTATTGAACCGCCTAAACATGTTCCATCTGCTGGCCTATTTTGATAAACTTACCAGAAATTGTATTCGTCAGGGTAATAAAGTGTCTAAACATGTTCCAAATGCTTTTTGCTCATGATAGCTTTATTTTCAAAAGTATTTGCCTCTGATTTCCTTAATATTGGGGATTATCTTCGGAGGTATTATCTTGCTTCTTGACGAGAGATCAATTTTGTTATATCCAGTACCATGTTCAGTAATGATCTCAGCCATAAGATTATGAGTCATTTCTCTTCTTTCTGGGTATTCATAGTCGTGACCTTGGTGAGAATATTTGGTCCAAAACATGAGTATTTTGATGGGATCTCATCCTGAATTAACAAATTTCTCCCGCAAGTCACTAGAACTTCTCTTGTTAAGCATGTGAGGTAGAATATCCTTATCTACCAAATGACAGTTTTTCTTATCCCTGTGAATCATTGCAGAAAGATGGATTCTTATCTCTGCAAATTTTGGTAAGGAGAGGCAAGACCCAAAGAAAATAAAAATCCATTATGTGGGTGAGATTCTCTTTGTTCTCTTAAGTCTGAAGAAGGTTTAGGCTTTAAGATGACTGTCTTATTCTGTCATGGCCTTGACATGCATAAATGCCTGAAAATTTGGTTGAGTTTCCAGATTCTTTACTTTGTAATGTACTTAAGGCCATATATTTTTCTAATTCTGACTTCCTTAATGTTAAGTATCCTGAATCTTATTCTTGGACTTTGGAAGTGCCTTTTTAGTATCTTGGATCTCAGTATACCTTTTATCAATGGATTGTGAAGGAGGCATTTTATTGACCCTGTAGATTAATTTCCCCTTTGGGTACTGCCGCACTTAATCCCTTGGTTCCTCCTGATCCTAACCTTAATAAAGTTTATGACTTGATACAAAAACCTTGAATGTTAGTAAGACAATGCTTCTTTTACAAAGTTGGCCTATATTCCTTTAATCCAATTATGCACTCCTAATAGAAGGGCTTGGGAGCTTTCAAATAATGACAGATTTAGTTCTAAAACTGCCAATTTCGGTCTAGAGGTTTTATACTTTCCTAAATATGAATGTTTGAAGTGTAACTAGAAAGTTAAATGTCCTTATCGTGTTTCGTTGTCACTTTGAAGAGAAACAAGGAATTCGTTAGGGTATTGCTCGGTTAAACCCGCCAACCGTTGGTATGTCAAGGTTGGTTGTCATATTTTAGTATGAAAACTCAAGGTCGCTTGATTAGATTACTAGAGTCAACTTCGTTAGGTTAGACTAGGAAGTGTAGAAATGTCGAGACATACAAGTATTACTCTGGAGACCTGGATAATCTGAAGACGTATCGAAATCAACGAACACAACATCGTTCTGCTAGAGGTTGTTAATACAAGACTTGACTTGTTTTCATTTATGTCTACATTACTTTCAAGTCGTTTATATTGGAAATATAAAATGTGAAATTATATATTGTTAGAGCACTGCTCGGTCGAACTCGCAAGCGTTGCTATCTCAAGCTTGTTTGTCAATGTTATTGATAAAAACTATAAGTCTTGATTTCTAGTCTACTTATAGATGTCTCGGAGTAGGATAGATTGTGTAGTTGAGCATTAGACTTCACGGCGTTCATCAATTGAAGACGAAGAACTACTAAGGCGATCTTGTGGAACTTCATTAACAAAAGGTATGTGGAGACTGAAACTCATCTATCACTTGGAAAGTCTATTTCTACTCTATCTCCTATATTGAGATATAAGTCGTGTTACAATATAGTTTTCTATTATACATATTTGAGGTTTCGAGATGAGTTTAAATCGCTTACATATTTCTCGGAATATGTGTTGGTAAGCTTCCGCTTCAACCAAGTTCATCTTGATCATGTGAAAATCGCCGAGTAACATCTAACATGGTTTGTGTGATACAATCATTTTGCGTAGACTTGGAATATTTCGTTATGGTTATTTCAATAACTTGAAAATTGCTTTGATGTTAATAGTGTGTGAAAACGGCTATTGTCGTCCTCTAATAAAGTTTCAATGATTGAAATAAGAGTTTAGAATACTTAACCATCATTGGATTATAAACATATTGTGCATTCTTGCATGTATACGATCCATGAGCGGAACTTAAGTATGCATACCCGTATGCGTACTTGAAGTTGTGAAATTCCGTGTACCAAGTACACATACCGGTACGCATACTTGTGTAAGGTATAGGTACGGAAATTTCTGCTGGGATTTGGAAGTGTACTAAGTATGCGTACCCGTTTGCATACTGGCAAACACAAACCCAGACCGTCTACTTAAGTATGCGTAACCGTTTGCATACTTGAGTGGTTAAAGTTCTAAAATCGGTTGGCTCATGAACTAATACATTTATATATTAAGGAATGCATTCTTTGCAAACTGTGGCTATAATGTTCATGAATTGATTCGAGTGAATCAAACTGATTTTGCTTCAATTGTGTTCTTGTATACTTCTATGAGAATATAACAATTGAACAACTCTTTAACTAGTTTCATTTGAGTCATTTGAAGTAGTTATGGTTAAGATGAATAAGGTTGATATGAGAGTGTTCATATAGCTAACCTCGGTTAACTACGGTTGAGCCAACATGGTGTACACGTTTAGGTACGATTACATAAACCTAAATGAGGGTATATTTCATTTGTGTATAACAAGCTAAGTTCGATCTAACGGTTGAAAGATATTAGCTTGAATCTAATCAAGTTTTTATCTAACGGTGAATATTGAATGCTTTGTTACTAAGGTAACATTGGTTGTAAACCCTGATTTGAAAACTATATAAAAGAGAACTCTAGAAACTGGGAAAACTAATCCCCATACCTCATGTATGATACTAGTTGTATAAGCTAGAGTCGATTCTCCTTTAACCTTAGGTTTTTCACGAAACCCTGTAGGTTGCGACTTAAATACTTCATGGGATCCTGAAGCCAGACCCAACTATTTTCTCTGTAGTTACGTGATCTGATCCTGCTGTTTCTATCGTGTTTGAGTACGATCTTCTTTAAGATTGACTCGAGATTTAATCTCCGATAGGCAAGATAAAAAGTAATCACAAACATCTTCGTCTCATAATTTGTGATTCCACAATATATTGTTTCGCTACCATACAATTAATATTATTGTGAGGTGATTGATATTTTTAGGCTGTTCTTCGGGAATATAAGTCTGGTATATCAATTGGTTCCTGTTCACCTTGATTCATCAAAAGACGAAACAAAACTCGTAGGTATTTCCTTGGGAGACAAATTTATCTATTCCTGTAGACTTTTCCGTGTGAGACAGATTTGTTTATCAAGTCTTCGACTTTGGGTCGTAGCAACTCTTGGTTGTGGGTGAGATCATCTAAGGGAATAAACTGCGTAGTATCCTGCTGGGATCAGAGACGTAAGGAGCGCAACTGTACCTTGAATCAGTGTGAGATTGATCAGGGTTCAACTACAGTCCAGACCGAAGTTCATTGGTAGTAGGATAGTGTCTATAGCGGCTTAATACAATATGGTGTTCAAATCTGGACTAGGTCCCGGGGTTTTTCTGCATTTGCGGTTTCCTCGTTGATAAAACTTCTAGTGTTATTTCTTTTTCGCATTATATTTTGTTATATAATTGAAATATCACAGGTTGTGCGTTGAATAGATCAATTGGTAAATCCAACCTTTGGTTGTTGATTGAAATTGATTGATCCTTGAACATTGGTCTTTTGTACCGTTCAAGTTATTTCTCTTATATTCAATCGGGCTAGAAAATTCATATTTGCTGCTTGCAGATTGAATTGAGAGATAGAGATACAAAAACTCTTTGATATAATTTTCTCTAGATTGAGTCTAACTGTCTAGTTGATTATCTTAAAAGTATATTGGAGTTAGTTCATATATATTTCCAAACGAAATATTGGGTGTGGTTGTTAGACCCCCGCTTTTTCAAGTTGATTCTCTTGAAAGTATATTGGAGTTTGTCTATTCAGATTGCCAAACGAAATATTGGGTGTGGTTGTTAGACCCCCGATTTTTCATGTATATATATGAAACTATAGTATTAGATACTTGTTCATTCTATTATGATCAAAGTGTCAAGGAAGAATATACAAGTTGTATCAGAACTTCTATATATTGAATTACAAAGTATAACGCTTATATTTTGAACTTCGTAACTACTACATAGATGTTATCTTTGTAACTTGTTACTAGATTGTGTAACGAACTTAGGATTAATTCCATACCTAGAAAACTATGTTCAACTATACATGAGTTTAAGTAAGAAGACTTGCAAAACTTGCTTCGTAGTTGAAAGGAATCAATAGGATTGGTGGTCCAATTCCTATTAGGGATCCATAGCAGGACCGATCCCTTCCTTGGGGATCTATAGCAAGACTGATCCCTATTGGGAATATCTTGCAGGGCATGTCCCAATAACAAATCTCTTATTTCCGGTTTTACATATACTTTAGGGTTTTGTGAATATTGGAATATGAGTTGCTATTAAGGAAAGGTCAAGATGTTGACATTGTTAGTAATTTGAACATTTGCTGAAATCTTATCTTTTATTGTTCAAAGATATTCATACTCAAGGTGAGATCCCAAAACGAAACATTTGAGAATCTTCTTTTGAGATTTTCGAATATATATTTTTTATTTTTCTAGCAAATAAGTATATCTCTAAAAGATATATTAGTAATGTATGTTTGTAAACTAGATAGTATTGAGTTGTAATCCGTTAGGGATTTCGATATATTAGTTGAAATTAGACAAAACCGAAAATTGGTGTTTGTTGCATATTTTTAGAATATTTTCGGTTATGGAAATTCCTTGATGTCCAAACTACATTGGTCTAAAAATAATGAAGTTTGATATTCTTACAAACTTATTCTGACACAGATATTTCATTTTGTAGTCACTGTGGTAGCCGACTAATAATATTACTTGTAATATTAACTTGGGGAGGAGAGAAACTTAATTAAGCGAATGCCTTACGTACGCTAGTTTAAAGACTTATGTGGGATCAGGAAGCGTCTAGATAGTACCGTTGGTGTGAAACTATAATTTTCGTTGTTTTTAGTTTTTGATTACTGATTTGATTTACTAACGGTTGTTAAATTTTGATTGCGCCTAGTTTGATTAATCATGGGAGCCTTTTCTTCTGATATAATATCACTAAAACTAGATCAAGGATTGACGGCAGTTCAGATCTATTTTTAGATCTGATGATAGACTCATGATCATCCATAACAGACTCCAATTTGTGCGTCATCGATCATAAGCATTCAAGTTTATTTTTGCAGGTACATTGAAGACATTGGATATTTGAAGACAAAAAGATTTCTTATTGGTTTATGATCTATGTGATTTACTTCGTCCATACATTTGATCGATTGGGATCCGACTTAGATTTGTTTATCTTTTGAAGGACATCCTATTGCTAATCATATAGATTGGCAAGCTATCATTTGGTGGTGTTATTCAGGATCCAAATCTGATAGTTTGTAAACCTAGATCTAGTTATCTTGATAATCTAGATCTCGATTGATCTAACCAACATTTTTCTGTTTAAAAAAAGACTTAATCCGGTTCTTGTAATGTTTATTCGAAGGTTTCTATATCCAATCATTAATTAGTTAATGTTTGATTATGTTTTTTGATTTTCATGCTTGATTAATCAATTGTTTACTCCATTTTCATGAAAATAATCCAGATCTAGATGATTAATTACGTTTTTTATTCATTCGTTACTAGATCTGATTATACTAGTTTTCTTTTGCTGGTTTCAGGTTTGTTTTCAGTTTTTTTTTTTGTATGAACCATCAATATGTATACGCTGTACTGACAAAAAAAACCTAGTTGATTGGTTAGTTTGTTTGTTTTTTTAAATAATGCATTTTTTGTTATTTGATCCAGCAATACATATATCACGTACTGGAAATAAGATGCTTTGATTTTGTTTTATTCAAAGATTCATCATTTATTTTGATTTTGTTATATTCATGGATTCTTTACTTATTTTGACATATAATTGATTTTTAGGTTATGGATCAGCAGTACATATATCAAATAAAAAAACTGGTTTGATTCTGTTTTATTCACTTAATTCGTATGATCTGGCAGTACATATATGGAATACCGAAATATAATTATTTTCATTCTTTTTCTTTTTCGTCATGAAGTTGATTTAGATAGTGAATCAGCGCAGTACATATACTGATTCCCGAAGAAACTGCTTTGATTATGTTTTACTTTATTCACTTAATTCGTATGATATGGCAGTACATATATGGAAAACTGAAATAACACTGTTTTTATTTATTTATTTTTTTGTGAATCAGCAGTACATATATGAATTACCAAAGATAACATGATTTTTTTCTCATGTATTAGTTATGTTTTGTTGTGTATATATGTTTCTGCTTTGTATGAAATTAGTATTAATTTGTTTTTTATTTTGTTTTCGCAGGTTCACCAGGAGTCGTGGTGGATTGTAATTCGATTGCTAATCTCATGGTGGGTTTGGATGTAGAATCTTAAAGGTGGGATTTATGGGTCCAAGGAATTTGGTGGAATTACGTTTCCCCCGGTACGTTTGGTTGCCCAAATCCCTGGAATTACGTTTCCGACGGGAATCACTTTTGTAGCAAATCCTCCATATGGAGTCCGACCCCTCCCCTCTAAGATTTGCTGGGAAACTTATCAGGGGATTTATGGACCCACTTTTTTTTTAACTCCAAATACCATATATATACAATTTTAAGATTCTTAGGGCAATGCCAAACAATATATGGACTTTAACACAAGAAAATTTTATGAATCCTAGAAATCTCAACTGAGTTATCAAACATACAAGGAATTTACATGAATCCCAGAATTTATAATCCCGTGGGATTATAAATTCCTTGAAATTGTGAATTTTGCAAACAAACCCACCATCAGGTTATTTTCTTGTAATGTTTGTTTATATGACGTGGAATGACTGTTCTGATTTCTTAGTATATGTTGAAAAAGCAGGGGTCTAATAACCACACCCAATATTTCACTTAGCTATCTGTATGGACTAACTCCAATATACTTTCAAGAGAATCAACTAGACAGTCATACTGAATCTTAAGAAAAGTATATCAAAGAGTCTGCAATCAAACAAATAGGAATTTGCGAGCCCGATTGAATATAATAAATAACTTGGACGGTATCAAAAATCAATATCCAAGTATCAATCAATTTAATCAAAAACCAAAGGTTGGGTTCATAATTGATTGAACTTACGCACAACCTATGATATTTCAATTATATAAACAAATATAATACGGAAAAGAAATAACACAAACACCAGAAGTTTTGTTAACGAAGAAACCGCAAATGCAGAAAAACCTCGGGACCTAGTCCAGATTTGAACACCACACTGTATTAAGCCGCTACGGACACTAGCCTACTCCAAGTTAACTTCAGACTGGAATGTAACCAATCTCACACTGATCAAGGTACAATTGCGCTCCTTATGTCTCTGAATCCCAGCAGGACTCTACGCACTTGATTCCCTTAGTTGATCTGACCCACAACTAAGAGTTACTACGACCCAAAGTCGAAGACTTGACAAACCAAACTGTCTCACACAGAAAAGTCTATTGAATAAATAAATCTGTCTCCCACAGATAAACCTATGAGTTTTCTTCCGTCTTTTAATAAATCAAGGTTCACATGAACCAATTGGTATACCGAACTTATATTCCCGAAGAACAACCTAGAAATATCAATCACCTCACAATAATCTTAATCGTATGGTAGCGAAACAAGATATTTTGGAATCACAAACGATGAGACGAAGATGTTTGTGACTACCTTTTATCTTTCCTATCGGAGATTAAATCTCGAGCCAATCTTAGAGAAGATAGTACTCAATCACGATAGAAAACAATAAGATCAGAACACACAACTACAGAGAAAATAGTTGGGTCTGGCTTCACAATCCCAATGAAGTCTTCAAGTCGTTAACCTACAGGGTTTTGGAAAAAACCTAAGGTTAAAGGAGAATCGACTCTAGTCGCAACTAGTATCACATATGAGGTATGGGGACTAGGTTTCTCAGTGGCTAGAGTTCTCCCTTATATAGTCTTCAAATCAGAATTCAAATCAATGCTACCTTGGTAACAAAGCATTCAATACTCATCGTTATATGAAAACCTAATTAGACTCAATCTAATATCTTTCAACCGTTAGATCGAACTTAGCTTGTTACACACAAATGAAAAGTGACTACATTTAGATATGAGTAACCGTACCTAAACGTGTGCACCTTTGTTGGCTCAACAATAGTTAACCAAAGTTATCCATATAAACACTTTCATATCAACCATATTCATCTTAACCATAACTAGTTCAAATGACTCAAGTGAAACTAGTTCTAGAGTTGTTCAATTGTTTATATTCTCATAGAAGTATACAAGACACAATTGAAGCAAAATCGATTGTGATTCACTCGAATCAATTCATGAACATTATAGCCACGGTTTGCAAATAATTGTATTCCTTAATATATAGATGTACTAGTTCATGAACAAACCGATTTTAGAACATAACCTACTCAAGTATGCAAACGGGTACGCATACCAAAGTAGCTGGACTTGGACTGTGTTCACCAGTGTGCAAATGGGTATGCATACCGTCGTTCACATCCGAAATCAGTTGAATGTAGTGTGCGTACGGGTACGCATACTAAAGTTCCCGGACTTCAACTGACCAGGACGCATACGGGTATGCATACTATAGCTCACGGACTTCACCTGACCAACCAGTACGCATAAAGGTATTCATACTAGATTGCCGGTCTTGGACTACACATATGAAAGTACGCATACTGTGTTTATACCCAATCAGTTCTAAACTCCAATTTCAATCATTAAAACATTCTCGGAAGATGGGAATAGCTTTCTCACACAAACTATTAGCTTCAAAATAATTTTCAAGTGATCGGATGATCAATATGAAATATTCTGAGTCTACATCAAATGACTGTCTCACACAAATCATGTAAGGTGTTACAAGGCGATTTTTACATGATCACCTTTTGACTTTCGTCAAGAGTATAAGATGAACTTGGTTAAAGCGAAAGCTTACCAACACATATTTTGAGAAATATATAAGTGAGTTAAACTCTGCTCGAAATATAAAATGTGTATAATCGAAGTCTATATAGCTATGCGACTTTTGTCTCAAATATGAGATAAAGTAGATAGACTTTTGAGTGATAGATGAGTTGAAGTCTCCAGATACCTTTTGTTGATGAAGTTCCACAAGCTCCCCTTAGTAGTTCTTCGTCTTCAATCGATGAACGTCGTGAAGTCTAATGCTCAACTACACTTTCTATCATACTCCGAGAATTAGCTATAAGTAGACTAGAAATCAAGACTTATAGTTTTGACAACTAAACTTGACAAACAAGCTTGAGATAGCAACGCTTGCGAGTTCGACCGAGAAGTGCTCTAACAATCTTCTCCTTTGTCAATTTTAGTGACAAAACTATCAATATATATGGATTACAAAATAAATAAACTTTGTAGCTTCTCATCCAAATGCTTGATTTCATTGGTTCTTCAACATTACTCGAAATCTTCGTCACTTCCAAGTACTCCAGTGATTTTGAATGTGTTCAACTCAGTGATAGACACATTTTTGTGTCTAATTTGTCCTCAATGTTCTGTATTGTTGGTACTCGATTTCGTACTTATTATGGTATTTTATGTGTTTGTAGGTATTTTTGGGAAATAAACATTTTTGGAAAATCGGCTCGAAAAGTTGCTCGGGGAACCCCCGGAAAAGTACTAAAGGCACCCTCATTTTGGATAAGGGCCACCTCAGGGGCACTCCTGCTGTTAAAGGCGCCCCTACTCTGGATAGGGGGCACCCCCTTCTTCTTCATTTGAAAATCATTTTCTGCAGGAAATATTTCATCGCCACTGCACGAGATTTTGGGAAAGATTTCTGGGAAATTTTCATGGATATTATGCTGCGATTATGTTGTCACTTAATCAATAGGTCGCAGGACGTGTTTTTGGAAGGAAAACAAGGAATAAAATCTGCCCATGAATGGTTGTTGCGTTAAACATGGTAACAAATATTCTCGGATTACGCTTGAGATATAAGAGCATATTACGTGGGATTTAAGAGGATATAATTCTCTGAAAATTTGTTTATATCCAATCCAAAGAGAGTTTGAAAAGTTTCGGACAACTCAGACGTGTATAATAGAGGAAAGGAGAATAAAATCTCTTAAAATTTAATACGATATTTTCTGGTATTTACTCGAGAGATTGATGGTCCTGTGGTGTATTTATAGCTGAGTTTGGAGTCAGATAAGGGGATGGAGTGTTAGGGGGAAGAACAGAATGGAGAGAAATAAAGTTTGAGAAACCTGTTGTTTTTGCTGCCATTGATGAACACGAAGAACATAAGACGCCTGTAGACAGTCGTTCATGCTACAGTGACAGTGACACATTAGTTGTATCGTTCTTTGTAACAGTTAGTTTGTAACAGGCATAATTGTTACAAACCCGGTTTTTCATCATTTTTCCCCTTTTCATCATTTGTAAACCATTTTTGAGCATAAATAAATTCTTTGTGAGGGTTTTCAACATGATGAGCTAGACCCCATCGCTGGAACGACGGACGAAGCTGAATTTTGTCATGTGGTAAATTTAATTAATTCCTTATTTACTTTTTGCACCGATTATAAATGATTTATGATTTCTATTAATCAATTGTTATCTTGTTTGATAGTGTATGCTTAGTCTTAGGTGCTTTTGATACACTATGCTTGTAATTTACAATTGATATTTTACGAAATCTATTTTGGCAAAGAATAGAGTTAATATTTCTTGTGTTTGGAGCTATAATTGCCTAGGATTAATTTCTGAACCACTTGAATATGAAAAACAATGAAATCCCGAGTCCCAGTGAATTCTTCATCCTGTGACATATTCTATATATAATTTATTATTTTTATATTTAAGCCTAGAATCAATCTCAACTAAATCCGAGCGAACGACAACTCTATTTACCACTATCAAAAGTACAATCATTTTGGCGCCGCCGACGCGGATTTGTTTATAGATTTGTTTTTAGATTTTATTTTATTTGTTCTTTTTTACGTGTTTTGGTATTTTTGTTTGCTTTCAGATTTGGAGCTAAGCTAAAGGAAAAAGAGAAAGTGCTGAAAAGGAAGGAAAAGCCCAAAAAGGAAAGAAAAGAGAAATCCAAAAGAAGTGAAAAAGAAGATTTTGTAAATAATTTTATTTTTATTTTTTTAGAAACTGTAATTAAGGTTTTTATTTTTATAATATTTTATTTTTGGACATTTTTATTTCTTTTCTTTTGGACATTGAACATTGGACTTTATTTTTGAGGCCCTAAGGAAGGGTCAGTTTAAATATAAACTGCACAGGGAAGGACGACGATTACGATATCGCCTCGGCCCCTTGGGTTCGTACACTGACATTGGAATCGGTGGCCCGAGTCGACTTCAATGGTTCATCCCCCGTCTGGAATGGGAGGTAAGAATTCTAAACACCCGTGAATCCCCTGTCAGCGGGTTCACTGGATGATTTTGTATGCATATATGTTGAGGACCTGAAATCAGATTTAATTTTCTAGTAAAGGGCAAGGCCTGGCCAAATCAAGATAAGGACTCGGATTTCATCACCGTTTCCTTCTTGCTCGCCTTAGGAACACGTAACCTACGCGAACCTAAGCCTTAAAATTTGGAGCTAGAACGAGACCGATAGGGTAACGAGCTTATTAGGAAAGTCGTTCGAAAAATATTGGTTATTATTTTGAGCATACTTTGAAGTTCATGATGGTTTCTGTGAGTTGAATACGCCGCCTTGTAACGCCAGTGAAGCCTTGGGTATCAAAGCTCCACCGAGATTCCCTCGTCTCTATTCAACTTACTTTAACTCGGATTGATTCCAGAGAGGTTTGCTCAGATTGTAACGAATTCCTTTTCGAAAGAATAGAAGCTAGTCTAGAAACAATCTAAGTGGAGCCATCATGCTTTTTGTTTGCTAGATAAAATAGGCTTGTTATGGTCGAGTCAGCCTTGTTTGTGCTTGTTTAGAATTCCCTTGCAGTTAGGATGTCGAACCGGTATAGACAATATAATGATTATCCAATTGAACAACATGGACATTACTCTTTTTATGATCATAGTGTGAATAGTGGTTGGGAACGCCAACCTTTTCAAGGTTTTGGGTCATACCATGGTGAGCCCAGTTACTATCCACACGCGCATCGGTCATACGGGAAAGAAGATTATAATACTAGTTCTTCGTCTTTAGAGATACAATCAAACTATTAAAAAGTAGTCCTTTTTATGATCCTTCAGTTCCTATTCCTTCTCTAGAAGAGTCTCTCAGGAATTTAGCTGAGTCATCATGTAAGTTAGCTGAATCGACATACAAGTTAGATGAGGTGAACAACATAGTTATTGACGAAATAACTACAACAACGACTGAATCTTCTTTGGAAGATATCCTCAATAGGTTAAGTGAAAACTTATATCCAACACTTAGGGAGCTTTCTTTAGAAGAGACCCTTGAGAGGATAGTTGAGTCGACACGTAGACTTGAGTTAGAGACGAACGAAAGTACTGCTCGAAATGACTTGAATTTCCAATATAGTGTATCCAATAATACTCTTGAAAATGAGGATAGTTATTTGCATAATCAAGATATCGAGGTTAGAATTGGTGACACTCCTTGTGTAGATGAGGTTCAGCCATTTCCATGTTATGATAATGATGAGTATGATGTGGACAATGTTGATGAAGAATCTGAAGTATTTAGGCATGGTGATCAGGAATTTGTTACTCCTATTGAGCTTGATAATGATAATGATATTTCTGGTCCAAATCCCGATGATTTTAATTATTATCCACCTATTCAAAAGGACGGGGATTTGACTAGAGATAATACCTTTTTAGACGAAGTTGTACTTCCTTTTGATTATGAAGCCAATGATGGTTTAGAGGAACTAGTTTATCATGAGAATATTTTTTTCGAGTCTAGAAATTTAGAAACTCTACTCTTAGAAGAAAATGAACTAGTAAAGATGAGTGAGGATGAACCTGACTTAAAAGAATCAATTGACCATTTCCAGGAATCTGATGACCTAGAAATTAGGGAAGTTGTGACTAGTATTTCTAGAGACACTGAAAACTCTAAGTTTGGGGGTGATCATCATTCTCCATGTGCTTTAACTCTTAGAAAGACCCTCACTTGGGACTTGACATATGTGCCTCAACCATTTTACAAGATTATCTTCATACGCGTTTTCCCGAACCTAATAATGTCCAGGAAGAAGTTCAGTTGTTAGAAACCCATCCTATGGTTGATGTGGTTTACCCAGGCTATGATACCCAGATTGATTTTGTTTTCCCACTAAAAACTTTTATTCCAATTGTGGGAACGTTGAATTTGAAATGTGTCAGTTATTGAGTTTTGAAACTAAACCTAATTACTTTAGGATATTAGGGTCGACACATTTGTTTAAGGAACACCACCACTCTCATTGTGGTCAGATGTGTGAATCAAATCTGATTGACTTAGAGGATCCCTAGTTATTCAGGTTATTATTATGTGCTTCTAAGTTTGTATTTGAGTTTTTCCAGACTCTAGATCCTGAACATTCGGATCTAACTTATGAGGAAATGCAACCCATGGAAATATTTTATCTAGACCCTGTTATAGAACCTGAACCTGAACCACATCTAGATGTAGTTGTCTTAAACTGGAAACTAGACAAGGTTGTGCTTTATTTGTTAATTTTCTTGGTATGTTGCAGATTCCTTTTACTTGTGATAGCTCTATTTGGTTTTGGTGATCCGCAGTTATTCCGTCTATCACTTTATGATTCTATGAGGTGATTAATTCCTTCCGATGTATGGCTGAAGACTTTAAACTTAACACTTCTTGGGAGGTAACCCAATCTCATGCCACACGGTAATATCTTTCATTAACTCTTTTGCTTCGAGTGGTAACAGTTTCTCCTTGTTCATGCTTTTAATTTTATCTTTAGAACATTGAGGACAATTTTAGATTTAAGTTTGGGGGTATGGGAGAAACTTTTTGGTTGCAATAAATAAACTCCAAAGCCTAGAAATTTATGCTTATTAAGGTTGGCACTAACCAATCTAAGTGGATGGGAACATCTTGGTTGTAGGAGTTGAGGAACCAATCTGATTAGATGGAAACATCTAAAGAGTCTATTCATAAAAGCACAGAGCTCAGGTGTTAGAATTTAAAAAAAAAAAAAAAAACGTGGTAGTTTCGCCATATCTCGTTGAATCCTAATCCTTTTGTTTTTATTTTTTTTAAGTAACTTGGTGGGGCACACGATTCAAGTTGTTACCTTTGCTAGGGTGAATTAGGGTGATTGAGATACCAAAAAAAATAAAAATTGAGACCAGACCATCAGACCAACCGGAGTAAATTCAATAAAGTCGATCACTAGTGCCCTTGTATATGCCAGTTGTGTTGACTTAAAGTTAGGTTTATCGACCACTGGTCCCCTTGTATATGCCAGTTGTGCTGATATTAGTCAGACCGGTATCTCAGTCTATTAGGATAGGTTCATCTTGGCAGAGGCCTTCAGGCAGATATGGGAAACACCGTTCACTTGAAACCATCTACTTTTCTCTTTATCCATCTTCTTAATCTTTCCACGTGATTGGTTGACTCCGGTTATGATGTCCAGAAACTATCTGAGTAGAGCTCTGTCACTTATATATGAATTTTAGTATGCTGAGTGCAAACTCGTGTACATCAATTGGAATTTCGCATCAGGGTACTTCCTCCTATAGTCAATGAGAGTATGCCAACCAAGGAGATTCTTTAGTGCCTTCCAAGGTTTTGCGTAGATAGCTAGGGTCTGGAGTAAAGGTTTTGTGGGTACACTTCTGGTAAACCCTCCCGAGATTAACATCGGTCGCTAGGGCCACCTAGCGAGTTAGGATTTTATTTTTCTAGATTTGTTTTGCTCGAGGACTAGCAAATAATAAGTTTGGCGGTATTTGATAGACACATTTTTGTGTCTAATTTGTCCTCAATGTTCTGTATTGTTGGTACTCGATTTCGTACATATTATGGTGTTTTATGTGTTTGTAGGTATTTTTGGGAAATAAACATTTTTGGAAAATTCGGCTCGAAAAGTTGCTCGGGGCACCCTCGGAAAAGTACTAAAGGCACCCTCATTTTAGATAAGGGCCACCTGATGACACTCCTGCTGTTAAAGGCGCCCCTACTCTGGATAGGGGGCACCCCCTTCTTTTCCATTTAAAAATCATTTTCGGCGGGAAATATTTCATCGCCACTGCACGAGATTTTGGGAAAGATTTCTGGGAAATTTTCATGGATATTATGCTGCGATTATGTTGTCACTTAATCAATAGGTCGCAGGACGTGTTTTTGGAAGGAAAACAAGGAATAAAATCTGCCCATGAATGGTTGTTGCGTTAAACATGGTAACAAATATTCTCGGATTACGCTTGAGATATAAGAGCATATTACGTGGGATTTAAGAGGATATAATTCTCTGAAAATTTGTTTATATCCAATCCAGAGAGAGTTTGAAAAGTTTCGGACAACTCAGACGTGTATAATAGAGGAAAGGAGAATAAAATATCCTAAACTTTAATACGATATTTTCTGGTATTTACTCGAGAGATTGATGGTCCTGTGGTGTATTTATAGATTGATGGTCTTGTGTTTGGAGCTATAATTGCCTAGGATTAATTTCTGAACCACTTGAATATGAAAAACAATAAATCCCGAGTCCCAGTGAATTCTTCATCCCGTGACATATTTTGTATATAATTTCTTATTTTTATATTTAAGCCTAGAATCAATCTCAACTAAATCCGAGTGAACGACAACTCTCTTTACCACTATCAAAAATACGATCACTCAGCATCATAGTTGTTGAAGATCCATAGCTATAACAATGAGAAAACGGCTGCTCTCAATCATTGTTATACAGTGTCATAGTATTATTACACAACATCAAAGTCCAATTGTATCACAACTTTGACAACGATACTATGGTGATATGTATCACTCCCCCTTAGTCAATACTTCATCTCACATGAAAATCACTCCCCCTTACATAATGATCCGTAAACCATATGTATTTGTAGTGTGAACTACACATTAATTCTCCCCATTTTTGTCAATATAAATTGGCAAAGGTACGAAAACTAGTGGGATTATAATGAAATTATCATGGAGATACTTCATGACCAAAAGGAAACATATCAACTTTGTTTAGATGCAATCATATAGACGAAACTAAATGCATTCATCAATGAGTTAATAAAGATACAAGAAAACTCCTATAATATTCCACAGCCGCACTCCCCACAAAGATTTGGCAATTAAGCACAAGTTAAATTAAGAACTCTCCCCCATAAAATGTCATTCTCGAAAGAACAACAAGAGCGACCTTACTTTTACAAGAAAAGAAGGATTTCTTTGGACATTAACAAATCACATGAAACATGAATTGGTTTCCAGAAAACTCAATTAAATTAACCACAAGAGAACCCATGATTAATTTAATCAGAAATGCTCACATAAGAGAACTTACGGAGCCGCACAATATTTACACAAAGATGTGGATCAGGGAAAGACCAATACTGCGGAATATTCAAAAATTTATTCTATTTTTCATCAATATTTGCATAAAGACATATAATAGACTTAATCTTTGCAGACAAAAGTTCATCCTATGTTCATCAATATTTGCATAATGACATAATAGGCTCAACTTTTGTTGTCAAAAGTTCATTCTATCTTTTATCAATAAAGACATATGATAGACTTAACTTTTGAGCAAAATATGGGACAATCATAGTTCATGGATGCAAACACACATATCCCATAACAAGTTGCAATATACAAAACCATAAATATTAATATTACAAAATCATCTTCCAAATAGACTTTAGAATTTAAATAAATAAATCTAAAAACATTGCAAGATGAAAATCATTGGCAATAGCTATGTGTACTCACAATAATTGATATTCCAAACCCTAGTTATCCTTCTTAAAACAAAAGAATAAATTCTCATAAGAAGTTTCCTAGACATTAAGAAATATAACTCCTAGGAAGAACACAACCGAAGGTCATCATACATGACCAGCAACTAGAGATCGAACACAAACAAGTTCATTAGTTGCTTTCTTCAATTCGTTTTTTCAGAAATTCAAGATTCTTTGTTGTAATACCAAGTTGTTCACGTACGACATCAAAATCTCGAAGAAGATTTCCTACAAATTTAGATGACATATGAAATGGAAGTTTGTTTTCATGATCAACATCATGATAGCATGTTATGAACACAGGGTCCTCGTGAAACTCAACAACCTTGCCCTTTTCAGCTTTGTCTTCCTTTTTGCATCCATCCATTGTGTGCACCATAATCTCACAAGAGAATTTTGACGTTACCGAACGATTATATATCAGAGGAAGAGTTCATGATATATATATTGAGACTTACATAGGTAAACCCTAGTTACTCACTTACATTCGGTAACGGGCCAGGTGTACGTATGTTCATGGTTGTGAACCAGGTTCAAGACCAAGAGAACGATGTAGCCTAATTTAGAAGTAGTTTTGAAAAAGATCAAAGCCAAAATATAAACATATTGACAGAAAATCTTAGCTCAACATAAAAGAAGATAAAATTATTGTTGATAAACAACAAATTGACTGTCATATGGAAGACAAACAAGGGATATCAAAGTGAGCAACAAAGAGAAATTTTCTAAGAGTTACCGATCAAAATATTACAAAAGTAATAATTAATCGGAACAAGGCTCAATAGTAAAATGATCAAAATAAACAGATACAACAGAGACCATCTTTCCAAGAAGAAACACTTCTTGAGATTTATGAGCATCCTCACACGGTCTCAAAGAGGGTGCTCATAATTAAGTAGTCAAGTCGTAGTTTGACAAGCAAATATCTCATCAAGGGTATTGACATTTTCCCTTTTTCTTTCTTGACAGTCATCAGAAGCATCATCATACCTTTTAAAAGAATTAATAGGAGAAGAACAAGTATTACCCGATGCAGCAGTTTTTCTCGCCTTCTTAATACTGCGTTTCAGTCTATTTATACTGGTCTTGAGCTCCGAGACATAATTATTGATGTTAATGCATTCAGGAACATGCACTTTTGATTCAAGACCTTCTTCAGTGAATGCCAAGGAGTTTGAAATTTTCTTCTTCCTTCAATGATTTTTTCTCTTCACAGAGCGATTTAAAGAGTCAGACGTCCATATGACATTTTCTCTGTTACGATTGTGAACGTATTTTGTGTCATATTTACAACCAAGAATTGTCCCATCACATCACTTTTCTTGATTGTAGACTAGACCTTTGGTATCAGCATAATGAGAAGCAGGTTTGATTACTTCTTTAGACATCCATACAAGAATGTTATGAAGTTTTTCATTCCGCAGTCGAAAATGACATCTTCTTTCAAGATGACCTTTGTTTCCATAGTAATAACAGTTAAAAGGAAAGTTTTTGACTGTTCTCATATGAGCTGTTTTTGAAGGTTGAAAATATTTGTCCATAGGAACATCATCTGCTGAAGGTAGTCTTTCACTTTTGATATTAGTGAAATTTTCACATGGGAATTTGTCATTAGCACAGACAAAAGTGATCTTACCAAAACTTGGAGCGTCTATTCCTTTATAGTCCAGACCACGTGTAGTGGATAATTTTGTAGAACTAACATTGAATCTTTTCAGATTCTCTTCCAATGATTTGACCTTGTCAAAGGCAGCAGCTAGATCAACCTCCAATTGTTTTTCTCTGGAGAGAAAGCTGATTTCTCTGTCAATAAAACATTTGTGTTGAGAGTCATATCTTATTTCAGTTTCTGCAAGTCTTTCTTATAAAGCTCAATCGGAGTAACAAATTCCTGATCATTATGCCTACATATTTCATGTTCTTCATCAATACCATCCTCATCATAATCATCACTATAATAACATGAAAATGATCGAACCTTATCAAAACAAGTAGTGTTACCAATTCTAACCTCGTCCTCTAAATTATGCAAATATTCACTATTGATATCAAGGGTAGAATTAGAAACCCTATTTTGGAAATTTAGATTATTTCGAGCAGCATTAGCCAACTGTTCATTTTCTGCCTCTAGACGTGCCTGAATTTCACTGAGCGTA
The DNA here is from genome assembly GCF_003573695.1 of Papaver somniferum. Classification (NCBI taxonomy): domain Eukaryota; kingdom Viridiplantae; phylum Streptophyta; class Magnoliopsida; order Ranunculales; family Papaveraceae; genus Papaver; species Papaver somniferum. The sequence goes on along the minus strand of NC_039361.1, from coordinate 78,675,945 downwards.
ACACTTATATGTTCACAAGTCTTATTGAATATCTTAGACCGTTGTGTACTCTCTTCTCTTGAACTAACTGCACGTTCATACTCCTTTCGAACTTGTTGGTAGGTTTCTTCTAGAGATTGAACAGGTTTAAAAATGTCATAATCAGGACTAGTTTTTAAGTGATTTTCCAAAAACGCATGACTAGTACTATAATACTCCTGATTTTCTTGCTTGTAAGACTAATTCGTGTGTGGATAGTAATTGGGCTCACTATGGTATGAACCATAACCTTGAAAAGGTTGGCGTTCCCAACTACTATTCCCACCATGGTCATAAAACTGATGATGTCCATATTCAAATTCAGGTCGATACTCATTGTTTTGGATTCTATCATACCAGTTCGACATTCTTAATTGCAAGGGAATTCTGCACAACCACAAACAAGGCCGACTCGACTCTACCAAAACAAACCTAAAGATTTCTAGCAAACAAAAAGCATGATGGCTTCACTTAGATTGTTTTCTAGACCAGTTTCTATTCCTTCGAAAAGGAATTCGTTACAATTTGAGCACACCCCTCTGGAATCAATCCGAGCTAATGTAAGTTGAATCGAGGCGAGGGAAGCTTAGTATAACTTTGATACCCAAGGCCTCACCGCATTAGAAGGCGGAGCAGTCACGCATTCAACTCACAGAAACCATCATGAACTTTGAAGTGTGCTTAAAGAGCAACCAATATTTTTCGAACGAGTTTCCTATTAAGATCGTTACCCTATCGGTCTCGTTCTATTCCAAATTTTAAAGCTTGGGTTCGCGTTAGGTTTCGTTTTCCTAAGGCGGGCAAGAAGGGAGCGGTGATGAAATCCGAACCCTTATCTTGTATTGGCCAGGCCTTGCCCTTTACTAGGAATTTTAAAAACAGTCCAAATTCGTCCTCAATCAATGAATCACCTTAAGGAATACAGTAAACCCGCTGACAGGAGATTCGCGAGTGTTTCGATGGACTTACCTCCCGTACCAGACGGGGGATGAATCGTTGAAGTCGACTCGGGCCACGACTCCTATGTCATGTACGAACCCGAGGGGCCGAGACGATATAGTAATCGTCGTCCTTCCCTGCACACAGTTTATATAATTTTTTTTTTTTAATAATACCCTTCCTTAGGGTTAAAAAAAGAATAAAGTCCAATTGTCCAGAATAAAGTCCAAATAAAAAGTCCAAAAATTATGAAAAATAAAACCTATTTACAAATCCTAAAAAAAAATTATGTCTTTTTTTTTCTTCTCTTTTAGCTTTTAGCTTTTAGATTTAAGCTTTTTGTTCCCAAGTCCTTAGTATTCCACTTCGAACCTGTAAATCAAAGACACAAAAAGAAACGTAAAAAGGAACAAATAATATTAAAAAAATAATAAAAACCTAAAAATTCTACCTAAGCACAAATCCGCGTCGGCGGCGCCAAAATGATTTTTGATGGGTTGTAGTAATGAGGTTCAAACTCTCGGACTTGTGAAGGATAAATTTAAAGATTTAATAAAATTATATACAAAATTATCAACAATGGGTGCGAGAGGTAACCAAGACACTAGATTCCACTATTATGCAAAATTGAATGATAAATATTTCAAAACTCTATTCAATTCTTAAGTCCTCTTTTATCTTTAATTCACTATCAATCATACAGATTCTCAAACATTATTTGTAAACCTTAAGCATAGATTATCAAGAGATTAAACCAAGCATAACCTATCAAACTGAATAACAAATAATTAAGACAATCATTCAAACAATTTAAAACTCTGCAAAAGCAGCGATTAGGTGAATTATATAATTAAATGAAATAGTTACCCATTTATGTTGCGCGAATAGCTTCCTCCATTGCCTTGGTTACGAGGGAATTAACTCATCATAGTAAAAATGCTCTCAAAATAATTTATTATGGCTCAAAAATGGTTCACAATGATGAAACAGAGATAAAATGGTGAAAATTAGGTGTTTGCAACGTTTATAATCGTTGCATAACCCGTTACAAAGAACGATATCTCTTAAGTGCTGTAGTCGTTGGAAAACTACGACCCACGTTCCGCTGTCGCTGTTATAGTTGAAGAACGACTGCTCTGGCAGGTCCGTTCTTCGTGTTCTTCACGTTCTTCATCATCAGCAGCAGCAGCAACAGAGTTCTGAAAACTCTTGATTTCTGCTTCTCTGGCCCTCCTATCGACTCCCAAAACTCTCGACACCCCCTCTAGTAGACCCAAAGAGCCTATTTATACCCAACAACAACTCCAAATCTCGCCAATAACTCCAATATAATTCTTCATTATGCGGGCAGTGAATAACAATATTTTCCGAATATTTTCTTACCAAACTTGGAATTTCTTGCGTAAACTTCCTCCCTCCACGCTCCAAATCGATTCTTCACGACCCAAAGTGATGCTCGAGCCATTTCACATCATCAGAACACGTCCATAACTCTCCGTGACGCGTGATTATCATCCTCCAGTGCATGCTTGCCCTGTTTTTAACTCGAGAATAAAAACACGTATTCCAGCCAAATTTGATCGAAACCACCACCCAAACTTTGTTCCTTATGCCAAATCACATCTTTCTGCCAATTTTCAGCGATTGAATCACACTCTAACCCATTCATTTTGACAATCAAAATTCTGCCAGTTGAAAACTTCATTTCCCGCCAAAAACACAAATTCAAATTGTTGAAGAAGGTGCCCCTTATCCAGAGTGCTGGGGTGCGAATATCAATTGGGGTGGAAATAGTAATTTTTATGGGTTCCTCCGGGACATTTCTGGGACGCTTCCGGTGCATTTCTGGGGTGCCTACGGTACATTTCTACGGGATGTAAAACACTGCTTTTTGAGCCCATTTCGCCGCAAGGGCTTATTTCTCTAAAATTTCCTACAAGAACACAAAATAACACAATAAGTACTTAATCGAGTCTAATAATACAGAAAATTGAGAACAAAATAGACACATAAATGCGTCTATCAACGTTACCGAACGATTATATATCAGAGGAAGAGTTCATGATATATATATTGAGACTTACATAGGGAAACCCTAGTTACTCACTTACATTCGGTAATGGGCCAGGTGTACGTATGTTCATGGTTGTGAACCAGGTTCAAGACCAAGAGAACGATGGAGCCTAATTTAAAAGTATTTTTGAAAAAGATCAAAGCCAAAATATAAACATATTGACAGAAAATCTTAGCTCAACATAAAAGAAGATAAAATTATTATTGATAAACAACAAATTGACTGTCATATGGAAGACAAACAAGGGATATCAAAGTGAGCAACAAAGAGAAATTTTCTAAGAGTTACTGATCAAAATATTACAAAAGTAATAATTAATCGGAGCAAGGCTCAATAGTAAAATGATCAAAATAAACAGATACAACAGAGACCATCTTTCCAAGAAGAAACACTTCTTGATATTTATGAGTATCCTCACACGGTCTCAAAGAGGGTGCTCATAATTAAGTAGTCAAGTCGTAGTTTGACAAGCAAATATCTCATCAAGGGTATTGACATTTTCCCTTTTTCTTTCTTGACAGTCATCAGAAGCATCATCATACCTTTTAAAAGAATTAATAGGAGAAGAACAAGTATTACCCGATGCAGCAGTTTTTCTTGCCTTCTTAATACTGCGTTTCAGTCTATTTATACTGGTCTTGAGCTCCGAGACATAATTATTCATGTTAATGCATTCAGGAACATGCACTTTTGATTCAATACCTTCTTCAGTGAATGGCAAGGAGTTTGAAATTTTCTTCTTCCTTCAATGATTTTTCTCTTCACAAAGCGATTTAAAGAGTCAGACGTCCATATGACATTTTCTATGTTACGATTGTGAACATATTTTGTGTCATATTTACAACCAAGAATTGTCCCATCACAGCACTTTTCTTGATTGTAGACTAGATCTTTAGGATCAGCATAATGAGAAGCAGGTTTGATTACTTCTTTAGACATCCATACAAGAATGTTATGAAGTTTTTTATTACGCAGTCGAAAACGACATCTTCTTTCAAGATGAACTTTGCTTCCATAGTAATAACAGTTAAAAGGAAAGTTTTTGACTGTTCTCATATGAGATGTTTTTGAAGGTTGAAAATCTTTGTCCATAGGAACATCAGCTGCTGAAGGTAGTCTTTCACTTTTGATATTAGTGAAATTTTCACATGGGAATTTGTCATTAGCACAGACAAAAGTGATCTTACCAAAACTTGGAGCGTCTATTCCTTTATAGTCCAGACCACGTTTAGTGGATAATTTTGTAGAACTAGCATTGAATCTTTTCAGATTCTCTTCCAATGATTTGACCTTGTCAAGGGCAGCAGCTAGATCAGCCTCCAATTGTTTTTCTATAGAGAGAAAGCTGATTTCTCTGTCAATAAAACATTTGTGTTGAGAGTCATATCTTATTTCAGTTTCTGCAAGTCTTTCTTTCAACACAAAGAGATTTCGACGAAGATTATCACATTCAGAACTCTTTGAACGCACGTCTTCATCACGATCTTTAAGAATAGATTGTAAGAGTTTGTAACCACAATCATATCCCTTAAACAGTTTTCTCAATTTCCTGTTTTCTAGACAAAGAGGTTTCAGATATTCAGCCAAGTGTAGATGGTGGATTTTCGACAAGGGATAAAATCGTAAAACCATAATTATACATGCTCCTGATCCAGCAATCATATGGGTATTGAGGCTCATGTATCCCATCGAAGCATGAAAGCTCATGCCACAAAAATCTCCGACTGGGAATACTGTCTCTCAGAGTATATGTAGATGTGTAGTCTCTCAGCTGAGGGAACGACATATCTCATGTATACTGAGCAATTTCAGTAATTACTTCTATATAGAATCGAAAGATTGGACGGCTCCTAGACAGCTTTCCTGCTAGTATAGAGCTATTACGTCTTCAGGACGTAACAATGTTTTCCCTGACTATATAAAAGAAATATGACGCTTCAACAAGCTCGTATTACTCAATTCTCAGATAATTAATGCTCCTAGACAGAATGCCTGCTAGTATAGAGCCATCAATTAATTATTTCTAATCCTTAAATTCATTAACTGAATATTTGGAAATACTCTACGTTCTTCATAATATTTCATTACTTGAATTCGTGGTTCTTCCCAGCATAATTCCACGTGTTAGTAATAAATATTCAACGTACGGGCATCTGAGCCGCTATCGAGTAAGCCCCGACCAAAATGGTGCAAGTGTATCCAACAATAATGCAGAGCACCTGAATGCACGAACGAGCATTCCAAAATACGAAGGAACGATGAACCTATGCAAAATAGGAAGAAAAATAATAATAAAAAAATATTAGCTAAGGCGCTAGGGGACTGGGCCCACCGGCCGACCAGTCACGTCGTGGCTAGTCCCACGCCTAATTCTCTATTTTATTATTTTTTTATTATTTTTCCTTGATCTCATGAAAATCCCTTCATTTGAACAAATATCCTTCATTTTAAGAAAACTCCTCAGTTTCATGGTGTTTCCTCCGTATCAAGGAAATAATAAATAATTAGGAAAGGTGTCGGGGGACCAAGCTCACTAGCCGGCCGGTCATGCCCTAGTTGTAGCAGGTCCCACACCTTGCATTCCTTATTATATTATTATTATTTCCTTCATCCCATGAAATTCCTTGATTTCATGATATTTCCTTCACATTAAGGAAAAGATATAAAATTAGGGAAGACTCACAGGACCGGGCCACTAGTCGACCGTCCATGCCCTAGCCATGGTCGGTCCCACACACCCTTATTTTTTTATTATTATTATTATTATGGTTTCCTTCATCTCATGGAAACTCCTTCACTTCAAGGAAACTCCTTAGTTTCAAAAAACTCCTTGATTTCATGATATTTCCCTAAAATAATAAAAATAATATAAAATTACGAAAAGTGCCATGAGGCCGGGCTTATTCGAAGGCCGACCATTCCTTGGCCGTAGCCAGTCCCACACTTCATAATTCCTTATTTTATTATTATTATATCCTTCATCTTATGAAGTTTCCTCAGTTTGAGCAAAAACCTTGATTTCTTCATATTTCCTCAAATGATTGCTCAAATGTATGCCATAAAATGTCAAAATTCTCAGGACTGAGACACGAACACTTTGGTGACATGAGCATATTAACTTGACCGACCAGGGTTGGCTCTTTGGCTTGCAAGAGGCCGGTCCCACACATTTTCATCATTTGACCTAATTTGTTCACATTAGGTTCAAACTCATCCAAACAATTTGGAATTTCATGAAACGATCGTCATTCGGTCCCATGACCAACCAGGGCCGGTTTCATGACCCCTTGGTCGGTCCTTCATCTTTTCATTATTTATTAGGTTTTATCGCCTAAGGTTCAGACGAACATTATTTGAACAAATGATTAAACCAGCATTTAATCATCCTTTCACCAACTGGTCTTCAAAAGACTTTGGTATTTGCTCACTCGAGCATCTGGGCCCTACATGGTCGATCCATCATCCCATGTAGCCGGTCCCTCCTTCACTCCGTGGTTGATTTTCAATAAATCATCAATTGATCAGCAATTGATTAAAATTAGGGTTTCGAATCCAAAACTCTGCAAAACATAACTCTGAGCATATTCAAACACTAATAATTTTACGTTGATCCCATGATCAACATTTTAATTATCATACCCGGTTCAGTTGCCAGTATTTTGTCCTGCTACCAATAATTCATCAAACGAGCAATATTTGCTCAGATGAGCAATATTTGCTCAGACTAAGGAATATTGGTTCAACTATCAATATTCAAAAAATCATTGAATGAGCAACACTTTCTCACCTTAACTATCAACATTCATTCGACAATTATACCTCTGTCTCAACAGACACGTTCAATTCAGGAGTCTTAGAACATTTTTAAATCACGTTCGACTCAAGAATACAAGGACTCATCGTCCCATAAAGTCAGCAACTGACTAACTAAATACACGTCTGCCTTGCAGACTCCACAATCACGAGACATCAATCGTGTTACATGGGGGGATATTAACTAGGTGTTGATAGTGGTTTTTAGCTTAGGGTTAAAATCGTAAAACCTTACATCTGACATGACGTCACTACGACCACTAGCGCATTTATTAAATCATTAAACATGCCTGCGTAAGAATTACCAGGGTACCTTTTTTTTATACATGTATCATGTTCCACGACAGAACCCTTAGTATTGACCGTACTAAACCCTAATTCCCACGCCATCGTGCCAATGGAAAACCATGCCAGCCACGTCTCCGCGCCAAGGCATGCCAACCATGCCAGCCACATCTCTGCGCCAAGGCATACCAACCATACCAGCCGCACCACATGTGCCAATGGCATGCCGTGCCAACCACATCTCCACGCCAAGGCATGCCAACCATGCTAGCCGCACCACATGTGTCAATGTCATGCCGTACCAGCCACATCTCCGCGCCGAGGCATGCCAACCATGCCAGACGCACCACATGTGCCAATGGCATGCCGTGCCAGCCACATATCCGCGCCAAGGCATGCCAACCATGCCAGCCACACAATATGTACCAATGGAATGTTGTACCAACCACATCTCAGCGCCAAGGCATGCCAACCATGCCAGCCACATCTCCGCGTCAACGCATGCCAACCATGCCGCATGTGCCAATAGCATGCCGTGCCACATCTCCGCGCCAACGCATGCCAACCATGCCACCTGTGCCAATGACATGTCGTGCCAGCCACATCTCCGCGCCAAGGCATGCCAACCATGCCGCATGTGCCAATAGCATGCCGTGCCACATCTCCGCGCCAAAGCATGCCAACCATGCCACATGTGCCAATGGCATGCCGTACCAGCCACATCTCCGCGCCAAGGCATGCCAACCATGCTACATGTGCCAATGGCATGCCGTTCCATCCGCACCACTGTGCCAAAACCATGCCAGCCTTTCCTCCACGTCGTTGGCTGCCAAAACGAAGGGTTGCGACAATCAACGGCCACCCTTCCATCTAAGATGCAGATCTTAGCCGTCCAAGGTCACCAGCTAACGCGTGCCAACCTTTGGCCCAACGCCAAGCCCTAATTTTGGCCGCACCCAAACTATGCCAAAACCCTAGTTCTTGGTCGCGCCTAAACTATGCCAAAATCCAAGCTTGGACACGCCTAACCATGTCAAAGCCATTCCGGCCATGCTTTCATGCCGCTGGCTACCAAACGAAGAGTTGCAATAATCAACGGCTACCCTTCCTCTCAAGATGCAAAATCTCGACCGTCGAGGGTCACCACCGAGTCGGCAAGTCTCCAAGCTCAACTTGCCAAACAACAACAATATGCTACATGTTTTCCACGAAAACACTCGAGACATCAACACATGTCACAAACTGGGGTATGCTCATTAGGGTATTGGTTTGGCGGTTTACAGCGTGCGGCGTACACTACACCCGTTACAAGTCAGTGTCATAAGAATGAGGCGGTTAGTAAATACAAGGGGTAGGTGAAACGTTTTCCTTCATTATGGAACATCAATTCCAGGCGTTACCGGTTACCACCTCCTCCCATTTACTCATCCGTTTCTATTTCTTACTAGACCAGAGTACGTCTCACTTTGACTTGTATATATAGGTCTTACCTATTACCACCGAACCACAAGTTTTGGTCAGGATCATACAACACTCAGAAATCACCTGTTAGCTTTCCCATCTGTTAGCTTACGCTTTCTGATACAAGTCAAAACAACTACTCTTCCAGAATCAACTATTCTGGTCTCAACACTCTCTTCGCTTCCCTTCCCAAAACCAACCCTTGTCCTTCACTTTGTGACCGAAGCAAGTCTGGAACCGCCATTTCTTGGTTTAGGACGGATTTGTACAGATTGATCTCTCGAATCTAAAGTACTCCCTTGCAGTACATTGTTTAGGGTTTAGACTCGTTTCTCACCCACAATACACAAAATTACCGAAACCAACAAAAACTGTTTTCACCCTCAAACACTAGGGTTTTGGTCTGGTGGTCTACGACACGTGTGTTCATACACATGATGAGAATGTGAGCAAGTCGTGCAATAAGTTGGAGGAGTTAGCAAAGTAGTGGATGGAAAATCAACCAAGTCTCCGCACGATGAGCAACTGGTTTTAACACGATTTCCACTTCCCCACTCTTGGACTCCAGCAACTGTCACACTTCATGGGATCAAGGTGTTTACAATTATAGCAATATAAATAAGTTTCTGAATCATGATTGAAGATAAGATAATCTCTCGTCAAACAGACAATAAGAGATTAATAACTCAACATCTGAGAAATTACTCTCAACATATCAAATTCAATCAATCAGAACTTATCTTATTTCTTCACGCAGAATACACAACACACCTACAATCTTCGATCACCATTGATCTCACACATTTCTCAGCTTCCCTCCTACAGATCGACTCATCCTCTCTTGTGACCGAATTGACTCTGGAACGACCATTGTCTTGGTTTAGGCCGGAGTCCTACAGATTGATCTCTCGAACTTAAAGCACTCTCTTATTGAAGTGCATCTGTGTGAGGTTGGACAGTTCGCTCGGTTCAAGGGGTTTCCTCCGCACGGTCGTCTCCTCAATTCCTTAAAAACCAGCAACTCGTTTTGCCCCATCTACACCAAGAAAGCTATTGACTTTTTTTTTTTTAAAGATATGGTCAAAAACCTTGATGTATTCTGAAACTTCCTCATCGACATATTGTCCCTCTTCTGAATCACTTTCATCTGAAAGATCATCCAACTGTTGATCTAAGCGTTTTTCCCAGTCGACCACAGTTTCAGTCCATGGAGAAGATGTGAGAGGTTTCTCAGGAGATTCAAGGCTTTGAACCAAATCAGAGTATTTCTGAACTAGTGTTGCGTTGTCATAGATAACACTATTGTCCATAGAGTCAGATCGGTACAAACACAGACTTATGAGGTCTTAAACGTGTTTGCCTGCTCTGATACCAATTGAAAAAGCGGGGGTCTAACAACCACACCCAATATTTCGCTTAGCAATCTGTAAAGGCTAACTCCAATATACTTTCAAGAAAATCAACTACACAGTCAGACTCAATCTTAAGAAAAGTATATCAAAGAGTCATATCTCAATTTCTCAATTCAATCTGCAATCGAACAAATAGGAATTTGCGTTTCCCATTGAATATAAGAAATAACTTGGACGGTATCAAAAACCAATATCCAAGTGTCAATCAATTTAATCAACAACCAAAGGTTGGATTCACAATTGATTGAACTTACGCACAATTTGTGATATTTCAATTCTATAAACAAACATAATGCGGAAAAGAAATATACAGACATAAGAAGTTTTGTTAAGTGCAGAAAAACACTGGGACCTAGTCCAGATTTGAACAGCACACTGTATTAAGCCGCTACAGAAACTAGCCTACTACAACTTAAATTCGAACTGGAATGTAGTTGAGCATAACCAATTTCACACTGATTAAGGTACAATTGTACTCCTTACATCTCTGAATCTCAGCATGACTCTACGCACTTGATTCCATTAGATGATCTCACCCACAACAAAGAGTTGCTACGACCCAAAGTCAAAACTTAATAAACCAATCTGTCTTACACAGAAAAGTTTGTTGAATAGATAAATCTATCTCCCACAGATATACCTATGAGTTTTGTTCCGTCTTTTGATAAATCAATGTGAACAAGAACCAATTGATATACCGGATTTATAATCCCGAAGAACAACCTAGAAATATCAATCACCTCACAATAATCTTAATCGTATGGTAGCGAAACAAGATATTTTGGAATCACAAACGATGAGACAAAGATGTTTTTGACTACTTTTTATTTTGCCTAACGGAGATTAAATATCGAGCCAATCTAAGAGAAGATAGTACTCAATCACGATAGAAAACAACAAGATCAGAACAGGCAACTACAAAGAAAATAGTTGTGTATGGCTTCACAATCCCAATGAAGTCTTCAAGTCGTTAACCTACAAGGTTTTGGGAAAAACCTAAGGTTAAAGAAGAATCGACTCTAGTCGCAACTAGTATCACACATGAGGTGTGCGGATTAGGTTTCCCAGTTGCTATAGTTCTCTCTTATATAGTCTTCAAACCAGGGTTTGCAATCAATGTTACCTTAGTAACAAAGCATTCAATATTCACTGTTAGATGAAAACCTAATTAGACTCAAGCTAATATCTTTCAACCGTTAGATCGAACTTAGGTTGTTACACACAAATGAAAAGTGACTACATTTAGATATGGATAACTGTACCTAAACGTGTGCACCTTTGTTGGATCAACAATAGTTAACCGAAGTTAGCCATATGAACACTTTCATATCAACCATACTCATCTTAACCATAGCTAGTTCAATTGACTCAAATGAAACTAGTTCTAGATTTGTTCAATTGCTTATATTCTCATAGAAGTATGCAAGACATTGAAGAAAATTGATTTTGATTCACTCGAATCAATTCATGAACATTATAGTCACGGTTTGCAAAAGTTTGCATTCCTTAATATATATAGATGTATTAGTTCATAAAAAACCGATTTTAGAACATTACCTACTCAAGTATGCAAACAGGTACGCATACCTAAGTAGCCGGACTTGGACTTTGTTCGCCAGTATGCAAACGGGTACGCATATTGTCGTTCACAATCGAACTCAGTTGAATATAGTGCGCGTACGGGTACGCATACTAAAGTTCCCGGACTTGAACTGACTTCGCCAGTACGCATACGGGTATGTAAACTATAGCTCACAGACTTCATCTGATCAACTAGTACGCATACATGTATGCATACTAGATTGCCGGTCTTGGACTACACATATGAAAGTACGCATACTGTGTTTATATCTAATCATGGTTAATCGTTATAAACTCTCATTTCAATCATTGAAACATTCTCAGAAGACGAGAATAGCTGTCCCACAAAAACTATTAGCTTCAAAGCAATTTTCAAGTGATCGAATGATCAATACGAAACATTCCGAGCCTACGTCGCATGACTGTCTCACATAAATCATGTAAGATGTTACAAGGCGATTTTCACATGATCATCTTTTGACTTTCGGAAAGAATATAAGATTAACTTGGTTAAAGCGAAAGCTTACAAACACATATTTCGAGAAATATGTAAGCGAGTCAAACTCAGCTCGAAATATCAAATGTGTTTATTCGAAGTCTATATAACTATATGACTTTTGTCTCAAATAGGAGATTGAGTATATAGACTTTTGAGTGATAGATGAGTTCAGGTCTCCACATACCTTTTGTTGATGAAGTTCCACAAGCTCCCCTTAGTAGTTCTTCGTCTTCAATCAATGAACGTTGTGAACTCTAATGCTCAACTACGCTTTCTATCCTAATATAAGACTTAGCTATAAGTAGACTAGAAATCAAGACTTATAATTTTGACAACTAAACTTGACAAACAAGCTTGAGATAGCAACGCTTGCAAGTTCGGCCGAGCAGTGCTCTAATATATGTACTGATGAATTATAATATTAAAGCTATATTTTCTTGTCAGTATGTCATATAATGTTAAAAGAAGTAGAAACTATTATACATTTCTATGATTTCTCATGATTTTAGTTTATGAATCAACAATACATATATGGTATACTGAAAAAACTACTTTGATTTTGTTATATTCATAGTTTTGTCGCTTTTTTGTTTGATCCAGTTGTACATATATGGAATACTGAAATAAAAATATTTCAGTTATGTCATATTCATAGATTCGTTACTTATTTTTGACATGCAATTGATTTTTAGTTTATGAATCACCAATACATATATGGCATACTGAAACAACTACTTTGATTTTGTTATATTTTCACTTAATTTTATAATCTAGTAGTACCTATATGAGAGACTGACTTACGAATTCAGTGAATTGCTGCAGGTGTTGATATCAGTATGAATACTCATTTGAAGGCAGTGAAACTGATGTTGAAAGTTAAAATCTAGTGACATTGAATCGTCTGAATGTGAAGGGTAACAACATCCGCTATTAATTTTTTTCTGACAACTTAAACCTTGGGCCTCTATTAGTCGAGGAGACACCCAGGGTCAAAACCAAGGAGTCCACTGTAGTAAAAGTTTATGTTTTACATTTGTGCATTTGAAATATACCCGATTCTTTTATGAGTGGTTTTTCGACTGAAAGGTAGTTGTATATGTAATCCCTAAAATCAACTACAAAGTTTAACCAATTTTTTATTTCCCGTATAACATATATGTACTAAAACATTTCATTGTAACTCTGTGCATTTTACAAAGATCTCGTTTTTTAAGAACATGTATTTTTACATACATGTACTGAGACATTTCATTCTAACCCGTTTCTTTGAGTACATCATATATCTACTGTTAAATTATATTGTAAAAAACAACTAAACTAAGTGTTGAACTTAATTAGTTCAACCTATTTTTTTCAGTTCAACATATATATTCTTCTAAGTTGTACTATAAAATCGACTACAATGTCAAACACAAGTGATTAGCTTATGAAAATAGCAAAATTTAACCAACTTTTTTCAGTATCTCATATATATATGTTGAAAACGCCCGGGGTACCAAAACACACCACCAACTTTTTCTTAGGAAATCTATATGAACAAACTCAACCCAACTCCGAGAGTAAAAACTCAACCAAGGAAAGTGCCTAGAGTTATATATCTCCCTCTCTTGTTGTTAGAACGTTTACATAATTGAATCCGTGAACCTAACTACAAAGAGAGTTCTTGGACGGTACCAAAGACCAATGTCCAAGGATCAATCAAGTCTTATCCAACTAACAAGGTTGTACCCAGCTACTATAATTGATCAACCCACAACCTGTGTTATTTCAATTATAAAGATAAATAATATAATGCGGAAAAAGTAATAACACAGACACAAGAAGTTTTATGAACGAGGAAATCGCAAATGCAGAAAAACCCCGGGACCCAGTCCAGATTGAACAACAAACTGTATTAAGACGCTATAGACACTAGCCTACTACCAATTAACTTCGATCTGGAATGTAGTTGAGCCTGAACTCAGTCTCCCACTGATTCAGGTAAAGTCACGCTCCTTATACCTCTTGAATCCCAGCATGACTCTGCACAATTGATTCCCTTAGACGGTCTCACACCAAGTAAGAGTTGCTTCAACTCAATTGAAGACTTTAAACCAAATCTGCCTCCCGCAGATTAAGCCTATTTATTCGTTTCCTGATTTACGATCTAAACGGATGATCAGATCAAACGATAGATCTAGGTGATGGAAATCGATAGTAATTTATATAAAAGTCTGGCTATCCTCAAAATCCGGACTTATGCAACCCGAAGTGCAGCCTAGATTATTACTCACTTCACAAGTATAAAACTTGCGGAATCAAAAAAGTATGAGACGAGAGACTTTGTTGATTGCTATCTATCTTGATTGATTGAGCAAGGCTCAACAAACAATCAAGATCAGGATATTCTAGTTATCAAGATAAAAGATAACTGGACCTGGCTTCACGAATCCAAATGAAATCTTTGTAGCCGCTAAACCCTAAAAGGGTTTTTGGAGAGGACGTCTCTAGATACAACTAGGACACACCAAAAAGTATTGTCGGGATTCAGAGATCCCAGTTGCCAAAAGTTCCCCTTATATAGACTTCAAATCCTAGGTTGCTTTAGGTTTAAGCTAAGATAGATTTGGAACCAAGAAATCAATATTTACCATTAGATGAAAGCTTTGAATCTTATTCACATATACAAGATATACACTGTGGTTAGGTAAACCGTAACCGAACCGTGTATAAAGACTATGTTCAATATGGTTAGCCGCAACTAGATTATATGAACTTTAAAGATTAACACTCATTTTCATGTTCACAAGAAATTAATATTGAGTCATAATTATGTGATCAAATGAGTCTAGTGTTAATTAGATAATTGATCACATGCAAATTACTCCAGGGAAATATTTAATCGCAATTGAATCACAATCAACATAGTTTGTAAATGTACAAAGTACAAGTACTTGAACTGTTCGTGAATTGGCTGAGTCGTAGTACGTGGACCGGTTTGCAAACTTATATGCAATGAACGAGTTTCTGAGTCAACATAACTACTCAGTTCATAAACCGGTTTGCACACTTATGCAATTACCGAGTTTCGGACTCTTACAGAACTTTTCAATTCACGTACCAGTTTTCAAACTTTGAACCAATTCAAAGTTCTGGAGTTCACAAAACTTTTTAGTTCACGTACCGGTTTGCAAACTTTGGACCTTTGCCGGTTCCGGAGTTCACAAAACATTCAGTTTACGTACCAGTTTGGGTACTAAACTGGTTCTAGAACATAGACTTGTCTTGGCTCGCCTACCGGTTTGACTATTTTAATATGGTTCCCTTACCACAGTTCCATAAATATACATACCTATCCGGATCACGAAACAAACAGATTTTTCCCATGATGTACATACAAGTATACATATCACACATAACTGAAAGTCGATATATAGCTACTCCGCTACGTGTACGAATAAATGTAATACGTCTTTAGACAAATTCCGAATATAGTAGTTCAATATTTCCCTAAATCGATTCGAAACATTCCTGAATAACATCAATGACACTTATCACTGTTTCAGGCTATTCTCGAATGATAAAACGTGAATCATGATTTGGTTCCGAACAATAAATGTTTTCCACCGAATTTGATCAAGTATGAAGAAATGTTCATTAAGCTTAGTCATTATATTTCGAGAAATTCGTAAACTAAATAATTAGTTCTCGACTCGAAATTCTTGTTTATGCAAGCTAATCTAATTAGTTATGAAACAATCGTCTCAAGATAGTAAAGTGAATATAACTTGAGAAATAGGTGGTTAAGTCTTCACTTACCTTTTGTTGATGAAGTTCTCCAAAAGCTTCAGTTGATCTTCATCTTCAAACGGTAGAACGCAAATGATGACTAGTTCGTTTCTCAACTCCACTATCCTAGACTGAGACTTAACTAATTATAGACTAGAAATCAAGTGAAAAAGCGGGGGTCTAACAACACCACCCAATATTTTGCTTAGCAATCTGTATGGACTAACTCCGAAATACTTTATAGAGAATCAACTAGACAGTCAGACTCAATCTAGGTAAAAGTATCTCAAGGAGTTAATATCTCTCTCTTGTTTTGATTTACTCAATCTAATAGAAACAGCGAGTCTTTAATCAAACACAAGGAATAACTTGTATGGTACCAAAGACCAATATCCAAGGATATATCAATGACAATCAACAACCAAAGGTTAGACTACTCTAATTGATGATCTAACGCACAACCTGTATTATTTCAATTACAAAGATAAAACAATATAATGCGGAAATAGAAATAACACAGACACCAGAAATTTTGTTAACGAGGAAACCACAAATACAGAAAAACCTCAGGACCTAGTCCAGATTGAAAAAACATTGTATTAAGCCGCCACAGACACTATCCTACTCCAAGCTAACTTCGGACTGGACTGTAGTTGAACCCCAATCAGTCTCCAAGATCCAAGGTACAGTTGTACTTCCTACGCCTCTGATCCCAACAGGATACTGCGCACTTGATTCTCTTAGCTGATCTCACCCACAACTAAGAGTTGCTACGACCCAAAATCGCAGGCTTTGACAATAAACAAATTTGTCTCCCACAGACAAGTCTATCAAAGGATCAATCTGTCTCCCACAGATAAACCCTAAAGGTTTTGTTTCGTCTTTTGATAATAATCAAGGTGAACAAGAACCAATTGCTAATCCAGTCTTATATTCCCGGAGAACAGCCTAGAGTTATCAATCACCTCACAACAATCTTAATCGTATGGTAGCGAAACAAGATGTTGCGGAATCAGAAACAACGAGACGAAAATGTTTGTGATTACTTTTTATATCTTTCCTATCAGACATATCAATCTCAAGCCAATCAATCTGGTTGTACTCGTACGATAGAATATGCAAGATCAGATCACACAACTACGATAAAAGTAGTATCGGTCTAGCTCCACAATCCCAATGAAGTCTTTAAGTCGTTAACCTGGTTTTAGAAGAAGAGAACCAAAGGTTAAAGGAGAACCGACTCTAGTATGCAAACTAGTATCACATGTGAGGTGTGGGGATTAGTTTTGCGCAATACTAGATGTCTCCTTTATATAGTCTTTCAAATCAGGGTTTGCAATCAATGTTAGCTTAGTAACAAAGCATTCAATATTCACCGTTAGATGAAAACCTCATTTAGATTCAAGCTAATATTTATCAAACGTTAGATCGAAAACTTATCTTGTTATACACACTTGTCAATGCACGCTTCTAGGTTTGTTACCCGTACCCAAGCGTATGCACTTTTTGGTTCAACAACAGTTAACCAAATGGTTAGACGTATGAGCATTTCATATCAACCATGTTCTTCTTCACCATAACTAGTTCAAATGACTTCAAATTAACTAGTTAGAGAGTTGTTCAATTGCAAGGAAATCTCATGTACTACACAAGAAACAATTGAAGCAAAGATGATTTAATTCACTTGAATCGGTTCATGAACTTTTATAGCCACGGTTTGCAAACTGCATTCCTTAGTCTTTTTAAGTTTAAGTTCAGAAATCATCTTCAGATATATAACCTTCTCAAGTTCGCAGACTAGGTTCGCGAACTTAAGTTACCGGGCAGAGTTTACAAACTTCAGCAGAAATTCGCGGGTTTGAGAACTTCACCGGTTCGCGGACTTAGCTTCACACAAGTAGTTTGTCAACTCCAACAGAAATTCTCGGGTTTGAGAACTTCGGCAGTTCGCGGACTGAGTTCGCGGACTTGGCTCACGCCATTCTTCCGGTTCTCTTGATCAACAAAGTTCGCAAATTTTGGTTCAAGGAATAAGACTTATACATAAATGTGTTTCCACAACAATGCTTATGTCCACCATTGGTTATGTAATCTAAACTCTCATTTCAATCATTGAAACATTCTTAGATGACGTTATACAGTTGTTACACCATTTCTCGTCAAAGCAATTTTCAAGATGATTGAAACATATCATGACTTTCGTCACATGGTAAAGATAAACTTGATCGAAGCGAAAAGCTTACCAACACATATTTCGAAATATAGATAGGCGAGGTATACTCGGATCGAAATACCAAATGTGTATAATCCAAGTCTATATATATAGCATACTACTTCTTGTCTCAAAGAGTAGTAGATAGAGTAATAGACTTTTGAGTGACAGATAAGTTCAAGTCTTCACATACCTTTTTGTCGAGAAGTTCCACCGGTTCCTTGAGTAGTTCTACTTCTTGTATGATGAATCTTCATGAAGTCCTTGAGCTCAACTACACTTTTTATCCTAGTCCGAGACTTAGCTATTATAGACTAGAAATCAAGACTTATAGTTTTGATCACTAACATTGACAAACATGCTTGAGATAGTAACACATGCGAGTTCGACCGAGCAATGCTCTAACAATGTCCCCCTTTGTCAATTTTAGTGAAAAAACTATCAATACATATGGAATACAAAAAAGATAAAGAAACTTTAGTAGCTCCTATTCCACATGTCTAATCTTCAACATTCCTCGAAATCTTCGTCACTTCCAAGTACTCCAGTGATCCCAAAGGTTGTAAGTTTAGCATCACCGATGTTGAAGATACGCAGCTATAACAATGAGAAAGCATCGGTCTCGATCATTGTTATACAGTGTCATAGTATTATTACACAGTGTCAAAGTCCAATTGTATCACAACTTCAACAATAATACTATGGTGATATGTATCACTCCCCCTTAGTCAATACTCCATCTCACATGGAAACCACTCCCCCTTACACAATGATCCGAAAACCATATGTATTTGTAGTGTGAACTATATATTAATTCATCAAGGAGTTTAAAGATACAATATAACCCCTCTAAAATTCCACAGCCGCACACCCCTCAAGATATGACCATTAAGCACAAGTTCAAAAGAACTCTCTCCTATTTGATGTCATTCCCGAAAGAACAACAAAACCGACCTTAATTTCAAAAGAAAAGAAGGATTTTTATTGGACACCAAAAACCATGAGAATGATTTTCTATATCGAAAAACTCAATCAAATTAATCACAAGTAAACCCGTGATTAATTTAATCGGAATACACAATCAAATTAAACACAAAAAGTGATCAATTCAATTGATTATGCTCAACATAAGAGAACTTATGGAGACACGAAAATACTCAATTAGATTAATTATAAGAGAACCCATAATTAATCTTATTGGAATACACAACCAAACTAATTACAAAGGTAATCAATTTAATTGTTATTTGTTTTGATTGACATAAGAAAACTTACGGAGCAATAACTAAATAACCAAACAAGATGATTAATTTAGTTCAATATGCTCGACATAACATACCTCACGGAACACTAACTAAGCTAAAAAATCAACTTGGTTGTATAATGCTCAACATAAGATACATTACGGAGCCTCACAGTAATACATAAAATATGGATCAGGGATGACCAATACTGCGGAATACACAAGGATTCATTCTATCTTTAATAACTATTTGCATAACGATATTAATAGACATAATCCTTGAAAACAAAAGATTTTAACCTATCTTCCATCAAATATTTGACAATATAGGCTTAACTTTTGTATTTGTCAAAAGTCCATTCATTCTTTTACCAGTGAGTGAATACCGACCATGAACGACTTTACTTTTGACAAAGTATTGGACAAACATAGTTCACGGATGTAAACACACATATCCCATAACACTATTGCAATATATGAAACCATAAAGATTAATACTGCAAAAATCATCTTCCAAACAATTTTAGAATTTAAACCAATAAATATAAAAACATGAAGATGAAAACGTTGGACATAGATATGTGTAATCAAAATAATGGCTATTCCAGACTCTAGTAATCCTTCTCAAAAATAAGAATAAATTCTCATAAGAAGTTTCCTAGGCATCAAGACAAACTCGTAATGCACATATAAGATGATTTGTCCTTAGAGAGTGGAATCAATCTTTTTCGCCCATATTTATACCAAGACCAGCTACCAAAGGCGTATAAAAAGATTTTCAAAGAAGAACATACAAAGTCATTAACGACCATGCATCATAGTTCACATAAAATGATTGTGAACATTCAAGAATCCCATAGTAATGCGTACTACTGCCCATTTTTGAACTTCCTTCTTCGTGATTCACCAACGACATTCTTGTAAAAGCTACAAATGATCTTAGAATAGTACTACTCCATGATACCAAGTGCCCAAGTCCAAGATAAGTGGAACAAGTGCAACGAAATGGAGCAAAACACTCAAAATAATAGACAGGACAAATACCAATCTTAACTCATCCAAAATCAATAATTCTCATCTCCATTTTTAAGAGAATTCAAATAGGAAGAGAATGCAAAAATAATGAGTTCATTCCGAGTTCGGACGAAGAAGTTACGACCAAAACAAGTCGACCGAATATTGACGTCTACAAGCAAATATGCATAACGGGTTTGCAAACGAATTTTCAAGTTCGCGAACTTAAACCCCTGGATTTTGTTTTTAAAAGATGTTATGCTTATCTGGTAGGTGTACCATGAAGTCCAAACATCCCTAACTACTATTTTCAAACCTAAACGTTTAAGAACCTTAAACACAGATCAAGTTAGGTAGAAATGAATAATAAGCAAGGTACATGGATCATTATAAAAACACAAATCTTGCTCAGGTTTATAGACATACCTTTTTAGAAGAATCCAGTTGAATTCTACAGCCTTACCGAACATAATCTGTGTGTATAATTCTCGTGCTTCCCTCACCGTATACATAACAGGGCATTCCTTGGTGAGGATGCACTTACAACACAATCAAGTTGTGTTGGGGTGAACAACGCCTTGATCACCACAAGTGACCTTTGGATTATCATGAAAGGGATTGCTTTTAGAACCTTTCACATCCAAATCCATTTTTCCAAAGAACTTGTTAAGTTCCAACATCATGGATACTGCCTTCTCCATAGTCATGGAATTTTCTGGAAGATCATTCTTTTACACACTGAAAGCATCATTGGCTTTCTTTGGTACCCACTTCTGAGTGCGTTTAGGAACAACCAAAACCTTCTTCCCATTACTCTCTTCTAGAATTCTCGGAAGAGAATTGGATTGACTATTCTTTTGCACGTTAGTCTTTCTCCACTTGGGAACATCGGATCTTGTCTTCGTCTTTACGAAGTTATCCTTTTGATAACCATTACGATTGTGAAAAGGATTCGTATGACGTTTATAGTCAAAACTAGGATTATCACAGCACTGATTCCTTTGCCTAAAGGTTGGACAGTTACAACCTGTAACGTTAAGGGGATTAGTCTTAACATATGATCTTGGTTTCACAACTTATTGTGATGCCCAAACAAGAACATCATGAAGTTTCTCATTCCTTATATGGAAACGACATCTCCTTTCCAGGTGACCTTTATTTCCGCAATAATGGCAAACATAAGGAATGTTCTTACCTCGATCCGTGTGTGCTGACTTGGGAGGTTGATATGCTTTGCTCTTTCGAACTTTAACTTCTGGTGAAGGTATTTCACTTTTTCCATCAGTGGAAACCTTTTGTTGAGAAGAATCACTAGCCTTAACAAATTTTACCTCTTTGCTAATACTTGAAGCATCTATTCCCTTATAGCCCAATCCTCGTGTATCACGATGATTTTTACTTGCTCCTAGCATAGTGGTTAATTTGCTTGAACTAGTATTGAACTTTTTCAAGTCATCTTCCAACATCTTGATTTTATCAAGAGCAGCAGCTAAATCATCCTCAAGGCGTTTTTCTCAAGTGAAACAAGCACTTTCTCTGTCATCAAAACTAATTTGTTGAGAGTTAAACCTTGCTTCAGATTCTACAAGTTTCTCTTCCAACAAAAAGTACTTTTGATAAAGATTATCACATTCAAGTGACTTCATACGTAGGTTTTCCTCAGAATCCTTGAGGATCGATTCGTTAGAACGATTCGAAAAATAAACACCTGTGTGACATCTTCTCAATTTCTTGTTTTCTCGACATAGAGGAGTCAGAAGAGGTGTGACATGAGAAGTTGTAATCTTCTTCATTTTCCATGAATCCAAAAACTTAACATACTCTGAGACTTCCTCATCAACATCTCTATCAATATCTGAATCACCTTCATCAGAAAGTTTATCCAACTGTTCTTCTAGGAGAGTTTCCCAATCAACAGTTTTTACATCAAGAGAATGTTTAGATATTGACTTAGATGTGACAGTTCTCTCAGGTGAATCCAAGCTTTTAGAATCATCTGGTAATTTCTGAACTGGTACATTATTAGAGATAGACTCGTCCATAATCAGATCGCCACAAACACATACTTATAAGGTCTTTAACGTGTTTGCCTGCTCTGATACCAATTGAAAAGGCAGGGGTCTAACAACACCATCCAATATCTCGCTTAGCATTCTATATGGACTAACTCCGAAATACTTTCTAGAGAATCAACTAGATAGTCAGACTCAATCTAGGTAAAAGTATCTCAAGGAGTTAATATCTCTCTCTTGTTTTGATTTACTCAAGCTAATAAAAATCAGCGAGTCTTTAATCAAACACAAGGGATAACTTGGATAGTACCAAAGACCAATATCCAAGGATCAATCAATGACAATCAATAACCAAAGGTTGGATTACTCTAATTGATGATCTAACGCACAACCTGTATTATTTCAATTATAAAGATAAAACTATATAATGCGGAAATATAAATAACACAGACACCCGAAATTTTGTTAACGAGGAAACTGCAAATGCAGAAAAACCCCGGGACCTAGTCCAGATTGAACACACACTGTATTAAGCCGCTACAGACACTAGCCTACTCCAAGCTAACTTCGGACTGGACTGTAGTTGAACCCCAATCAGTCTCCCACTGATCCAAGGTACAGTTGTACCCCCTACGCCTCTGATATCAGCAGGATACTGCGCACTTGATTCCCTTATATGATCTCACCCACAACTAAGAGTTGCTACGACCCAAAATCTCAGGCTTTGGCAATAAACAAATCTGTATCCCACAGATAAACCCTAAAGGTTTTGTTCCGTATTTTGATAATAATCAAGGTGAACAGGAACCAATTGATAATCCGGTCTTATATTCCCTAAGAACAGCTTAGAGTTATCAATCACGTCACAATAATCTTAATCGTATGGTAGCGAAATAAGATGTTGCGGAATCACAAACAATGAGACGAAGATGTTTGTGATTACTTTTTATATCTTGCCTATCGGAGATATCAATCTCAATCCAATCAATCTGCTTGTACTCGTACGATAGAAGATACAAGATCAGATCACACAACTACGATAAAAGCAGTATCGGTCTAGTTTCACAATCCCAATGAAGTCTTTAAGTCGTTAACCTGGTTTTAGAAGAAGAAAACCAAAGGTTAAAGGAGAACCGACTCTAGTATGCAAACTAGTATCACACGTGAGGTGTGGGGATTAGTTTTGCACAATACTAGATGTCTCCTTTATATAGTCTTTCAAATAGGGTTTGCAATCAATGTTAGCTTAGTAACAAAGCATTCAATATTCACCGTTAGATGAAAACCTGATTTAGATTCAAGCTAATATTTCTCAACCATTAGATCGAAAACTTAGTTTGTTATACACACTTGACAATGCACGCTTCTAGGTTTGTTAACCGTACCCAAACGTATGCACTTGTTGGTTCAACAACAGTTAACCAAATAGTTAGCCATATGAGCATTTCATATCAACCATGTTCTTCTTCACCATAACTAGTTCAACTGACTTCAAATGAACTAGTTAGAGAGTTGTTCAATTGCAAGGAAATCTCATGTACTACACAAGACACAATTGAAGCAAAGATGATTTGATTCACTTGAATCGGTTCATGAACTTTTATATCCACGGTTTGCAAACTGCATTCCTTAGTCTTTTTAAGTTTAAGTTCAGAAATCATCTTCATATATATAACCTCTCAAGTTCGCAGACTAGGTTCGCGGACTTAAGTTATCGGGTAGAGTTTACAAACTCCAGCAGAAATTCTCGGGTTTGAGAACTTCGCCGGTTTGTGGACTAGGTTCGCGGACTGAGTTCGCGGACTTAGATTCACGCAAGTAGTTTGTCAACTCCAGCAGAAATTCTCGGGTTTGAGAACTTCGGCAGTTCGCGGACTGAGTTCGCGGACTTGGCTCACGCCATTCTTCCGGTTCTCTTGATCAACAAAGTTCGCAAACTTTGGTTCAAGGAATAAGACTTATACATAAATGTGTTTCCACAACAATGCTTATGTCCGCCATTGGTTATGTAATCTAAACTCTCATTTCAATCATTGAAACATTCTTAGATGACGTTATACAGTTGTTACACCATTTCTCGTCAAAGAAATTTTCAAGATGATTGAAACATATCATGACTTTCGTCACATGGTAAAGATAAACTTGATCGAAGCGAAAAGCTTACCAACACATATTTCGAGATATAGATAGGCGAGGTATACTCGGATCGAAATACCAAATGTGTAAAATCCAAGTCTATATATACAGCATACGACTTCTTGTCTCAAAGAGTAGGAGATAGAGTAGATAGACTTTTGAGTGACAGATAAGTTCAAGTATTCACATACCTTTTTGTCGAGAAGTTCCACCGGTTCCTTGAATAGTTCTTCTTCTTGTATGATGAATCGCCATGAAGTCTTTGAGCTCGACTACCCTTTCTATCCTAGTCCGAGACTTAACTATAATAGACTAGAAATCAAGACTTATAGTTTTGATCACTAACATTGACAAACATGCTTGAGATAGCAACGCATGCGATTTCGACCGAGCAATGCTCTAACATCAAGATATAGTTTTGACAACTAAATTTGGCAACTTGATATAGCAACACTTGTGAGTTCGACCGAGCAATGCTCTAACATATGTACCGATGGATTATACTATAAATATCATCTTCAACTTCAAAACATGTGTTGCACCTATGAAAATGAAAAAAATTAACTAATTTTTTTAAGTACAACTTATATCGAATGCTGAATTATACTGTAACAATCAACTCAAATGCCAAAATAAGTGATAAATCTACTAAAATCGCAGAACCAAATCAGTTTTTTTAGTATAACATATATGTATTGCTGGATCAAACTGTAACAATCAACTCAAATTCCCAAACAAATGATGAGTATATGAAAATAATAAAACTTATCCAGCTTTTTTCAGTACATCATATATGTACCGCTGGATTACACTATAAATATTACCTTCAACGTCAAAATAAGTGTTGAACCTAAAGAAAATGAGAAAATTTAACAAATTTTTTTAGTACAACATATGTGGAATGCTGGATTATACTGTAATAATCAGCTCAAATGCAAAAATAAGTGATAAATCTACTAAAATCACAAAACCTAACCAGTTTTTCCAGTACGGCATATATGTACTGCTGGATCAAACTATAAATTTTTTTCTTCATCTAGTTCTTGTGTATGACCACTTCTTTCTGTATCATTATCTTGTTATTCTCTTATGCACTTCAACCTTTGTTCTCAGCATCACTGAACCAAATTTCAAATGAATTCTTGTTGATCATATCTTTAGAAGGAAAAAAAAAATCTAATCGGAGGAAAATAAACCCGAATTATGCACTAGTTGATAATAGAGAAGATAGATCTGAAGATTTTGGAATTATCCATTCAAAATCTATGATGTATTTCCGTTCGGATCTCACAGATTGTGAATTTCAGTTTCAATCTCGTGGATTTATGAAAGAGAAGAAGGATCGGGCGTTTACTAGTATACGCACGTATAAAGTAGGAGTAGCCGGGTATTTTATATTTATGGACCCTAAAATAAATTTAATTTCCGGTTGGACCCTATAACAAATAACTATATGGACTTCGGACCTTCCAATAAATTACCCTTGTTTAAACTGTGTAAGTGCAAAATTTGTCAAGGGAAACAACTCTCATTTTCCAGTCATATAAAAATGCTAGTTTCTAAAAGCTCGCTCTAAGCCTATAAAATGTTAGAGACAGCGCTGCATGCAACCCAGAGTACCTAGCATTCCTGGAAAACCCTAATTATGTTTTGACTATTGACTCTATCAACATCTATCTGACTTGGTTTTCGTAGGAAAGTTGAAGCAAAATGGTCGACTACTGTTTCTCAAAACATTTTGAGATACCTAAATGCAGTTGTTTTGCTTTTACATATGTACTTCGCTGATATCCCATAACAAAATATTCAGAGGCTACAATGATCTTTTGTTCGGAACTAAAGCCTCGTACATGATCATATTGATATAATTAAAATAAAGGTTATACCTGACTTTCTTCAAAATCCCAACAATGCTTGCTCACGATTCTAAGAACTCATTATCTCCAGACTCAAAATTTCTAAGATCGATGTCACCCAAATATAGTAGTTTCTTCACTTTCACCAATTCCCGCCAACTAAAAACACCAAGTAGCCGGTCTAATAGCTATGATCCTTTTAATCAAGTTGCGGCCCGTGCAGAATCGACGTTGAAAATCTGCATTAGAATATACACATCCATGTTTAAAATAATCATGAATCAGTTTTTCATGGTAAAAATGTCGATCTTTCCACTCCCATGTTCAAGTGAAAACTTCTTTTGGCTCTAAAGGCGTTCTATCATCCCTGAATATAACTGTAACATAAAGTTTTGCCGCCTTCTAGCCTCATTTTCCTCTTCACCCGATTGAAACAAAATCTATGCTCTTCTTCGTACTAGGTTTTATTCATTTCCATATCTTCCTCAAAAAAACCAAAATCAGGATTCATGGTTGAAAATTTAAAGTGATTAAGATTGAGAAAAAATTGATAACATAAAAGAGTGTTGTGATTTTGGAGGATAAAATTGGAAAATATATACTGAAGTAAAAAAATATCAGTTGGAAAATTAATAAGCTGCTAACGGCTAGAATTAACTCGGTGGCGTCCTTGGTTCTACCACACGGTATAACTTTCGTCGTGCCCTTCTTGTACTGGCGTCAATTACATATTACCATTGTGGCAAACCATGTTCTGGCCGAACTAATTTTTAAATTTGCAGAGTTTCATAAAAATTGCCCTAAGTTAGCTAGAAAATCTCATATAAATAAACGGTAGGCCCATCGGCCTCCTGTTGGTACCGAGGAGAGCTCTTTTCTGCAACTTTCAATGAGTTAATAAAATCTTCTTTTTCATCAACGAAAAATTAAAAAATATATAGATGTCATGTCAAAAGATTTCATGGCTGCTAATGGGGTACCAGTTTATTGGGCAGGGTACCAACCCATATAAGACACACTAATAAATCCTCTGTCTTATATGAATTTTGGCACCCTTCCAGGCCTCCACAGTAATCCGGCACCCCCATCAGCAATGTCGTAAATTTTGGTTCACGTTATAGATTTTCGCGAGACATTGACTTGTCTTTGAAGCGGATAATACTTTTCGTCCATAGCCAGTCCAATGACCACTCCGGTTGAGGTCAGAGTTTTTTTTTTTTTGTAATTTAGGAGTTATCGGTAAGGCCTATTCCTATGCACAAGGTTAAAAAAAAACTATTTGACATACCAGGTGTCATGGCAAATGAATTGCGCCACTATGTGAAAACCACAGAGTGACATATATTCCAGCGAACGATATTGATAATATCGCGAGCGATAAAGTCATTATCGCCAGCGCTATCATGAATATCGCTCGATATTAAGTCTAGTCACAACGGCTAGTACTTTATCGCTGTAAATATGTAATTTTCAAACTCAAAACTTACCTCCAAAATTTTTGTGTGCAGTTTTTTTTTATGTTTCTCTCTTTCTCAATCTAATTTCTCTATTTCTCTCTTTCTCAATTTAATTTAATTTTTCTATTTTTCCCAAATGGCAAAATTTCAAACCCAACTTGATTCGGCAACGCAACTTGATTTTTCTGGAGTAGTGCTCGAAGGTGTCGTTAAGAAAATATGTGATAGTTATTAAGAAATAGGTAAAAGGCAAAGAAGTCTTCAAGTTTTGGATATTAACCAAGTCAAAACCGCAACTAAGCAAAGTCAAGGAAAAGTTCAAGGCAAGAAAAATCAAAGCAAAACAAATTTGAAGCCAAAGAAGAAGATAAACAAAGGAAACTCCGTTCATCAGCAAATTGATTGGAAGTTTGGTGAAATGAAGAAGATTAATAAGATGAAGAACATTGTCCCAAACTTTTATTTTTAAAGTCTATATTTTGAATTATTATTGTTTAGTTTTATGTCTTGTAAAATAACTATTAATTAATTCAAAGTTTAATGAATTGAGCTTAATTCTATTCTTTATTCAATCTCACATTTGAATTAGAGTTACAAAGTTTAAACTAAAGTCCGCACAACACCTTCGTTGAAGTTCCATCATGGTTTCATCATCCTCATGTTTGGACCTTGTTGCTGAAGTAAAACAACATACCTAATAACTTCCTTGTTGATTATAGTAAAGCGATGACTCAACCCTGAAACATCACAATTGTTGGGGTTCATTGTTTGTTCTTGAAATTTCCCAAAAATCCTTTAGCAAAATGTTTGGGGACAGAATTCATCTGCGAATAAAGTCTCAGTAAAAGAAACAAAATTCCTGCAAATACATTCATCTTCCTATATAGTAGATTTTGGTACTCGCCCCCTAATTCGACTTCGCCCGTCGGCACGATTAACAACTCTTTGATTTTCGACAGCATGTTGGTTTGCTATGAACTCAGCCATGTTCATATTATCATCCATGCTCTTTGAGGAATTGGAAGAGTAATGAAAAGAATTGGAGATTGAGAAATTTTAGAGAGATTTGTAAATTCTAATGTAAGTTGAAATGAGTATGAAATTGGGTATTTATAGATGGAAAAAATTGTAGCCGTTGGATGAGGAACTGATAAGCTATGATCAACTCACTGAACGACATAGTGACCATCGCTGGCGCTGGAATGACCAGCAAGCGATGGACACTTTATGTATGCCTATATATTATAATTGACATATAGGCAGATATGTTTGGCACTTTGACATACCCATTGTGGATGTGCTAAAGTGGCAAAATCAACGGTTTGACTTGGGCATAGGAATAGGCCAAGTTACAAAATCACTAACCTCACACTATAACTGAGTTTACTTAGAAGATAGCCAAACCAAAAGATCAAGAAAAATGCGGAGCTTGAAACTACTATCATCCAAATTCGCACCAAAATTCAATGATCTCTCATCAGTAATTCTTAAAACCCTAACGGGAAGTAAAACCCAAACCCAAAATCAACAACTGAGGTTTCGATCTACAAAGAAAAATGGAGATGAAGAATGGAATGATGCTTGGGAAACAGCATGGTTACCAGAAGAAAAAGAAGTATCAGAAGCAAAAACCAGAGCTCCATGGGAAACAACTGATGTTCATTCTCAATCATCAGAAGAAACTAGTGATGTAATTCTTCCATTAAATAATGGTTCTGTTGATCCTGAAACTAAAGCTTTTGTTGAAGATATGACTGATAATTGGAATGAAAGAAGAAATAGAAACCCTAAGTTATCAAAACAGAAGAAGCAACAACAAGAGAGAACAGATAGTAGTAATCTTTATAGTGTTGAGAATATAAAAAGAGATTATAGGTTGAAAAAACAAAGAATACATTCTGGGTTGTGGATAAAAGAGATTGAAAAATTGGAAGAAGCTAAGTTAAGTGGTGGTGCTGGTAGTGGTAATAATGATATTGATAAATTACTTGATAGCTGTTCTGAGTAAGTTCTCCATCTCTAGTCTGTGGCTCTTGCCATTTTTGGATTGCACAATTGGTGTTTGAAATATGGTGCGTGTGAGTAAGTCAATGTTTTCAGTTTTTGTTACTAGATTGATTTTTGGGATTAGAACTTGCGCTAGGAACCGGTGCTAAATCAAAGTAATCTTCTTGCGCTAGGGAAAATGGAGTTGTAGTAATCTTATAATTTCAATTCTTAACTCTTCACAGTAAGACTACTAGATTAGTTCTTAACAAATGGCAATGACAGTTACAGGTTTTGCAATTTAGTGGGTTGCAGTAAGATAATCTTTGCCCCTTGGTTTCTCTAACTTTAACACTAAATGCAGGATTTTTGACTCCACCAACAATGAGTTAGATGATACTGAAATTCCAAGTACTTCAGAGTTCAAAACTAAGCCAGACGGGTGGGAGACAACATCCAAAACTCAAGATGGGAATGTGTGGGAGATATCTCAGAGAGAAGAAGACATTCTTCTCCAAGAATACGAGCGTCGAATTGCGTACTGTAAATTTCAGGTTTGCCAAGTTTATGCACTAAGTAGATATAATGTATTCATTTGTTCAGGGAAGGTCTTCTATTTGAAACACTAAAAGGCTCCTTACATGAGTTACTTTTCGTTTTTAACATCAACGGTTTAACTAAACAATAGATATAGTTCAGCTGCAGCAAGAGGGGGTGAGATAATTTGGTAGGTAGGGCAGGATTGCCAGTATGAATTTATAAGGTAAGATTTGGACTTTGGAGAAGAGTTCCTGGCCATTCCGTCTCACAGAGAAAAAGAAACATATTAGCTTTTGCAAATGTAAGATTTTTTTTATTGGCTGCCGGTATAGCCCTCAAAGCCTTGTTTTACCGTTTAAGATTTTGTTGTTGCAACGATTTTGCTTCTTTATAATTGTGTTCTCGAACGATGTTTGTCCGAGTTGGTTGCTTAATTATCTGAGGCGTCAAGTTTTCTTCATTATATATGTTTATTAAATGGGACAAGGTGGGGTTTCTAAGATAGGCAAGAGATGACCCCATGAAAGGGTGAATCTAATATTACCCAATTCTTCTTCAGTCCATGTCTTTGGCCCATGCATATTAACTTCCAGGCATATTCACTTTCTATTTTATCACTCTAAGGCTCTGGTTTCGTCCTTTTGCAGATTGTGAGTTTTATCAAGTCTCACATATTTAGCCGAAGACGACCTATTGATGGGTGGAGGTACATGATAGAAGTGTTTGGACCAAATGCTCGTAAAGGAAAGGGAAGTGCTCCCAGGTTACCAAGTTTGTCTGATGCGTCAACTCAACCTTACAACGAGGAAAAAACGTCATCGGTGAGCAGCCTCTCCCCTTACAAAAGGAGGTAGTTTTTATAGGAGAAATTTTTTCATACGTACTATGGCCAGTATGATGTATAGGAGGTGATGTTGGCCTCCATGTATTACATAAGCACAAATTTGGTTTATATTGAATTGCTTTAGTTGATTATTACTCCAAATGGCGCAAAAGAAACTGTTATTTTTGTTCTTTGCAAATTATGTAAAGGCTTTGGTTTCTTAGTCACTTTTGTAGTTAAATTATAACGACCAAGATGGCACATAAATTTGCTTCACCTGTCCCGCACATTTTACTTTTATATTCGAACATAAAAGATCCTTCCGGTAAGTAATTCAAAAAGGCGCCTTACAGCTGCAGCCTTGCTAAATAAAAAGTAAATACGTCAAGCTTAGCTATCAAAAACAAAACTGAAAATGAGTATTCTACATGCTTTCCTCAATCTTTTCACTAATACATGGACTCATTTTGAGCTGCCATGCAAACTAGTCAGAATCTGGGTCTGCATATACAATATCTGGACAAGAATCTAGATCAGAGTCATCATCTGGCGTCTGTGTCTCTATTTGTTTCCAAGACAGTGGTTTAGTAGTATCACCACTAGGAACTGCCGCAGAAATGACTCCTTTGGTCAACTTCATTTGGTTTCCTTCCATAACAGTAGATGCACCATCTTTGCTATTAGGATCCAGTGCACTACTTTCCGCTACGATTACTTTGTTAGTCGTTTTATTCTCCCTTTCACCACCTCCTACACTAATTGTGGGCTCCATAACAGCTTCGCCAGTAGTCCCAACATCTCCACCTGAGGGCGCTTGGGCTCTCTCTGACTCGACTACAAACTTATCTCTCTTTACTTCTTCTGCAACCCCTTTACCATCGCCTTTTCCTGCTGGATAATCTGTAACCGTCAGCTGAACTTCCTTGGTAGAAGGTTCAACCACTGCATCTTTAATTTCCTGATCTGTATTTTTAACTGGGGCCTCAGTTTCTTCTCCATTCCCTAGCCAGCTTTCATATAAGTCATCATCTGGATCCGGTTCAGTCATTCCCAGTATGCCTCCCGAAAATCGGCTTTGCTTAGAACTAGAAAATATGCTATTTTGGTTAAACCCTTGTCCAAAAGTTTTGTGGGTGCTAGAAAAATCTGTCATTGGAAGGGCCCTAGGATGTATGAGCACTTCCAAGGCCAAGAGTGCATGAGCACAGAATTCAGCGAGTTTTGTTCCTGTTTCTTGCTTTCCTGCAAATCATATTTATACAGATGTAGAATTAGCAATGAATTGGAACACAATATAGGAAGTAACTTACACCGTTGCAGATGGCGGTTTTCTTTCAATGAACAATAATTAAGACACCTCATGACTATGAATGGATCAAAAAGGTTAAAAATGAGCCGAGTTTCCTCAATCACTTGGGAGAAATACCTCTACGAAAAAGTTCAAGACCCCTGGACAAATATGGGGGTCGGACACGAGATGGGGACAGAAGAGATGCCAACAATGCATGCAAGACCGCAAGCTGCAAATTTGCCCAAGTTCTCTGTTCACCAGATGAAACGTAAGCGTTTTTATCCTCACTGGCCCAACCTCCATCACACACATTTGTTGCAACAGTTATCAGAAGTAAATCAACGTTTGATCGCCAACACTCTGATCTCAAAGCACCGCCCTGCAAAAGTTCTATGGTCATTTATATCCATCACCCAGTCAACCTACAGTCTAAAAGTAAGGGAAGCTTCTCACTTTATAACAATTTGTTTTTCACCAACACACCAACAAATCGAAAACCTTCTTATATATGTTTCACTTTGACTATTTTTGTTAAGGGGAAATGCAGGTTAAAAAAAGAAAAGCTTCAAATGGTTTTAACCCTTCAGCTGAAATTTTAATGAATTACAAAATAAGTACCCTACCACTGTAAGAAGAGCTTCTAGTGCTTGTAATGCAGCTATCTGAACAGAAATAGGAGTCACTGATTTGCTTTTGAGCAATGCCACCTCCAAGTTAACTCCACTCTGTTGGTCCCCACGTACAGTTCCATGCTTTCTTTTCCTGTTGCCGGGTTGATTTAAATTAGTTGCAGGTTTTGCATTTATGCTGGAGGATGCAACACTGTTTTCATTGCGAAGGGATTCCAGATCTACAAAAGCATTGTTGATTACTTCCTGAGCGAGGTAAAGTGCCATTCCTGCTCAAGTATGCAACTTTATTAACCAGTGACACCATTAAACATGATTACAGGTATCAAACACAAATACTCCCACAAGATAAAATCCAAAAATAAATGGAAGAAGTGTATTTAAGAAATTGCTGCATACCAACACCCATGGATATCAGTAACATCTTCGTGATTGAGTACACTTTTATCCTCAACGGAGGAAACGCACATCTCTTGAAATATGTTGTTAGAAGTCTGACAACATCTGCAGCGTAGGGCAACAGTTGACTGCCAATGACATGGACAACCATTTAGAGAAGACATCCACACTAATTTTTCAACTAACAATGACCAGTTAAAGCAGGGAAATCTTTCTCAAGAGTCATATTTCTGTAAAGGTTACCTGCGCACTCCCTTGATTATTGCAGTCAGAAGATCCAAGCTGTTCAGTTGCAAACCTGGAAGCTCTGAACAGATAAACTCTTGTTGCATGACTGTCATAAATGGCATCAAGGCTTCTGACAAAGAGCCATCGACTAGCAAAACTCTCTTAACTAGAGCTAGTAAAGGCCGAACAGGAATAGTCACCTGCAAGGCAAAAAGTACATGACAATTTCCAATGAAAATTAACGTCCCAACTAAACAGTCATAAAAACCCACCGAACAAAAAGAGAAAAGAAATGAAAAGGAATTACAACTTTACTATACATTCAGCACCTGAACAGGATAAGGGTTGGTTAGCATTGTGCAACAGCATAACATTAGCGTAGAAACCCTGGATAGTAGCAATTTCTCGGACCTATTTTCTGCTGGATTTGAGGTTTGAACTGATAGATTACCACCTAAGGGAGGAGGGGGTTCCTTTCCTGGTAGAACCAAGAGTCTAAGAAACTCTCTAGATGCACTATCTGCAAAATATTCACATGGAGATTTAGAATGTCAGTGAGACCAAGGAAATGAAAAGGCAGAATCCGTGATATCATTAGATGGATTTTCTGGGTACCTTCTTCTAGACCCTGAAAGGCAGCAGTCAGATAAGCGTTTACTGAAATTAAATTTTTTTGCATCACCAGCGACCAGCTTTCCTCATCTCCCCTTATCTTTGGGAGCAACGCTAAGCAATCAGCGAATTTCTAAATAGAAACAAAACTCCAGTTAGACTATAACCAAGATGTTAAAGGAACTCTAAAGTCTCCAAAAGTAGCCGAATATATGATTGTGCAAAAACACATATAAATACAGTTAACACTCACCTTCAACATGACAGCACTGCATTTCCCTGACATAATTTTTGAGACAATAACAGCTTCAACCTGCGAAAGAAATTATACTCAGTTTAGCATGTATGTACCAATTAGACAAAACAAAACACGGTTAAATAATGAAACAAACCAGAAATCCGAAGAGAAGTAAATAACTGCTCAAGCCCAGAATTCGTCTTGTAAGCTGATGTAGAATGAAAGTTCAACATGGAAAACTCACACTGTCATAGTGGCGATGCACAGATGCTGGGAAATATTTAATAAGGGTGCATAACAAATCAACTGCTCCGTCCTGCACAAGCAACACAATGAGTATTGATTATCAACCACAGTAGCTAAAGCAACGTTTGATTAAGCCAATTAGATAAAGGACAACAGGAAATATGTAATTTTTCGATTTAGCTTAAACTATTAATTACGAACAGGAACCATGCAAGTCACCCTAATACTCAACTACACATGCATTCAACTGACTTAATGATTCAAGTAATTGGTTCACAGCAACCAAAGGTTTCATAACAAGAGTCTCCTGTTAAGTAGTTCTGCTTGTAGCATGTGTAGATAACAGAATATGTACTTGGTGACCAACACAGTATAACAAATGCAACTAACCAACACAGCTTCCGAGGACTCTTCAGCTAATTGCTTCAGAATGGGTTGTGTAAGTTTCCCAGCGTTGTTTGTAGCATCTTTTTTCATAGTTGAAAATCCAGCCAACCTGTTTCCAGAAGTGAGATCACTTAAATATGTTAACTGCTCACCATGCATCAGTAAACAGGTCGGATAAGCCTCCAGTACAGTACTGTTCAATTAATTTAGTTCACATTCATGTCAAGTCTTGAAATTTGAGTTAGACGTACGAGAAAGTGGATACAAACATACCTTGTGAACATATCAGATAATGAGGCACATGTGGCGACCTTCACAAAATGTGAATCTGAAGACGACTGCTTCAAATAAGATGAAAAATCAGCCAATCAAAACATATGCAGCTAAAACAATGATTCCTCAAACAATCTAACAACGTATTTACAAATATCTAGAAGTAATAGGATACGAAATAAGACCTGAATTTGAGAGTGAAGCTTTTGGAACCACAGAGAGTATGACGCTACAAATCGATCCACACTACATTCTTGACAAGTAACCCCAATTAAACAGATTCCTGCCCAAATTTTATCTGGCTACGCCACACAAAAGTAAATCAAAATTAACAAAAATAGAAACCTTTTTGCTGGAAGCAAATTCAGAATTTTTTTTAGGGCTTACCATTTTGCTAGAAGTGAGTAGAAGTAATCTTTCAACCCAAGAATCAACAGTAGTTTTCCACTTATCCATATGCTTCTGTTCAACTGGTTCATCATTATTACTACTAACACATTCAGAAAGAAGACCATGAGTTTTAATAGTAGAAACAATATATGATAGCTCTGACGGGCTTGGAATTGGGTGTTTTTCATCTGGTAAATAATCCTTCATCAATGAACGAAGTAACTTAGGTTTTAATCTTATAT
This sequence comes from Papaver somniferum, assembly GCF_003573695.1. Lineage (NCBI taxonomy): Eukaryota > Viridiplantae > Streptophyta > Magnoliopsida > Ranunculales > Papaveraceae > Papaver > Papaver somniferum. The sequence goes on along the minus strand of NC_039361.1, from coordinate 78,639,881 downwards.
CATACATATCATCAAAGTACTCAAAAACCGCCATTACAGAAGATTAAAAGCTCAATCCTCTCAAAAAAAAGAAAAGTGAGTTCTGAAAAGGATTGGAGAAGTTAGGGTTTTAGTGGTTAAACCCAGAAAATACACAGCAGTAGCCGTTACTGTATTTTCCGAGTTCTAGGGTTTTTCTTTACGTGTCGAGTGTTGGATGTTTACGTGTATCTAAATTCTCTTAACCTAAAATTTTAAGCTCAGTCACAGCCCACGAGCCTGCATCCGGGTTGGGAGTCTTCGTGTGTGGGAATGTTTTTTTTCAGCAGCAGTGCGACTCTGAGAGTAGAATTCAACAAGGACCACACAACTCACTCCAGGCGGGTTAGACGAGTCTACTAACTACTATAGCAATGGCATAAAGTTAGGCAGGTTGAGTTTGGTTCGCTTGGTTATCTTCTCCCACATTTAAGTACTGTATAATTTAGATCAGCAGCACCAGCAAAGATGATAAATATGAAATTTCTATTTATGTTAGATATCCAAAGGAAAATCTTTTGGCGCATTCTGCATGACTCCTCACCAACGACAAAGATGAAAAATTAGAATAGACACATCTTTGGCGAAAGATGTGAAATAGGACCGTTCAAACAAAGAAAATAGAAAGAATACGGAGTCGTGACGTAGTGCACAAAGACCATATGGCTCCCAGGGAATGATCAAAGAGCTGATATTTTGCATTTGACATCAAGTCATCAGACTAAATTCATCAGACTAATGACACAATGACAAAAAATGTTCACATCCGGACACCAACACAGCTTCCCTCTTGCCTAAGAAAATAAAGATGAGTGAAATTTTTTTAAGTACTATTTAATCCAAAAGTCAATTCAGAGTTATCAACAGTGCCTGATAACGCAGTCCTACTTACGGGTGCAAGTAAGCTCACACTAATTAATTTTCATTTTTCACATTTTTCATTCAGAATCAATGGTCCAGTAATCAGTAATTGGCCTGTTTACTGAATCTCATCCTTAACTGTGTGGACTGTCCAGAAGCATAAACCAGTGAATGACAAAAGCTGATACACAATAGGCCTCATCATCTCCATTACAACTTAATTTCTCTGTTGCTAATCAACAAAATAAACAGACCGAGTCACTGTAATTACATTGTCTACGAGATATAAAAACACTATTTCCAACAACCTAAAGAAGGGATCTCCACGATATGGAGGATTAAGAGAAAACAACTAAAAAGTAAGTCTATGAAGAGTTAACACAAACATCACGACTAACATATAATTTACGAGGTTTTCCACCTAAGCTGAGGATAAACCGACTTGTTGGAGATTTCTACAAAAAGGTTACGATCTCAGTAGTATCTATGACTATAATCCCCATCAAATATATAATTGCTACTGCTACTGAACCTTGATTCCTTATCAGCCTGCAGAAACAAAAGACATCAAATGGAGATAAAACGTCATACTTTGTGAGAGTAGAAAAGAAACTTCAAGCTACGGTAGTGTTGCAAATTCAGAAGATGTTGAAATATCCACTGATTTCATTCCATGAAACAGTAATGCTACATTCACTTTGCTTGCTATACATGTTGTAAGAAAGCAGAACATTTTGAGTCTGTTAACAAGGCTTCAGTTTGTTTCAATTGAGACTTACTTATGTGTCACTTTGTAAGGAAATAAACTAGACAATATAGTAAAGAAGTAAACAGAGTTTTAGTTAGTGGGAATACCCTGCTAGTGCTAATGAGTTTCTCGAGGGATTCTGTTCCATGCTCTTGTATATACTTCTCTGCAGCAGTTAACACGTCTTCTGGCTTAGCTAAGTCATTTTTCTTTCCCCATGGAACATGCCAAACATTAAGGTTTGGTGGATTGACATATATCGGTCTAACAAAGTGCTCATAGACATAAGATGCCCCACTGAAGTAAGGCAATACCAACCAGCCAGTGGCAATCAGCTTCGCATACGACCAGAATGGTAACCTAATAAAGCGTAAAGATGAAAAACATCAATCAACCCTTATATCTGTAAATAAGCACTTTGAAGTTTCTTGACAATTTCCAAAAGCAGAAACTACACAAGTAAGAAAACTTGCAATATCTTGAAAGTTAAAGAGGAAGGATCTTACATTGAAAATTGATTCCATTCACCCAGTAATTCAAGATATTGACATTAATGGCGTAATTATATTCACGAAAAAATTACATTAACCAATATGAATTCAGGTAAAGCGTTTCTGTGAACAACATGTTTTTGAACAAATATGAGGTCTAAGCAATGTAGTTTTCGTTCAATTGTGATAGTACATACACCAATGTAAACAATTCAAACAAGGGCCATTTAGAAAGCTTATAGTCGAGAAACCAATCAAAGGAAACTTTACCATTCAATGAGTTTGGCAAAAGTAAGCTCGAAGAGAGTAATCATGGAATACAAAACCCAATATGTTAGCCATTGTTGATCGTCAGCTGGAGTCTTACTCTCAATTGCTTGAATTGATGCATGTCTAATTAACAAGAACAAACATACAATTAGTAAAAATAAAAAACCCTAGACAACATTATTTTGTTCCAAAGATAAAGATAGTAAAGGGACATACATAACCCAACCCCTAAAATCTAAAATCTTCTGTATGATATACATAAATTACCAATTTTAAGTATAACAACTACTAAAAAGAATTTCAGGATACCCATATTACAACACAAATAATAAAAACAAAAAGACTTTGCCCTTTTGTTTGAACACTTACAGGGGATACACCAGAGTGATTAAAGGCCTGCAAATACAAACATAGTAAAAAAAAAGAAATAAAAAATTAATCACAAGAAGATGTAAAGTTTGAGAATAAGAAGATTTGTGCAGAAATAAGAGAAAAATGAAAATACCCAGCAAGAATATCAAAGTTCTGAGCGACCACCTTGAGAAAACTCCCTAAACCCATACCTTCTCTTTTCTATTTCTCCAAGATTTTAGTTGATCTTACTCCGCTAACTAATTACTAGTAACATAATCTTATCAGGTTCTCTGACTGAACTGAGAAGAAACTGAAAAGGTAGTCAGTGCGTATAATAAATGGTAAAACCAAAATAGAAAAAGACCAGTAAAATTCTTCACCAGAAAAGACTGAAAAGTGAGTTTTTACAGAGGATTAGGTGTGGTGCACTTTATTGTTTTGTGGAGGAGTGAAGACTGAATTTGGAAAAGGCTCATAGACTTATTACCTCAGAGGCTCAGAGCCTAATAAATCACGGATTTACCAATGTGGTAAGTTTCCTTTTGTTTTATGGGCTTAAGTTGTAACGTTTCTTTCTAGTTTCTTTCTTTGTGTTTATTAGGCTTACATTAGTTCTTTCCTTGTCGTTTTTTTTGACTTTGTTGTCTTCTTTTCTTTGCCGGTTCTCTGTACACGTATCATTTGCTGGCAACCCAAGTGGAACAATGGTTGAGAGTGTGAGACTACATGTCGACTACGGAAGGATCAAGGATATCGGTGGGCCACTTTCAAATTATACATCTGTGGATGATAAGGGCAATTCGTATAGCAATCGATGAATCAAAAATCCGTTTGAACCAGGTGGATGGTGCAATTTATACTACGGTAAAAGTAGTGGGCGGTTGACCATCAAAAGTGCGGATCAGCTGAATCTGTTTTCGGTTCAACCAAAACCTAGCAGATGATATAAATTTATCGACGGATGTTGTGAAACAGCGAACGGTTAGTTTTCCTAAAGTAAAAAACAGTCATTCTTTTACCTATATAAACTAATATCATTTTTAAACAACCATTCATACCGAAATTCACTTCTCTTGAATTTTTTATTCTAAATCCATTTCAAACTTTTAATTTTATTGTTAGTGAAATGTTTGAAAAGATTTTTAAGTCCAATAGTTTATTAAGCAAAAAACGTAATTACAAATAATTACAAAAGGGGACTCCAAAGCCCCCAACCCCATAAACCAAAGGGGTTAAAAAAATTAGCAAACTAAAAAAATCCCAAAAGGCTATCAACCAAAAAATCTTCTAGAATATAAAGCATAGTTCAGACAACTTAGGCAAGATAAAGGACGCTCTGGATTCATTCTTACGAAAGCTAAATCTACGGTTGTAAAATGATCAGTTTAATTAACTTTCAGTAATAAATGTTCTATTTGATATTTTATAATAAATATTTCTTTAATTAATCAAATAAATATATTTTCATTAATACATAATAAATTTATTTAATTTTAAATAAGTAGACAATAATAGTGGTTCTGATGGTGGGCAGGGGTGGTGGATCGGCGATCTGAAAATGGTGGAGTGATTACGTTAATGGTGGTGGTGGTGGTGGAAGAAGTAGTGGTAGTGGGATGAGAAAAGCGTCCTAAGGTAGATAAATTATTTAGTTACCATTGATTAAATTTTTTTTATTTGATATTAGTTTTTAAATTTATTTTTCTTAAATTAAAATAAATATTAAGGGACAAATTTTTCTAGGAGGAGATAAATTAATAGCTGTTCCAGGGAGAACATAAATCAATAGTTGTACTTTTAAGATTTGTCGGGTCTTGGCAGGAAAGAAGATGAAACCTATAAAAAAAATTAACCATATACGAGGCTACACACGAATCAATTGTAATTGATTTAGTTTCTCATATCTCTCTCTATTCCCATTTTTTGTCACAATTTGTGTTTCTGCCATTTTTCCTCGACTTCATGTGATTTTTTGAGAGACATAGTTCATGGTAATAGGTAAAGAGAGAAGATAAGTAGATAAGAAACGAAATGGATCAAGAATTACAGATTATTAAACTTTAGGAAAATGAATAAACACAAATTTATGTAAACTTGGAATAACTTATACCACCTAAGGGAGAAAAGTAATTCCTGAAGCTGGAAATTTTTTTAAAATTAATCTAATTGATTTTGAAGTAATTTTGTGTTTTCAGTTTGTTACAAATTTGGTGAACGATCTTTGATGATTTATTTCTTTTCGAAGTACAGACACTACTTTGTTTTGAAGAAGTGAATGAAGTAGCGTTCGACTACCCATAGGCCCATAGGATTTTGAAGAGTTGGTTAACAATTAATTATGTTTGTCTCAAAGGATTGCATGACTTACAGACATAATACTAAAAGATTTGAGGATAAGGGCATGTTTATTAATTAACACCTCAAAAATATTTGGACTTGGATCGACTGGATGATTTTTCGCAAACAATTATGATATGTATGAACCGATGGATATATTCGAAATACATATCATTTCCCGTGCCGTTACGACACGGGTTAAGCCCTAGTAAATGATAAAACAGAGAAAAAAAGACTCTATTTGCGTTTAGCACTCCCTCTCATTCTTCCTTTCTTCTTGGTCTTAGAAAAAATAGCATCCATAATACCCGTAACTTCAATACCATCCAAAAAAAATTCTTCTTACTCCTCATCAGAAGTAGAAGTAGAATTACCCGGTGTTGAGGGGTGATTTTAGGTTTGAGGTTCTATCCGTTCTAGCTACACCAAGTGACCTCACTTTACCAAGAATAGTAAGAGAGAGAGTTGTCTTTCCATTGTACCTTGTCCTTCTTTATATAGACTTTCCAAAAGCCCCTTCCTTTTTTGACATCATGCCATGTGTCCTAAACTTCTTTAATTACTACTAATGACATTCCTTCTCTAATAAAACCTCCTTCTTTCCTATTAATTCCTCCCTCGTCCATTCCATCTAATAGACACTTTTTTGATGGACTTGGCTTTAGTCCCCAAGTCCCCATGTCTCATGTTGGTCTTGCTTCCCTTTTGGAGGCACACTATCCCGGCTAAGGGGTAATATTTTCATGTATCAACACCCGGAACTAGCTTAATTGAGGTTAGAGCTTGCTGATTATTAACATTCTTAGGCTTATTAAGCCGAGGAGACCTACCATTTTTAGCTTTAAAACCCAGTCTATTATTAACCATGTCCGGAGAAGCCTCCAAATCATCCAAAAGAGCTTTGGATTGTAAAGAAACTTCCCTTCGTTCCTTCAAAATTCGATCACGCTCCTCTTGATTTTTGTCTTTCTTTTGCGCATCCAGATTTGAAACCTCCCTTTGTGTCTTCATTGCATCTAATCCTGCACGGAATGCATAACTCTTTAAAAGATTTTGGCTTCCCGGAACTTGACGAGACCAAAGATTGCTCAATGGACTTATCAGGCCCAGGACTATGCGAATCTAATACACGGATAGAGCCTTCTATGTCTGAACATGTTGTTGCATGCTCCAATTAAGGCCCACTAGTCCTTGTTGGCTCATGACCAACGTCAGAATTTGTAGCATGAAAATCTCTTGAAGATTCACGGAAATCTTGCAAATCCGTGACTTTATAAGTACCTCCCAAATCTCGTTTAAAATCTTGATCATTAATAACGTTAGATTTTGTAGCATAAAAATCTACAAATCCGTGATTTTGTACCTTCCAAATGTCTGAAAATGCGATAACACTTTTTTGCTATGCATAACTTGAAGCTTTTGTTTCGAAGATATGTGGAAGTTTTGAAAAGATTAAAAATTGTAAGAGGGAAATGCAAGTTTTAGAAGTGGCTCCAAGAAAGTGTTTCGTTAAAAGGCAGAGAAGAGCAACCGTTTTCAAAAACAAAGGCGAAACTGTTAAAGAGCGTGTTGAATGGAAGATACGTCAAATGAAGATAAACAAGGAGCCAAAGATTGTACTTGATTTTTATTGAAGTTATTTAGTATTTTTTATTATTGTTTAAGATTATATCTTGTAAAAGAAGCGGCATTAATATCAATGATTGAAAATATTGACATTTTAAAATAGATTTCCATTTTATTTAAAGCGATATTTATTATATTTAAACTTGCGTATAATAAATGACAACAATAACATCAGACTACATCAAATCCAGCGACATTATCTCATTAGAGTTTATAGCATCCAAAATGTTTAATCTCTCTTCAGTTTTCTTCAGTGAACTTGGTCTGAGTGATGGTTTTCTGATAAACAGATAAACAACAAGTTAGTTAAGATACTATGATGCAGTTGATCAGTGAGGACAAATGTATTAAGATACTCACCAGTTCTTCGTTGGATAATCCAGAATTACTACGGTGAACCATTAAAAAAACTTCTGTATAGTTTTTGACATCATTAGTGATGAATGAAAATCTTAGTTCTAGGCTCTTACTGTTTCTTATATATTCGTTTCGCGACACTATAAAACTTTGCAATACTCTTTCCCAGAAATAACCCTTGTTCATAATTCTCGTCATAATTTATCCAACATCGAACAAGAGTAAGATCTTCTTCCATAGAAAAGATAGGGAGAGGTACTAGGGTGCAGTACAGATGTGCTTGAGATGGACCATCTTTAAGAATGTTGAAACAAGCCTCGTAAATAAAAGGTTTGTCGTGAGTTTACTCCCAATTATGCAGAGCTGTTTGGATCATTTCAGCTAGCTTCACTTACACCGATGAATTTTTCTCGATCAATTTCCCTTACCATAGCAAGAAATGGCGTGGCTGCAAGCTTAATCGATTGAAAACGAGCAAACAATCGACGAGCATCTTGGTTTCTCGGGTTCCCTGTTAGTGAGACGAACATTGTAAAAATTTTCTCCCAAAAATACCTATCTTAATCGCCCATAAAAACGACTACCCTATGAAAAATAGTCATTGCATATATCTACATCCTCTTCTTCAATAAACTTAGGGGTTAGAGCATTGCTGGGTCGAACTCGCAAGCACTGCTATGTCAAGCTTGTTTGTCAAGTTTAGTTCCCAAAACTATAAGTCTTGATTTCTAGTCTACTAATAGCTAAGTCTCGGACTAGGATAGAAAGTGTAGTTGAGCTCTAGACTCCACGGCATTCATCATGCAAAGACGAAGAACTACTCAAGGAACTGGTGGAACTTCATCGAAAAAAAGGTATGCGGAGACTTGAACTTATCTATCACTCAAAAGTATACTTTATCTCTTATCTTGAGACAAAAGTCGTATTGCTATACAGACTATGATTATACACACATACTATTTCGAGCTGAGTTAATCTCGCTTATCTATTTCTCGAAATATGTGTTGGTAAGCTTTTGCTTTGGCCAAGTTCATCTTTACTACTGACGAAATTCATATTAGTTTCAATTACAAAAATATCGCTTTGACGAAAAATAGAGTGTGAACAACAACTATATAACGTCCTCTAAGAATGTTTCAATGATTGAAATGAGAGTTTAGAATACATAACCATGGTTGGATATAAACATTGTGAGACAACTCATATGTGTGTAAGTCCAATATCCTTGAGCCAAAGTATGCGTACTTTGTTGTTCAGGATAACATGAATTAAAGTTCACGTACCAGTGTGCGTACTGCCAGAAGTTCACGTCCCGTGAATTTCTGCTGGAGTTTGTGAACTGAAAACAAACTTAATCCGAGTACTTAAGTCCGCGTATCAGTATGCGTACATAAGTGGGTTATTTTCTAAAAACGGTTTAATTCGTAAACTAATACATTTATATATTAAGGAATGCAATCTTTGCAAACCGGGGCTATAATGTTCATGAATTGATTCGAGTGAATCAAAATTTTTTTTGTTTCGATTGTATCTTGTATACTTCTATGATATCTAAGCAATTGAACAACTCTCTAACTAGTTCATTTGAGTCATTTGGACTAGTTGTGGTAGAGAAGAATAAGTTTGATATGAAAGTACTCATATGGCTAACCTATGGTTAACTACTGTTGAACCAACGGTTTGTACATGTTTAGGTACGATTACTCAAACCTAAATGAAGTTACATTTGATGTGTGTATAACAATCTAAGTTCGATCTAACAGTTGAAAGATATTAGCTTGAATCTAATCAGGTTTTCATCTAACGGTGAATATTGAATGCTTTGTTACCAAGGTAACTTAGATTGCAAACCCTGATTTGAAGACTATATAAAGGAGAACTTTATAAACTGGGAAACCTAACCCCTACACCTCCTGTGTGATACTGATTGTAAGCTAAAGTCGATTATCTTTTAACCTTAGATTTCTATCGAGACCCTGTAGGTTAACGACTTGAAGACTTCATTGGGATTGTGAAGCCAGACCCAACTATCTTCTATATAGTTGCGTGATCTGATCTTGTTGTTTCTATCGTATTTGAGTACAATCATAAGGATTTGCTTGAGATTAATTTCTCCGATAGGCAAGATAGAAAAGTAGTCACAAACATCTTCGTCTCATCGTTTGTGATTCCACAATATCTTGTTTCGCTAGTCGATTAAGATTATTGTGAGGTGATTCATATTTCTAGGATGTTCTTCGGGAATATAAGTCCAGTATATTAATTGGTTCCTTTTCACCTTGATTTATCAAAATACGGAACAAAACTCATAGGTTTTTCTGTGGGAGACAGATTTATCTATTCCTGTAGATTTTTCTGTGTGATACAGATTTGTTTATTAAAGTCTTCGACTTTGGGTCGTAGCAAATCTTCGTTGTGGGTGAGATCAGCTAAGGGAATCAAGTACGTAGTATCCTGCTGGGATCAGAGACGTAGGGAGCGCAATTGTACCTTGGATCAGTGTGATATTGATTGGGGTTCAAATACAGTCCAGAACGAAGTTAATTTGTAGTAGGCTAGTGTCTGTAGCGGCTTAATACAGTGTGTGTTCAATCTGGCCTAGGTCCCGGGGTTTTTCTGCATTTGCGGTTTCCTCGTTAACAAAAATTCCGGTGTCTGTGTTATTTCTTTTCCGTATTATATTTTTTTATATAATTGAAATATCACAGGTTGTGCGTTGAATCGATCAATTGGGAAATCCAACCTTTGGTTGTTGATTAAAATTGATTTATCCTTCAACATTGGTCTTTGGTACCGTTTAAGTGATTTCTCTTGTATTCAATTAGACTCGCAGATTTCTATTTGATTGAGTAAGTATTGAATCGAGAAATTGAGATATAACTCTTTGATATACTTTTTATTAAGATTGATTCTGACTGTCTAGTTGATTCTCTTAAAAGTTTGTTGGAGTTTGTCCATACAGATTGTTAAGCGAAATATTGGGTGTGGTTGTTAGACCCCCAATTTTTCAATTGGAATCAGAACAGACAAACACGTTCAAAGACCTTATCAGTCTGTGTTTGTAGCGATCTGACTCTATGGACAGGAATTCTATCTCCATAAATGTACCATCTGTCTTCGATGACTCAAACTACTTATGGTGAAAAATTGTAATGCGTGCTTTTCTTCAAGCTCTTGATTTTCAAACATGGGTACGTGTTGTTAATGGATATGATCCACCCCGGTTAATACAGGAGGCGATGTATCTATACCTAAGGATATTGGTAGATATAGTCCAGAAGAAATTCTTGTTGCAAAGAAAAATTCTGACGACTTAAATGCTATCATACATGCCATTACCCCAGATCTTCAGCATCATGTGACTACGTGCACAAAGTCTAAAGAAGCCTGGGATATCTTAGAAACCGTATTTGAAGGGAATATCAGTGAAAAAGAAGCTAGGCTTCAAAACCTAAATTCTGATTGGGAAAACCTTCATATGGCAGATGAAGAAACATTTGATGAGTTTAATCACAAAGTGTCTGAAATTGTTAATGCATCTTTTGCATTGGGTAAGAGACTATTCCTGAAAAGGACATTGTGATGAAAATTCTCAGATCGCTGCCATCCAGATACGATTCTAAGAAGCATGCCATCGTTGAAGCAAATAATCTCGCAACGCTCTCCAGAAATACCCTGGTTGATAAGTTAAAGATCTTTGATCATGATCATACGTCCAAATCTGGAAAGGACGTTGCCTTCAAAGCACAAAAGAATATCAAATTACTTGACAAAATTAAAGGTGTCTGTATCTATGAAGATGATCTTTCTGAGGCTGATTCATCATATGAAGATCTTGACAAGTCAGTCTCAATGATCACAAGACAGTTTTGGGATCTTCTGTTGAAGATAAGTAAACGGTTTTCCAGAGATAAATCCAGGTCATCAGTTAAACCCCATAATCGTGTTCCTCCTAAAAATAGGGATAATGATGAAACTGATGACGAGGATATGCCTCAGTGCTGTAAGTGTAAAGGTTTTGGCCATTTTTCAAATGAGTGCCCAAATCGTAAAAAATACACTGGGAACAAAGGTCTAGCTGCAACTCTTGATGAAATGTCTGACAACTATGATTCTAATGAAGACGAAAAATCAAGTGTTGCGCTTCTTTGTGAAAATATTGATTTTGAAAATTGTAGAAATACATATATCAATCTCGATAGTCTTTCTGAAGAAATCTCAACCAATCTGGAAGAAAAAATTGACCTTTTTGTTGGAAACTATCTATCTAATGTTTCAGGTTCCACTGTGTGTCTAGCAGTTTGCACATCTCTGATGCCTTAACTATATTCAAGATTGACATGCTCATATTGTTCACTCAAAAGTCATGAACTGTCAAAGTGTTACAAGTACAAACACAAATTGAGACATGTCAACAAACTTCAATGAAGGGCTAATCGATTAGCAAACAAACTCAAACTTGCTCAAAAGACCGTTGAAGTATGTAAGATTTTGTCTTCGTCAAAGAAGTTAGTTTACAAGGATAAGACAAGACCATTAGAAAGAAGTTCATGGTCTAAACGTTATGAGAAACAAGGTTCTATGAATTCCGATCGAAAAGGATATGGTGGACAGATTATTGTTCACCCCAGCACAAATTAGATTGTGTTGGCTTGTGCATCTTGTCTCATGTGCCTGATCAAAAGAGATAATATGATTGCACACCTCAGGCTCTAGGAAAAGAAAAATGTTTGTTTTGTTTTTTTCTTTTTGTTGCTCTAAGAGCATTGATTCGTCTGGAATTCTTGCCACTTTTCATATCTAATTGATATTGGAAAAGTATTCTCTGTTTTTTTAATAAAGAAGGTTATTCTCGATAATTTTACCCTTCTTAGGGTTATGAGTTATGCGTGCACGAACCTGTGTTTAAAAGTTTCGTAACCCTACATTCTCTAAAACTCTTTTTAAACTTAAGACTGCTTGTTGAGTTTTTGTGGTTCCTCTCACAAAACCAGTTGCATATGGATACTCCAAGCATTGTGTCTTCTGATAGAAAAGATGTCAACATGATTGTTAAGCCATCAATTATGAAGGAAAAAGAAAGATCTCAGTTACCTCCAACTTTGAAAAGAAAAATAAGGAATGTGAGGAAGCCAAGAGCAGTTCCTTCAAATTCTCAGAAGTTTCTGATGTTCTTGAAGAGTTGAAGAAGACAAGGAAAGAGATTCAACAAATAAAGGCTTTTGTATTTAAGACTCTTGGGATTCAGAAGACCCTTGTTCGACATTAGTCAAGAAAGTTCGTTGACATCAACTCTTATATTCATGAACCTTATGTCCCAATGGCTGTTGACGACAAGGAGTTCGAGGACGATAAAGAATTTTTCAAAAGTCTTAATGTCTAGGAAACTTTTTATGAGAATTTTATTCTTGTATTTTTTATAAGGATTAATAGGATTTGGAATATCCATTATTGTGATAACACATAGCTATGTCCAACATTTTCATCTTCATTGTTTTTTAGATTTATTTATTTAAATTCTAAAGTTGTTTGGAAGATGATTTTGCAGTATTAATCTTTGTGGTTTTATATTGCAATTTGTTATGGGATATGTGTGTTTGCGTCCGTGAACTATGATTGTCCCATACGTGGTCAAAAGTTAAGTCTTTCGTATGTTGATATACAAGTATTGATAAAGGATTGAATGAACTTTTGACAAAACAAAAGATAAGCCTATTGTATATCATTATGAAAATATTGATGGAAGATAGGATGAGCTTTTGTTTACAAAGATTATGTCTATTACATGTCATTGTGCAAATGGTGATAAGAAATAGAATGAATCTTTGTCTATTCCGCAGTATTGATCTTCCCTAATCCATATTTTTATGTATGTAATGTGTGGCTCTGTAAGTTCTCTTATGTTGAGCATTCCGATTGAATTAATCATTGGTTCTCTTGTGGTTAATTTGATTGAGTTTTTGGATACAAATTCATATTCTTATGTGATTTGTTAATATCCAAAGAAATCCTTCTTTTCATGTGAAAGTAAGGTCGCTCTTGTTGTTATCTCGAGAATGACATTTTATGGGGGAGAGTTCTTAATTGAACTTGTGCTTAATTGCCAAATCTTTGTGGGGAGTGCGGATGTGGAATATTATAGGGGTTATCTTGTATCTTTATAAACTCCTTGATGAATGCATTTAGCTTCGGCTATATGATTGCATCTAAAAAAGTTAATATGTACTTTCTTTTGGTCATGAAGTGTCTCTATGGAAATTTCATGAGGATCCCACTAGTTTTCGTACCTTTTCCAATTTTATTGACAAAAAGGGGGAGAAATAAAATGAAGTTCGCACTACAAATACATATGGTTTTCAGTTCATTATGTAAGGGGTGGTTTTCATGTGATATGAAGTATTGACTAAGGGGAAGTGATACATATCACCTAGTATTGTTGTCAAAGTTATGATGCAAATGAACTTTGATACTGTATAATAATACTATGACACTTTGTAACAATGATCGAGAGCTTTTGTTTTCTCATTGTTATGTCTACGGATCTTCAACAACTATGATGTTGCATTGAATATATTTGGAATCATTGGAGTACTTGGAAGTGACGAACATTTCGAGTAATGTTGAAGAACCAAGAAGATCATGCATGTGGAAGAGAAGCTGCAAAGTTTATTTATTTTGTAGTCCATATGTATTGATAGTTTTGTCAGTAAAATTGGAAAAGGGGGAGATTGTTAGAGCATTGCTCGGTCGAACTCGCAAGCGTTGTTATCTCAAGCTTGTTTGTCAAGTTTAGTTTCCAAAACTATAAGTCTTGATTTCTAGTCTACTAATAGCTAAGTCTCGGACTAGGATAGAAAGTGTAGTTGATCTCTAAACTCCACGACGTTCATCATGCAAAGACGAAGAACTACTCAAAGAACTAGTGGAACTTCATCGACAAAAAGGTATGTGGAGACTTGAACTTATCTATCACTCAAAAGTCTACTTTATCTCCTATCTTGAGACAAAAGTCGTATTGCTTTATAGACTATGATTATACACACGTACTATTTTGAGCTGAGTTTATCTCGCTTATCTATTTCTCGAAATATGTGTTGGTAAGCTTTCGCTTTGTCCAAGTTCATCTTTACTACTAACGAAAGTCATATTAGTTTCAATTACTTGAAAATCGCTTTGACGAAAAATAGTTTGTGAACAACAACTATATAACGTCCTCTAAGAATGTTTCAATGATTGAAATGAGAGTTTAGAATGCATAACCATGGTTGGATATAAACATTGTGAGACAACTCATATATGTGTAAGTCCAATATCCTTGAACCAAAGTATGCGTACTTTGCTGCTCAGGATAACCAAAACTAAAGTCCGCGTACCAGTACGTGCACTGCCGGAAGTTCACGTCCCGTGAATTTCTGCTAGAGTTTGTGAACTGAAAACAAACTTAATCCGGGTACTTAAGTCCGCGTACCAGTATGCGTACTTAAGTGGGCTATTTTCTAAAAACTGTTTAATTTGTGAACTCATACATTTATATATTAAGGAATGCAATCTTTGCAAACCGTGGCTATAATGTTCATGAATTGATTCGAGTGAATCAAAACTGTTTTTGTTTCGATTGTGTCTTGTATACTTCTATGAGATATAAGCAATTGAATAACTCTCCAACTAGTTCATTTGAGTCATTTGAACTAATTGTGGTAAAGAAGAATAAGGTTGATATGAAAGTGCTCATATGGCTAACCTATGGTTAACTACTGTTGAACCAACGGTTTGTACACGTTTAGGTACGATTACTCAAACCTAAATGAAGTTACATTTCATGTGTGTATAACAAGCTAAGTTCGATCTAACGGTTGAAAGATATTAGCTTGAATCTAATCACGTTTTCATCTAACAATGAATATTGAATTCTTTGGTATCAAGGTAACTTAGATTGCAAACCCTGATTTGAATACTATATAAAGGAGAACTCTAACAACTGGGAAACCTAGTCCCCACACCTCCTGTGTGATACTAGTTGTAAGCTAGAGTCAATTCTCCTTTAACCTTAGGTTTCTATCGAGACCCTGTAGGTTAACGACTTGAAGACTTCATTGGGATTGTGAATCCAGACCCAACTATCTTCGATATAGTTGCGTGATATGATCTTGATGTTTCTATCGTATTTGAATATAATCGTAAGGATTGGCTTGAGATTAATTTTTTGATAGGCAAGATAGAAAAGTTGTCACAAACATCTTCATCTCATCATTTGTGATTCTACAATATCTTGTTTCGCTAGTCGATTAAGATTATTGTGAGGTGATTGATATTTCTAGGATGTTCTTCGGGAATATAAGTCTGGTATATCAATTGGTTCCTGTTCACCTTGCTTTATCAAAAGACGGCACAAAACTCGTAGGTTTTTTTTATGGGAGACAGATTTATCTATTCTTGTATACTTTTCTGTGTGATACAGATTTGTTTTTTAAAGTCTCCGACTTTGGGTCGTAGCAACTCTTAGTTGTGGGTGAGATCAGCTAAGGGAATCAAGTGTGTAGTATCCTGCTGGGATCAGAGACGTAGGGAGCGCAATTGTACCTTGGATCAGTGTGAGATTGATTGAGGTTCAACTACAGTCCAGACCGAAGTTTGTAGTAGGCTAGTGTCTGTAGCGTCTTAATACAATGTGTGTTCAATCTGGACTAGGTCCCGGGGTTTTTCTGCATTTGCGGTTTCCTCGTTAACAAAACTTCTGGTGTCTTTGTTATTTTTTTTCCGCATTATATTTTGTTATATAATTGAAATATCACAGGTTGTGCGTTGAATCGATCAATTGGGAAATCCAACCTTCGGTTGTTGATTGAAATTGATTGATCCTTGAATATTGGTCTTTGGTACCGTTCAAGTGATTTATCTTATATTCAATTGGACTTGCAGATTTCGATTTGCTCGAGTAAGTATTAAATCGAGAAATTGAGATATAACTCTTTGATATACTTTTTTATTAAGGTTGAGTCTGACTGTCTAGTTGATTCTCTTAAAATTATATTGGAGTTTGTCCATACAGATTGCTAAGCTAAATATTGGGTGTGGTTGTTAGACCCCCACTTTTTCATTAGGACCACGAATTCTTGTAGACATTTTCCTGCAGATTGAGAGATAATGAGTTTTGGAAAAAAAAAAGATATAAAGAAGAAGATGGGAAGAGTTGAATTTATAGGGTAAGAAAATAAAGCCGTTGGAAATATAATTTTTGGCGGACAAAGTAAAACCGCCCACAACTTTATTTTGACCGCCCATTTAAATTACCAACGACTATTTTTTTTGTTATAAATACAACACTAGGTTTGATTCTCAACCAAACCAACAGCTTTCTTTCTTAGCCAACAATATCCATCATGTTTGCAAAAGTCAAAGCAAAGCAAATATTATGTGTCGAAGCAAAAGAGTTTTGTCCATTATGTTTTATGGACAACCATAGTCTGATGCAATGCCCTTGGATGTATTTAAAGTGTCGGAGGGAAGGTTGTTCACGCATCAAAATGGTGATTAAATCACAATCGGAAAGGCTCATGTATTTGCAATGTCAAAATCCCAACTGTCTAGAGAAATCACATATGCTAGATGATATTATGAAGGTTATGAAGGTTAAAGAAGAAGAAGGAAATTTTGCAACAATTTGCAAAAACTTCAAACTTAAAACTAAACTGAAGAAGGAGTTGTTACCCTGCAAGCACTATAGAGATGTATATCACGAATACACACATTTTCACAGAGAATTAGTGGATGCTCAAAGCCAGGTTGCAAGACTTTTATGCATTTGTGCACTTCTACAGAAGAAGACACATATGGAAGAAATTTCTATAAACGTCCTAGGTGTTTTTTGGTGGAGTGGGCTGATTAAAGTGTAGGAACTTGTCGATTCACTATGGTATTATGTTGTGTTATTATTTAATCAAATATATTAATGTCTTCACATTTGCATCATCAATATCATAGCTAATTTAAACCTCTTTCTTATAAATAAAAACACACTACATTGGATTAAACAACTATACCATACATGAAAACAAAGGAAATACATTACATTAAAACAACTACTATATAGGCGTCAATTCTCGTCCTCATTTAACGGCCGAGTGGTGGAATTCCTAGGACGATGTAGGAATCGAATCTGTTGAGCACCCTAAAAATGTTGAAACAAGCTTGGAAGGCGAAAGGTATGCCGTGAGATACTGCCCACGTCGCTAGTATTCTAGGTTCCACTTCATTTTCAGCTCGCCACGGCCACGATGTGGTCGGGCCACATCAAACAAGTATGTGGCCTCTCTTTATTTATTGAAACGTAATAAAAAATTGGTTTTAACTAAAAGGTTTCCTACTTTTTCTCTTAAAAAAACATAAACAAAATTTCCCTAAAAAATATCCCCCTTTAAAACTCCCTGAAAAGCAGAAAACTAAATAACTTCCAAGACGTGGCGAAAAAATAAGATGTGCCACATCATAGCTGCTCAATTTACAGCTTTACCGTTCAGTTTATTTTGTGATTGTTCACTAGTAGAGTTAGGAATTCCGATATCGTACGACTAATTACACTAAAACGACACGACAATCCGTGAGCATCAAGCCCATAAATGTTCCCTTTTCAACGGAGAACATTTTATAAAAAAATTCCTAGAAACACAACGATGATTCGGCTACATTCCTATCGACAACATCTTGTGTGTGAAAAATAAAGGCTCTGCAAATAGCTAAATCCTCTTCTTGACGGTATCTAACAATGCGAACTCTAGTAGACACTCTGGGTGGCATTTTTTTAGATGATTTGTGAGTGAAGAGATTTAGATTGTTTAGAATGTGTGAATTTGGATTTGAAATGAGGAGTATTTATAGAACTCAAAATTATAGTCGTTGGATAAACTTATTTTGCAGCCGTTCAGATGTAACCGTTAGCGGTTTGAGATCACCTGTAGGCGGATTATATGAATCCGCACGTTTTTTGTTGAACCTGCCAGCGGGTTTCTTCCGTCCGCGCGGCTCCAAATTAGGCATGTGGTTAATGACATGCCTCACTGAACAAACCAACAAATTTGTTGGTTTGGTCATACGTTTTTCAATTTTGTTGAGTCCATAGTGGGAGAAAAAGTGTCATTTCAAGACCATGGAAAAAATTTATCTCTCACGGGAGAGACTAATCCCTTAGTCCTCAAGGAATTCATAGCCACGATTTCTAGTTGTTGATGGTGGTTTTTAGTTCAGGGTCAAAATCGTAAAACCCTATATTTAGCGCCGTGATCCTACAAAGGAATAAAGGCCATTTGAAAGTGTTGAATGCTCAAACCTCTTTATTTACACATGTACTGAACAACTCAGTATATATGAAATTCATTCAGAATGGTGCGCAGTAGTAATCCCAAGTATTCCTTGAATTCTATTTTATGCCAGCATTATTAACTAATGCATGACTCGCCTGATATTTTTCGTGCTATGTTACCAATAGAACTCTCAATACTGACATGACATGACGATCAATGCTCACTCTCAGCAGAGTAGCATGAATCTCCCGAAGTGTTAGTATTGGGATCTGCACAAAAATACTCATACGAGTTACATCTCTCTGACAAGGAGATCGATGTGTTCACACACTTTTAATTAAAGTTGGCGTGATTGAAAACACATTTATTCGTAAAGAAAATCTAGACTATTAATGTCAGTCTCAGAAACAATCACGGTCACACAACTTGGCCGCATGATGTAACAAGCATAGCTTACTCCTAATAGAATTAGGCAATCCCCGCAGTGACTACCGGCGGACCCACTAGTGACCTAGATGATCGAGTCCCATTCCCGCAGCCGCGAAGTGCTTTGAACGCCGATCCCAAACATGGGTGATCGCGCTGTGCAATAGTGGCTCGAACGAGCTAAGACCGTAAAAAATGGTATCAAGAGTCATCATATCCGTCCAACTTCGCCAGCCTAGTTGGACGGCTTAGATCGCGTTCCAAATGATCAACCAAATGCCAATACGTTCGCCTCCGTCCCAATATTATCCCTTACCAATCGACTTTCTCATGGGAGTTGATAGCACACCAAGTCGTTCGATTGAACTAGAGTAGACACGGCTGCTTTTAAGCCCTAATCGGTGTTTGCAACAACACATTACTGCCGCAAATCGATCACAACTTTCCAACTTTTACAGTTGTGATCGCAAATCTACCGCTTGCACAAACTTGAGCAGACGTGTTGTGTTCAAAAACCCTAATTTAGGTCACGACAGTACATAACTGTCGCAGATTGATCACAACCATCCATCTTCGCCAGCCTAAACGAGCGGCATAGATATAGATTTAAGTGATCCAGAAGGTGTTAACGTGATCATTGTGGACCCACCTTTACACTGATTGACCGGCCTACGCATACTAGGTCTTAATGCCTCGAAACGCGTGCCCAAATAGGGGTGGGTCACACGGATTCCTCAATCCTAAAGTTGCGTCAATGGCAGTATGCAACTGCCGCAAATCATCTCGTCCATTCAACTTTGCTAACCTAGTTGGATGGTGTGGATTTATTTTTCGAAAACAAGCAAAGCAACATTGTAAAGACCGGCCATCCCTCTACCACATGAGGCGATCAGCCAAATAATGACTTGACCGTATGGTCCTCAAACGATCACCCAAAGGTGGTCGATCATGCTGTCTTCTTTAAGACGCCTATCCGCGACTTATTCAATCAGGATCTAAAACAACGATACTTCATACACATCGATTAGTTTGAGCTGCTTAAATGCGATGTTTCACATGCATCGAATACATACAATATTTTATATTGGCCTCATAAACAACTTAGTTGTTTCACCTAATAGCGCCATGCTATTCTCCGCGGAGGGTCCCATAACTTGACCCACTTATTCGAGACATCAAACATGTCACAAACTGGGGGATGCTTACTGGGGTACTGGTCTGGCGGTTTACAGCGTGCGGCGTGCAACGCGCTCATTACGAGAACGTGTTAGGAAAAGACAGACGATTAGTAATGATGGAGTAATGGGTGAAGGTGTGATCACGCAATGATCACCACCTCTTACACAACTCCATTACCCCACTACTTAACTTCCTCCACTTCCTACGAGATCAGGGTTGCGCTCTAATGACTTGTATAAATAGATTTTCAATCTATTTTTTCAAAGAGGACACAAGTGTTATCAACACAAGTATCCATAAACCATTTTCTGATACACAAGTCATAAATAGCCACACCTTCATAATTCAACACTCTGATCTCACACACCTTCTCCGCTTCCCTCCCTAAAATTAACCCTTCTCCTTCACCTTGTGACCGAATTGAATATGGAACGACCATTTCTTGGTTTAGGCCAGGGTCTTACAGATTGATTTCTCGAACCTAAAAGCATTACCGTGGAGTGCATTTGTTTAGGGTCTGAACTCGTTTCTTATCAACACACCCCAAATTACCAAAAATAGCAGAATCAGTTTTTACCCCAAAACAACTGGCGACCACAACGGGAGATTAATCTCTCGGTTGCAACATCAAATTTCAATTTCATATCAATTTTTTCAAATTCAAAATGGTGGATCTTAGGTCTGGATCGGAGACCAATTCCGATGGAACTAGCACTGACAACACTCTCGGTGTTGATGTCCCTGTCAGCGGCGCTACCATACATCCTGTCAATACGATCAATGCATCTCGTGGAACTACGTCCTCTACCACCAACACCAGCGGAGCTAGAAGATATTCCCTCGGTAACACCTCCCATCACCAGAGCCATAGAAGCAGCAAATCCCAACATTTCTTCAAGTGTAACACCTCCAGTCGTCACCAGAGCAGCTGCTACTCCCCCGTCAGGACGAGGGGTCGGAGGAGTCAGAGGAGGCCAACCCCCTATCACCATTGTTGATTTGATGGAGAGGCAAGAAATTATTTCCAAGGCTCAGACAGACATGGCTTCGACCCAGAAATAGGTACTCACTTTCCTCAAGACATTAACATAACGATTGCCACAAGAGTGACGACAGCCCCTGGAACCAATAAGGAGTACCTTCAACACGCCTGGCGCGAGTGCTTCGGCAGGACGTTCCTACCTAGATGAAGAAACCCGTATTTCTTATGCACTCCCATGGGAAAGGAACCAACCATCCAACTTCATCACTCGTGAAGATCTGGAACGACTTCTCCAAAATCGAGGCAAGGAAAACCCGGTGGACCTGCACCATTACCAACCTCCATATCCTCCTGATGTGCATAGAGTTCCCCTACCGAGAGGATATTCCTCTCCTCAGTTTTCCCTTTATGATGGTACTGGTAACGCTCGCGAACACATTTCTCGTTTTCTGGAATCTTTGGGAGAACACAAATACAATCACGTCCTCTGCCTGAAAGAATTCTCAAAATCGCTTACTGGAAGAGCATACACCTGGTATAACAACATCGCACCAAACAGCATATCAAACTGGTGTGAGATGGTCACCGCCTTTTACAAGAAGTATTTCTTCGTGTCCGAGCAAATCACTTTCTCGGACTTGGGAAGAATGTTTCAGCGAAATAACGAGCATCCGAACGATTACGTCAAGAGATTCAGAATTCAAGCTTTGGACTGGCACGATCCAAACGTAACTGAACAACAATTGGTAGAGTCGTGCATTAATTTTATGGTTCCCATATATCGTGCTTTACTGGAAAATCTTTGCTTCCAGACGTTCTCTGAACTTCGTGAAGCTGCTAAGCGATCGGCTACGACTGCATCAACGCTTTTAGAAAGAACCAGACCGGCCATGGGTGAGGATGCACGTGAAACTCGATGGAAAATGATTCTTATCAATAAGCAATACAACAATGGTCCTTTGGTAAGCGTGGTAGGCGAAGGAGGGAAAAGGAAAGCTCCAGCAACGGAGCAACAACCCAAACGCGCAGCGCCAGCACAGACGACCCCATCCCGGAAAGCAACGGCTAAAGCTCCTGAAGCTGGAGATGCTCCAGACTTCCCATTTCCAACAGATGAGGTCATTGAAATCCTGGAAGCATGGATTCAAGATGATGCAATCAAGTTACCTCCTCTTAGACGTCCGCCAACTGAAAAAGAGATGGCGAATCCTAAATACTGTCGTTATCACAGGTTCGTCCATCACCCAACCAGTGACTGCAACAAGTTGAAGCGCATTTTCAAAGAGAAGGTGGATGCGGGAGAACTTCAACTAGGAAACGAAGGAGTCAACAGAGACCCCCTTCTTGTAAGGAGTTGCATGATTTCTGTGGAATCTGTTCATAAGACTGTGCACTCTATGATGGAACGATTGTGTGAAGTTCTGTATTTCTCAAAGGCACAACATCAAAACATGTTTGGGGCTCTTAACCGTGTCGTATCAGGCAAGCGTATGTTTCCGGTTAAGGAAGTTTCCCCTGAACCGCAATCCTTCCTAGGAAACGCGAGATGTAACTGGGGACTCCTAACCGTCGCTCGCTTTAAGGATGTCGAGTTCGACAACATACTTATCGACGTAACATCTGATTTCAACATTGTCACCGTCAAGGACCTGAAAGATGCAAAGATTTCGAAGCACGAAGTTGTTCATTGCCCAACCATAATTAAAAACTCTGAAGGAGAGTCTAGAGACGCTTATGGATACGTTGACCTCGAAATCAAGATACACGGTAAGTTTCATATTGTGAAAGATTACCCGAACTATGATATGATTCTAGGACGCTCGTGGGTGCATGACAAAAAAGAAAAGCTAGGAGTGTGTCACTTGCCAGTGTCTATACCTGAAAGGATTACTAACAATCCGTCAAATCCCGAAGATTACCTGTTTCCGTATCGACAGTTTGCCGATGTGACGCAATTACCTGGACAAAGACCATCATCATACGTCAGAAGATTTCGAACCCAAGTAAGTCTTATCGAACAACCCTTTTTGCAACTAGTCACTCCTCCTTCTGCTAAGTCCCGGGGACTTGATCCAATCAACAACCCAACCTCCATTAGGAGATGTGAACGGGATGCTGGTCCTTTCAAACGTTTTGTCAAAAGTTTAGAAGCTGTCTCGATTAAAGATGACGAGTCCAAGGACCAAGTAGGTATGCAACGCCCAAACCCATTTCAAATTGGATATTTGGTAATAAAGGCGACCGCGTTTCAAGTTGGGGATGTGACAGTGAAAGTGACCGCTCAGTCTGATTCACCTACAGAAAAGGAAGATAAGTCATACCTGGTGGCAGATGTTATCTTAGGCGGTTACTGCAAGCTCATGAATGCTGACAAACTGTAAGGCGTGACAATTCACTCACGATGGCTCGAACCCTACAATACCTAAAACGCTATGCTACCATTTCCTCCAGCGTTCTCCATACCTAAAACACTATGCTACCTTTTCCTCCAGCGTTCTCTTTAGTATTTCCTTCAGCAATTTCCTTTTTTATCATGTAATATTTGTAATTCCTCCAAAATGATTGCACTGCTGGCATTCATAATTAGGGTTTCATTATTGTTAATCAAAATATTATTTCCTTTTAGAAATCTCTTTGCCTCTGAATCGTGACACAAAGTCTTGAGCAAACCTAAACCATCATTACCCATCAGTCCAAACTAGAAGAAACAAAACCCTAAGTAAGAAACATCTTTCGAAAAAACATTGAAGGCCTACATGCAGGAAGGAAAGGGAAAAGGGGATTCGTATGATTATTAGGGTAAGCGCCTGGAAGAACGACCTACTCCAACAATGAAGCGGCATCACCACAATGGGATTTGTGAAACTTTTCCAACTGGAATACAGGTTCGTGGTTAATCTCTGGCTTTCATTATCACATCCTCTTTCATTGTTTGGGATCGTGAGCAATCATCACAGAGACAGTACACATAAAATGCATCACTGATTATATGCATGAATTGATGAAATGGGGAGATTCTATTATGCCCCTACTGGAACGCGTCACAGTTGGGTCTCAATATAGCGTAAATAGAAGAACCATTGTTTAATCAAACCTAAACTCAGTCGCCGCTGAGCACAAAAAGGAATGTCTACAAACCATGAAAGCGTTCAACAATGAATAAAAGAAAGCAACAAAGAGAAATCTAGTCATCAGAAGGATCAACAACATCTTCGCAGGAACCGTTGGAAGCTTCTTCGACGCCTTCATCACAAGACGCATCGACTTCCCCTTTTGATGCCACTTCGATGCCTCCCTAAACATAAGCTTCAACATCTTCCCCAGGTGCCGCTACCATGATATCCTCAGCAGCCACTTCAGTGTTCTCTCCAGTGTTTGCTTCGATACCCTCCACGGAATCAACTTTGACCTCGCACTCAGGAACTGCCCCAACAAACTTATGAGGATACTCTGGTTCGTCCATGTCAGAATCAAGGATGATGACTCCATTACAGAAAGGGTAATCATACTTGTTTTCACTAGAAGGCCGCTCATGTTCGATCCTTCGCCGCTTTAGCCGAGCTGCAAACCTTTCATCTCTCGCACTCGGCAGCTGAGACGCTTCGACGCGCCTCCATTCTTCATCCATGATGATCGAAGCCAAGAAAGCCTGAGCACGCTCCCGAACGAAACATAGTTGCAGAAGAGACATACCCTGTATGGCACGATCAGCTTCACGAAATGGAGGATCTATTTTGGCCATCATCTCCTCGAACGCGCTAGCCTCAGGTTTGTCGACTTCGAAGCTCTTCTCTAGAGAAGTAAAAGAGAAATCATCACCAGCAGTTCCCATCACACACTGCAAAAAGGGACGTTATGATCATACCGACAGCTGGTAAATAAAAATCGTTACTATCAGTCAAAAATATGCACAATGAAAAAGGAGCAATACCTGGAACGAGGAAGAGAAGCAATCCTGTGATGAGAAAAGGCTCCAGCGTCTTCTTTATATTCCACAAATCAGCAAGGCCCGGGAAGAAAAGGAGTCTCTACTCGCCGTGTATAAAGGCTCTAGATACGGGATAGCAGTCAAGTAGATACTTATCTATCTGAAAAAGATAACCGCGCTGAAAGGAAACATGCCGTACACAAGGACCAATACAGTCTCTATCCTGGTAATGTGCATCGAACTCCTCTTGAGAATTTCTTTATCTGTCACCATCTAGTGCTTACCCCGCAACAATGTCATCATTACGTGCTAAGCAGGGGACTTAATGTTGATGATGGTTTTTAGTTCAGGGTCAAAATCATAAAACCCTATATTTAGCGCCGTGATCCTTGATAGGTGTTGTAAAACACCTAATTTTATATCTATTGTTTATGCTTTCTTTGCTTAGTTTTCTTGTAAATTATGTATCTTATGTTTGCTTTTGAGTTTTAGGTACTTTGGAGTTATTAGGAGCAAAAGAAGAGGAAACGGGGCAAAAGTGTTGGAGGCGGATTATTTGTCAGTATTTGCTTCTAATTCTTCATCTCTATCTGAAAAGCATGTCGGCTTTAGTGATGCAAAACTATTGTCTGAAAAGCATGACAACTTTAGTGATGAAAAGAAATTGAAGAGAAGAAGTTGATTTGAGAAGTAAAAGACGGTTGTTGTTGACGGAAGAATTCAAAGAAGGAAGAAAGAACTCTTTTGGAACCAGCGAAGGCTATGCAGCAAAGGAAGTGAAGAATGCAGTGCCAGTTCTGCGCAAACAATTGAGAAAGGAAACTGAATAGCCCGTCAGTTCTCTAGAACCGACATGCTATGTAAGAAATGGGTAGCCCCTTATTTGGAGAGTGGGTGTCTTGAGTAATTTCAATCATTACCAAGCCCTAAAAACAAGAGAAGTGTTTTTCTCCTCTCAATCATTTCCGTCTACAATTCAGAGACGAGAGAAGAAAAGAAGCAGCTGCTGCTGTTACAACCAAGAGATCAGATCGAAAGAGATTGAGAGAGAAAATAAAGAACAGTGAGAGTTGTAATGATCCTGATGCTGCCAAGAACAAGAAAAGAATGGGTTGATGATTAAATTGAGAATTACAGACTAGGGTTTGATTCAGATTCAATTGACAGAGAAGACGTGATGAAATTCAGAGATAAGAAGAAGGAATAAGAGTTGGGTTTTGGTCGAATCTGCATTTGACACGAGTTGGAGATGTGCCATGGATGTTACAAGGGTTTGAGGTGATGAACTGAGCTGCAGGTTAGGGTTTTCAATTGGTTTTGAGAAATTGAGATGAACTACAAGATGTTTCTGTTGTTGCTGTTCAAGGAAATTGCAGAGAACATGAATTGCAGACTAGATGTATGTTTAGGGTTTGTCTCTGTTGGTGCTAGAACAACACAGAGCAGTTGAATGGTTCAGGTGGAGTTGATGCTTTGCAAGAATGAAGCTGGCGATGCTGCTTAGGTGATACAAGACAGAAATGCAGAGATTATGTTATTGATGGCGGAATTTAGATGAGTCTTGGTCGGATTTGAAGATGGAGATACTGTTAATGGAGGAGAAGATTCTGTGTGTGTTTATGTTCATGGGTCTTTGATGAATTAGGAGAACTGAGGTAAGATGCAGCTAAGCTGTTGAAGTGAAAAAGAAACCCAAGTCAGGGTTGATTTGAATCTGAATTCGCATAATGAGTTGAAGGGTTTTGATGGAAGTGAAAGATGAAGATGATGTTTTTGTTGGTGCGATGCTGCTAATGGGTTGTGCAGGTTTGCAAGTATGATAGCAGTGGTTAGGTTCTTGCTAGAACTGGAACTGAGAAGGAAATGTAATTGGCAGGGTGTGTTATTACAGAGAAGATGGATTTGGTGGATCAAGAAAATTGAGTTGAGATTGCAGTGGATTTGAAATTGTAAGATTGCAGGCTAAGTAGTCGCAACAGCTGGAGTTGGAGAATCTCATTGCAGGTGGAAGTGGTGTTGCAGTTGTAGACAAAAGTGAAGCTGGGATGAAGTGCTTGGCAATGGCAGAATGAATTGATGCTGATGTTAAGAACTGGTTGTGCTGCAATGAAGAAAAGGAGCATGTGTGCTGGTAAAGATGCAAGATGAATAGACACCATGGCTGTATATGCACTAGTGAAGTGCAGTGATGGCGCATCATTAGTCATGGCCAGTGCAAATGGCTTATGCCATGGCAAACTCAACCAAGTCAGCCTAGTTAGCTTACCTGAATAGCCGACTCTGACTTGACTCAGCTGACTCGGTGCTTGACCCGATTTAACTCAATTGACCTGAGATTTGACCGGTAGCCAATTTGACTTTCCCGGTCACCAGAGGTACTTCTCCGACTAGGGGCATAAATAATACCCGAAAATACTCGGCCTGCCTGTACCCGCCCGAGCCCACATGTACCCGAAGTAGGCCAAAGCCTGTTATAGCCCATCATGGGCCACCCGACATGGCCTGGATTAATTTATTGGGTGGTCTCGGGCTTTGCAATTAATTATGATGCCCGGCCTGGTGCCCGATCTGAAAGCCTTCTACGTGCCATTATTCATTTAATATCCTCTTAAAAAGACTTAAAAGTTACCATTTTATAATCGTCAATTTTGTGTCAAGAAAAATAAAATATATAGTTGTTTTTACTTATAATTAGCCTTTTCAAAACATTAATGGTAATAAATTTTCCCATTAGAAAGTTTATTGTACTCTAATTAATTATTTATTATAGGCTAAAATTAAAAGTTTGTCATTGTAATTTAAATATAAAATAATACTATCACTTACGGTATGCAATGTCAGAAAGGAAAGGATATTGTATTAAAAATAAATACATTTAATACCATTCATTTGAAAATTTAAACTTAAAAAAATAAATAAAAATAGTGGCATGTCCGGCCCGATCTGGCTTGCCCGTATAAAAAACGGGCTTTGAGCGGTCTTTGGGTAGCAAATTATCTACTTTTACCCGACCGGCCCGGACTGAATTTGTCTACGGGCTCACAAATAGTAAGTCTGGCCTGCCCGGCCTGTCTTAGTTTTTGGGTCGGGCGGCCTGGCCTGCCCGAATTTACACCCCTATCTCCGACCACTTTCCCGGCCAACTTCCGGCCCTGTTACCAGTTTTCCGGCAATCTATTTTTGGCAGAATTTCTACATGGGTTTTTCTTACATATAGGCTTGGTGGATTTTTATCTAATGGACTTTGAAGACTAGACCTAATTTTGAAAAGCAAAGGATTATAAAAGAAAGACTTCTACAACTTGGAGGGAGACGTATTCTACTTGGAGCTTTGGAGGAAAGCGGATATTCTACTAGGGTTTGCTTATGTTCATCTTCTTATATTCAATTAATATATTTGTGATGAACTCCATAGCTATGAGTAGCTAACTTAATATTATCGGTTAAGGATGTAGTCCTATTTCTACAAGTTGTGCTTGTGTTATGTATTAGTTTCCTCTCTTGATTTTCGTTCAGATCTCTACTATTTTGTGATCACATGATTGATGTATTGTGATAGGACTTAGATGTTTGGTTAGTTAAGTGGCCAATTAATTGAACTTTCATCATTGTCAATAGCTATTTTAGGGTTTTCATCGAGCGATAACCCCAAATACAAGTAGCATGATATGATTACGGTTTGTAGTGATACACTCTTGTAATCATATGTAGAGTTTGACCATTGTCCGAATTGTCATGCGCAATGTATAAAAATTGCATTGATTAGCCTATTTCCAAAATTTAATGCTCCTAGGAATTGAACTTAATTAGCGCAAGGCGTTAGGTTATTCTTTAGGTAGAATTCACATACGCAGATCTAATGTGTGTGTTGATGAACTTAGGAAATAGATAGATTATCTTGCTCTCTTGATACTCTAGGATTTTGAGGATAAAGATATTAAATTTTAATTCTAATCATATATGCAAGCACTTGTTTAAAATTGAAGATGAACTCCTTGACCAATATTCTCAACTCATTGATTACATTCTACTATTTACTTCGCTTTTGATTTACTTTTATTGCTTACATAAATCAAAAATTCTCCCCAATTTGGTTACTTAAGGATCTGAAAAATTAATAACTACAATTGCCTCTCTGTGGAAACGAACTCTTTCTTATCATATATTTTAGGGAAGTGAAATTATTTTTGACGCATACGACAGAGATCAAATTTTGGCGCCGTAGCCGGGGAGGCATACAACTAATTATTAAGTTTTTATTTTCTTATCATCATTTCTGCTTTCATATTTGCTTTTTATTTCTTGTTTCGTTTTTCTTACTTGGTTGTGAGAATTGTTTTTCAGGTACTAATCCCTGGCTCTCAAGAATTAGAATTATCCAAGGTGAGGGATAACTACTAGTGAAGGGACAATACTCCAAGCAAGACTTGACGAGACGGAAGAACAAGAGTTGGAAGTGGAAGAAGTTTTACAACTAGAAGAAGAACAAGAGGTTCCGGTTGAAGAAGAACCACCTTTTGAAGAAGAAGAATAAGCAATGGGTGATGCGAATCGTACACTCAAGAACTTGGCGTCTCACAAGTTGGATACACAACAATGGTGCATTCAAACAAACTCAACTTTCGAGATCAAGTAGGCGTTGCTTAGAGAATTACCAAATTTCCATGGCATGGTGAATGAAGATCCAAAAAAGTATCTTATGGACTTCCACACCATTGTCATGGCCATGCTTCCAGCGGAGACTGATGCGGATGGTGCAATGTCGAAAGTTTTTCGATTCTCTTTGGCGGATAATGCTAAGGATTTGTTGTATTATTTGCCTTACGGAAGTGTCACAACATGGAATGGGTTGAAGAAACTCTTTTTAGAGAGATATTTTCCTGCATCAAAGGCTACTCAAATTTGCAAGGAGATTTGTGGGATGAAGCAAAATGTGGGAGAATCTTTATATGAATGCTGGGAACGATACAAGAGATTGGTGACAAGCTGCCCTCACCACCAATTCAGTGACGCTATGATTATCCAATATTTTTATGAAGGACTCCAAGCAAGTGATAGGAATCTTATTGACGCTGCGGGTGGTGGTGCACTAGTGAAAAAGACGGTAGCACAAGCTAGAGAGTTGATTGAAAACATGGTAGCAAACTCCCAAAAATTCTTGAGTCGTGGTTCGGATGTGCTTCTAAGGAGAGTAAATGAAGTGAGCGAGGTCGAGGAACTTCGTCAACAAATGGGTAACATGACAGCAATGATGCAACAAGTTGCAGCCGCGGTGATACCGAGTTCTCCTCAAGGGTATGAAGACGCCAATGAACAAGCTAACGTGATCTTTCCAAATCAACAAATGGTATGATCCATATTCAAACACTTACAATCCGGGATGGAGAGATCACCTCAATTTTAGCTATGCAAACAAGTAAGGAGCGGTTCAACAACCTAATTTCAACCATCCGAGTGGATTTCAACCCCAACAACAACAATTCCAGCCGCGACAACAATTTCATCAACCACCACCACCACAACAACAACCTCAAAATCAGGGGTCAAGTATGGAAGAGTTGCTGAAATCTTTTATGCAAAGAACGAAGAGTACGGTTAAGGAGTTGCAATCCCAAGTTGGTTCCATGAATATTGAGTTGAACCAGTTGAAGGCACAAAATGGTGGGAAAATCCCTTCTCGACCTATCAACCCAAAAGGAAATGTGAATGCTATTACGTTGAGAAGTGGTAAACAACTTGCGCAACCCGCAATTACTGATTCGGGCAAGGTGGAAACACCAAAGGAACCTGTTTTGGAGGAGAATAATGAGGATTTTTCCCAAACTTCTGAGGTACCTGTTTCTAACTCTAAAACTCCGGTTTCTACTTATGTTCCTCCTTTACCTTTTCCTCGCAGATTTGCAAATTCCAAGAAGGCGGAACTAGAAAAAGAGATTTTAGACGTTCTTAAACAAATTCATGTGAACATACCACTCATTGATGTTATTAAGCAAGTTCCAAAGTATGCAAAGGTGTTAAAGGACTTGTGTACCAATAAGCAAAGGCTCAAAGGTAATGAAGTGCTAAGTGTGGGGGAGAATGCTTCGGTAATCTTACAACATAAACTTCCACTGAAATGCAAGGATCCCGGTAGCTTTGACATTCCCGTCACAATTGGTAACACTACATTTAACAAAGCTATGTTGAATTTAGGCACATCCGTTAATGTTATGCCTGCATCTATGTATAATTCACTTGATCTTGGTCCTCTTAAAAAGTCTGGAATTGTGTTGCAATTAGCCGATCACTCTAATGTACACCCAATGGGTATTGTTGAGGATGTTCTTGTGCAGGTTAATCAACTTGTATTTCCAGCTGACTTTTGTGTGTTAGAGATGAATGAAGGTTCACCGTACTCGTCTCTTCCATTGCTACTTGGGCGTCCCTTCATGAAAACGGAGAAAACCATTATTGATGTTGACAAGGGAACGCTGGCTATGAAATTCGATGGAGAAATAATACGTTTCAACATTTTCGAGACGATGAGATATCCTAGTGATGTCCACTCTTGTTTCTCCATTGATGT
This sequence comes from Papaver somniferum, assembly GCF_003573695.1. Lineage (NCBI taxonomy): Eukaryota > Viridiplantae > Streptophyta > Magnoliopsida > Ranunculales > Papaveraceae > Papaver > Papaver somniferum. The sequence continues at coordinate 78,608,442 of NC_039361.1, read as the reverse complement.
GATGGACACATTGGCGCAACAAATGTTTGAGTTGAATGGTGTTGATACTTTGGAAACCGTGCTCACTACACCTATTGACGATGGTTTGGAGTATGGTGATGAGATTAAAGAAACCATTTGTTCTCTTGACTCATTACCGGAAAAATCAACAATTAAGAATATTTCTTATGCTTCTTTACCTTGCAATAATGATCATTTTAGATTAAAGGGAAAAATAATGGAAAAACTTGTACCATCAATTGTTAAATCTCCAAAGTTAGAACTGAAACCTCTTCCAAGTCACTTAAATTACCTGTAGTTGGGTGCCAAGGAAGACTTACCTGTGATTGTTTCTAATGAGCTTAGTGAATTACATGAGCAAAAACTTCTAAGGGTGCTAAGGAATTACAAGACGGCCATAGGGTGGACAATGGCCGATATCAAGGGTATAAGCCCTGCCGTTTGTATGCACAAGATCCGTTTGAAGGATGATGCAAAGCCTACAATGGAAGCACAACGTCGTTTGAATCCCCCAATTATAGAAGTTGTGAAAAATGAGATACTCAAGCTTTTGTACGTGGGTGTTATATACCCCATACCCGATAGCAAGTGGGTGAGCCCGGTACAAGTAGCACCAAAGAAATCAGGTGTGACGATGGTGGAGAATGATAAGAATGAACTTGTCCCAACTCGTGTGCAAACCGGTTGGAGGGTTTGTATTGATTACAAAAAATTGAATGCCACCACTAGGAATGATCATTTTCTGTTGCCTTTTATTGATCAAATGCTTGAATGTTTAGTTGGATGATGGTATTTTTCAATGATGTTGTAGTAAGATGATTCGTTCACTCAGATTTGTTGAGAATTTATTTTAAGACTTAATAAATAAAATAAGGAGAAATATATATACACAATTTGTCACAAGATGAAGAGATGCTGAGACGCGGGATTCCACTACTTTTCATATTGTTATGGTTCAGTCATTAACTCTAGACAATATAGCTCAAACAAAAGAAGTTGTGACTCTAGTTCTTTGCCAAAAATAGATTTCGTAAAATATTATTTGTAAGTTAAAAGCATGACGCATCTAAAGTATTTAGAACTAAGCATGCAGCATCTAACAAAATAACAAATAATTAATAGAAATCATAAAGCAATTAAATCTATGCAAAAAGTCAATAAAAGAATTAATTCATTTACCACAATCATGAAAAGTTGCTTCCTCCGTTGTCCCAGTGTTGGGGTTTAGCTTCTCATGATAAATACACACTCAGAAATATAATTTATAGCTCAAATGTTGTTTTTATTAAAGAAAACTAATAATACCATGAATCTGCAACGCTGTCTCTCTATTTTCTTCCCAGACTCTCGATGTCCCCTCTCTGGCTCCCAGGAATCATTTATATACCCAACAGTCAAGAAATATTTTGAATAAATGCTCATAATCTCCTCAGTAATGACATTAAACTCGGGAATATTTTCTTTATTCTCACGCGATTCTGAGTTGGCAAAGAAATCTCTTTTAATCAATATAATATAATCCATAGAATAAAATCTTCTTGTTTTAGTCAAGTATCTCCCACAATAAACACAACATATACGTACTTCCCATTCTTGTTTTGTCGACAATAAATGGAGATTTTCCTTTTTATCCGAATCTGAATATGTTACCCTTCCTGTTTTAGTCAAACAGAGTAATGCCAACTCATTCCCATGCAAAACTCTCCAAATCAGCACGTATCTTCATGAACAAAACCTTGAAAATATCTTCACAACCGTTTTCTTCAAACCAAGAATATATCCTTCCTTTTACGAATCAAAGGCAATTATTGCCCCTGTTTTACTATTACAGCTCATCACCAACCAACCCGTGCCACAAATCTCCAAAAAAAAGTCTCATAAAATTATAACCAAAAATACGCTGTTGAAGCCAAAACTTTCCTGCCAAATTCTGTTCATTCCGTGGAGAAGAAGATGGTTCTCCCCCTAACAGAAATGGGGTGCGAATATCCATGGGGTGTGCATAGTACATAGGGTGCCCCTTAGTAACTGAGGTGCCCCTTAGTAACTGAGGTGCCCCTTAACCAACACTGAGAGTTCGAATAACACGTGTCCTCCGGGGTGCAAAAACCACTTTTCGAGCAACTTTTTCCACATAAGTGTTTATTGGCCAAAAATACCTACAAGGACATAAAATACCATAATTAATACATAATCGAGCACTAACAGTACAAAACATTGAGAACAAAGTAGACACAAAAATGCGTCTATCAAATACCCCCAAACTTATTATTTGCTAGTCCTCGAGCAAAACTAAAAAATAAAACCGAGTTAATCTCGGGTGGGTTTATCAGAGGTGTACCCACAAAAACCATGACTTCTAATTGGTCACAAGTATCCAAAGAGCTAAGAGGACATACATATTCTCAACCTATCTCCAAGTAACTAGAATGCCAGGGAAATTAAAGGTGTCAGCTCTAAAGCTGACTGAAGAAAAGGGAAGACATATCCGCAACACTGCTAGATAAAGAGATATCCGCTACACAGCTAGATAAACATTGTAAGATGCGTCCGCTGCTTTACAACTGGATAAGATTAGGAGAGAGATAAAGATGAGAGGGACATCTACTACACAGCTGGACTAATTACGTGTGATGAGTTAAACCAGTGCTAGAAAGATCTTGTGCCAGATTGAAAGCGGACTAACAAAGCAACCAAAATGCATCTTTCTTCGACTCTCTCATAGTGCTCAGTAGAAACAACGTCTTCTTCGGTCTTCAACTGTTGATGATAAACTCTCGAACCTCATAGAACCTTGACAGTTAACTCTTCTCTTCGATTTCTTGCTTGACTTATAAATTTCTACTTCCCTATGGCCTTATTGAACAAAAAGAAGGTAATGACTTTAAAACTTGGATTTTTTTATTTATATTTTTCATTTTTTTTTTCGTTTTTCATTTTTCATTTTTCATTTTCTTTTCATTTTTTTTTTTGAAAACAAAAAATTACAAGACAAAAATTTACATGGCCATGAGAGAAGGACTTTAGAACTTGGATCTTCGCAACTTGTGATGTCTTGGTATCATGAATTCCAACAACTTATATCATTTGCTCTTATAACTTCTTGTAACTAAGTCTTCAACTTTGATTTTTGAATTATTCTTTTCTATTGTTGCTTCTAAACCTTAAACGTCTTCAACTTTCTTCATAGATTTTGATGTCACTTTGTCTGTTGATGATGATAAGTTTCTACTGAGAGAGAGTCGTAATCCAGTAACTATGATTACATTGTGAGGTTGCTCTGTCTTTCTGGAATTTCCTGACCTACTTGCCTTTCCATCATGGATGGTTAGGTCCATCACGGTTACCCTCTAAAAGGAACAAGTTCTCTCCTGAATTTCAAAGATCTCAATGTCTTTTTCTCTAATGTCTCAATAAGTTGTTATCCCTAGCATTCCAATTTCTATCTTTTCGGTAAGAAACAGTATGTAAACTTAGCTAACCGGATACCATGTGGCGCTAGAAGTTTCAAAAGTGCAACTAAAAAGTTTCTCCCATACCCCCAAACTTAAATCTAACATTGTCCTCAATGTTCTAAAGATAAAATTAAAAGCATATGAACATGGAGAAACTGTTACCATTTGAAGCAAAAGAGTTAAGGAAAGATATTACCGTTTTGCATGAGATTGGGTTACCTCCCAAGAAGTGCTAAGTTTAAAGTCTTCAGCCAGACATCGGAAGGAATTAGTCACCTCATAGAATCATATAGAAGTAGCCAGAATAATTGTGGGTCATCTGGATCAAAAAATGCTAACCACAAGAAGAGGAAACTGCAACAGACCAAGAAGATACCGAACATACCCTTATTTAACTTTTTGTTTAAGACAACCATCTCTAGTTGTGGCTCGGGTTCATGCTCTATAAAAGGGTCTAAATAAAATGTTTTTATATGCAGGACTTCCTCAAACGAAGGATTCTTAAGATCAGGTTGTAGAGTTTGGAAATACTCAAGTAGGAACTTAGAAGCACATAACAATAACCTGAACAACTGCGGATCCTTAAAGTCAATTAGACTTGACTCACAAAACTGACCACAATGAAAGAGTTGGTCTTCCTTAATCAAATGTGTCGACCCTATTCTCCTAAAGTAATTAGGTTTAGTCTCAAAACTTAATAACCGACACATCTTAAAATCAAATGTTTCCACAATTGGAAGAAAAGTATTTGGTGGGAAAACAAAGTCAATCTTGGTATCATAGCCTGGGTTAACCACATCAACCAGAGGATGGGTTTCTAACAACTGAGCTTCTCTCTGGACATCATTAGGTTCAGGAAAAAGTGTACAAAGATAATCTTGTAAGATGGTTGAGGCACAAATGTCAAGTCCTACATGAGGGAACTTTCTAAGAGTTAAAGCACAGGGAGACTGATAATCACCCCCAAACTTAGAGTTTTCTGTGTCTCTAGAAAGACTAGTCACAACTTCCCTAATTTCTAGGTCATCGGATTCCTGAAAATGGTCAATTGATTCTTCTAAGTCGGGTTCATACTCACTCATTTATACGAGTTCATTTTCTTTTTCTAAGTCTAATGTTTCTAAATTTCTAGACTTTAAAACAATATTCTCAGAATAAACTCGTTCCTCAAAACTATCATCGGCTTCGTAGACAGGAATTACTACATCGTCTAAAACGGGGGTATCTCTAGTCAAATCCTCGTCCTTTTGAATAGGTGAATAATTAGTAAAATTATTTGGATTTGTACTATAAACAGTACTATCATTATAAAGCTCAATCGGTGTAACAAATTCCTGATCACTATGCCTACATATTTCATGTTCTTCATCGATACTATCCTCATCATAATCATCATTATAATAACATGAAAATGATCGAACCTCATCAAAACAAGTAGTGTTACCAATTCTAACCTCGTCATCTTGATTATGCAAATAACTATCCTCATTTCTAAGGGTATTATTGGAAACACTATATTGGAAAGTAAGATTATTTCGAGCAAGTCTTTCGTTCGTCTCAGCCATCAACTTGAGGGATTCCTCTATAGAAAGTTCTCTTTCGTCAAAAACTAAGTTATTCATTTCTGCTAACTTACGTGTTGACTCAGCTAATTTACGTGTTGACTCTAGTAAAGAGGAATTATCAGAAGGATCATAAAAAGGACTACTTTTCAATAGTTTCATTGCATCCTCCAAAGACGAGGAACTAGTGTTATAGTCTTCTTGCTCGTATGACCGGTGCGCATGTGGATAGTAATTGGGCTCACCATGGTATGACCCGTAACCTTCAAAAGTTTCGCGTTCCCAATCACTATTCACACTATGGTCATAAAAAGGATAATGTCCAAGCTTCTCAGTCGGATACTCATTGTATTGGCTATTATAATACCAGTTCGACATCCTAACTGCAGGGGAATTCTAAACAAGCACAAAGAAGGCTGACTCGACCACAACAAGCCTATTTTATCTAGCAAACAAAAAGCATGATGGCTCCACTTAGATTGTTTCTAGACCAGCTTCTAATCCTTCGAAAGGGAATTCATTACAATTTAAGCAAACCCCTCTGGAATCAATCCGAGTCAAAGCAAGTTGAATAGGGGCGAGGGAAGCTCAGTGGAGCTTTGATACCCAAGGCCTCACCGCTATTACAAGGCGGCGCAATCACGCATTCAACTCACAGAAACCATCATGAACTTCGAAGTATGCTTAAAAGAGTAACCAATATTTCTCGAATGACTTTCCTATTAAGCTCGTTACCCTATCGGTCTCGTTCTAGTCAAAATTTTAGGCTTAGTTTCGCGTTTGGTTTCGTTTTCCTAAGGCGGGCAAGAAGAGAACGGTGATGAAATCCGAATCCTTATCTTGTATGGCCAGGCCTTGCCCTTTACTAGGAAATTAAAACAGCCGTATTCGATTCCTCAACATATATGCATACACAATCATCCAGTAAACCCGCTGACAGGAGATTCGTGGGTGTTTAGAATTCTTACCTCCCGTTCCAGACGGGGGATGAACCGTTGAAGTCGACTCGGGCCACAACTCCAATGTTGTGTACGAACCCGAGGGGCCGAGGTGATATCGTAATCACCGTCCTTCTCTGCAAACAGTTTATTTAAAATTACCCTTCCGTAGGGTTTTAAAAAAATAAAAATGTCCAATGTCCAAAAATAAAAAAGTCCAAAAATAAAATAAAAATTACAAAAATAAAAACCTATTTACAGTTTCTAAAAATAAAATAAAAAAAATCTTTATATACAAAAATCTTCTTCTTCACTCCTCTTGAATTCTCCTTTTCTTTCCTTCTTTTGCTTAGCTTTTGTTTTCAACACTTTCTTCTCTTTCTTTAGCTTGGCTCCAAATCTGAAAACAAACAAAAAATACCAAAAGGCGTAAAAAAGAACAAAAAATAATAAAAATGAAACCTAAAAACAAATCTATAAACAAATCCGCGTCGGCGCCGCCAAAAGTTGATGGTATTTTTCAATGATGTTGTAGTAAGATGATTCGTTCACTCAGATTTGTTAAGAATTTATTTTAAGACTTAATAAATAAAATAAGGAGAAATATATATACACAATTTGTCACAAGATGAAGAGACGTTGAGACGCGGGATTCCACTACTTTTCATATTGTTATGGTTCAGTCATTAACTCTAGACAATATAGCTCAAACAAAAGAAGTTGCGACTCTAGTTCTTTGCCAAAAATAGATTTTGTAAAATATTATTTGTAAGTTAAAAACATGACGCATCTAAAGTATTTAGAACTAAGCATGCGGCATCTAACAAAATAACAAATAATTAATAGAAATCATAAAGCAATTAAATCTATGCAAAAAGTCAATAAAAGAATTAATTCATTTACCACAATCATGAAAAGTTGCTTCCTCCGTTGTCCCAGTGTTGGGGTTTAGCTTCTCATGATAAATACACACTCAAAAATATAATTTATAGCTCAAATGGTGTTTTTATTAAAGAAAACTAATAATACAATGATTTTGCAACGCTGTCTCTCTATTTTCTTCCCCAGACTCTCGATGTCCCATCTCTGGCTCCAAGGAATCATTTATATACCCAACAGTCAAGAAATATTTTGAATAAATGCTCATAATCTCCTCAGTAATGACATTAAACTCGGGAATATTTTCTTTATTCTCACGCGATTCTGAGTTGGCAAAGAAATCTCTTTTAATCAATATAATATAATCCAGAGAATAAAATCTTCTTGTTTTAGTCAAGTATCTCCCACAATAAACACAACATATACGTACTTCCCATTCTTGTTTTGTCGACAATAAATGAAGATTTTCCTTTTTATCCGAATCTGAATATGTTACCCTTCCTGTTTTAGTCAAACAGGGTAATGCCAACTCATTCCCATGCAAAACTCTCCAAATCAGCACGTATCTTCATGAACAAAACCTTGAAAATATCTTCACAACTGTTTTCTTCAAACCAAGAATATATCCTTCCTTTTACGAATCAAAGGCAATTATTGCCCCCGTTTTACTGTTACAGCTCATCACCAACCAACCCGTGCCACAAATCTCCAAAAAAAAGTCTCATAAAATTATAACCAAAAATACGTTGTTGAAGCCAAAACTTTCCCGTCAAATTCTGTTCATTCCGTGGAGAAGAAGATGGTTCTCCCCCTAACAGAAATGGGGTGCGAATATCCATGGGGTGTGCATAGTACAGAGGGTGCCCCTTAGTAACTGAGGTGCCTCTTAACCAACACTGAGAGTTCGAATAACACGTGTCCTCCGGGGGTGCAAAAAACACTTTTCGAGCAACTTTTTCCACATAAGTGTTTATTGGCCAAAAATACCTACAAGGACATAAAATACCATAATTAATACATAATCGAGCACTAACAGTACAGAACATTGAGAACAAAATAGACACAAAAATGCGTATATCACTGTACACTCTTAATATTGCTTCCTTGATGGCTATTCAGGTTACAATCAGATTGTGATAGCGCCGGAGGATCAAGAGAAAACTACTTTCACTTGTCCATTTGGTACTTTTGCTTATAGAAGGATGCCTTTTGGCTTGTGCAATGCTCCAGCTACCTTTCAAAGGTGTATGGTAAGTATCTTTTCAGAATATGTTGAAAAAATAATCGAAGTGTTCATGGACGACTTTAGTGTCTTTGGTGATTCATTTGACCTTTGCTTGAACAATTTGTAATTAATCTTGAACGATGTGTTGAAACAAATCTTGTGTTGAATTGGGATAAGTGCCATTTCATGGTAACTCATGGCATAGTTTTAGGCCATATAATATCTTCTAAAGGCTTGGAAGTTGATAAATCTAAGATAGACCTTATTCATGCTTTAACCCCTCCCACTACGGTGAGGGAGATACGCTCTTTTCTTGGTCATGCAGGTTTTTATCGTAGATTTATCAAGGATTTTTCGAAGATAGCATCACCACTTTGCAATTTATTGCAAAAATATGTGGTTTTTAATTTTGATGAAAAGTGTGTGGCGGCATTCAATCATTTGAAAGAACTTTTGATTTCAGCCCCTATCATTAAACCACTGGATTGGATCAAGCCTTTTGAGCTCATGTGTGATGAAAGTGACTATGCGGTTGGTGCAGTGCTTGGGAAGCGTGTGGGGGAAGATACCTCATGCCATTTATTATGCTTCTAGAACGTTAAATGAGGCCCAACAAAACTACACAACCACTGAAAAAGAGTCGTTAGCCATTGTTTTTGCTTTGGAAAAGTTTCACTCTTATCTAATTGGTACAAAAGTTGTTGTCTTTTCTGATCATGCAACTTTTAGGTACTTGCTTACAAAGAAAGAGGCGAAACCGAGGCTCATACGATGGATTTTACTCTTGCAAGAATTTGGCATAGAGATCAAAGACAAGAAAGGAATTGAGAACACAGTTGTGGATCACTTGATCCATCTCGCCGTGGACAAGGAAAGTATCCCGTTGCGTGAAAGTTTCCCGGATGAGCAACTATTCTCAATTGCCTTGGAGAACCATGGTACGTTGATATTGTTAATTACTTAGTTTCTAAGCAATTCCCAAAGAACTTGTCTCGTGCTGAGAGGGACAAACTTAAGAAGTTAGGAAACCAATACATATGGGATGATCCATATTTATGGAAACATTGTAGTGACCAAGTAATAAGAAGGTGCGTTCCCGAATCTGAATTTAACTCTATCTTGTCTTTTTGACACTCCTATGCTTGTGGAGGACACTTTGGGAGAAAGAGAACCAATATCAAGGTACTAGAATGTGGTTTCTTTTGGCCAACTTTGTTTAAGGATGCACATGCATTATGTACCACATGTGATAGGTGCCAAAGAATAGGAAATCTAGGTGCTCGAAATCAAATGCCACAAACTATTATCCAATTTGTTGAGGTTTTTGATGTATGGGGAATTGATTTTATGGGCCCTTTTATCAATTCTAGTGGGAATTATTATATCTTACTTGCTGTTGATTATGTCTCGAAATGGGTGGAAGCTAAGGCCACCCCAACTAATGATTCTAAAGTGGTTTCAGATTTTTTGCAAGCAAACATTTTTGCAAGGTTTGGAATTCCAAGAGCCATAATTAGCGATGGAGGTTCACACTTCAAAAACAGGTTCTTGCAGAGCTTGTTAAGGAAGTACAATGTGTCGCATAGGATTGCAACACCTTACCATCCACAAAAAAATGGACAAGCCGAGGTTTCCAACCGAGAGGTGAAGTCCATTCTATAGAAGACGGTAAATCCAACAAGGAAGGATTGGAGTGTGCGACTTAATGATGCTTTGTGGGATTATAGAACCGTGTACAACACACCTATTGGGATGTCTCCCTTTAGGATTGTGTATGGTAAACCTTGTCACTTACCCGTGGAAATTGAGCATAAGGAATTTTGGGCTATTAAGCAATGTAATATGGAGTTGGATGGTGCTGGAAGGCAAAGGAAGTTGCAACTTCAAGAGCTATAAGAAACTCGCAATGATGCATTTGAAAGCTCACGAATTTACAAGGAAAAGACGAAAAGCATTTCATGATAGTATGATCACAAAGAAACAATTTTGCATTTGGCAGAAAGTGCTTTTGTTTAATTCTCGCTTGCAATTATTTCCGAGTAAATTAAGGTCACGTTGGATTAGAACTTTTATTGTGACTAATGTGTTTTCTCATGGTGCAGTTGAAATTCGTAGTTTAGCTACAGGTAATGAGCTTAAAGTAAATGGGCACCGGTTTAAACCATATTATGAGAACTTCTCTTCGTAAGTCGTGGAAGGAGTTAATCTAGTGGAAGTACTCCCTCTGGATGAGCCTTAGCATGCAAGGAGATAGTCGGGATGACGACTTTAAACCAAGCGCTGCATGGAAGGCAACCCATCGGTTTTGTATCTCGTATCTTTTATTTTTATTTTCTTGTCTTGTTTTTATTTTCTTCATTGTTTAGATTTTTGATATCTTGTCATACATCATGATTAGGTATTTCCCACCTTAAATTTTACTTTGAATGACTAAATTTTACATTGAGGACAATGTAAGGTTTAAGTGTGGGGGAGTGTTTGTATATAATTTTCTTTTTAGCATTGTTAGTTTTCCTTATAGATTTACAAAAAAAACAAACAGATGATTCACTACTAAGTCTAGCAACTTGTGCCTTACACTAATGAAAACATAGGAGTAGTTGAGAAACCCATGAGTAGAGTCTATTCATATGGAAACGAACAAAATATAAAAATAAATAACATATTAGTTGTCACCATATCCCGGAGTCGTCACCATATCCCGTTCTATTTTTATTTTTCCATATTTATCTATTGTTTATCTAAGCGATTTGGTGGGGCACCAACATCGAATTGTTATCACTGCTAGGATGAAATAAAGTGATTGAGTTACTACAAAAAAAAGAGACCAGACCAATTTGACCAAACGGTGTACAAAAAAATAAAAAAATTAACACTTGGATAGCAATATGTGTTTGTTCTCCCTGTCTCCGTCGCCTAAACAAGCGTGGAATGCAGGATCCATGGGAACTACCATATAATCTGCTGACATGAATCATGCGCTTGGATCCAAAAGATCCAATCATGTTGTCGATTTGAAAAAAAAATTATTATTGTGTTGAATAAAATCGATCACTGGTTCCCTTGTATATGCCAGTGAATTGATCTAGAATTAAGTTTGTCGACCGCCGGTTCCCTTGTATATGCAAGTTGTGTTGATATTAGAATTCAGACGAGTAGCTCAATCCAATAGGATTTTTAGGTTTGTTTTGGCAGTGACCTTCAGACAGATATGGGAAACACCGTTCACCTTAGTCAACAGTTCGCCACCATCTACTTTCTATATCCATCTTCTTAATATTTTCATATAATTGTGGTTGATTCAATTCCGAGTATTGTGGTTGTGTTCAACTTTCTGATAAAGCTATATTCCTAATTTATGAATTGGATTTGAAAGTGGGTACTTCCTCCTATAATCATTGATAGTATGCCAATTACAAAATGTTTAGTGTCATTTTTAGACTTTTCACAAGTAGCTGGATTTGGAAATATAGGTTTTGTAGGTATACCTCTTGTAAACCTTCACGAGACTAAAACTCGTCCACTAGGGAGTTGTATGTTTTAGAATTGTTTTGTTTGATTTGCTCGAGGACTAGCAAAGTCTAAGTGTGGGGGAATTTGATAGGTGTTGTAAAACACCTAATTTTATATTTATTGCTTATGCTTTCTTTGCTTAGTTTTCTTGTAAATTATGTATCTTATGTTTGCTTTTGAGTTTTAGGTACTTTGGAGTCATTAGGAACAAAAGAAGAGGAAACGGGGCAAAAGTGTTAGAGGCGGATTATTTCTCATTATTTTCTTCTATTTATTCATCTCTATCTGAAAAGCATGTCAGCTTTAGTGATGCAAATCTATTGTCTAAAAAGAATGACAACTTTAGTGATGAAAATAAATTGAAGAGAAGAAGTTGATTTGAGAAGTAAAAGACGGTTGTGGTTGACGGAAGAATTCAAAGAAGGAAGAAAGCACTCTTTTGGAACCAGCAAAGGCTATGCAGCAAAGGAAGTGAAGAATGCAGTGCCAGTTCTGCACAAACAATTGAGCAAGGAAACTGAATAGCCTATCAGTTCTTTAGAACTGACAAGCTATGTAAGAAATCGGTAGCCCCTTATTTGGAGAGTGGGTGTCTTGAGTAATTTCAATCATTACCAAGCCCTAAAAACAAGAGAAGTGTTTTTCTCCTCTCAATCATTTCCGTCTACAATTCAGAGACGAGAGAAGAAAAGCAGCAGCTGCTGCTGTTACAACCAAGAGATTGAGAGAGAAAATCAAGAACAGTGAGAGTTGTAATGATCTTGATGCTGCCAAGAACAAGAAAAGAAGGAGTTGATGATTAAATTGAGAATTACAGACTAGGGTTTGATTCAGATTCAATTGATAGAGAAGATGTGATGAAATTCAGAGATAAGAAGAAGGAATAAGAGCTGGGTTTTGGTTGAATCTGCATTTGACTCGAGTTGGAGATGTGCCATGGATGTTACAAGGGTTTGAGGTGATGAACTGAGCTGCAGGTTAGGGTTTTCAATCGGTTTTGAGAAATTGAGATGAACTACAAGATGTTTAGGGTTTGTTTCTGCTGGTGCTAGAACAACACAGAGCAGTTGAATGGTTCAGGTGGAGTTAATGCTTTGCAAGAATGAAGCTGGCGATGTTGCTCAGGTGATACAAGACAGAAATGCAAAGATTATGTTATTGATGGTGGAATTGAGATGAGTCTTGGTCGGATTTGAAGATGGAGATGTTGTTAATGGAGGAGAAGATTCTGTGGGTGTTTATGTTCATTGGTCTTTGATGAATTTGGAAAACTGAGGTAAGATGCAGCTGAGCTGTTGAAGTGAAGAAGAAACCCAAGTCAGGGTTGATTTGAATCTGAATTCGCACAATGAGTTGAAGGGTTTTGATGGAAGTGAAAGATGAAGATGTTGTTTTTGTTGGTGCGATGCTTCTAATGGGTTGTGCAGGTTTGAAAGTATGATATAAGTGGTTAAGGTTCTTGCTAGAATTGGAACTGATAAGGAAATGGAATTGGCAGGGTGCTTTTTTACAGAGATGATGGATTTAGTGGAGCAAGAACATTGAGCTGAGATTGCAGTGGAGTTGAAGTTGTAAGATTGCAGGATAAGTAGTCGCAGCAGCTGGAGTTGGAGAATCTCATTGCAGGTGGAAGTGGTGTTGCAGTTGTAGACAGAAGTGAAGCTGGGATGAATTTCTTGGCAATGGCAGAATGAATTGATGCCGATGTTAAGAACTGGTTGTGATGCAATGAAGAAAATGAGCATGTGTGCTGGTAAATATGCAAGATGAATAGCCACCATGGATGTATATGCACTAGTGAAGTGCAATGATAGCGAAACATTAGTCATGGCCAGTGCAAATGGCTTATGCCATGGCAACTCAACCAAGTCAGCCTAGTTAGCTTACCTGAATAGCTGACTCTAACTTGACTCAGCTGACTCGGTGCTTGAACCACATGAGGCGATCAACCAAATAATGACTTGACCGTAGGGTCCTCAAATGATCACCCAAAGGTGGTCGATCATGCTGTCTTCTTTAAGACGCCTATCCGCGACTTATTCAATCAGGATCTAAAACAACGATGCTTTATACACATCGATTAGTTTGAGCTTCTTAAATGAGATGTTTCACATGCATCGAATACATACAATATTTTATTTTGGCCTCATAAACAACTTAGTTGTTTCACCTAATCGCACCATGCTATTCTCCGCGGCGGGTCCCACGACTTGACCCACTTATTCGAGAATCAAATATGTCACAAACTGGGGGATGCTTACTGGGTTATAGGTCTGGCGGTTTACAGCGTGCGACGTGCAATGCGCCCATTACGAGAAGTTGTTAGGAAAAGACGGACGGCTAGTAATGATGGAGTAGTGGATGAAGGTGTGATCACACAATGATCACCACCTCTTACACAACTCCATTACTCCACTACTTAACTTCCTCCACTTCCTACGAGATCAGGGTTGCGCTCTAATGACTTGTATAAATAGATTTTCAATCTATTTTTTTCAAAGATGACACAAGTGTTATCAACACAAGTATCCAGAAACCATTTTCTGATACACAAGTCATAAACAGCCACACCTTTATAATTCAACACTCTGATCTCAAACACCTTCTGTGCTTCCCCTTTAAGATCAACCCTTCTCCTTCACCTTGTGACCGAATTGAATCTGGAATAGCCATTTCTTGGTTTAGGCCAAAGTCTTACAGATTGATTTCTCGAACCTAAAAGCATTCCCGTGCAGTGCATTTGTTTAAGGTCTGAACTCATTTCTTATCAACACACCCCAAATTACCAAAAACAGCGGAATCGGTTTTTACCCCAAAACACTAGTATACATCTCCGCGAGACACTACTGGTCATGATGCCGTGACTCCTTGCGCACATCCTCGACGAGATATTTCTGGTCACGTATGTTATATAGTGAGCAAAACGTCACCGACAGACTTATGAACCAGAACAACCACAATTCCAGCATGTCTCCGCGAGACGCAGCTGATTGTGATGCCATGATTCCTAGTATACATCCTCGACGAGATACTGCTGGTCATGTAGGCTATGTAGATGCGTAAAAACGTCCCCGATGGACTTATGACCCATAACGGAGATGTGCATGTCTCCTGTAAGTACGACTCAATCCTATTTGAGATCAAGGACTGATTCCTAGTACATCATCGCGAGATACACTAATCATGTATAATCTAGGCACTGACTCGACTTACTGAGGTTTCCGAATAATTCCTAGGACATCCCCGCGAGATACACTGGTTATTCTGCCTCTGGGCCATTTTGATAGATTTCTAGAACATCCTTCTGAGATATACTGGCCATGTCGGCCCTATAAATACGTACAAAATTGATTCCTAGAAAATCTCTGCAAGATACGCTGGTCAAGACAAGCGAGCCAAAGTCTCGCGGTGACATTATTCGGGTGTACACAACCTTTTCTCTCTCTCTCCAGGACGAGTCCTAGCTGACCACAGAGAGATTCAGATCTGTTAAGAGATCCTCTTAGATATTTTGGTCCGTCCTCAAAATCTCGGAGACATTCAAATCTCTCCTCAAAATCTAGGAAAGATTCACATCTCTCCGCAAAATCTCAAAGAGATTCACATCTCTTTTCAAAATCTCGGAGAGATTCAAATCTCTTATAAATATCTCGGAGAGCTTCAAATATCTCCTCGAGATCTCTGGGAGATTCACATCTCTCCTCAAAATCTCAAAGAGATTCACACCTATTCTCAAAATCCCAGAGAGATTCACATCTCTCCATAAAATCTCAAAGAGATTCACATCTCTCCTCAAAATCTCGGTGAAATTCAAATCTCTCGGAAAAATCTAAGATAGGATGAATATTCCCCATGATAGGCATGAGCCTCATGTAGGAATCGAGTCTCCTTTTCAGACTCTCCACACGAATTCTGAGGCATCTCATACCTTTTCACATGACTCATCCTAGTCATTCTTACAGATCGGAGAATAATTCTCTATCTTGGCCAACTCTAGAATATTTCTAATTCTCAAAACATCATCACAAAGGCTGACTTAGCTTCACACAAATGGGGGGATATCAATTAGGGTTTTGGTCTAGCAGTCTACGTCACATGTGAGAAATAACCAGCTTATTTCTCACCGCACAAGAGGGTAAAGGCGGTGGAATAATGAGATAAACTCAACCTAGTTTGTCTCCATATATTCCTGAAGAGACAGGAGAATTTCTCTGCATGACACGGAAAGCAATCCTTATCTTCACCGACCTGAGATTAGAGAATTCAACTATAAATAAGTCATATATTTCTCCAAGCTACGATTATATTTCTCATAACCTCTTAGAGCAATTGTTCTGTAGAATTCTCTTATCTCTCTCTCCGCTTCTCTCCCTAAGACCAGCCATAAACCTCCTCCCTGTGACTGAAGCATCCTTTGACGGACACTGCGCGTGGTTTAGGCAGAGACCGTTCGTGCTCACATGGATCTCTTCCTACATAACAAAACGCCATAGTAACCTATTTTCATAAAAATCTACTGCTAATCCTTGAAAACGTTGGGTAAGGACCTAGAAGAACACCCGGAGACTCAACAGAATCTTACAAAATATCAGATCGACATCCAGACTTATCTGATGATAAGTGCATATTTTATATATTTTTAGTGTCAATTCCATGCTAATAATTGCTTATGTTCTTGCAAATTATTGTATATTACGTTTGTTTTTCTCTATTTGTGTTTCATTAGGTGAATCATCCAAAAGAAGTGAATTGACACTTAATTGTGCAATAAAAGTAGTTAGCTACAGACGGAGAAGGGACAAAAACCAATTGGAACTCATTCTAATCTTGGAGTTCTTGCTATCATCTCGAAGAGGACGAAAATACGAAGCCAATGGCGAAAGAATGGAGTCATTCCGACATCGTATGAGAAAGTTAGAGGCGATAGAAGCAAGTTATAGTTGCGATCAATGCATAGATTGCTAAAGGCACCCACCTGAGTTACTCATGGAAGCCAAGATTCAAGAAAGAAGTTAAACTGCCAGTTCCCTAAAACTGACAGTTGAAAGCAATTACTAAAGGCACCAGGGAATTCGATAAGGGGATGCCATTTTCTTCCAACACAGTCGTCTTCCTCTTCTCACCGGTTCACGACCAGTTTCTCCGGTTGAGTTGTGGGGTGTTGAACTTGCAGGCAAGGTTTTTAAATTGTAAATGGAATCTTGAATCGTTTTTGAAAATTCGAGAATCGTATATTAAATCGTGAATCGTAGATTCATGGTCAGTTTTTGAATCGTGTATTTGCCTATAAAAAATAATGAATATGTGAAAAGCTCAACAAAAATTGCATATGTTTTCCAAGTTTTTTATAAATAAGATGCAAATGCATTATCAATCACAAAATGAATCACAGATCAATGGTTGGGGTGTTTTCTATTGAACTCAAGATCGCAGGTTCGCCCCCTATCAATGTTATTTTTGCAAAAAAAAAAACAAAAAAAAAACAGAGATGTGGTTGAACTGCAGTCTGAAGCGTGGACCAGCGTTGACTTGTCAGATTTGTTGGCGAAACGCTTCACACAAGCGCTTCGAATCGAAATGGGAATTTCTGACTCGACTCGTATGATTCAACTCGTGAATCGTACGAGTTTAAAAACCATGCTTGCAGGTATATGGGTTAGCATCGATGAATGAAGTTCTGTGGTGTTGATGGATGCTGCCAATATGGTCACGATGGTGTTGTTGTACATCATTGTTATGGGTTTTGAACATGGCAATATTGGTGATTGATCAGTAGGAGTTCGCAATGATGGACGATGATGGAACATAAGGGTAGGATGTGGTGCCAAGACAGAGATATCTGGAGTTAATATGGTGGTAGTTTGCTGTCGATGGAGTCTTGGAGCTATGAAGAGTTGGAGCTTGACAATCTTTGGTGGTTATACGGGGTTGGCGGAGGAGAATGAATACCCGAGTTTGAAGATGACAGAGACATAATGATGGAGGAGATAAATGGCTGTTTCCAATAATCTCGATGAAGACTGAGTTCAGGTTGTTGCAAATGAGAAATGGTGATGAAGCGGATAAAGAATGACTCTATGAAGTTGAAGCCGAGATGTTGTTGTTGATTATCGAATGAAGCTACGATGACGAGTTTGGAGCTGTGTTTAATCCTGATAGTGAGATTTATTAATGCAGTGAAGTTGATGAAGCTACCTCAGGGAAGAATGAAGAGTTTGTTGAGCGATGGTGTTGAAGAATTCCAGAAGGTTTTGTTTTCGCTGTTGGAGTTGGAAAAGGAAACAATGGAGAAGTAAGAAATAACAAAACTTACAGGAGAGTTTACGGCTAGAAGTCTCAGCCGTGATTGAAAAGAAGAAAATTGTGAAAGGTTACAGGAGAAGTTCCGGTTAGAAAACTTAGCCGTAATTAGAGAAGAAGAAATAGGCTTCCAGTTCTGCAGAACTGACAAGCCAAATAATGAAAATGAGCTGGACTTGGATAATTGAGCGTGAGCCCATTAGCCATGGTTACGTCTTTTCACGACCAGACTTTGGAAGTGAGTTGTTTGGTGCGTTTTTGGGAACTTTGACAACTATTTTGCACGAGATTTGGAGCACGGGCACTTCTACAATTTGGATATTTATATAAGAGACACATCTTGACCTAATATATCACATCTATACATCTCATAATACACTTTTGTTCTTCATTAAAATTTTAAGGTTTACCCCTTTTGGGGGAAATCGGGTAATTGTGTAATCATGAAAATCTAAACCTTTGTTGATTAAGGATGAATTCAATGTTCTAGCGTGAAGCTTTATTAGTTATATAAATCTATTCGGAGTTTTAATCATATTATCATTTGTCATTACTGTAATTAGGGTTTATGATTGATTTCTAGATTGTTTAAGTGTACAATTGGATTATTCTATTGATCATTTTATTGCTAGTAGAGAGTTGGAGCGATCCGTAATTGTCGTGCATCTCCTATACAAGTAGAGAACGTGAGACCTCGCAGAGGGACTCTGTGGAGCAATCATGTGTGAAGACAACACTAGTAAGTGGACATTGCACTAAGAGTCTAACTGCTAGGATCAACCTAAGTTCACATAACTTAAAACTTCCGGTTGGGTTACACCTTGAGTGCGCTACTACTTGGTGGTTCGGTTGGATAAAACTTGATATGCGAGTGCTTCGGTATCCGGTTACAAGAGGAAATTTGGGGATAGCACTGCTCTAGCTGCTTTCCTACGGTTGGTGATGAATGGTTCTAGCGAAGATAGAAAAGTATACTATTGAGTCAACATTTGGTAACAACGAAAGACTCCTTGATCATCTTTCTCTTATTTGTTATTCTTTTTATTTTACTTTAATCAAACAATACCCCTTGTCTTTTATTATTTTGCTGAACTAAATAACTTATCAATTACACATTTCTCTGTGGGAACGATCTCTTACTACCGCTATATTACTAGTTAATTAGTGGGAAATATCTTAATTAATTTGTTTCACTTACGACACACATCATATGACACCTTTAGAGCTACCAGTAGGGATAGATCCAACAAATCTTGATCAAGTACACGTTTCCTAAATAAGGAGTACTAAAACTGCTGAGAATAGCACTGCCGGGATCCTGCCTGCAATCGACCTCACTGGAGAGATAAAGCTCATTAGGAACGCGACAGAGCAAAGGAGCAACCATCCAATCGACCTTATCACTCTCAAGTACCTCAAGGACCAAATGACGCTCTAAACTTGGAGATTCTTACGAACATTTGCTCCAAAATTCGTTTAGGTCAAGGGCCCTCAACCTGATTACAAGGGACTCGGGAAGTTTACTTCACTTCACTATTTTACTTATAACTCTTTCATTTTGTATCTGATTGACATAGTTCTTTTTACGCAGGATTTGTCATTTCGTTGTCTACATGATAAACTTAGCGAAAACTTGGAAAGACTCCGAAAAATTCGTTACCTAGTCAAAAGCGTTGCAGAGCCACATAAGGTCATAAACCGCAACAAAGATACATCTTGTCGCCCTTCCTGCTTCAGAGAATCATGACAAGAACGCGACAAAGTATGAAGTGAAACTAGATCCCAAGATGAGGCTCAACCGAAACTCATCCTTATCCAAAGACGCAAAGATGCTAGTCGATATGCTACCTCAACACCCGTTATTTCAGAAAGAAGAGGAACTAGACTTAGGAGTTACGACCAAGCCTCGATGAGCCTCCAGTTCAGCTTTACCAGAAATTATCAGATTTCATTTTCTGATGGAAGCTCAGTTCACCCAAGACGGCGAAGGATAATATCTTTGCAGCCGAATCTATCGAGGGAAAAGAAATCCGAAGTGATACTCATGAGGACAACAATTCAGATAGAACTTCATTCCTCGACATACAGCCGCAACCAATTACTATCACTGAAGTAAACAAGGAAAAGATCTAAGACCGTATCTCTAAGCCACACGCCGCTTGCAGTTCTGTCAGTAAAATCCTCCTCTCTCAAAAAGATATGCTCGGAAGTCTATCCCATAAGTCAGAGTCATACATGATGAGCAAAGGACATGATATGACGATCACTTACAACTTCCTCAGGTCGAAACACGATTCTACCGCGTAAAGAAATGCCTAGAATATTCCAGATAATTATCTCATCAACAAAGTCACCACAAAATCGATTGTTTAGCCATATCCATAGTTTTGCTAGTTCTATAAGTTCTTAATTTTGGTTTACCATGCTCCCAAAAGAAGAATAAATATTAACGGATAATTTTGATACAGAAGTTCACATGAATCTCTGTCAAGACACCTAGTAGATGCGGAACAACAACTTCATCTTGTCCACAAAGACACATACGGCAGTATTTCGACATCACTCTCCACAGATGTCTCCAACCCACAGACTATTTCTTTCCCGCATTGAAGAATCAATCTCCTACGCTATAAGGGTATTACTTCATTTTCCAAGCGTTCCGATTCAATGGGAATCCCTAGTTTTATATCAAACTTGGGACTAAGGAATAATCGTGCATCACACACATGCATAGCCAACAGGAGGTGGACGATACATCCAGTTTTCAAATAACAAATTTAGAAACGATCAATGTAAGAGTTTCAAAAGATCGGGATACATCAAGACCATTCAACTCCTCAAACCCACATCACAACATTTTATTACTTTGGATTAGGTGACTAGAGATCGGCCTTCAAAATCGTGAAGGAAACTTATATGTGACTCCAGAAATCTCGCATCTCTCTCCTGTCTCGTCGAATTTTCCTGCATCAGCATCTTCTCTGTCCTCAGAAATTGCAACTATGTCTCGGATCATGACTGAAGATAAGATGTTTTAGGGTTTTATACGCGTGCAACATGAATAGATCAAGTATAAGAAGCATTCAAATTATTCCTCGACAATAAACGCATGCAGGAGATAACTTAGGGTTCACAATCGGTTTGAAGAGGAGTCTATATTTTCCATTCTACTAAGACGCGACCCATACTTTAGTCACATAACTCGACGAACTAAGACAAATGGGTAGAAAATTCGACAACGCGACCTTGATGAAAAATATTCCTCTGTATCTCTCCTACCACATGTTAAAAAGGGAATGACGTTTTGAAATACGGTCCAACAGATGTCATCAAAACACTTAAAAGGATTACTGCTAAATATTTGAATTCCCGGGTTTAACCTCACGTGGATTTATTACCAGAAAAACAAGCTCCAAAACATAATTTTACTCTAATAAATGAAAGTTAGGTCTTTTATGTTTGATAGTTGGGGTCAACCACTGATGTCGAATGTCAAACGAAGTTTCTACATCTTCTGGAGTGAAGTCCGCACAAAGGAGGAACACCTATTACGAATTTAACTTAGGTTTTTCACCTACTCGCATACCCGATGAAGCAATCTAGGGTTTGCACTAAGTTCGAACTCATGAGGGTCCCCTTCCTTTAACAGATGCCTACAGAAAAGGTTCAGAGAGAGAAAATATCAACTCTGAAGGAAATCATCCATCAAAGGCCCCTAGAAAAAATCTCTTGCTTCATGTTCATCTGCTTCACTTCGGCATTGCATCTCGAGCCACCTTCTTATCATGTTCCAGCTCTCCATCTACTATACGCTCCTCAAATTAAGAACCTCTCTGAACTTAATTCACCCAAATGTACCTTGACAGAATCGAGCCACTCTCGCGATTGCACATTGAAACGAAGATTCTCATCACGTACGGTCTTTAGGTTTTCCAGATTCATAAGATCATCAAAAGTAAGACCGTTCGGAGTTATTCTCCTCATGTCACCAAAATCTCCAACAAGTGTCTCATCCGAAGTTAAAGGATACACGGGTCCCGTAAAATCACCCCAGGCCGTTGTCTCTCTGCACCAGGAATCTCTTTCTGATAGTCCTATGAAATTGTTGAAGCACGCTCATCCCCACTCTACAAAGGTCAACCGCGTTCTCACCATAAAGAGTATGCTATAATCGAGAGAGGAATTAGAAGAAGTAAACTAAGGGAGAAACAAAACACGACTAGGGTTTGCTTTATATGAGGACCGTCCTTCCCGCCTAAAACCTCGTCCTCATACAATCCCTTAAAGTTTTGTCTCATCCAATCCCTTCAAGACTTGTCCTCTCTTAATCCCTTCAAGACTAACATCATGCCCAGCGTCCTGTTATTATCAATAAATCTATCTCACATCTCATGGGATACTCACGGATTTGTTTGGGTCCACACTTTCACAAAGGATCAAGGAAAAATATGTTTTTCTTCACAATAAAGGGTACAAACGTAAAATCAAAGGATGGGGCATGTCTCTGACCTAGGGAGGAAAAAGTCACGGCCTATTTAAATCCAAGGAAGGGTAATGAAGTTATAATACTCCAAGTGTCATGCTTGAGGCGTTGGGACATGCTAAGAGTTCAAGGATTGCAAGAATTCCTCTTACAATTAGGATTGATATACATTACATCGTGAAGACTTGAAAACTGATGATAATCAGTAATGAATTTCGGGTTACTTCCTGAAGAAAATATGTTCTCCTATATCTTCCCAACAACATATCAAAAGGGCGCCACAAGCGGATAAACGATTTAGGAGATGTGGCCCCGACACCAAAGTAAGTGCAATCTGAAAAACTCCTGAAATTTTATACGGGATTTATAAAGTCAAAAGTATACATGGATGTGATTGTCCAAACACACTCGGAATTGGGTCAATCTTTTTGCATTAGAAATCCTATCCTTTTTTGTTTCAAAGTTGGGGACGGGGACTCAAATCGGAGTCCGTATGAATATTTTACATCCATTCTCCATAAATATCTCAAATCTAAAGTTTTATGACAAACACTTAAACAAATTCTTGACAAATACGACTACTTATATTCATTCGATGGTCGAAGAAGTATGCATCAAAGATGATTAAATAGAGATAAATTTCAAGACTTGCCGAGGATGCCTCAATGAAGAAAGAACGATGGGTATCTACATCAGCAAACGCAAGATCATTAACTATTAGCTTCTACATTATCAATTTGAAGATTAATATCGTTTTGAAAGAGGAACAAAGTTATCATCTAAGCAAGAGGAATATGTTCAGCACATTCATGCCACGATTATAATCAATAATTAAATTCAAATATTAAGTATACTAAAATAATTTCCTGCAATACCAGTTATACTTCGAACAAAAATAGGAATTCCGCTTAAACAAGGACTTTCAGTGCAAGTAGAATTTGTGGGAGGAGGTGGACCGTTTTCTATACATTACCACATATAAAAATACTTCTCTTTTCTATTTGATTTCAAAAAGAAGCCTTGAAGCAAAATGAAAAGGAATTGGAGCAAAAAGAGGAAATTAGGGCAATTTGGGTAAAATAAGGAAACCTAGGAAAATTCCTCCAAACTGTGGCCAAGACCTTCCCCACTCGTGTAAACACTTTCCAAGACCAATGGGACGTCATCCATTTGCTCAGAATTTTTTTAGAAGAGAAATTTGAAAAGAGAATTAGGGTTTTGACAAAATAGTCATAATTTCAAGAATTCGACAAAGAAAGGGAATTCTCCAAAAGGAAAAGAGCCAAGACCCTCACACGAGCAAGGATGCTTCTATAGAGTATTGGTACGTCACAAATTCTCTGGAAATTTTTTTGGAAGAGAAAAAATTAAAAGAGAATTAGGGTTTTGACGAAATAACCCTAATTCTGGAAAGATGGATGAAAGTTGATTTTTTCTTCTTAAAACAGGGAGCCTAGCCTCATCACTTTTCAACCAAAGCGAGCTCAAAGGGATTTTCACCTAAATTCCCTTATGGTAGAGTTTTGGTTATTTTTTCAAAGAAGGCTGCCCTGAAGTAACCAGCGACTGACCAAGTGCTTACACACTCATTTTAATGGATTTATGCACATGCGTATTAGGTTCGTTAATCGTTCAAAGAAGAACGGAATTGAAACAAAAATCAGAAAGACGAAATTTCAGAGGAAGTCAAAGGGAATTTAGCTTAAACAGGGAACACTATACCAAATTCAGGGTTTAGCAACTCAGATTCGCTACAGTTTCGCAGTTGCGAATTTTCTGTTGCTAATTTCAGTTGCCAAATTTTAGCAACAGCTGTTTCTATTTCAAAATCGCAAGTGTCCATGTTCTGTTGCGACTAGCAACAACCAGGAGTACAAGCATGCGAGTCACATGCTTAGCATGGAACACTTTTAACCCTATTTCCACCCATATGTTGGAACGATTTCAGATCGTGTTGTTATTTCACCCCTTTGACCAGTTGACTTCTTGACTTTAGAGAAAAATTTCAGATCGTGATGCTTCATTTGTATCCACAAATTCCTCTCATTTATCCTCTCCATTTCACCCCTTTATCTAGATCTGAAGAAATAGCTCTGCTGCCATTAATCTCTTCTACTACTGTTAAGATAGATGATTCCACCCTAATAACTATTTCGAGGGTGATGATAAAAACCCTACGCTATATTATTTTTTTTTTGCCACATACAACTTATCTTCCTCTTTACTCTCTTTTTCTTCTTCTACGATTCAACTCCACAACCACAACCCACAATCCTTATGCTTGAGCACCACTACCATCACTGATTCAACCGCTACTAGGACTACCTCCTTCTTCTTCTTAGATTTCGATCTCTTGTTGAATCTCTTTAGTAGAAGCCGTGGATCCAATATTTCTATTTGTTATCTAGGGTTTCATTTATAGATATGAGTAAGAGATCACCTTGATTTATCTACATGAGGATTCAAATTGAAAAACACATTTAATTAGCAAACCATTTCCCAATTTAAAGTCGTTCTTAATCAGGTGATGTTTCGTTGTTGTGTTTATTTTTTCTTATAAATTTTGTTTCATTGCTGGGTTCATTTCTAGGTCAGTCACTGGGTTTTGGGTTTTCTTTTTAGAGGAGAGATCTGATTTTGATGTTAGGTTTTAATTTATTTGTTTTTGATGTATCAGTTGATGGAAGACTTTCAGGTTCAGTGGCTTAAATTTGTGAACAATTTGAAGTCTTATCCATTGTTCTTATTTTTCAATTTTAATTTCAGATACAGGAAATCCCATAGGTATTTCAATTTGTGAACCTTCTCCCTTTGCGTGAGTATTTATTTCACTTAAGTTAGCTCCTTGTGATTGTAGTTATACCATCATTTGTTATTTTCTTTAAGATTTCAATAAACTCATAAAACACCAAAAGTATTATTAGCGAGTCAATCTGTATTGATAATTTTGGTGATTGCATTAATACTGAGTGCAATCTGTTGGACATTCACAACTCAGCAAATTATAGAATTTTTGATGTTGAGATTTATGCGGAAGTATAACTACTTATCGTTGCTGAAAGCGTTGAGTTTAAGGACAGAGTTAAGAACATTGGTGCCAGCCTTGTACAACAAGTAGCGAATGCCACCAACAATGTAGCTGGTGATGGTAAGGCTTTATCATTCATTACTTTGAATGTTTCGTTTAAGATTGTAATGAATAACTTTGATGTTTCGATCTATTTGAGCTAATTCCAAGCAGATGGTGGTGGTGACTTGTGGTAGTATGGGGATGATACTGGAGATGGTGGTGGTGAATTGTATTAAGGTGGTGATACTGGAAATGGTGGTGGTGACTTGTAATAGTTCTGGCTTGGTATTGGTGGCGACTTGTAGTAAGAAGTAGGTTCTAGAGATGGAGGAAGTGGTGATTTGTAGATGTGGCAGGTATAGGAGGTGGTGGTGGTGACTTGTAGTACAATGAAGTTGGTACTGCAGAAATTATGAGTTTTGGTATCTTGTGACCAAGACACGTACGCATGCTGTGTTGACATGTAAACTGAATATGTTGATCATTTTATCCCTTGCTAACTCCCTTCTGTAGGGGTAAAAAAGCTTTTTATAGACATGGGTTGTATTCTTCTTTTATTCGTACCCATCTGTAGACTGTGTTATATGTGCAGGTCTATTGTGACCTTCGTTACATCATTTGTGGCTTCACTTGGCCTTTTTCGTTTGACTAGCAAAGATAAAAGGCAGGAACCTTGAACATTCTTGATTGGCCAAGGGAATTATTCGGCTTTCAGGTATATATACAATCAGATATACCAAAGGAATTATATATAGTTTAGTGGCTAGTCTCTGTTAAAAGCATTAAATTCTTATCCACGATGGTGTTTGCAGAAAGACAATGCTAGGAATCACAGGGGACAGAAGCCTTGCAAATAGTCATATACGGCAGGTACCCAAGCTTAATCCCCTTAACAAGGTATATGAATTTTTTCCTACTCACATGGTTAGCTTTCCGATGGTGGCGTTTTGACCTAGCTTGGTGATGTGAGCATAATGCTTCGAATTTGGTCTAATATCCATATAAACTTTGTTATTCAACGAGTATGGTTATGTATCTGACCCATGTTTCTGTATTACATGGTTATAAGTCGTGTGTGATTCACAAGAAACACCCAAAAGTTCTGTTACGGAGCTTCAATATTGACTTTTGGGAAAATGTATATTCAGAGACTCGCTGATTTTCATTTCTGTTCGTAGGCTCTTTAGATCTCCACATTCAACTCAAATGTCTATTGGCTATCATGAAGCTTTCCATTTACGTATATTTTGGTTTGCAATTGAGATATTAAGTTCTTATCAGTACTCAATCTTGTGTGTTACTTTGTTGTCTTATGAAATTCAATAGGATCAAATATTTTGTATTATGTCAAAACAGTATGCGGAAGTTTGCGAAACTCCATTTCTAAATCCATTGTTTATTGTTATATCCATTAGCTTCTTGATTGCAGTTATCAGGATTGCTGAACAAGGACCCAACAATCATGGAACGTCGAACTGCTTTAGAGTTATACAGAAGTGCACAAGCAGATATTGAATTAGATAAGAAGCAAATGGATTCAGGTAATCATATTACGTACTGTTGGTACTCTTAGATTTTTTGTATCAACACTGTCCTATCTATATATTTGTTCATTCTCACATTGAACCTTGCTAAGGAAAATGGCACCGCAGAACAAGCTTCAACTTTATGTAGGTTTCTAAATTTGGTTATTGTGAAGTCTGCTTTCAAGAGATTAGTAAATTCTAACTCTAAGCAATTTATGTTGGAATTTAATGCATTGGAAAGTGACAAAATCCAGATAGCCTGAATTCTATTTAACTTGTATCTATGTGAAATCGTTTGATATTTGATCATCTTTCATTATTCTGGCTCTATAATAAGTGAAAGTTGCATTAAAAACCGAAATGGGCGTATCTGATTTTACTTAAAATCTTTTCATTGTTAGTTAAAGAAGACACCGAAAAGATGGGAGGCGCAGAAATTGTTCAAGGGACTTTGCTGGTGAAGCCCTATGATAATTTGGTTTGGTTCAACCTGTGGATAAGCACTCTGATAATACTAGTAGATAGAAAGTTCTTCACTTGGCATTATTTAGTCTTCTAACTACTGAGTTTAGTTTCAAAATCTTTTCTTTATTCCGTACTTTCAACTGGATGCACTATGTACTTTCATATGTAAATATTTTGGATTTATCGAGTTTGAGTCAACTGAGGTTTTTACTTATAGTTGGCGTGTTTCGCTTGTATATGTAATTTCAAGTTTGTGTTGTTGTAACTGAATGTAATTATTTCCAAATGTAGGTGGCGAAGATTGTCGCAGATTGTATGCGTAATTATCTGCTATTTGAGCACTTGTTGCAAGTTCATATTGTTCCGACAGAGAAAGTTCATCCTAAACTGTAAACAATTCTTTTGATTTATACAAGTATTGTATGTAACAGATTTAGTTGCACCAACACAATGTAATAAACAAAAACATATATAAGAGCATATTTAAATAAATTCTTCTATCTCTGAATTCTTTCAGTTATGCTCTGTTTTAGTACATTTTACACCTGATTTCTTAATACAACTCACACCCATCCCTGCTTTATTGTTTTTGGTTCCCTTTCTGTGTAGAATGGCTTTAATGTTTAAAATTGTAACATGGAACATGTAAATACTGAGAATTTCAACATATGTTGCTGCATTTTTTCTTGTTTAAATTTTTAGATGCGTGGGAATGTAGAGTATGAGAACTATCAGATTGAATTACTGGATATAGGATGAATCAGGATTTTACAGCATAAACTGGGGGGAATTGATTTTAACTAGGTCAACGAAGACTTTGACCCCTTTTTTTGTGTTGCTAAAATTTAGCAACGGCATAAATATGTTGTTAAATCCGAATCAGAACAACTATATCCTATTCTAATAAAAACTATCCCGGAATAACTCGAAAATTAGCAACAGAGTAGTAACAGAGTAGTAACAGATTATTTCTGTTTCTAAATTTTTGTTCCGCAACAGTTGATTTCTGTTGCGACTTCCGCTGCTGACCGAAATTAGCAAGAGACCTAGAGCTGTTTCCAAAAACTGCGATAGGTGTTTAGCAACGGCAAAATTTGTTGCAAGCCCAGTCATCAACAGATCCAATCTGTTGCTAAACGTTAAATTTGGTGAAGTGGAAGTTCGAGTTCATAATTTCCAAAAGCAGGACCATACACGTGCCTCTCTCTCTCTCAAGCCGTGATCATGCCTAGGGAATCTCATGGTCTCTCTCATGCCAAACAGAATCAGGCTCATAAATGGTTTTGATTAAAATACCCTTAAGTTTCAAAAATGAATATTTTCTCTAAATAAGAGGTGTTTGACTGGTACAAGGAATTACACATGCTCTCATCACAAAAGTTGCCGACTCTACAAAATAGATGCACACCTTCCAAGCCTCATAAAGGCTCTCCAGAGTGTCTGAAAGAGTCAGACGTGAACAAAATAGAAATTAGGGTTTAGGTACAGTACAAGCCTGGATTCAGAATTTACATGGGATAGGGACTTCGTAACTTCAAAAGTAAGTGCTTATCTTTTCCCACATCTCTTCACCAACATAAAGGCCAGCTAGGAAGGCGTTCAAAACCTCTCTCTTCCCCGCATATACTCGCATATACAAACTCGGAAGCTCAAGGATGCACAAAGAGAGGAAATTAGGGTTTTGGTCAAGTAAACCCTAATTTGGAAACCCCATCCGACCAAGATGTAAATTTCATATTTGCAAGGCTCAATTACTCTTCGCATGGTGCCTCCTAATGCAAAATCCAAGGAAGTTCCCAAGTTGAGAGTCGATTACAAGATCAGAGTCATAACAGTCGATGGCTAAACATCAATTCGGGGACCTTCAAGTCTAACAGAACAAGCAGATCATAATTTTGTATGAACGATTTGTTACCATCTATATACTCATCATATGACAATCAAGGTTCTACTATGAGTAGGGGACTTAATGTAGATGATGAAATTTGGATAAAGGGCAAAAGTGTCATTTCAAGACCATGAACAAAATTCAACTCTCACGGGAGAGATTAAGCCCTTGGTCCTCAAGGCACTTATAGACACGATTTCTAGTATACATCCCCGTTTACACTGCTGGTCGTGATGTCGTGACTCCTAGCGCATATCCTCGACGAGATAGGTTCTGTAGAGCGTAAAAAGTCCATGTCTAATCTAGTCTCTGACTCGACTTACTGAGGTTTCCAAATAATTCCTAGGACATCCCCATGAGATACACTGGTTATTCTGCCTATGGGCCCTTTCGATAGATTCCTAGAACATCCTTCTGAGATATACTGGCCATGTCGGCCCCATAAATACGTACACAATTGATTCCTAGCACATCTCTGCAAGATACGCTAGTCAAAGATGAGCGAGTAAAAGTCTCGCGGTAAAATTAACCGGTCGTACAAAGCCCTTTCTCTCTCTTCAGGACGAGTCCAGCTGACCACAGAGAGATTCAGATTTGTTAAGAAAATCCTCATAGAGATTTTGGATCGTCCTCAAAATCTCGGAGAGATTCACACCTATTTTCAAAATCTCAAATAGATTCACATCTTTTCTCAAAATCCCAGAGAGATCCACATCTCTTTACAAAATCTAAAAGAGATCCATATCTCTCCTCAAAATCTCGGAGAGGTTCAAATCTCTCGGAAAAATCTCAGCCAAGGATGAATATTCCCCACGATAGGCACGAGCCTCATATATGAATCGAGTCTCCTTTTTCAGATTCTCCACACGAATTCTGAGCATCTCATTCCTTTTCACATGACTCATCCTAGTTATTCTTACTGACCGGAGAATATATCTCAATCTTAGCAAACTCGGCTAAAGAGAATATTTATCTATCTCAACACATCATCACAAAGTCTGTCTCTGCTTCATACGAATGGGGGGATATCAATTAGGGTTTTGGTATGGCGTTCTACGGTACGTGTGAGGAATTACCGACTTATTTCTCACTGCAGAAGAGAGTAAATGCGGTGGAATAATGATATGAACTCAACCTAGTTTATCTCTATCTATTCCTGAAGAGACGGTAGAATTGCTCCGCACAGCAACGAAAGCAATCCCTATCTTCATCGACCTGAAATTAGAGAATTCAGCTATAAATTGGTCCTCTATTTCTCTAAGCTATGATCATCTTTCTCATAACCTCTTAGAGCAATTCTTCTTCAAACCATAAAATTCTATGATCTCTCTCTTCTTATGCTTGCCTCCCTAAGACCATCCCTAAACCTCCTCTTTTTATTGAACCAGACTTTGAACGGCCATTGTGCGTGGTTTAGGCAGAGACTATTTGTGCTCAACCTCCCTTAACTCACTTTCAGAAACCCAAGAATCCCACTTCTAGCCTCTCTCATATTTCAGGTGACTACGGTAATGAACTTAATGTTTACTTGTATTGGATGAAACTTGTTTGCATCTGGTTGGTGTAATGCATATTGGTGTTATATTGATCAAATTTAACATATCTTGGAATGTGATTAAGTTTCTTATGATTTATGTAGATGAAAGCAGTTTCATCTTATTTTAAATTGGTTTGAATTTTGTTTCACGGGTTCACCCAGGTTTAAACTAAGATGAAGCCAATTACGTCCTGATTTAAATTAGGTTGAATTTGGTTTCACCCATATTTAAGCTAGGATGAAACTGGTTTCCAACTATTTTACATGGGTTGAATTTGCTTTCGGCCATATTTAAGCTAGAATCAAACTAGTTTTTTTTTATCGTGTTTTACATTGGTGAATTTGGTTTCATTCATGTTTAAACTAGGATGAAACTGGTATCATCACGCTTTAGATACTTGATCATATTTTTCTAAATTATTCAGGTGAAACTCCACAAATTTCCAACAATCTATAGACCAGTTTCATCCTAGCTTAAATTTGGTTTTGCTCATGTTTAAACTAGGATGAAACTAATTTCATCATGTGTTTGGTTTTGGTAGAATTTGGTTTCACCCATGTTTAAACTAGGATGAAACTGGTTTCATCACGTTTTAGATAGAACACCCTTTCATTTCCCATGTTCCGACATCATGCACATCGGATTTTCAATGGTAAGCACCCCTTAAAATTATTTATTCTCCCTACAATGTCTTTTTATGGGTAGTACTCAAATTTACAATTTTTTTGTTGGTTTAAGCAAAGATAAAGTGCTAATTGTTTATATCATACAATTGTATATATTACACTGCGATCTTCGCAACCAGTATTGTACATGCATATGATAGCCTTTCTACAAAGTCTTATAATAAGAAGTGTTCCTACTATTTCAAACAACAAAAGCAAAAATATTTCTTACAACGGGGCCTAACATTTCCATATGCTTATTGGGTGTCTGTTGTTGATGGTGGTTTTTAGTTCAGGGCTACAATTTTAAAACCCTGTATTTAATGCGCCGTCATTCTACAAAGAAATAGAGCCATTTAAAAGTGATGAGTGCTCAAGCCTCTTTACTCACACATGTATTGAGCAATTCAATATATTTATTCAGAATGGTGCATGTAGCAACAATCCCAAACATTCTGTAAATTCTCGCCTGCATTATTCATTAATGTATGGCTTATTGAGTATTTTTCCTATGCTATGTTCCCCGGCTAAACCCTTAATATTGGTATGACATGACAATTAATGTTCACTCGCAGCTGAGTAGCATGAATTTCCCCAAGTATTAAGATTAAGATCTGCATGAAAAGTACCCAGTCAGAAGACGTGCTAACTGCTCTCTGAGGATAAAGTTAAAGAATTTTGTGTCAAACACACAAAATTTATCAAATTTGTTCAATTTTGTGATAGCTCACAAAATTCAAATTTTGGCCTATTTAATTTGCAAAAATTAGATTTTTTACGCCCTGCGCAATATCTCAAACCCTATTGGTCGAGACAAAACCTAGGTAAGCTAGGAAATTAATCCGCCATGGACTAGTAGGAGCAAAGTCCTACCAAAAATCAGAAAACGATAAGTAAAAGAGGAGTTGCGGTAAGAGGAGGCGTGGCCGCGCCACTTGGCCGGCCGATCCGCTCCAACAGGCGCCACCTGTGGCCGGCCGGAAAAGCTCCATTTGTTACTTGCCGACCCCCCTTTTCCATCGACCAATCAGATCGCTCTAAACCCGCCAGACACACTTTTAAATAAAGTTGGAAGTTGGTTGGTCGATGCGCCTAATTCCTTAAGGAATCTTGAAAAAGCGGGGGTACAACAACCGCACCCAATAATTCGTTTGGCAATCTGTATGGACTAACTCCAATATACTTTCGAGAGAATCAACTAGACAGTCAGACTCAATCTTAAGAAAAGTATATCAAAGAGTTATATCTCAATTTTTCAATTCAATCCGCAATCAAACAAATAGGAATTTGCGAGTCCGATTGAATATAAGAAATAATTTGGACGGTATCAAAAACCAATACCCAAGTATCAATCAATTTAATCAACAACCCAAAGGTCGGATTCACAATTGATTGACCTTACGTACAACCTGTGATATTTCAATTATATAAAAAATATAATGCGGAAAAGAAATAACACGGACACCAGAAATTTTGTTAACGAGGAAACCGCAAATGCAGAAAAACCCCAGGTCCTAGTCTAGAATAAACACACACTGATTATAAGATGTTACACCAATTTCCTACTACCTATTCGGACTAGATGTAATACCTGCTTTAGAAAAAAAAACCTAGCACAACACCGATTGTGTTTAGGAATTCTTCTCGTAAATCTTCTACCAGAACCCAAGGCTCTCTTTAGAAGATACAACAACACGATTGATACGATTCGGTTTTTGTTTGCATAAAACACCGATTTGATTTCCCTTTAGATATAAATCAAGGTTTTGGAAATCTTGTGTTTATTTTGATAAAAACAATTACTAGGTAAAAGTAATATAAAAAAAAACTTGTAGATTAAGGTTTTAACTTACAATCAGTATACGTACACACAAGGAGTCTGTGCACCTGATTTTTGTAAGTGAACTTGGGCGGTTCCGAAGATCAATTTTCAAGTTAAGAAAACCCTAATAATTCTAAAACAAGAACAACTAGAATAAATCTAGAGATATCTTGTTTAAAACTTCTTAACGATTTTTACGAGATACCTTAATCGAAGTTTTCTTTCTAGCTTCCGATTTCGACTAACAAGTGTTGGTATACGATCAGAAACTGAAATCTATCAAAACCTAGGGTTTATGATCAACAACTCTTGAATGGTTTTATATCATAAGAGAAAACCTTAGAATAGACAAGAGGTGAAAAACCTAGATTACAAGTTGTATGATCAATCACGAAGATTAAATCCAACTCGGCTTTGTGATCCCCAATACAAAGACTTTTATCTCACTCTTGTTCACGGAGAACATAAGACATGAAAAACAACCTTATGAAGCTTACACCAATTTTCCAAATGGGATGAAAACGTGTAACACTCATGAACCATTTATTTATAGTGAACAAGGTATCTTAAAAGCTAAGCTAGGGTTTTGACTATTTTCCTTTTTCAAGACTCTCTTAATTATGGGAGTCTTTCCTAAGTTACAACTCTTTCCAAAATAATTAAATAAATAATTAATTAGCAAATATTGTATTTATGTTAATAAATCACATTTTAACTTAGGAAGGAATCACAAACACTTTAATATGGTAATCAAATATGTTTGGATTAATATCCAACTTGCCTAGATAAGGAAACATCACCAATTTGACCAAAAATTCCTTTTAGTCACGTAATTGGGCCCAAGTGCGTGAACCGTTACAAGCAGTCCATGGATTGTTTCTACTTTAATAAATCACTCATAACTTCATCGTTCTAACTCGGAATTGAGTCATTCTTGGCTCGTTGGATTCGTAAGCTCATTCACTATAACATGAGAACCTTTCCAAGGATAAAGGTTATTTTCACAAAAGTCATGGCTCAAATAACCTCAAGTATATGTACATAAATGTATATTAACCGTCATAGGAATTATTCCATAGAGTGAGGATTTGTTTCGATAGATTAGAAAGGTAGAATTGAACAAGAATCCAAATGAAATCAATCACCGCATACCTTTGTTGATGCCTTCTTGTAATCTTCAGTCTTCATCCTTCAATAGGAGTTCTTCTTAAACCTAATCTAATCCGAAACTATCTTTAGTATATTAAATCAAGAATGCGTTTTGGAAACTAAATTTGACAACTAGCTTGACATACCAACGCTAGTGGGTTCGACCAAGCAATGCTCTAATAGTCTCCCCCTTTGTCAATTTTAGTGACAAAACCATTTTACATATGGATTTAAACAAATAAAAGCATTACTTCTCCAAAACCCAACATGCTTGATTTCCTTGGTTCTTCAACTATGCGTGTGTTCATCCTGTACTTTGTTGAAGATCCATCATAGTATTATTACACAACATAAAAGTTCAATTGTACCATAACTTTGACAATAATATTATGGTGATATGTATCACTCCCTCTTAGTCAATACTTCATCTCACAATGAAAACCACTCCCCCTTACATAATGATCCGTAAAACATATGTATATGTAGTGTGAACTACAAAATAATTCTCCCCCTTTTCGTCAATATAAATTGGCAAAGGTACGGAAACTGGTGGGATCCTAATGAAATTTTCATAGAGGAACTTCTTGACCAAAGGAAAACATATCAACTTTACTTTAGATGATACAGAGTCGAAACTTAGTGACTTCATCAAGGAGTTTATTAAGATACAAGTTAACCCCTACATGTTCCAAAACCGCTTCTCCCCTCAAAGATATAGCAAATAAGCACAAGTTCAATTAAGCCATAAGACGTCATTCCCGAAAGAAAAACAAGAGTTACCTTACTTCAGAGATAAGGATTTATATATTGGATTTTGGAAACCCCACAAGGAGATACGAACTAAGAACCAATCATTAACAGTCTCTCATGAGATCATGTTACTAAACAATAGAACTATCTCATGGTAATAATACACAATATGTAATCATGAAGATCAAGTATTGTGATCATCTTTTCTAAGATACAACCTTGTATAAACAAGAATTAATATGCTTAGAAGTAAGAATAATACTTTCCATAAGGATTTACACCAAGAATGGTTACCATAAGAGTATGGAAAAGATTCTTTGACAATAAAAACCAACATCCAATAGTTTTGATTATTGCTTCTAACCTGTTATGCTTAAGAATTTTTTTTTTAATCACAAATCAAGTTAGGTAATTAAGAATCATACCCGTGGTATTTAACCATATTCATCTTAACCATAAATAGTTCAAATGACTCAAATGAACTAGTTTGAGAGTTGCTCAATTGCAAGGAAATCTTATGTAACTACACAAGACACAATTGAAGCAAAAACGGTTTGATTCACTCGAATCGGTTCATGAACTTTATAGCCATGGTTTGCAATTTGCATTCCTTAGTTTATATAAATATAAGTTCACAAACAATCATCTTTAGATATAACCAACTCAAGTTCGCGGAATGGGTTCGGGGACTTAAGTTCCCGAAAGGAGTTCTCAAACTCCAGCAGATTTTCTCGGGTCGAGAACTTCCGCCAGTTCGCAGACTGAGTTCACGGACTTAGTTCATGGCTCTTGTTCCGGTCTTCTTGATCAACAAAGTTCGCAAACTTTGGTTCAAGGATTAAGGACTTATACATATATGTATTTCCACAACAATGCTTATATCCATCATTGCTTATATAATCTAAACTCTCATTTCAATCATTGTAACATTCTTAGAGGACGTTATATGGTTGTAAACAATTTTTCGTCAAAGCAATTTTCAAAGTGATTGAAACATAACATGACTTTCGTCACTAGGTAAAGATGAACTTGTCCAAAGCGAAATCTTACCAACACATATTTCGAGAAATATGTAAACGAGTTAGACTCAGCTCGAAACAATAAATTGTTCCACATATTCAAAAATTACCCAAAACAATATGTGCGCCCCAATTCTTTTGCAATCCTCACCGCATTTATTAGGGATTTTTGGTGAGGATGCACTTTCAACACAATCAGGTTGTGTTGAGGTGAACAAAATCTTGCTCACCACAGGTATTCGAAACAAAATCATACACGGACTCTAGGAATTTAAAAACTTTCTCGAAACTTTTAATAACTGTTTCATACCTTTTTAAGATGTTATGCCTTGTCGAACTCTTGTCTGGGAGATCCTTCTTAATAGTACTCGTTGCTTTATTGATCTTCTTTGGTACCCATTTCTGAGTAGCTTTTGGAGCAACGTATTTCTTTTTCTCCCCAATACAATTATGAAATTTCTTGGAGGAAATACTAGAAGAACTGATATTATGAGACTCAGTTTTTCTCCAGTTTGGAACATCAGATCTTGTCATCTTAATAGAATCAGATCCAGTTTTATCTCGTTTAAGATAACTGCAATTCCTCTGCAAGTGACCTGGTTTTCCACAATAAAAACAATGTTTAGTATAATGGAAAAAGTTATGTTTAGTGTTACCTGAATGTGTATGTGCTTGATTTGGAATTTGACATAATTTCCTCTTTTCGTCATCGGCAGTTGGTAGAGATACTTCACTTTTGTCAACCGTGGAAGGCTTTGGTTGAGAAGAATTTTTAACTCTGACAAATTTTACCTCTTTGAAAATACTAGGAGCGTCTATTCCTTCATAGCCTAATCCTCGTGTATCACGATGAATTCTACATGCTCCTAATATTGAGGTTAATTTATATGAGATGATATTTCTAGACAAACTCTCTTTTAAGCTCGAGTTTTCTTCTTCCAACCTTTTGAACTTTTCAAGCGCAATAACTAGATCATTCTTGGATGATTCATATTGAGCATTAAGATCTTCTCATTCCGAATCAAATAACAGGTTCATCTCAATGTTCTCCAAGTTATCTAGCCTTGATTGAATAGTAATTTCCCGATCTCGACCTTCGATAATTTCTTCTTTAAGCTTTCGTATTTCGTTGAGATAATATCTTGCACCACTAGAATCAAGTTGGTCTTGCAAGTCTTTATTCCGACTACGAAGTCTGTCATATTTAACTTTCTCACTGAAAATGGTGTCATCAGCTTCCGTAAGTTTCCGATGACATTCTTTAAGAAGATTATTAACAACTGGATCAACATGGAACACTTCTTCGTCAGAATAAGAATCAGTATCCGAAAGAATTTTTTTCAGAAGCTAATGCAACCCCAACTGCGAGCTCTTGGGGATTACAATATTCAAGTCCATCATCTAGAGTAGGCAAAGCTGTTGCATATTCCGATTGTCTACGGTTCCAGCTAGGACATACTGAAGACAAGTGCCCGAAACCACGACAGTTATAGCATTGTACATCATCATTAAGAGATGTTGCACCTTTAGAAAAACTCTTTTTCCAGTCTCTCAAGAATTTTCTAATTTTTCGTG
Source organism: Papaver somniferum (assembly GCF_003573695.1). NCBI lineage: Eukaryota > Viridiplantae > Streptophyta > Magnoliopsida > Ranunculales > Papaveraceae > Papaver > Papaver somniferum. The sequence continues at coordinate 78,570,620 of NC_039361.1, read as the reverse complement.
GAGTAACATCCTTAGTATCTGGCGAACCAAATTTATCCTTATAGGATTCAGAATTGTTTGCAGCTTTAAGAGAAATCAACTCTTTTCTAAATGTGTGTTCATTATCAAAGATCTTTAACTTTCCAACAAGGGTATTTATGGAGAGTGTAGAAAGACCGTTTGCTTCTTCAATTGCATGTTTCTTAGACTCGTATCTTGATGGTAGAGACCTGAGATTTTTGCACACAATATCTTTCTCCGGAATAGTTCTTCCTAATGAATACGAGGAGTTAACTATTCGAGAAAGTCTTTGGTTAAACTCATCAAAGGTTTCATCATCATACATGCGAAGGTTTTCCCATTCAGAAGCTAGATTTTGAAGCCTTGCTTCTTTCTCTGTGGCATTCCCCTCGAATACGGTTTCTAAGATATCCCAAGCATCTTTAGACTTATTACATGTAGTAACATGGTGCTGAAGATCTGGAGTAATGGCATGGATGATAGCATTTAATCCTTCAGAATTTTGCTTTGCAGCAAGAATATCAAGATCATAAAATCACCAATATCCTTTTCAACAGTTACACCGTCTACTGTAACTAATGGAGGATTATAACCATTAACTATACGAACCCATGATTGAAAATCTCGCGCTTGAATAAAAGAACACATAGCATTTTCCACCATAAATAGTTCGTGCCAACGAAGACTGGTGGTACGTTTATAGAGATAGCACTTCCGTCCATAGAATCAGATTGCTACAAACACAGACTTATGAGGTCTTAGCGTGTTTACCTGCTCTGATACCAATCGAAAAAGCGGGGGTACAACAACCATACCCAATAATTCGTTTGGCAATCTGTATGGACTAACTCCAATATACTTTCAAGAGAATCAACTAGACAGTCAGACTCAATCTTAAGAAAAGTATATCAAAGAGTTATATCTCAATTTTTCAATTCAATCCGCAATCAAACAAATAGGAATTTGCGAGCCCGGTTGAATATAAGAAATAACATGGACGGTATCAAAAACCAATATCCAAGTATCAATAAATTTAATCAACAACCCAAAGGTCGGATTCACAATTGATTGAACTTACGTACAACCTGTGATATTTCAATTGTATAAAAAATATAATGCAAAAAAGAAATAACACAGACACCAGAAATTTTGTTAACGAGGAAACCGCAAATGCAGAAAAACCCCGGGACATAGTCCAGAATAAACACACATTGATTATAAGTTGTTACACCAATTTCCTACTACCTATTCAGACTAGATATAATACCTGCTTCAGCAAAAACCCCTAGCACAACACCGATTGTCTTTAGGAATTCTTCTCGTAAATCTTCTAGCAGAACCCAAGGCTCTCTTTAGAAGATACAACAACACGATTGATACGATTCAATTTTTTTTTTGTACAAAATACCAATTTGATTTCCCTTTAGATGTAAATCAAGGTTTTGGAAATCTTGTGTCTATTTTGATAAAAACAATTACTAGGTAAAAGTAATATCAAAACAAACTTGTAGATTAGGGTTTTAACTTACAATCAGTATACGTACACACAAGGAGTCCGTGAACCTGATTTTCGTATGTGAACTTGGGCGATTCCAAAGACCAATTTCCAAGTTAAGAAAACCCTAATAATTCTACAACAAGAACAACTAGAATAAATCTAGAGGTATCTTGTTTAAAACTTCTCAAGTATTTTTACGAGATACCTTAATCGTAGTTTTCTTTCTAGCTTCCGATTTCGACTAACAAATGTTGGTATACGATTAGAAACTGAATCTATCAAAACCTAGGGTTTATGATCAACAACTCTTGAATTGTTTTATATCAGAAAAGAAAACCTTAGAATAGACAAGAGGTGAAAAACCTAGATTACAAGTTGTATGATCAATCACGAAGATTAAATCCAACTCGGCTTTGTGATCCCCAATACAAAGAATTTTATCTCACTCTTGTTCACGAAGAACATAAGACATAGAAAACAACCTTATGAAGCTTACACCAATTTTCCAAAAGGGATGAAAACTTGTAGCACTCATGAACCCTTTATTTATAGTGAACAAGTTAGCTTAAAAGCTAAGCTAGGGTTTTGACTATTTTCCTTTTTAAAGACTCTCTTAATTATGGGAGTCTTTCCTAAGTTACAACTCTTGCCAAAATAATTAAATAAATAATTAATTAGCAAATATTGTATTTATGTGAATAACTCACATTTTAACTTAGGAAGGAATCACAAACACTTTAATATGGTAATCAAATATGTTTGGATTAATATCCAACTTGCCTAGATAAGGAAACATCACCAATTTGACCAAAAATGCCTTTTAGTCACGTAATTGGGCCCAAGTCCGTGAACCGTTACAAGCAGTTCATGGATTGTTTCCTACTTTAATAAATCACTCATAACTTCATCGTTATAACTCGGAATTGAGTGATTCTTGGCTCGTCGAATTCGTAAGCTCATTCACTATAACATGAGAACCTTTCCAAGGATAAAGGTTATTTTCACAAAAGTCGTGGCTCAAATAACCTCAAGTATATATACATAAATGTATATTAACCTTCATAGGAATTGTTCCATAGAGTTTTGTTTTGATAGATTAGAAAGGTATAATTGAAAAAGAATCCAAATGAAATCAATCACCACATACCTTTGTTGATGAAGTCCTTGTTGATATCTTCTTGTAATCTTCAGTCTTCATCCTTCAATAGTAGCTCTTCTTAGACCTAATCTAGTCCGAAACTATCTTTAGTATACTAAATCAAGAATGCGTTTTGGCAACTAGCTTGACATACCAATGCTAGTGGGTTCGACCAAGAGATGCTCTAACAAATCTAAACTAGACTTCCCATGTCAGTCTCAAAAAACGATCATTTCTGTACGATTTGGAAACTAGATTTATCAAGCTTAGCCGCTCCCTAACACGACCGAACAAGCATCACCATAAACACCGGCGGGCCCATTAATGCCTTGGAAAATATCGGTTTCGGGTCAAATAGGATGAACTAGAAAATTAACCTCTGGAAAGCGCCTACACTTAATAGCCTAAGTTGCTCTCCCCATTTTCTCGCTAACCCATCATGCAAAAGGTACGCTTTTAGAGCCATCTGCTCCTTCGACTGATTGTTCCATCGAAATCTTCCAAACTCATATGCAGAGCCACCAAGTGTTTACCCAAAATAGGTTGGCCGCGCGAGTTACAAAACCTTAATTTATGTTAACAACAGCATATTGCTGACGCAAAACGATCTTGGCCGCCCAACTCGCCAGCCGAATTGTCCGGCCTAGATTCAATCTCAATCAATGGACAAGGTGCAGATACGCTCACCAGCGTCCCAACTATTGTGCTGGCCAGACGAGCGACTCCCAACACGGCGCCAACACCAAAAGCATTGGCCCTAAAATAGGTTGGCCACACGGTATTTAAAACCTAAATTAAATTAACGGCAGCCATTAACTTCCGCAAATCATCTCGGCCGCCCAACTTCGTCAGATGAATTGGACGGCCTAACTCCCATTTTATGTAGCCAACAAGATCTGGCTATGATCAACGGCCACTCCCTTTCCGTAAGACGCGATCGGCCAGGCCACGACCTCCCCATATGGCTCCCAAACGATCGTTCAAAAGGGGCTGGTCGAGTCGCTTACATGTGTTTTAAGGCAGCCATTAACTGCCGCAAATCATCTCGGCCGTCCAACTTCGCCAGCCGAATTGACCGCCCTAGATTAAATCTTAGTCGACCAATAAGATGTCAACGTAGTCGCCAGCCATCACTCTCCTATAGATACCTACCGGCCTGCCTTTGGCACGCGTGAATGGTTCCTGGCAGCTTCCTGAAAATGGCCGGTCATATTCCTTTTAAGATATTAAGCTCCACGACTGATTTAAGCGAGCTTTGTACAACGATGCTTTACATGCATCGATTATTTTGAGATGCTTCCTTAAAAGCGATGCTTTACATGCATCGAATACATACGATATTTTACGAGTATCGGCTTCACAAGTAACTTAGTTATTTAACCTAACAGCGTCAATGCTATCCTTTGCGGTAAGTATCATGACTTGTCTAGTCACACATGACTACCCGCCACCTAGCTTGCGCGTGATTCATCAGAATAATTAGGCAAGACCCAAAAACTTGCTACATATTTTTTATAAAATACTCGAGACATCAAACGTGTCACAAACTGGAGGATTTTCATCAGGGTATTGGTCTGGCGGTTTACAACATGCGGCGTGCAGCATGCCCATTATGAGAAAGTGTTAGGAAAGTTGGACAATTAGTGGCAGCAGAGAAGTAGTGGGTATAAACCAACCAGTCTTTTCTCATAACAAGACATGGTTTTCAACATTTTTACACGATCCCACTTCTCCATCACTCAACTACTTCCACTTCCTATGATATCATGGTGCGTGCAACTATGACTTGTATAAATAGGTTTTCAACCTATTTAAACCAACGACAGAGTTTTGGTTAACAACACAAGTATCCAGAGAATACCAAGAACTGATAGCTTATATTCTGCAAGCCAGTTCCATATTCTGATACAAGTCATAAAGTATCCATATCTCAACACCTTCTTCGCTTTCCTCCCTAAGATCAACCTTTCTACTTCACTTTGTGACCGAAGCAAGACTGGAATAACCATTTCTTGGTTTAGGCCAGAATTGTACATATTGATCTCTCGAATCTAAAGTACTCAGGTGCAGTGTATTTGTTTAGAGTTTAGATTCTTTTCTCGGGGGCACACCCCAAATTTACCAAAACCCAGCAGAATCATTTTTTACCCAAAACAACTAGCGACCACAGTGGAAGATTAATCTCTCGGTTGCAAGATCAATTTTCAATTTCATTTCATTTTCTCAATTTCAAGAGGGTATATCTTAGATCTAATAACCAAAATTCACTTCAATCACCAATTTCAACTTTCCCTTTTATGAAGTACTCGGGTCAGCCGAACTCTTCCAAAATCACGAATGCTCGAAATCCAATAACCATGGAGGATATGATGAAAACGTTGGAGGGCGTTGTCGCAAATCAGGCCAATATCGTCAATCTGCAAAATGAGACGTTTTACCTCTTAAAGAGTATGGCAAACCGGTTGTGGCAAGAATCAACAAACATTTGCTCGGAGGACGCCACCAATTTTAGAAGTGACACAAAAAATGTTGAATCCTTGTCTGAAGTCTGTGCCTCCGCCAATGACAATGCAGACAGAGTACGTTGCCTCATCGGACGGGAGCAGAAGATAAATGACCAACTAAATTACTCAGCCAACGACAAAGAGCTGAAGCAGTTTCACAAGGCTAAGGGAAGAGACCCGCCAGGTGTGTCGTAATATTTGCAAGAAGAATGTAAGGATCTGGCCTATGAAGCTTTGTTTGGAAACTTGTATCTCCACACCCTCGCAGAAGTTCAGAGAGTTTTCCAGCAGTCCGTATCCACGACCGCTCTAACCTTACTAAAAAGAGAAGCACCTGAAGAAGGAGAAATCTACCAAGACACTTGTGAAGACGGGAACTGCGCCAATGGATAATATTCAGCCCAACCACTTCACATTGTTGTCACCGATGCAGGACCCTCAAGAGAAGTTGCATTCCAACAAAATTTTCGAACTAAACGATCCGTGCCAGAATCAACACTCGCTCAAGCTTCGACTCCGCCCCCGAAACGAGCTTCGCGTCAAAGTCTACAAGAGTTTCCACGATAACGTCCGGTAATACAAGAGAAGTCGGACTCGAACTACTCACGTTTCCCACTCCCCATAAGAAAAGTTTTGGAGTTACTGGAAATTTGGGTATGAGACGGGGCGGTTCAACTGCCTCACTATGGCGTCCGCCAACTGATCAAGAGATGTAGATTCGAGATATTGCCACTATCACATTTTCATCCATCATCCTACCAGTGAATGCAATGGTCTGAAGCGCATTGTACAAGAAAAGATCAATTCAGGAGAATTGCGCCTGGGAATTGAAGATCCTCCACTTTACCGCGGATCGATATAAAGATATTTTTACATAGACGCCCCCTGATGGGCGCTTCTTGTATATTGAAGGAATGCTAACTCTGTATAATTCCAGATGTTGCGAGAACAATAAAACGGCCGAGGACTTCTTATTGTTATGACTGCTTACACAATGGGTTCGGACTTGAAGCAATTATCCGGGAAAATTCATTTTTGCTGGGAGGCCTCGTAGACGAGTAAGTTTCATTAAACAATGTTTAAATGCATTTGTTTTGAAACTCGTTGGGGACTCGACACAGACATCAGTCCCATTTTGAGAATAGAAGCCAAATAAACCAGTTATGCTAAAATATCATATCACTCTAGCAATATTTACAATTTCTCCCAAGTGGCTGCACCATTTGCATTAATAACTAAGATTCCAACTTATTAGTTGATCCAAATATCATTCAAAAATCTACTCACAAAATCATTTCAGAGGTAAATCAATTCAAACATCTACACAGAGCAATTACCTACTAGTTCAAAACCAGAAAATCAAACCATAAAAGAGGCGTCTTTTGCCTTTCAAAAAAAAACCTTAGAGGAGAAAGTTTGAAAATTAAAAGCATTCAAGGGAAATTTTTTAGCAACAATTCATTCTTATTGGAAAAAACGTCCTTCATGTTCTGTAGAGAAGTCTGCTTCAACTTCAATTCCTGATCCAACTTCTCGATCTCTGCCTCCTGTTGATTAATGAGATCCAGAGAGGGAACCTCGTTCATTTCAGTCAGCAGCCTTTGGATTTCGAAAAACCCTTCAAAGAACCAGGAGGCATTAAACTCAAAGGTCACGCACATGTCCCGATGGTACTCCCAGCTTGAGAATGCTTCTTCAGAAATGGTGTGTCCAGTCACACTACACATATCATGAATTGAAGATAGAGCCTCCTCCGCGTTTAACCAACGAAAAATGACTGATAATTTTCTTGGTCGTTGCGATGTGTCCATGCTTTTCCCATATTCGAGTATACAACTCAGCATACCTAGCTGGTACACTGAATCCTCCAATCAACACATGATCCTTAAAGGGAGTCACAAATGGAGGGTTGAAGATAGCACATGCGGCTGGATGTACGATTAGTGCGGCTCCTCCAACTCCAGAAGATTCTTTGGAAATAATTGCGCCCGTGGCCACAGATAGGGTTTCTACTATTGAAGGCACATCAACATCCTTATTATGGATAATCTCCATCTCAGGGTTATCCACATATGTGGTTTCCATGATTGAAGGCGCAACCACATCTTCGTTGTGATTAATCTCCATCTCAGGGTTATCCACAGATGTGGTTTCCATGATTGAAGGCGCAAACACATCTTCATTGTGATTAATCTTCATCTCAGGGTTATCTCCAGGTGCAGTTTCTTTCTATAATATCACCGGTGGAATATTTATTTCATATCAAAGAATAAATAACCCAAGAATAAAGACGCGTGGGAGACTTACCAATTCATTTGTTGGCTCACTGGAAGGGTTAGACTCGCCACTTCTCCATTCAGAAGTGCTTTTGTCATCAATGCCGTATTTTGAACCTTCTTCTTCCTCATCCTCACCTATGAGAGAATCAGTATCACCGGATTTCTCCTCTAAAGATTCCATGTTTTGGCCGCTTGCAAGCCTGGAAAAGCATTCATACTCTCGCCCCCTGGAAAAAAAGGGGGGGGGGGAGGAGGGAATATAGGTGCTTAGTGAAATTAACCCATTTTTTTTTGGCTGGTCAAGGAGAAACACATATGTACCTTCATATTCGAAGAATTGAAGACCACAAGAGATGTTGAAGCTGATCAGATACCACCTGCACGACTTTTTGACCTCTGCTCCTTTCTCTGGGGACTGTCGCCACCTTGGTCAGAAGATTTTCGTTTACCTGAAGGAAGCGGCTTCAACAACTTATGTTTTTCTAAGGTCTTGGAAGAAGGTTTTCCACGTGAATTCTTCACAATGTCCTGCACGAATTGCTGTAGAGAGAGAAACTCATTCTCCCAGAATTCTTTATACTTAGGAGTCATCACCGGCTTTATTCTTGGGAGAAAAATGGGAGGCTTCTATTTGTTGCAAAAACACTACTATCAAAAACAGATGGCAAAAGGTCTGTTGAAGGCGTCAATGGACGGTGAAATGGAATCCCCTGGTCGAACCCATCTGACGAGCATCTCTATCAATATTATAAAGAACCACATCAAAAGATCCCTTGAATAAAGATGTGACATATCCAGGTACACAGCTTCGCATAAACACGATTTCTCCAATACTCATATTCTCTCCATCAGAATGCAATGTTGTTCCCGAGACGGAAGCAAAAGTTTCAGGTTGAACTATGGATGTGTGAGCCGGTGCCCAAGGACGAAAGTTAACCGCATACATGTTTTCAAGAAAATCAATGAGACTTAAGCAGGGTTTTGGACGCTTCTTCAGCCAACGAAATATCCTAGCTCCTCCATATGTACTGGAAAGCGAGGCTACAAGATTAGGAGCATAATCTTTGAAATGCTCCCACAACCATGCTTGTAGAAAGGCAATGTGAACATGTGATTCTACCTTCATACATCCGTTAGAAGCATACATGTCAGCTGCTAGGCAATCCATATGGGTATACAAGGAACCAAGAAACAAGTTGCCTATGGGAAGAGCAACACCTTGCGCCAGCTTAATAGAAAATTTAACCAGCTTATGCCTTATTTCCTTCTCGCCGAAGCCATCATCAAAACACATCTCTAGACAAACACAAGGATAAAAATGCAGCGACACTGAGTGTGTCATTCAACACCTGACCCGGTTTCGGGTTCGTATGAAACCATTCAGACACCCACCAAGTATAAAAGAATTTTTCCTCAGTTTCCTGCCGATTATATCCTTCATCCTTCTTAATCAGAGTGGCTTGCATTAATTCTTCTTCGTTGGACAAGCAAAATTCAATATTTCTCATAACCAGAAGACTCAGTAGAACAACCACACTCTCCAAAGTAATAGTCATCTAGCCCCATCTGCATATGGCCGTGTGAGTAGACATACACCATCTAGAGATGAAAGTAATCAAACCTGCGACATCTTTCCTAATACGAAGTGTTGCAGACGCCATAACAACATTCACGATTTGTGCCTTAGTCAGATTGTCCCTGACATGGTCATTACTCATCATATACCTCATCCATCCTTTATAAGAGCACAATGGGTTATGACAAATCTTGAAGTCAATGGGAGAAGCCGGATATTCTTTTCTCTGGAGGCAAAACCGTATCACACGCTCTTGAGAAATTGATTGAACAACTCCTTCATTCTCTAAATCAGTAAGGAGGGTTATTACATGGCCGGGATGTGTCCTTGCAACTGTGTAAGACCTTGTAAAGAGTTCATTATCTACATTCGTCCTATCTTTGGAATTGTTAACACTTCTTGGTGGGGAACCATAAACATTTCCAGGTGACATCTTCTCCAAACAAAAATTCCTTATGCTACTGTTCACTTTTGGAGTAACTACAACGAAGCAAAACGGGTAAAGAGTCACTACTTCAAGAAGAGCCATGCATGTGGATTTTTCCAAATTGGGTATAATCACTAATGGTTGAATTTACATGAGGTAATATGGAGATCATACGCCAACAACAAGATTTTCTACGGGAAGATCTTCTTCGGCCGCAGGACATGACACCCACGGCCAAGATGAGTGGGGACTTGCGCCTACTCAAACAAAAAAAAATGTGTATCTTGCCGCGGGAATTATGCCCACAGCCGAAAACCTAAAACTAGGTTTTACAAAAGGAGGAGCAAACAACGACACTCGCCTATGGATTCTTTGCTCGTCTTTCTAGTGACACTAGTGATGCTGACTGTTTAGGGGTGATTTCGGTTTAGGTTCTACCCATCCTAGCTACACCAAGTGACCTAAATTTACCAAGAATAGTAAGAGAGATAGTTGTCTTTCCATTGTACCTTGTCTTTCCTTATATAAGCTTTCCAAAAGCCCCTTCCTTTTATGACATCATACCATGTGTCCTAAACCTCCTTAATTACTCCTAATGCCACTCTTTCCTTGATATAACCTCATTCTTATTCATTAATCCCTTCTTTGTCCTTTCCTTCTAATAAGCATTTTATCATTGGACTTGGGCTTAGTCCCCAAGTCCTCATGCCTTATATTAGATTTAGCCACCCCTTTGGGGGCACCCCGAACCCGCTAAGGGGTATTATTTTTCATGTATCGACACTGATTACTTGGTTGTTAATGTCATTGTTAATAATACTATGATACTGCCAACGAAGAGGGGTCATTCATATTTGGATAAGTTTTCAAGTTCATGGAAGCTACACCTACGGCTAGGGTTCACACTAACACACAAAAACAAACAAAATGTCGGAGATAAGGAAGAGACGATGGAGTATATACCTGAACGGTGCTCGCCTCCTCGTATTGCTACCGTTTCTCCTGTTGGTCAGCTTTCGAATTGACACGCCTTGCTGCTAAAACAAAGACACAAAAGTGAAGCCAACGAAAGATAAAGAAAAAAAAGGAATCGACGCCCGTTTATACACACAACGGTTTGAGAAGTTCGAGTGGAAAAAGGAATCCATCTTGGATTCACGCACGGTCGAGGGCATCTAGGCCCACTGAGCCAACCCCTACGGACGAACTAGCGGCGCACCAGTACCAAGTCCGCTAGTCGCGCGGTCCCATGCTCGAAGAACAATTCTGCCTCTCCTGGTAACTTTCATCTCCTTGATCGTGTTAATTTCTTCCTTTGTCTATCGCCATCTATTGCTTACCCCGCAAAAATGTCACTGTTACGTACTAAGCAAGAAACTTAATGTTGATGGTAGTTTTTAGTTCAGGGCAAAAATTGTAAAACCCTGTATTTAATGCGCCGTCATTCTGCAAGGAAACAGAGCCATTTAAAAGTGATGAGTGCTCAAGCCTCTTTACTCACACATGTATTGAGCAATTCAGTATATTTATTCAGAATGGTGCATGTAGCAACAATCCCAAACATTCTGTAAATTCTCGCCTGCATTATTCATTAATGTATGGCTTATTGAGTATTTTTCCTATGTTATGTTCCCCGGCTGAACCCTTAATATTGGTATGACATGACAATTAGTGTTCACTCGCAGCTGAGTATCATGAATTTCCCGAAGTATCAAAATTAAGGTATGCATGAAAAGTACTCAGTCAGAAGACGCGTTAACTGGTCTCTGAGGATAAAGTTAAAGAATTTTGTGTCAAACACACAAAATTCAAATTTTGGCCTAATTAATTTGCAAAAATTAGGTTTTTTGCGCCCTACGCAATATCTCGAACCCTATTGGTCGAGACTAAACCTAGGTAAGCTAGGAAATTAATCCACCATGGACTAGTAGGAGCAAAGTCCTACCAAAAATCAGAAAATGAGAAGTAAAAGAGGAGCTGCGACAAGTAAGAGCAGCAACAAGAGGAGGCGTGGCTGCGCCACTTGGCCAGCCGATCCGCTCCAACAGGCGCCACCTGTGGCCGGACGACCACGCTCCATGTTACTGCTTGTCGATCCCTCTTTGCCATCGACCAATCAGATCGCTCTAAACCCGCCACACACACTTTTAAATAAAGTTGGAAGTTGGTTGGTCGATGCGCCTAATTACTTAAGGAATCTAATCTAGATTGTCCATGTCAGTCTCAAAAAACGATCACGGCCGTACGATTTGGCCATTCGATTGATCAAGCTTAGCTGCTCCCTAACACGACCGGACAAACATCATCATATACACCGGCGGGCCCACTAATCCCTTGGCCAATTGAAATCCTCCCAACTCGCAATCGGAGCCACCAAACGTTTACCCAAAGTAGGTTGGACGCGCGAGTTATAAAACCTTAATTTATGTTAACAGCAGCATATTGGTGCTGCAAAACGATCTTGGCCACCCAACTTCGCCATCCGAATTGACCGGCCTAGATTCAATCTCAATCAATGGACAAGGTGCGGATACGCTCACCAGCAGCCCAACTATTGTGCTGGCCAGACGAGCGACTCTCAACATGGAGCCAACACTAAAAACGTTGGCCACACGGTTTTTAAAACCTAAATTAAATCTACGGCAGCCATTAACTGCCGCAAATCATCTCGGCCGCCCAACTTTGCCAGATGAATTGGCCGGCCTAACTCCCTTTTTAGGTAGCCAACAAGATGTGGCCATGATCAACGACTACTCCCCTTCCATAAGCCGCGATCGGCCAAGCCACGAACTCCCCATATGGCTCCCAAACGATCGTTCAAAGGGGTATGGCCGAGCCGCTTACATGTATATTAAAGCAGCCATTAACTGCCGAAAATCATCTCGGCTGTCTAACTTCGCCAGCCGAATTGACCGGCCTAGATTAAATCTTAGGCGACCAATAAGATGTCACCATAGTCGCCAGCCATCACTCTCCTATAGAGACCGACCATCCTGCCTTTGGCACGCGTGAACGACTCCTGGAAGCTTCCTGAAAATTGCCGGTCATACTCCTTTTAAGACATTAAGCTTTGTGACTTATTTAAGCGAGCTTTGTACAACGATGCTTTACAGGCATCGATTATTTTGAGCTGCTTGCTTAAAAGCGATGCTTTACATGCATCGAATACATACGATATTTTACGGGTATTGGCTTCACAAATAACTTAGTTATTTAACATAATAGTGTCACATGCTATCCTTTGCGGCAAGTCTCATGACTTGGCTCGTCAAACATGACAACCCGCCACCTAGCTTGCGCGTGATTGGTCAGAATAATTAGGCAAGACCCAGCAACTTGCTACATATTTTCTATAAAATACTCGAGACATCAAACGTGTCACAAACTGGGGGATGTTCATCAGGGTATTGGTCTGGCAGTTTACAGCGTGCGGCGTGCAACACTCCCATTATGAGACAATATCAAGAAAGGCGGACAGTTAGTGGCGGCAGAGAAGTAGTGGGTGTAAACCAACCAGTCTTCTCTCATAACAAGACGTGGTTTTAAACATTTTTACACGATCCCACTTCTCCACCACTCAACTACTTCCACTTCCTATAAGATCAGGGTGCGTGCAATTATGACTTGTATATATAGGTTTTCAACATATTTCAACCAATGACAGAGTTTTGGTTAACAACACAAGTATCCAGAAAATACCAAGAAATGATAGCTTACATTCCGCAAGCCAGTTCCGTATTTTGATACAAGTCATAAAATAGCCACACCTTCAGAATTAACCACTCTGATCTCAACACCTTCTTCGCTTCTCTCCCTAAGATCAACCCTTCTCCTTCACTTTGTGACCGAAGCAAGACTGGAACGTCCATTTCTTGGTTTAGGCCATTATACAAATTGATCTCTCGAATCTAAAGTACTCCCGTGCAGTGCATTTGTTTAGGGTTTAGATCCGGTTCTCGGCGGCACACTCCAAATTTACCAAAAACCAGCAGAATCAGTTTTTACTTCAAAACACCTGTAACTAGTCGAAATATTACATGTTTAAAACAAGAAAAGGTTTTTGTTTATGCATCTTTTGATAATTGACACCCCAAAATTAATAATATCATGCGATAGATTTTTTCAACATCGACGTGCTTAAAACAGTAGTTGGCTGTTGACGGGAAATAACATTTATCTACGAAGTTGGGGATGAAATTGAGCATACTCATAATGTATCGATTTTGATTATTTTGCAGTAGTACTGGGTTAACAACTCAACGGTGCCTTGTTCATATCTCATATGTGCTTATATGTAGGAATCATAGAATTTTAGGTAAAATCTCAATTTCATTTATGACGCACCTCATGTAATTTGGTGAAGTAGTGGGAACTTTATCTCAAGAGATTGATACTAAAATGATCTTTTGATTTATTATTATTGTCTCTTTTTGAATGCAAGTTATGAAATTGAAGGCAAGGAAATTGTCATTCAGCACAGTAACATACTAAGCTGAAGTGATCGAAGGAACTTCCTAAACCAGGAAACTGTATTTTCTAAATAAAAGGGTATTTTTGCCTTATCATGAAAAACTAGTTATATTATATTGGGTGAAATATCCAATTTGGATATCTAAAAAGTATCTTAGAGAATCATGGATATTTAAACACTAACTTATTTTACTCGTTTTTTTGAGCCAGGAATTCAAGTTCAAGGGTTGTTCAACCAATTTAGTGGCAGATTAATGGGAGATTTGCTGGTTGGTCTAAATCCAACTAAGCATTTAATATATATAGTCTAGGAGGAAATTAAAATCAACGGAGCCATCCAAAAATATGGAAATGATCAATCAATCTTTCAAGTCTCGACCTAATACGTGAGAAGAAATTACGTTTTCTTCTTCTTTATTTGTTCTTTCTTCTTCTTCTTCTTCTTCCAGAAAAGAGTTTTCTCTCTACAGTAAACCTATGTTCCTCTCGTTCTTTTGTACCTTCTTCCTCATAATATTGAAGTGATTTTCCTAATCAATCGTCAAAACCGAAGATAAAATATGAGAAAAACTTAGATTCGCTGCACCAAATCTTTTCAATATCGACCTATAAGTCCGATACCTTGCGTGATCTACTATAGATAGAAACTGTCAAGAACAAGAAGATAACAACCACACGTTATATACTTGATATATAGTATAAGTACGAAACCGAACCTTAAACTATAGGGATCAACCCAAGTATTTGGGATTCACATACAATGTATTTACTTTTAATTATAACTAAAAAAATAATTATAATTACGAAAAGTAAAAGTAAATACACAACAAGATTTTGTTAACGATTAAATAGAAAATGCAGCGAAACCCTGAGAGCTAGTTCAGTTTTGAATACTCTTAGAATTGAGCTTGCTATACAAAGACACTACCAACATCCGATAGTTGAGACCAAATAAACTACCCCTAGTTACCTAGTTTCCTCAGTATCCCTGCGCCTACAACCAATCTGGCTAACACACATGAATATTAAGATAAAGTCCATTATATTAAGTTGCTTCATCCTATATGAAGACTTTAAGCACTCAACCCTTTCGATACTCTTCCAAATAGTAAATGACTAATCTGTTTGGTAACCACTCTCCAATATCAGGAAATTTAATCAGAGATATGTTTGTTGAGTATGACAAAGGATATGTTTAAAATAAATTAAACACCTTTGTCGGGTTTAGATCTTCCAAGATCTGGATTAACAAGTTAACCAGATCAAGTAAAACAGAATTACCAGATAAAGATACTGAATAATATCACCAAATGATAGCTTGTAGATCTAAATAATACCAGATAAAGATACTGAATAATACTAACGATAACAAGTGTATCAAAAGATAAACTACATCTAATCGGATCTCAGCCGATCAAGTTTGTGCACGAAGTAAATCACAAAGATACGAAACCAATAAGAAATATCTTATTGTTTTCAAATCCGCACAATAGTCTTCTGTACCCGCACAATAAAAAACTTGATCCCGACTTATGATCGATCACGCACAAAAGGAAGTCTGTTAACAATGAATGATCACAAGACAACTTCAGATCTAAAGACAGATCTGAACTACCGCTAATCTCTTGATCTAGTTTGAGTGACCTTATATCAGAAGAGAAGGCTCTCAAGAATAATCAAACTAGGTGCAATCAAGAGTTAACAACCGTTAGCCAATCAAATTAATAATTGAAAACCAAAATAACAATGCAATTCTAGTTTCCCACCAACGGTACTAGTAGACACTTCTTGATCTCAGAGAAGTCTTTAAACTAATAGACATAAGAGATTTCGACTAATTAAGTTACTCTCCTCTCCAAGATAGTATCATGAGAATACTATTAATTGGTTACAAAAATGACTACGAAACAAAGTGCCTTCCTTAGGATAAGTTTGTAAGAAGAACAAAATTCACTATTTATAGACCAAGGTAGTTCGGATACCAAGGAATTTCCATAACCGAAATTATTCTTTAGATATTCAATAAAGCACTTAAATTCGATTTTGTATAATTCCAACCAATATCTAACTGTATAACCAAAATCTTCATGGAAAACTCAATATTGGCTAGCACTTAACTAACATATCTTTCCAGAGATATGTTTTGATTGCTGGTAAAACGAAACATATTAATTCGAAAATCCCAAAAATATTATCTACTATTGCGGTTTGGGATCTCACATTAAGTATCAAGGAATATCTTTGAACAATTAAGAAATAAGACTTCAACACATGTTCATTATGTCAACATCTTGAACTTTCCTATTTCGCAAACCCAATTTCCAAATCACATAAACCCTATAGTGTATGTGACTTAGAGAAATCGGTTTTGCCTATTGGAACTGGTTCCACCATGACTCCTCAAACAACTTAGGATCGGGTTCTACCTTGACTCCCAATATTAGTAGGGATCGGTTCTACCTTGACTCCCAACATAATCTAGGACCGATTCTACCCTGATTCCCTATATAGGTTAGGATCGGTCCAATCTTAAGATCTTCAATGAAAACCGGACCTTCAATCCTATTGATTTCTTTTCAACCATGAAACAAGTTAGTATGTTTGCCTCATTAAACTCATATAATTAAACATTGGTTTTTTAGGCATGACATCAAATCTATGTTCACTACACAATCTAGTAACGAGTTACAAAGATCATGTCGATGTCAAAATTACGAAGTTCAAAAGATAAGCTTTATACTTCGTAATTCAATATACCAATACAAAACACTTATCGCTATTGATATGTTGTTCCTTGACACTTTGATCATAATATGATGATCAAGTATCTTATACTAGAGTTTCATGTATATAACTTCGCATGTAATGTTTTCAATCAGAAATGAATTCAAATCTTACGATATAGAAATGAAAAAATGTCAAGTCATATATTACTAACCTCAAGTAGAAGGATGATGTCATCGTTGATATCGATACATATTCAGGATCTTCAGGTCTTCAGAGTAATACTTGTATGTCCCAATATTTCGAGACTTCCTAGTCTAAACTAACGATGTTGACACTAGTAATTTAATCAAGTGAGCTATGAGTTTTTATACTAAAAATTACAACCAACCTTGACATGCAAACGCTTTTCGGGTTCAACCGAGTAGTGCTCTAATGATCTCCGCATTTGTCAGTTTTAGTGACAAAATTCTATTATATATGAAGAATACACGATATACAAATATTACATTACATAAAATTCTCTTAACTCATTCTGTATACGCTTGATTCCACTCAGAAATAAATGACGATGTTGACGCATTTGAATAACAAAAGCTTTGCTCCCTATAAAGGAAATCTAGGTAAATACTAAATCCATACGAATTTGTTATTCTTATTTTGTAGTATGAAATACTACACAACAAGATAATATGTCCCCCTAGTCCATGCTTTACTCTTTCGTTAGATATATAGTTTTCAACACATATATCCTTTCTCAGTGATTGTAAATCACCAGTGTACTCCATATATTCCCCCCTTTATGTCATAAAAATGACAAAGACATGAAAAAATACAAGAGCAAACCGAAAGGATCTTACAAGTTCATAAGAACTTATACAACCTATAAGAGTTAAGGACGAAGGTTATCATACCATTTTAGATAAGCAATACTAAAGTCAAACCTACCTAAGTAATTTTTTTTAACACCTTATCAAAGAAACAATTGCCTTACGCAATTTTCCTTTAGATTTGATAAGTCAAAAAAGACAAGAATTAACTCAGTTGCTTATCAGGATCTAATTATTCATAAATAATTGTACCTCATTTAGATAAGACAAACTAGGTTAGATAACTAGTTTCCTTGTCAAGGATCCGATTAGACATGGATAATCGTACCTGTTAGAGCATTGCTCGGTCGAACTCGCATGCGTTGCTATCTCAAGCATGTTTATCAATAATAGTGATCAAAACTATAAGTCTTGATTTCTAGTCTACTTATAGCTAAGTCTCGAACTAGAATATAAAGTGTAGTTGAGCTCAAGACTCCATGGAGATCATCATACAAAGACGAAGAACTACTCAAGGAACTGGTGGAACTTCATCGACTAAAAAGTATGTGGAGACTTGAACTTATCTATCACTCAAAAGTTTATCTATTCTATCTCCTATCTTGAGACAAAAGTCGTTTTGCTATATAGACTTTGATTATAAACATTTGCTATTTCGAGCCGAGTTTATCTCGCTTATCTATTTCTCGGAATATGTGTTGGTAAGATTTCGCTTTGGCCAAGTTCATCTTTACTAGTGACGAAAGTCATATTAAGTTTCAATTACTTGAAAATTGCTTTGACGAAAAATAGTGTGTGAACAACAACTATATAACGTCCTCTAAGAATGTTTCCATGATTGAAATGATAGTTTAGAATATATAACCATGGTTGGATATAAGCATTGTGTGGTAACTCATACATGTATAACTCCTTATTCCTTGAACCAAAGTATGCGTACTTTGCTGCTCAGGAAAACTGGAACTAGAGTCCGCGTACCAAATCCGCGTACTGTCGGAGGTTCTCATTCCGAGAATTTCTGTTGGAGTTTGTGAACTGAAAACAAACTTATTCCGGGTACTTAAGTCCGCATACCAGTCCGCATACTTAAGTTGGTTATTTTCTAAAAATGATTATTCGTGAACTTAAACTTATATTAACTAAGGAATGCAAGTTTGCAAACCGTGGCTATAAAGTTCATGAATCGATTCGAGTGAATCAAATCGTTTTTGCTTCGATTGTGTCTTGTATACTTCTATAAGATATAAGAAATTGAACAACTCTCTAACTAGTTCATTTGAGTCATTTGCACTAATTATGGTAAAGAAGAATATGGTTGATATGAAAGTGCTCATATGGCTAACCATTTGGTTAACTACTGTTGAACCAACTAGATGTACATGTTTGGGTACGGTTACACAAACCTAAATAAACGTGCATTTCATTTGTGTGTAACAAGATAAGTTTTGATCTAACAGTTGAAAGATATTAGCTTGAATCTAATCAGGTTTTCATCTAACGGTGAATATTGAATGCTTTGTTACTAAGCTAACATTAATTGCAAACCCTGATTTGAAAGACTATATAAGGGAGAACTCTAGCAACTGGGAAACCTAATCCCCACACCTCCTATGTGATAATATTTGTATTACCTAGAATCGATTCTCCTTTAACCTTAGGTTTCTAGGGAGACCTTGTAGGTTAACGACTTGAAGACTTCATTGGGATTGGGAAGCCAGGCCGATACTACTTTTCTTGTAGTTGTGTGATCTGATCTTGCTGTTTCTATCGTACTAATTACAATCGTAAGATGGACTTGAGATTGATTTCTTCGATAGGTAAGATATAAAAGAAGTCACAAACATCTTCGTCTAATCGTTTGTGATTCCACAATATCTTCTTTCGCTAGTCGATATTATTGTGAGGTGATTGATAAAACTGAGCTGTTATTCGGGAATATAAGTCTGGTTTATGAATTGGTTCCTGTTCACCTTGATTTATCAAAAGACGAAACAAAAACTCGTAGGTATTTCCGTGGGAGACAGATTTATCTATTACCGTAGACTTTTCTGTGTGATACAGATCTGTTTATTAAAGTCTTCGACTTTGGGTCGTAGCAACTCTTAGTTGTGGGTGGGATCAGCTAAGGGAATCAAGTGCATAGTATCCTGCTGGGATCAGAGACGTAAGGAGCGCAAATGTGCCTTGGATCCGTGTGAGATTGATTGGGGTTCAAATACAGTCCAGACCGAATTTAGTTTGTAGTAGGCTAGTGCCTGTAGCGGCTTAATACAGTGTGTGTTCAATCTGGACTAGGTCCCGAACTTTTTCTGCATTTGCGATTTCCTCGTTAATAAAACTTCTGGTGTCTGTGTTATTTCTTTTCCGCATTATATTTTGTTATATAATTGAAATATCACAGGTTCGATCAATTGGAAAATCCAACCTTTGGTTGTTGATTGAAATTGATTGATACTTGAACATTGGTCTTTGGTACCGTTCAAGTGATTTCTCTTGTATTCAATTAGACTCGCATATTTCCATTTGCTTGAGTAAGTATTGAATCGATAAAGTGAGATATAACTCTTTGATATACTTTTATTAAGATTGAGTCTGATTGTCTAGTTGATTCTCTTAAAAGTATATTGGAGTTAGTCCATACAGATTTCTAAGCGAAATATTGGGTGTGGTTGTTAGACCCCCGCTTTTTCAATTGGTATCAAAGCAGGAAAACACTATAAACCTAATAAGTTTGTGTTTGTTTGATCCTTAAAAGTTGCCTTTGGGAAATTTCTTTAGAAAACTTTCTCTTGGCATCTGTAACGCACGCCAAAAATTCTTAAAGATTGTTCAAAGATTATTATGGACAAAACCTTCGGTATCTTATAATAATCTCATTTCATCTAAGAACTTGGAAAACTTAGATGATGAGAAACAATATAAAGAAAGAAATAAAAAGAAGGGAAGATTGAGAAAACGTTCGTTACGCTCAAAGATATGGACTCTCACTAGATTAACTCTTAATATTTTTGAGAAATACTATCGTAATGGATCAATTGACAAAGATCTATTTAGAGCTTGTGAAAGCGTTTTCAGATTCTTAGAAAAACTTAATTCTGTTAAGCTTAAGAATCAACCCGATAAAAGTTTTGTACATGTAAAACTATGAAATAACGATGTACGGACTGAACACTTTGTCAACACATGTAGATCCAATCGGGGTTCTCATGTTTTTTGTAAGATAATTGTCGCTGTTTTGGAAGGTTCCGGAAAGTTCTGGAACATACTAGAAATCCTTTGTGTAGAGAAACACAAGGTTTCCTAGTTTAGGTTGATTTCCATATTTAGATAGGTTACCTAAATGACATTATGTTTCCTAGTTGGTTAGAGTTTCCTTTTCCAAGGAGACTAATACTTGGGAATAAAGTTTATGACTCCTATATAAGGAGGTCTAGGCTATGTGTTTAGACATGGAATTCTCAATGGAAAATCAGTAGAGAATTAGAGAATACACAATGTAGTTCTCTAAGGATTCCATAGATTTCATCCCACCTCTTGGGGTAGAGTTTAAGTAGAAGAGAGGGACCATTCTCGGGCGTTGTCAGATACACCGTTGGTGTTGAAAGAGTACATCGTTATGGTTTTGGGGAGATGAGGACGACATCGTTTTGGTGAAGAGAAGATATCCTTGTTCGTTGATGGTGAAAAAGACATCGTTGATGTTGGAAGTGACATCGTTTAGAAGGAGATCATCTCGGTTATGTGAGACTTATTCGGCAATATTGGAGTGTTTTTTTCATGAGAATTATTTTAGGGTTTATGATCAACACAATGTTGGATCATAGTTATGGATTGATTCGTCAGTCGCTAAGTGTGTAATTCTCTATTTACTGGTTCCAAAATAATGAAGAAATCGTAACTGTTTTGGTGGATGTAGGCATATTGCCTAACCACGTTAAGTCTTGTGTGCTTTACTTATTGCTTATAATATATGTGTTTGCATCGTCTATCTTTCATTCTACGTCGATCCAAAGATTTAGTGTCTTGTGGGTTAATTCTATTTGGATTTCCCTAACAAGTGGTGCGGTTAGTTTGGCTATCTCCCACAACAAGTGGTGCGGTGAGCGTGGATAAGATCGAAGTTAGAAGTGGGGATATTTCGGTTATCTGTGGGTAGCGGAATTTTTTTGTTTCAAAGGATTTGATGTTATCAAGCATTCAAGTTTGAAGGGTTTGATGTTATCAATTTGGGCATGAAACGTTATACTTCATGCCCAAGTAAAGCGTATATATTTGACGTTATAAAGCGTTATACTTCTTGAAGCGTATGCCCAAGTTTTAAGGGTTTGATGCATATATTGATGTTATAAAGCGTTTGGGAAGAATGGGATATTTTTATATTCCACATTCGTTTTTTGGTAGTGCTCTACATGGAAGGATTTGACGTTATACTTCTTGAAGCATATAACCCTATGCATTCCGCATAGCTCCAAGTAAGTATTTGTGTAACCATATTTTGGTTAGTTGATTGTGTTTTTTACTTCGTTTCGTATGAGGCTTTTGTGGACTATTTTGGAAGATCAAGTTATTTTCGTTTGGGTGTGTTTGCTTCGCAAATCACGTTTTCAGAAAGCAAGAGCGTTGTGGCCGAGATACAAGTTTCAGTTTGTATGTTGGTTGAAGTAAAGACGATAATTTTTTAGTGTGCCAAATTCTTATCATTATTTTGGTACGAAGGTTGCAAGTTTGATATCGGTTGTCATCAGTTTGATCATGTTGCTATTTTTTTTTTTGACCTAAGAAGTCGAAGGATGTTAAGAGGAAGTTAGACTCGAAGATGTTATGGATTCAATTGCATAAGGAAATGAAGATTTGTTGAGATCTTTTTGAAGATTTCGCTTTGGGAATTGTTGACCGTTATCAAGGATCAACATGTTTCTGTTTCGAAGAGTTTAATTTCATTTAGAGTACTTGTTGCGTGTTGGTTACAAGTAAGTTGAAGTGTGATGATCGTTTGATGAGACGTGGTATGTTTTGGACTTTGTATACAGGGACTTTAGTTGTGGTGGAGCTATGGTTTCTTATCATTTAATGAGAAACAATTTTGTTAACACAAGTTATGAAATATGCATCATAGGAATATGGTTGAAGAAAGGGTTATTTGGTTGTGTTTCTGTGAACGTTGTAGCTTCGAAGTGCGCTTACCTTTGGAAAGTGACGTGTCTACAGGTTTGGGTATCACTATGTTTTGTATACGTGATACGTTTAGTGACATCCATTTGGGTGTTTAGGGCATCTTTCTTACTGTTTCTGAGAGATATGCTAAGTAGATTGCGACCTTTGTTTCGATGATGTTTTGGCAGAGTATTTTGGCAGTGTATCAGGGATCATCAAAGTGGTTTGAAGTGCAAGACCGTTTTGAAAAACAGGTTGGTATTTTGGTGTTGATACGTTCCAATTTGGAGGTGAAGACCCGTTCGAGAGGAACAAGGTATCGTTTGGGCATTTTATAAGTTTAGGTACAATTCTACTATTTGGTGTAGAAAGCGATTTTATCATATACTACTTGGAGAAAGCACAGTGCATGTTTTTCAAGTTTCTTGGACAAGTTTGGGGCTAATTTTTTGGTGTGCTATCTCGTGAACCTTTTATTATGTATTTTCATATGGTTAAGTAATTCTGGATAGTGATCAAGTTTTGGTTGCCAAGTTTACTTCTCGCAAGAGAAAATAGTTTTGGTGTTAATGTTGAAGAAGGTGTTCTTTCTATAGTATTCCAGAAATTATGTTTGTAATTCTTGATCAGTTTGGAATTTTCGGTGAAGAGAATTATGTTATAGCAGTGATGGTATTTTGAGAGGTTTTGATTTGGGTGGAGCAGTTTGTTCCTTTGCTCATCTACTACAAATATTGAGATTGTGGTTTCAATAATTACAGAGGAGGTAGAAGATGAGATCAGAGATTCTTTTGAGAAGTCTATTCAGCAAAAAATTATTTTTATCATCCTTTGATTCTCAGCTTAGCGTGAGAAGGTAGCACTATTGTCTTGGATAGTTACTTAAGAACTTATTACGGTTGCTTAAGAGTAAGAAGACAATGAGTGAGCACAAAAGCGTTTTGGATATTTTCTTGGGAGTTGGTGGAGTTGCCTAAGGTTAAGAAAACGACTAGGTGTGTTTTGGGTCTTTGTATGTTATGAAGGATGATTTCCATATCTTGTTTAGTTACATATTGGTACACATTTTTGGGGTAAGGTTGACTAAAGGATATGCACAAAACAGAGTGTGATTGTTATGAAGTTTTTCCTCCATGGTTAATCACATTTATATCCGAGTCCTGTTAGTTTTTTGTGTGGTGGTTTGACTTAGTCGACGGAGTCGAACTTGCATTCTTGCCTGGATATTTGTGGAGGACATTAATTTGTCACAACCCGTTTGGTTTGAGGTTGCTGGTTCAGTTGGAAGTTTGAGCAAGTTCAGTTTTATTGCTTTAAGAAGAAATTTGGTTTGCAGTTTCGAGATGAAGGAGTTTTTTTCTGCTAAGAAGATACTTGTGCAGAAGTTTGGACGAGATTTGTTGACTTCGGTCATCTGGGGGTTAAGTTGGTACTTGATCAAGTTTGCTCGTCATTGAGATCCTTTTGAATACTGAGGCGATTGTCATGGTTTGAAGGTCGGCTCAGATTAGTGGAATCTTTACCGAGGCGGAGATTTGTCAAAACATCGACAAGGTGGAGATTGTTAGATAATTGTCGCTGTTTTGGAAGGTTCCGGAAAGTTCTGGAACATACTAGAAATCCTTTGTGTAGAGAAACACAAGGTTTCCTAGTTTAGGTTGATTTCCATATATATATAGGTTACCTAAATGACATTATGTTTCCTAGTTGGTTAGAGTTTCCTTTTCCAAGGAGACTAATACTTGGGAATAAAGTTTATGACTCCTATATAAGGAGGTCTAGGCTATGTGTTTAGACATGGAATTCTCAATGGAAAATCAGTAGAGAATTAGAAAATACACAATGTAGTTCTCTAAGGATTCCAGAGATTTCATCTCACCTCTTGGGGTGGAGTTTAAGTAAAAGAGAGGGACCATTCTCGGGCGTTGTCAGATACACCGTTGGTGTTGAAAGACTACATCGTTATGGTTTTGGGGAGATGAGGACGACATCTTTTTGGTGAAGAGAAGATATCCTTGTTTGTTGATGGTGAAAAAGACATCGTTGATGTTGGAAGTGACATCGTTTAGAAGGAGATCATCTCGGTTATGTGAGATAAGTATTATCTTGTTTGAGTAGACTTATTAGGCAATATTGGAGTGTTTTGTTCATGAGAATTATTTTAGGGTTTATGATCAACACAATGTTGGATCATAGTTATGGATTGATTCGTCAGTCGCTAAGTGTGTAATTCTCTATTTACTGGTTCCAAAATAATGAAGAAATCGTAACTGTTTTGGTGGATGTAGGCATATTGCCTAACCACGTTAAGTCTTGTGTGATTTACTTATTGCTTCTAATATATGTGTTTGCATCGTCTATCTTTCATTCTACGTCGATCCAAAGATTTAGTGTCTTGTGGGTTAATTCTATTTGGATTTCCCTAACAAGTGGTGCGGTTAGATTGGCTATCTCCCGCAACATTTTTGACACAGGGTCAAGGAATCAGAAGAATCTTCTTTCCAGTCACATCAAAAGGAAGATAGAAAGCTCTGACAACCCTGATTATCATCATTACTTTGATTATATCACTGGGACTGCTCACAAATATCAACCAGAAATGTTGCACGAGGATTCCTCTAGACATCATGCCTCTTGGTAACAAGCCTGGCACTACCCCATTTGTATATATCTTGATATGCGACAAGAAATGGTTTGATTTGTGTACAGTTAGGTTAAAAATGTTATTATATCCTTTCTGGAATTTCGAATAGAGCTTTCTACTGAATTCGTCTCCTCTCACAAATTGTGTTGTCACGGGATGCACAACCTTGATATGAGAACATCAAAGAAAATCCCACATTTCCTTTGTGGGTCGCGGTTCATAAGCGAGTCCAAGCCTATTAGTGGGTCTTATAAAAAAGAAGTACGCGCACCTTCTTCTTCATCCCATCAGTCCACGTACGTGAACACTCTAGGGTTCTTGTGTTTCCACCATTGAAACTTCTTTGGAGGAAGATTAAAATGAAGGGTGTTCAAGGTTCATTCCAAGTAAGTAACTTCCTCTTGGTTCCTTCCAATTTCTAGATCTCATGATGAATTTTAAGGTTTCAAAAAGAATTTCAAAAGGCTTGAGTTCTTCTAGCATGAATCTTCCCTTGGACCAAAATTCTCTTAGAATTAGGTTTGTCAATGATTCTTGTGCTAATGTTTTTGAAAGGATTTCATCTATGGGTTTTATTTTAGAAAAGACATTGGATTTTTCTAGTGGACATAAAGAGGATTTAGTTTTCTTTGAAAAATTCAATTTTGGAAACATCTTTGATGGTCTTGGTCAAGGGTTTGATACTCTTACAAGAATTTTCTATGCCAACATTCATGATGTTGATCTCGGAAAAATGGAATTCAAAACCATGATAAATAGAGAAAGGTTTCTTATTAATAGAGAGTTGATTTCGAAGATTACCAAAATTCCGTTGGGTAATGTTCGTCTACCTAGGCCAAGTGATGAACGACCATCGCATGAAGACATATCTCTTGGTCTTTGTGGTAACAAAGTTGTGTGGAATCAACGAAAGTTTCCTACTAATGTTCTTAGTGTGGCCTTGATGGCTTTCAGAAAACTTGGTATCTCTAATCTTTGCCCCTCCACAATTAAGAATTCTCGGTGGAGTCGCGAGTTTGCGGAATTGGTTTATTTCCTTGAATTGGGTGTTCCGAGTCTCGATATTTGCGGTTTCATCATTTTTCAAATGACTTCGATGGATTCACCCAACAAGAATTTAGGTTACCCTTGCTTGATTAGTCTAATTTTCCTTCAACGTGGTTTTGATTCAATTGGAAATTCTCTTGGGGTTCCCAAACCTGTTCGTCCCTGTACTTTCAAACGTATAAGGGAGAATGTGTGCAAACAACGAAGAGACAATTCCCTTGACGATTCTTGTGATCCTACCACCTTGAGTCTTCTTCAAAAAATTCACAAGGGTGTTTCTATGGTCAATTCATGGGTGAAGTACATGAAAGAACAATTGTCGTTGGTTTTAACCAAGTTTCCCGAGCTCAAGGAAGAATTGAACATGATTCAAGCATCTTGGAGTGTTTCCTATGATGAAGATGATAAGTAAATTGTGATTTTATCTTATTTAGTAAATCTTCTTATGATAATTTTATTCTTGTGTTTTTTAGGAAGAATAACTAGAGTTTGGAATAGCCATTATTGTGATGACACATAGCTATGTCCAATATTTTCATATTTATTGTTTTTAGATTTAATTGCTTAAATTCTAAAAAGTTATTTGGAAGATGATTTTTGCAGTATTAATATTTATGGTTTTATATATTGCAAACTTATTATGGGATATGTGTGTTTGCGTCTGTGAACTATGATTGTCCCATACCTTGTCAAAAGTTAAGTCTTTCGTATGTCGATATGCATGTATTGGTAAAAGAATGAATGAACTTTTGACATTACAAAAGTTTTAAGCCTATTATATGTCATTATGCAAATATTGATGGAAGATATGATGAACTTTTGTTTACGTGGATTATGTCTATTGTATGTCATTGTCCAAATGGTGATGGAAAATAGAATGAATCCTTGTCTATTCCGCAGTATTAATCTTCCCTGATCCATACTTTATGTATATACTA
The DNA here is from genome assembly GCF_003573695.1 of Papaver somniferum. Classification (NCBI taxonomy): domain Eukaryota; kingdom Viridiplantae; phylum Streptophyta; class Magnoliopsida; order Ranunculales; family Papaveraceae; genus Papaver; species Papaver somniferum. The sequence continues at coordinate 78,543,391 of NC_039361.1, read as the reverse complement.
TGCGGCTCCATAAGTTCTCTTATGTTGAGCATTTCCGATTAAATTAATCATGGGTTTCTTGTGGTTAATTTAATTGAGTAATTTTGGATTCAAATTCACATTCATATGTGATTTGTTTTGTCCAAAGAAATCTTTGTTTTCTTACGAAAGTAAGGTCGCTCTTGTTGTTCTTTCGGGAATGACATTTTATGGGGGAGAGTTCTTAATTGAACTTGTGCTTAATTGCCAAATCTTTGTGGGGAGTGCGGATGTGGAATATTATAGGGGTTATCTTCTATCTTTAAAAACTCCTTGATGAATGCATTTGGCTTCGGCTATATGATGGCATCTAAAAAGTTGATATGTGCTTTCTTTTGGTCATGAAATGTCTCTATGGAAATTTTATTAGTATCCCACTAGTTTTCGAATCTTTGCCAATTTTATTGACAAAAAAGGGGAGAATTAATGTGTAGTTCACACTACAAATACATATGGTTTTCGGATCATTATGTAAGGGGGAGTGGTTTCCATGTGAGATGGAGTATTGACTAAGGGGTAGTGATACATATCACCATAGTATTGTTGTCGAAGTTGTGATACAATTGAACTTTGATGTTGTATATTAATAATATGACACAATATAACAACGATTGAGAATTATTGTTTTCTCATTGTTATGACTACAGATTTTCAACAAAAGTGATACTAAACTTACAACCATTGGGATCATTGGAGTACTTGGAAGTGACGAAGATTTCGAGTAATGTTGAAGAACCAAGAAGATCAGGCATATGGAAGAGAAACTACAAAAGTTTATTTATCTATTTTTGTGTTCTGTATGTATTGATAGTTTTGTCACTAAAATTGACAATGGGGGAGATTGTTAGAACGCATGCGTTGCTATCTCAAGCATGTTTGTCAATGTTAGTGATCAAAACTATAAGTCTTGATTTCTAATCTACTTATAGCTAAGTCTCGGACTAGGATAGAAAGTGTAGTTGAGCTCAAGACTCCATGGCGATCATCATACAAAGACGAAGAACTACTCAAGGAACTGGTGGAACTTCATCGATTAAAAGGTATGTGGAGACTTGAACTTATCTATCACTCAAAAGTCTATCTATTCTATCTCCTATCTTGAGACAAAAGTCGTTTTGCTATATAGACTTTGATTATACACATTTGCTATTTCTAGCCGAGTTTATCTCGCTTATCTATTTCTCGAAATATATGTTGGTAAGCTTTCGCTTTGACCAAGTTCATCTTTACTAGTGACTAAAGTCATATTAAGTTTCAATTACTTGAAAATTTCTTTGACGAAAAATAGTGTGCGAACAACAACTATATAACGTCCTCTAAGAATGTTTCAATGATTGAAATAAGAGTTTAGATTATATAACCATGGTTGGATATAAGCATTGTGTGGTAACTCATACATGTATAAGTCCTTATTCCTTGAACCAATGTATGCGTACTTTGCTGCTCAGGAAAACCGGAACTAGAGTCCGCGTACCCAGTCCACGTACCAAGTCGGCGTACTGTCGGAGGTTCTCATTCCGAGAGTTTCTGCTGGAGTTTGTGAACTGAAAACAAACTTATTCCGGGTACTTAAGTCCACGTACCAGTCAGTGTGAATCAAATCGTTTTTGCTTCGATTGTGTCTTGTATACTTCTATAAAATCTAAGAAATTGAACAACTCTCTAACTAGTTCATTTGAGTCATTTGAACTAGTTATGGTAAAGAAGAATATGGTTGATATGAAAGTGCTCATATGGCTAACCATTTGGTTAACTACTGTTGAACTAACTAGATGTACATGTTTGGGTACGGTTACACATAGCTAAATAAACGTGCATTTCATTTGTGTGTAACAATCTAAGTTTCGATCTAACGATTGAAAGATATTAACTTGAATTTAATCAGGTTTTCATCTAACGGTGAATATTGAATGTTTTTTCACTAAGCTAACATTGATTGAAAACCCTGATTTGAAAGACTATATAAGGGAGAACTGTAACAACTGGGAAACCTAATACCCACACCTCCTATGTGATACTAGTTGTATTAACTAGAGTCGATTCTCCTTTAAGCTTAGGTTACTACCGAGACCCTGTAGGTTAACGACTTGAAGAATTCATTGGGATTGTGAAGCCAGGCTGATACTACTTTTCTTATAGTTGTGTGATATGATATTGTTGTTTATATCGTACTAAGTACAATCGTAAGATTGGCTTGAGATTGATTTCTCCGATAGGCAAGATATAAAAGAAGTCGCAAACATCTTCGTCTCATCGTTTGTGATTCCACAATATATTCTTTCGCTAGTCGATTAATATTATTGTGAGGTGATTGATAATACTGAGTTGTTCTTCGGGAATATAAGTCTGGTTTATCAATTGGTTTCTGTTCACTTTTATTTATCAAAAGACAGAACAAAAACTTGTAGGTATTTCTACGGGAGACATATTTATCTATTACCGTAGACTTTTCCGTGTGATGCAGATCTGTTTACTAAAGTCTTCGAATTTGGGTCGTAGCAACTCTTAGTTGTGGGTGAGATCATCTAAGGGAATCAAGTGCGTAGTATCCTGCTGGGATCAAAGATGTAAGGAGCACAACTGTACCTTGGATCAGTGTGAGATTGATTGGGGTTCAACTACAGTCCAGACCGAAGTTAGTTTGTAGTAGGCTAGTGTTTGTAGCGGCTTAATACAGTGTTTGTTCAATTTGGACTAGATCTCGGGGTTTTTCTGCATTTGCGGTTTCCTCGTTAACAAAACTTCTGGTGTATGTGTTGTTTCTTTTCCGTATTATATTTTGTTATATAATTGAAATATCATAGGTTGTGCGTTAAATCGATCAATTGGAAAATCCAACCTTTGGTTGTTGATTGAAATTGATTGATACTTGAACATTGGTCTTTGATACCGTTCAAGTGATTTCTCTTGTATTCAATTAGACTCGCAGATTTCTATTTGCTTGAGTAAGTATTGAATCGAGAAAGTGAGATATAACTCTTTGATATACTTCTATTAAGATTGAGTCTGACTGTCTAGTTAATTCTCTTAAAAGTATATTGGAGTTTTCCATACAGATTGCTAAGCAAAATATTGGGTGTGGTTGTTAGATCCCCGATTTTTCAGTACCTCACTTTGATAAGCCTAAACTAAGATCAAAATTAACTTAGTTATTTTTTTTATCAGGAATCAATTGAACTAAAGCAATTGAACCTCCTATTTCATTGAGCAAAAAAAAGAATCAAATTTGATTTAGTTTTTCTTAACCGGATCCAATTGAAACATAACAATTGTACCGTACTTCTCGTTAAGCAAAAGAAAGAATGGGAAATTAAATCAGCTTTTCTTAAAAGGAAAACGATTAACAAAAAAAACTAAATCGTTACCTATATTACAAACTAAGATCCAATTCGATCAAGTTTTTATATCAGGAAAGATTATCAAAATAATTCTTCCCTCAGTTTCCATAAACACTCACCCCATAAATATATGACGTTTAAGCACCAGTTCAATATAGAACTCTTCCCTTGTAAGTTGTTATTCCCTAAAAGAAAAAATAATAACAAACAATACAACATTTACCAGAGAAAGGTCGAAAAAGTCTTAGCTATTACGTTGCCTATAACAAGCTAAAACCAACGAATTTTAGTCTTTGATTAATAAAATTAGTGATTCAGCAAAAAAAAAAAAGAAGCTAAAACCGAAACCCATATGTATATTAAATACACAATTTATGAAATATAAATTGATAATAGTATAATCGTGACTTCATACATGAATTTAACCAATATCTACTTATGATCAATTGATAAATCATCCTAGGTTAGGTCCGAAACCTGCTTATATCAAAGAGTCACATACATCATAAGAGTTAATAAAAACTAAAAATTTATCTCATAACATATGTGTACCAAATATTTAGTATATCGAACATAAACAAACATTAGTATATGTGACTTACATACGAGTTAAACCATCAAAATTTCCTATGATTTTGATACAACAATCATGAAGATATAATCCAAAGATCTTCTATAGTCAAAAGTCACTATCCATAAGAAAGTGAACCAATATATGGAACTGAAACACTAGGTTTATCCCATTAACTCAATACAGTACACCATAAATTTTTAACAGAAAATCAAGTATTGCAGTTATCTCAATATTTTAGGAAACGAAAATGCAAAACCAACGCAAAGAGAATGAGGTCATCCCGAGTTCGGACGAAAAAATTATGGGAAAACCAGTTTTACACTATTTGTTTGGACTTACAGAACTATCCCAAGCCCGGTCGTCCTTAGGCTAGGTAGGGACCGATCCTAACATGGATTCACACACAAAAACTGTTTTAGGCATAACTTCTGCATACGATATCCGAATTGAATGATTTTTGGTTCGCATTAACCATCCAAACATGAGCTACACATATATAACTTGTATATATCAACACTGTAAACTCATAATTACCATTTCTGTGAACTGCTCAATTATGGATAGAGAAGATATGAGTAAAGAAGAGAAAAATCTCCTGAAGATGTTAAACAGTCATATAATGATCAAAAGATCATGTGCTTCCTTACCTTCCATAAGATTGAGCACAAAGGTGAGCATGCACATTCCAATATAATTAGGTTGTGTTGAGTTGAACCTTGTTTTTTTTGTCACATGTGACTAAAACGGAATCATCACTCTTGACCTCTTTCTTGTTTTCTTACAACATTTTTCGGCCCAATTTATACTTACTTTTTTCGAAGATTGTTTAGTATTATTTTTGGCTTTAAATCCAACATTCATGTTCTTCAGTGGAACCTCATTATCAAAGATCTTTAACTTTCCTACAAGAGAGCTTCGAGAAAATATGAAAAGATTATTGGCTTCCACTATGGCATGTTTCTTAGACTCGTGTCTAGATGGTAACGATCTGAGAGTATTCCATACTATATCTTTTTTAGAAATATAGTCTTTCAAAGAGAGATAAAAGCATTGACATGCTCATAGAGCTTAACATGGAACTCTTCAAAAGTATCGTTATCATCCTACTAAGGTTTTCCCAATCAGAAGTGAGGGTTTGAAATCTAGCTTCTTTTTCTGATGCATTACCTTCGAATACAGTCTGAAGATTATCCCAAGCTTCCTTGGAAGTTTGACACGCAGAGACGTGATGTTGCAGATCTCGGTTTACAACATGTATGAAAGCATTCAAACCATCTGAATTCTGCTTAGCAGATCCCTTTTCTTCCCCTGTATAATCTAGCAAGCTTTTAAACTCAGTTTCCAATCCATCTTGAAAATGCGGAGGTCTAACAACCTGGTGACTCTCTAAAAGAGTCACAGAAATGATACCTGCAAGTGCACATGGTCTGTTGTAGTGAGTGTGCAAGGCAGGGTCGAACCACAGAGACTTGGGTGTGAATTGAAGTGATGAAACAAGTGACAGTGAACAAGAAAATTCAGTGGCAGTGAGCCAAAGGCAGTGACAAAGAAACAAAGTGGAAAAAGTAGTGAAGAAAATTAAAACAGTGGGAATGGAAGTGTATGGAGATGGATGAGAATTCTCTTTTACCTAGCTAGTTAGCCTAGGATAAATCCTTGTCATGTGGCTAGTTAACTACCTAAAATCCTTAGATTAACCCCTAGCATTGCCTATCTGATTAAAGCATAAACAATCACAGGTCATTTAGGTTCCTAGGTTTCTAACTAATATGGTTTGTTCATCCCTTAGATTATTACTAACTCCTAGCATTAATGGTCTGTTTAAAGCACCACTAATCACAAGCCAGTGAACCCTTGGAATGTCACTAACCTAAGTGTTTTGAGCTCAACAGGGTCTAACCCAAATGGCTAACCAACATGGTTCAATGGTCTTCTCACCCTAGTGGTGAATTAGAACATGCTGAAGTTAGGAGTTTTCATGTTTGTCAAGCATTAAGACTCAAAACAAGAACATGTGAGTCAAACAGGGGAATTACATGAACATTAACGTACAAAAGAACATGAACATAACATCAGAACAAAGTTTAGAACATAAGAACAAAATTTAACAGTGAAGAACATGTACTGATAGTATTATGGAATTGAAATTGAAATTAAACATGAAATTAACCCAATTAGGGGGTATCTCGGATGACCCAAGAACACTTTAAACATTCTACATCAGTTTCTATTTATAGCTTACATCAAATCCCTAATTTCTAAACCCTAAAATTTGGGGATTTTCAATTTCTCTCACCCATTTTCGAATTCAGCTCGACCCATGCTTTATCTTCTCTTCCTCCTGCTCCTGCTACGTTTCTAGCTTGATTTGTGTCATCAACTGCACACTCTAGGGTTCAGAGAGGAAGAGTGTGAGATTTATGGAACAACTCGGCTAGGAGGATATGGGGCTAGGTGGTAATGATGGTTTGGGGTATGGTGAGATAGGATGGTTGTGGCAGGGGAAGTGGTTGCGCCAGAGGAGACAGTGGAGGTGGTGGCGATGGCAGGGTATGGGGGTGGAGCAGTTGCAGAGAAATGAGGAGATGGGGGAGAAGTCGATGGAAATGGGATTAGGGTTCGTTTGGTTGAGGGTATAGGTTTCTGATGCTAGGGTGTGAGGTGGAGACATCAAGAGTTGATGTACGGGGACGAGAATCCGTTGGATTATCCCATATAGATTGACTCGAACGGCTAAGATGAAGAGGTATGTAGCGACCGTTGGATGATTCGATACAACGAAACCGATGGCTACAGATGGAGCTAGGTACTATGGTGTTTGACAGGAGCTTTGGATTTTGATGCACAATGATGAGGTGGCCGTTGGATGATGAGATGGATCCAATCTGACGGCTCTCATGGAAATGGGTATGGATAATGGAAATGGATTTGGGTAAGGGTTTTGGGCCTTGGGTATGCCAAGCCCATATCTTATTTAAGAACAATTCTTCCTCTTCAAGCCCACTTCTAATTGATCCGGCTCTTGCAAACATCATTCTTCGCTGCCTTTCTGCGGGAGTCTTTGCCGTTTCTTTGCTCTTTTTGCTCCGTGAGTTAACCAGGCTTTATTTAGTACCTAAAAATGCAAAATTAATTAATAAAAATATTTATTCTTGAAAACAATGAAAATACATAATATGGGATAAAATGTAGAATTAATGCACAAAAGATGAGTTAAATGCCAAGAAAAATATATAGAAATATGCACTTTTTAGCACTCATCACAACAACACCCAACAATTCGTTTGGCAATCTGAGACGACTTACTCCAATACAGTTTATAGAGAATCAACTAGACAGTCATACTCAATCTAGATTAAAGTATATCAAAGAGTATAATATCTCTAACTCTTAATTCAATCCGCATTCAGCAAATAAAAATCTGCGAGCCTGATTGAATATAAGAAGAGTTACTTGAACGGTACCAAAGACCAATGTTCAAGCGTCAATCAATGTAAATCAACAACCAAAGGTTGGATATTTTAATTGATTGATCTTAACACATAACCTGTGATATTTCAATTATATAACAAAATATAATGCGGTAAAGAAATAACACAGACACCAGAATTTTGTTAATGAGGAAACCGCAAATGCAGAAAACCCACAGGACCTAGTCCATATTGAACACCACACTGTATTAAGCGGCTACATACACTAGCCTACTACCAATTAACTTCGGACTGGACTGTAGTTGAACCCTGATCAATCTCACACTGATTCAAAGTATAATTGCGCTTCTTACGTCTCTGATCCCAGCAGGATACTACGCACTTGATTCCCTTAGTTGATCTCACCCACAACTAAGAGTTGCTACGACCCAAAGTCGAAGACTTGATAGACAAATCTGTCTCACACAGAAAAGTCTATAGGATTGAATAAATCTGTCTCCCACAGAAATACCCAAGAGTATTTGTTCCGTCTTTTATTAAATCAAGGTGAACAAGGACCAATTGATTAACCAGACTTATATTCCTGAAGAACAACCTAGTATTATCAATCACCTCATAATAAAATTAATCTACTAGCGAAACAAGTTATTGTAGAATCACAAATGATGAGACGAAGTTTTTTTGTGGTTACTTTTCTATCTTGCCTATCAGAGATATAAAATCTCGAGCCAATTATTTCAATTGCACTCAACACGATAGAAACGACAAGATCAGATCACGCAACTACAAAGATAATAGTTGGGTCTGGATTCACAATCCCAATGAAGTCTTCAAGTCGTTAACCTACAGGGTCTCGAATATAAACCTAAGGTTAAAGGAGAATCGACTCTAGTTATGCAACTAGTAACACACAGGAGGTGTGGGGATTAGGTTTCCTAGTTGCTAGAGTTCTCCTTTATATAGTTTTCAAATCAGGGTTTGCAATCCAAGTTACCTTGGTAACAAAGCATTCAATAATCACCGTTAGATGAAAAACCCGATTCAACCAAGCTAATATCTTTCAGCCGTTATATCGAACTTAGATTGTTACACACAAATGAAATGTACCCTCATTTAGGTTTATGTAATCGTACCTAAACGTGTACACCATGTTGTTTCACAAATAGTTAACCGAGGTTAGCCATATGATTACTCTCATATCAAACTTATTCATCTTAACCATAACTAGTTCAAATGACTCAAATGAAACTAGTTAAAGAGTAATCAATTGTTTAGAAAAAACAATTTAAATCAAATCGGTTTGATTCACTTGAATCAATCATGAACATTATATCCACGGTTTGCAAAGATTGCATTCCTTATGATTTAAATGTTTAAGTTCGTGGACTTGACCGATTTGACAAAGTAACCAGCTTAAGTATGCGTACGGGTATGCGTACTTAAGCAACTGGTTTTGAGTTTGTAAAGTTTCCAAACTTGGCAGAAATTTTCGGTTCAAAAACTTCCGCCAGTACGCGTACGGGTATGCATACTTAACCCGTCTCCTTCACTAATTTCGTATACACACATATGCATACTCTTGGCTTCCGGTTTATGGACTTACACACTAATGTGCGAACACACTATATATGCTTATATCCAAAGATGGTTACATCATCAACTCTTTATTTCAATCATTGAAACATTCTTCTATAATGATAATAGCCGTTTTCACACACTATTATCATTAAAGCAATTTTCAAGATATTGAAATAATCATTATTGAAACCTTCCAAGTCTTATACCAAATGATTGTATCACACAAACCATGTAAGATGTTACTCGGAAATTTTCTCATGATATAAGATGAACTTGGTCGAAGCGAAAGCTTACCAACACATATTTCGAGAATATGTAAGCGAGATATACTCAGATCGAAATCTCAAATGTGTATAGAGAAAACTATATCGTAACACGAATTATGTCTCAATATAGGAGATAGTAGAAATACACTTTCCAAGTCTCCACATACCTTTTGTCGAAGAAGTTCCACAAGCTCCCCTTAGTAGTTCTTCGTCTTCAAGAGATGAACGTCAAGAGATTTAAGCTCAACTACACTATCTATGTCCTAGTCCGAGACATCTACAAATAGGCTAGAAATCAAGACTTATAGTTTTGATCACTAACATTGACAAACATGCTTGAAATAGCAACGCATGCGAGGTTGACCGAACAATGCTCTAACAATCTCCTCCTTTGTCAATTTTAGTGACAAAACTATCAATACATATGGATTACAAAAAAGATAAAAAAATGTAGCTTCTTATCCACATGCTTGATCTCCTTGTCATCTTCAACGCGGATCGAAATCTTCGTCACTTCCAAGTACTCCATGATCCTAAAGGTTGTAAGTTCAGTATCACAGTTGTTGAAGATCCGTAGCTATAACAATGAGAAAACAAAATGCTCTTAATCATTGTTATACAGTGTCATAGTATTATTATACAGCATCAAAGTTCAATTGTATCACAACTTTGACAATAACACTATGGTGATATGCATCACTCCCCCTTAGTCAATACATATCTCAACATGAAAACCACTCCCCCTTACATAATGATTCGTAAACCATATGTATTTTTAGTGTGAACTACACATTAATTCTCCCCCTTTTTGTCAAAAAAGTTGGCAAAGGTACGGAAGTTAGTGGGATCCTAATGAAATTTCCACGGAGATACATCATGACCAAAAGGTGTATTAGCATACCAAAAAATTTAGATGCAATCATAAAGCCGAAGCTAAATTTATTCATCAAGGAGTTAATGAAGATACAAGATAACCCCTAAAAATTCCACAGCCGCACTCCCTACAAAGATTTGGTGAACGAGATGCTCTTCCCAAGTTCTGCTGTATGTCAGGATATCATCCAAGAGTATTATCTTCTCTAAGATTGGATGGAGATTTATCTCTGATAGGTGAAATATAAAAAGTAATCAGAAAGGTCTTCGTCTCATTCTTTGTGATTCCACAATAACTTGTTCTACTACCATATAGTTAAGTTATTGTGAGGTGATTGATATTTCTAGGCTGCCGGATTATAAATTGGTTCTTGTTCACCTTGATTTATCAAAAGATGGAACAAAAACTTCATAGGTTTTCTATGGGAGACAGATTTATCTATCAGAATAGACTTTTCTATGAGAGACAGATTTGTTTGTAAAGTCTTCGACTTTGGGTCGTAACAACTCTTAGTCGTGGGTGAGATCAGCTAAGGGAATCAAGTGCGTAGAATCCTGCTGGGATTCAGAGGCGTAAGGAACACAACTGTAACTTAATCAGTGTGAGACTTAGTTCGGGCTCAACTACATTCTAGTCCGAAGTTAACTTGTAGTAGGCTAGTGTCTGTAGCGGCTTAATACAGTGTGGTGTTCAAATGTGGACTAGGTCCCGGAGTTTTTTCAGTTGCGGTTTCCTCGTTAACAAATTTTTTGGTGTCTGTGTTATTTCTTTCCGCATTATATTCGTTTATATAATTGAAATATCACAGGTTGTGCGTAGTTCAATCAATTGGTAAGTCCAACCTTTGGTTGTTGATTGAAATTGATTGACACTTGAACATTGGTCTTTGGTACCGTTCAAGTTATTTCTCATATCAATCAGGCTAACATATCTCAATCTGTTCTATTGCAGATTGTATTGACAAATTTTGATATCACTCTTGGATATATTTTCCTTGATTGAGTCTGACTGTCTAGTTAATTCTGTTGGAATTATATTGGAGTTATTGCATACAGATTTCCGAACGAAATATTGGGTGTGATTGTTAGACCCCTATTTTTCAACTTCGTCAAAGTCTCCTAGCAAAACCCATGATGTTCCAGCTTGTTGGTGGGGAAGATTCTTGGAAAATCTTTCCATAAGTCCTGTCTTGCGTCCGGATGTGGTGGGCCGTATATATCAGTACAGAGCCATGGATGGCTTGAAGCTGGAGGGTTGATGACGATGTGGATATAACTTTGGGATTTAAGCAAAACCCGAATGTTCAGGTGTTTTTCCACATAAGACAAAGCCCCCTCTCGTCTGCCTATTTTAGGTACAGTGGCGTGGATTTGGATTACAGAGATTGAGCTAGTCTTGCCATATGAGTTTCATTGGCTAGAGTTTCGAATAAAAAAAGGATGATGGGCTTATGTAGAGAAATCATTCCTTTTAGATGCTGAATTATTGTTGGATTATTAATTCCTTGACATTCCAAGCTAAGATGTTCATTTTGGCTTGCCGGAGTGGAAAAGGGGTATGTAAGGAAAACCTATTAAGAGATTAGGATAAGCTGACTTGATAATAGAAAGATCAAGATATAATATTTTTTGAGAGTGCTATGGTTTGAAAAATGGTCTTTGTGATTGGGCCTGAAATGGTTGTTAGATTTCTTGGTGTTTAGGGGAGGTGATGTCATATTAAAGTAGAGCTCAAAGAGTACTGAAAAAGGCCAATAATTTGGACCCGTGGGTTAACTGGTAGTCTAATAAGGCTAAGGATCGAGGCAAGGAAAAAATAACTAGTTCAAATGTAATAAATATGGTATTCATGAATCATATAAAGGGTAAATAATAGAAAAGATGGAGAAAAATGCTTATATAAGTTACACTTCCTTATCCGAAAACCAAACATGCCCGTTTTTGTGAGACAAAGAGAATAATAAAAAGGATCTTTGTATTTAATAATGTATAAAAAGGAGGGAGATCCCCTCGCACTTTTTCTCCCACAAACTGTAAGTTATTTTTGCGAACAAAATCCAAACCGTTACGAATTTGAAGCTAATAGTTTAGGGATATGTTTCTCTTATGAAGCTATATCTTCTCACTAAAAATAAGTGTACTCCAAAATGTATAAATATTATCATCTACTACTTTGAAAATGAGTCTCAAAAATCAACGGATTTTTAACCATTGAAATTAAAAATAGGTTATGATAGTGTTATACTTTTCGAATGCGCTCATTTTTGGTAGGTATATAGAGCTTTGCAATGGGAGCATATCTCAAAAAATTTAGCTTCAAATTCCTTGCCATTATATTTTTATTCACAAAATAGGGTCCAAAATGTGAGAGTAAAAATGTGAAGGGTTCTTTCCTCGATAAAAAGATTCTAATTTTCCGTGGGAACATTTTTGAAGATATCTAAATCAGAACGACACAACATCATCATAATTGACCGAAGAAATTTGTAGTGCAAAACTAATCTTTAGTTAGTAGTGTAAAACTTTGCTTTGTTAGTGTATTTTGTAGTGCAAAAATCTGTAAGTTGTAGTGTCTATAGCGTACCCAGGTTAAGTCAGTAATTTTTTTGTTTCTTAGTTACAGTTTTATTAGCTTCTGTAATAGCATTATTAACTCTACGCTTCTTCCTTCAAGGACTGGTTGTGAATTCCACCTCATGACTCAATTAAAGCTAAAGTTATGGATCAAGTCGAAAAACAAAGAAATGGCCGCATATCATTCAGGCAGTTAATCGTAGCATCAGGATACGAAGTCATGACGAGCAACTTCAATCAATTGCATCAGGCACCTCTTGTTAGAGCACTGCTCGGTCGAACTCGCATGTGTTGTTATCTCAAGCATGTTTGTCAATGTTAGTGATCAAAACTGTAAGTCTTGATTTCTAGTCTACTATAGCTAAGTCTCGGACTAGGATAGAAAGTGTAGTTAAGCTCAAGAACTCCATGGCGATCATGATAGAAGACGAAGAACCATTCAAGGAACTTGTGGAACTTCATCGAATAAAAGGTATGTGGAGACTTGAATTTATCACCAAATCCAAAGTCTTTTCCAGTAGCAAGTACCGGGTCGACTAAGACTTGAACTTATCTATCACTCAAAAGTCTATTTACTCTATCTTCTATCTTGAGACAAAAGTATTTTTGCTATATAGACTTTGATTATACACATTTGCTATTTCGAGCCGAGTTTATCTCGCTTATCTATTTCTCGAAATATGTGTTAGTAAGATTTCGCTTTAGCCAAGTTCATCTTTAATTAGTGATGAAAGTCATGTTATGTTTCAATCACTTTGAAAATGGCTTTGACGAAAAATGGTTTGTGAACAACAACAATATAACGTCCTCTAAGAATGTTTCAATGAATGAAATGAGAGTTTAGATTATATAACCATTATTGTATATAAGCATTTTGTGGAAACACATATATGTATAAATCCTTATTCCTTGAACTAAAGCATGCGTACTTTGTTGATCAAGAAAACCGAAATAAGAGCTGTGAACTCAGTCCGCGAACTGGCGGAGGTTCTCATCCCGAGAATATCTGCTGGAGTTTGTGAACTCCTTCGGGAACTTAAGTCCGCGAACTAAGTCCGCTTACTTGAGATGGTTATATCTAAAGGCGATTATTTGTGAACTTATATTAACTAAGTAATGCAAATTGTAAATCGTGGCTATAAAGTTCATGAATCGATTCGAGTGAATCAAATCGTTTTTGCTTCGATTGTATCTTGTATAGTTATATAAGATTTATACAATTGAACAACTCTATAACTAGTTCATTTTAGTCATTTGAACTAGTTATGGTGAAGAAGAATATGGTTGATATGAAAGTGCTCATATGGTTAGCCATTTGGTTAACTACTGTTGAACCAACAAATGTACATGTTTGGGTACGGTTACACAAACCTAAAATTGTGCATTTCATTTGTGTGTAACAAGCTAAGTTTTCGATCCAACGGTTGAAAGATATTAGCTTGAATCTAATCAGGTTTTCATCTAACGGTGAATATTGAATGCTTTGTTACTAAGCTAACATTGATTGCAAACCATGATTTGAAAGACTCTATAAGGGAGAACTGTAGCAATTGGGAAACCTAACCCCCACACCTCCTGTATGATACTAGTTGTATTAGCTAGAGTTGATTCTCCTTTAACCTTAGGTTTCTTCTCGAGACCCTGTAGGTTAACGACTTGAAGACTTCATTGGGATTGTGAATCCAAACCGATACTACTTTCTTGAAGTTGTGTGATCTGATCTTGCTGATTCTATCGTGTTGAGTACAATCATAACGATTGGATTGAGATTGTTATCTCCGATAGGCAAGATATAAAAGTAGTCACAAACATCTTTGTCTGATCGTTTGTGATTCCACAATATCTTCTTTTTCCGCGTCGATTAATATTATTGTGAGGTGATTGATAATTCTAGGTTGTTCTTCGGGAATATAAGTCCGGGTTATTAGTTGGTTCCTGTTCACCTTGATTTATCAAAAGACGGAACAAAAATTTGTAGGTATTTCTGTGGGAGACAGATTTATCTATTATCATAGACTTTTCTATGTGATACAAATTTGTTTATTAAAGTCTTCGACTTTGGGTCGTAGCAACTCTTAGTTGTGGGTGAGATCAGCTAAGGGAATCAAGTGCGTAGTATCCTGCTGAGATCAGAGACGTAAGGAGTGCAACTGTACCTTAGATCAGTGTGAGATTGATTGGGGTTCAACTACAGTCCTGACTGAAGTTAGTTTGTAGTAGGCTAGTATCTGTAGTGGCTTAATACAGTGTGTGTTCAATCTGGACTAGGTCCCGGGGTTTTTCTGTATTTGCGGTTTCCTCGTTAACAAAATTCTGGTGTCTGTGTTATTTCTTTTCCACATTATATTTTGTTATATAATTGAAATATCACAGGTTGTGCGTTAGTTTAATCAATTAGAATATCCGACCTTTGGTTGTTGATTTACATTGATTGATACTTGAACATTGGTCTTTGGTACCGTTCAAGTGATTTCTCTTGTATTCAATTAGACTCGCAGATTTCTATTTGCTTGAGTAAGAATTGAATCGAGAAATAGAGATATAACTCTTTGATATGCTTTATTAAGATTGAGTCTAGTTGATTCTCTTGAAAGTATATTGGAGTTAGTCCATACAGATTTTTAATCGAAAATATTGGGTGTGGTTGTTATACCCCCGATTTTTCAATTGGTATCAGAGAAGGCAAACATGTTAAAGACCTTACAAGTCTGTGTCTCTAGAAACGCTTCATCAGGTTTAAAAACCAATCGTAGAAGAAGTTCTAATAAACTGGTTATTCTCCAAAAAAGGTTGGATGAACAAATCCGGATCAACTCTGATCTTGTTGTAGAAATTGCAATACTTAAGGATTTGAAATCTATCAAAATTCCCTTGATGGATCTTAATAACTCCAGTTATTCCTCTCTGAAGAACATTCGTAAGTCAGATGATAAACAACGTTCAGATGCTGTGAAAGCTGATATGACTCAGAACTTCTCAGACGAACTTAAAGGTGTTGGCCCATGTTTGTTTTGTGATTCCTCCAATCACTTTCAACATACTTGTATGTCCTTCCAAAAGAGCCTGAAAGTTGCAAGTAATCTTCAAAAGAAAACTAAACAACTCTTTGCTTCTCTAGAAGGATGTACAAAACTATCAGGAAACCCTAAACAGGAAAGTGCTAATAGTATGGGAGATTTTTCTTTAAAATCAACATCACCCTTTCAATGGTTTCTTGACAGTGGATGTAGTAGACATACGACAGGTGATCTCACGTGGTTTGTTTCTTCAAACGACTATGAAGGAGGACCAGTAACATTTGGAGATGGGAGTTGTTGCTGCATAAGCAAGAAAGGGATGATCCTTGGATATTGGTCTTTGGTACCATCCAAGTTATTCCTTGTGTTTGATTAAAGACTCGTTGATTTCTATTAGTTTGAGTAAATCAAAATTACAAGAGAGAGATATTAACTCCTCGATATACTTTAGTCTAGATTGAGTCTAACTGTCTAGTTGATTCTCTAGCAAAGTATATTGGAGTTAGTCCATACAGATTGCTAAGCGAAATATTGGGTGGTGTTGTTAGACCCCCGCTTTTTCAGATGTGACATTGTAGACAAAACTGGGAAATTAATTTTTCAGGAAACTCGTAGTAAAAACAACTGTTATATTCTGGATACTCAGTTTAGCAATTGTTGCAATTTGACTAAGGTGGAATCTACCCATCTTTGGCATGAGCGTTTTGGTCACATCAACTATCGTCTTCTAACTAAGATCATTAGCAAAGAACTCATTAGAGGCGTTCCCAAGATCAATGCAAAGATTGAAGGTGTGTGGTTCCTTTCAAAAGGGTAAACAAACGAAAGTTCACCATAAATCATCCCGAGATATTCTCACTAAAGCTCCACTTGATTTAATTCATATGGATTTCTTCGGACCAATTCAACAACCTACTGTTGGTGGTAAGAATTATGCTTTGGTTATGGTAGATGATTACACCAGGTTCACTTGGGTTGCGTTTCTATCTCATAAGAATGAAACCCTTGATGAATTCAAGATTATTGTTAAGAGAATCCAGAACGAACAATGTCGCAAACTAAAGAAAATTAGAAGCGACCGTGGAACTGAATTCAAGGACACTAAGGTGTTTGAATTTTTTGACGAACTGGGAATTATTCAACAATATTCTCCACCCATTACTCCTCAAGCTAATGGAGTTGCAGAAAGAAAAAACAGAAACATTCAAGAAATGGCCAGGGTAATGCTCCATAACAGAAACTTACCTTTAAGGTTTTGGGGAGAAGCTGTTTTCACAACATGCTATTTGATCAACCGTGTCTACCTACGGTATAAAACCCTTAACACTCCTTATGAGTTGTGGTATGGTAGAAAACACAACTTGCACTATCTAGGAGTGTTCGGTAGTAAGTGCTACATTCTAAAAGATCGAGAACAGAGAGGGAAATTTGATACCAAAAGTGATGAAGGTATCTTCCTTGGCTATGCTTCAGATAGTCGTGGTTTTCGAGTGTTTAATCTCAGAACCCAGGTCATGATGGAATCTGCCAATGTTATCATCGATGATATTAGTAATTTTCATCACGATAATCCTCATGCTGAATTGCTTCCAACTGAGACAATTGAGAAATTCAAAGATATACCAGAATCAGTTGAAGTCATACCAACTGTCGCTGATCCTAATATTTCTAGTGACGAGGAGAAGAGCACTGATCAGGCTACTCCTGACGAACAAGAACGTGTTCCTCCACGACACCTCAGGTTTCAAAGGAATCATGATACCAATAGTATTATTGGAGGAAGAGATTCTACATCTAAGACTAGAGGACAACTTCAAAATATTTATAATTTTGGTTGTTATCTGTCACAAGTAGAACCAAGAAATATTGATGAGGCTCTTAGCGATCCCTTTTTGGTGAATGCAATGCATGAAGAGTTAAATCAATTTCAAATACAAGATGTGTGAGAACTTGTACCTTGTCCCTCCAATATTAATATTGTTGGTACAAAATGGATATTCAAGAATAAGTCTGCTGAATTTGGCACAATTTTCAGAAACAAAGCCAAACTTGTCGCTCAAGGATATTCACAGATTGAAGGAAACGACTTTGACGAAACCTTTGCTCCAGTGGCACACCTTGAGTCTATTAGATTTTTGTTAGCTCATGCTTGTTTTCTTAAGGTTAAGATATTCCAAATGGATATAAAATCCGCATCCCTAAACGGAATTTTAAAGGAGGAAGTCTATGTCGCTCAACCTAAAGGATTTGAAAACCTTGATTTCCTAGATCATGTTCTTAAGCTGAAAAAGGCATTATATGGGTTAAAACAAGCACCTAGAGCCTGGTTTGAAAAACTTACGACTTCTCTTATTATGAAAGGTTTTTCAAGAGGCAGAGCTAATAAAACTTTGTTTACCAAGTGGAGTGGGAAAGATGTTGTGATTTCTAAGGTCTATGTAGATGATATCATCTATGGTTCAACTTCTGAGAAGCTTGCAAACGATTTACAAGTCTCACTTGCTAAAGAATTTGAAATGAGCAATGTTGGTGAATTTAAATTCTTCTTAGGACTACAAATTCAACAGCATAAGGATGGAATTTACTTATCCCAAGAAAAATATGCAAAGGACCTTGTCTCACGATTCGGTCTGGATAAGTCAACTCCAAAACTGACACCTATGCCCACTACTGGTAAATTGCACAGAGATGAGAAATGAGTAAAAGTTGATCAAAAATTATATCGATCTATTATTGGTAGACTTTTATATATTACAACCACTAGACCTGATATTTCTTTTAATGTTGCTTGTTTTGCTAGATTTCAGGCTAATCTAAAGGAATTCATCTTGCAGCCACACTGTCGGGTATGGTCTATCTTACACTTTTGATACTAACACTGACCTTTCTGCTTATTCAGATACTGATTGGGTAGGATGTGTAGAAGACAGAAAAACTACATCAGGGGGATTCTACTATGTGGGACTGAATCTTGTGGCTTGGCATAACAAGAAACAGAATTCACAATCCTTGTCTACATGCGAAGCCGAGTATATATTGCTGCTGGGTCATGTTGCACTCAACTTCTATGGATGAAACAAATGCTGGATGATTATGGAATTGATACTGGAATAATGAAGATCTTTTGTGATAACTCTAGTGCGATTCGAATCGCAGAGAATCTCGTTGAGCACTAAAGATCAAAGCACATTGATATAAGGTACCGTTTTATTCGAGATCTTTATGAAAATGGTATCATAAATATGAAATTGTTTCCTTCTGAACAACAGTTGGCTGACATTCTCACCAAACCTTTAGACACTGCTACAGTTCAACACTTACAGCAGTCTATTGGTGTTGTTTTGGTTCATTAGTTGTTTCCATGACTCTTGCCCCTGTGCTTATTTCGATCTTTTGGGCAATTTTGGAATTCCAATGAGTGCTTACTTCAATTATGCTTTTGTTTGCATAGGTTGATTTCGTGTCGGGATCTTTTTTAGTGTAATTTGTCCAAAGAAATCCTACTTTTCTTTTGAAATTAAGGTCGCTCTTGTTGTTCTTTCAGGAATGACATTTATGGGGGATAGTTCTTAATTGAACTTGTGCTTAATTGCCAAATCTTTATGGGGAGTGCGGCTTTGGAATATTATAAGAGTTATCTTGTATCTTTATAAACTCCTTGATGAAAGCATTTAGCTTCGGCTTTATGATTGCATCTAAACAAGTTGATATGTGCTTTCTTTTGGTCATGAAATGTCTCTTTTGGAAATTTCATTAGGATCCCTTTTTCGTACCTTTGTCAATTTTATTGACAAAAAAGGGGAGAATCAATATGTAGTTCACACTACAAATACATATGGTTTTCGGATCATTATGTAAGGGGGAGTGGTTTCCATGTGAGATGGAGTATTGACTAAGGGGGAGCGATACATATCACCATAGTATTGTTGTCGAAGTTGTGATACAATTGAACTTTGATGTTGCATAATTATACTATGACACTGTATAAAAATGATTGAGAATACTTGTTTTCTCATTGTTATAGCTACGGATTTTCAACAACGATGATGCTGAACTTACAACCTTTGGGATCATTGGAGTACTTGGAAGTGACGAAGATTTCGAGTAATGTTGAAGATTAGGCATGTGGAATAGGAGCTACAAAAGTTTATTCATTTATTTTTGTATTTCATATGTATTGATAGTTTTGTCACTAAAATTGACAAAGGGGGATATTGTTAGAGCACTGCTCGGTCGAACTCGCATGCGTTGCTATCTCAAGCATGTTTGTCAATGTTAGTGATTAAAACTATAAGTCTTGATTTCTAGTCTACTGTAGCTAATGTAATACCCCGATTTAGGCAGTGGTTCGCCGATGGATTGGAATATAGGTAATGGTTTGTCCTTCCCTAACACCGAGGACTTTTCAGCATAATTGGCTCCATAGTTGGCAGAAAACTCTGCAGTTAAGCGTGCTCGGGCGGGAGAAACCCTGGGATGGGTGACCTTCCAGGAAGTTGCTGCCGGATGACCGCAGCGATGCCCGTTGAAAACCCCACTCTGCCGGATAACCGCGGTGGCTAATTGGGGACAATATCGGTGGAGGGATGGGTCATTACAAATAGTATCAGAGCCGACGATGGGTCACCTGCCGAGGGTGGGAAGGTACGCTGGACGGGGTTGGTCCAGGTCCTTCTCATGAGGGGTAGGCAACGTCGGAGATCTGGGATTGAGAATATATTCTAGCGCCGAGGACGACTCCAATTTAAGGTGGTGGTATTGTAATACCCCGATTTCGGCAGTGGTTCGCCGATGGATTGGAATATAGGTAATGTTTTGTCCTTCCCTAACACCGAGGCCTTTTCAACATAATTGGTTCCAGATTGGCAGAAAACTCTGCAGTTAAGCGTGCTCGGGCGGGAGAAATCCTGGGATGGGTGACCTCCCGGAAAGTTACTGCCGGATGACCGCAGCGATGCTCGTTAAAAACCCCACATTTCCGGATAACCGCAGTGGCTAAGTGAGGAAAATAACGGTGGAGGGACGGGTCATTACAGCTAAGTCTCGGATTAGGATAGAAAGTGTAGTTAAGATCAAGAACTCCATGACGATCATCATACAAGACGAAGAACTATTCAAGGAATTGGTGGAACTTCATCGACTAAAAGGTATGTGGAGACTTGAACTTATCTATCACTCAAAAGTCTATTTACTCTATCTCCTATCTTGAGACAAAAGTCGTTTTGCTATATAGACTTTGATTATACACATTTGCTATTTCGAGCCGAGTTTATCTCGCTTATCTATTTCTCGAAATATGTGTTGGTAAGCTTTCGCTTTGGCCAAGTTCATCTTTACCTAGTCACGAAAGTAATGTTATGTTTCAATCACTTTGAAAATGGCTTTGACGAAAAATGCTTTGTGAAGAACAACTATATAACGTCCTCTAAGAATGTTTCAATGATTGAAATGAGAGTTTAGATTATATAACCATTGTTGGATATAAGCATTGTGTGGAAACACATATATGTATAAGTTCTTATTCCTTGAACCAAAGTATGCGTACTTTGTTGATTAGGAAAACCGGAACAAGAGCTGTGAACTTAGTCCGCGAACCCACCCTGCGAACTGGCGGAGGTTCTCATCCCGAGAATATCTGTTGGAGTTTGTGAACTCCTTCCGGGAACTTAAGTCCGCGAACTAAATTCGCGTACTTGAGTTGGTTATATCTAAAGACGATTATTTGTGAACTTATATTTATATTAACTAAGGAATACAAATTGCAAACCGTGGCTATAAAGTTCATGAATCAATTCGATTGAATCAAATCGTTTTTGCTTCGATTGTGTCTTGTATAGTTATAAGATCTATATAATTGAACAACTCTCTAAATAGTTCATTTGAGTCATTTGAACTAGTCATGGTGAAGAAGAATATGGTTGATATGAAAGTGCTCATATGGCTAACCATTTGGTTAACTACTGTTGAACCAACAAATGTACATGTTTGGGTACGATTACGCAAACCTAAAATCGTGCATTTCATTTGTGTGTAACAAGCTAAGTTTTCGATCCAACGGTTGAAAGATATTAGCTTGAATCTAATCAGGTTTTCATCTAACGGTGAATATTGAATGCTTTGTTACTAAGCTAACATTGATTGCAAACCCTGATTTGAAAGACTATATAAGGGAGAACTGTAGCAACTGGGAAACCTAATCCCCACACCTCCTGTGTGATACTAGTTGTGTTAGCTAGAGTCGATTCTCCTTTAACCTTAGGTTTCTTCTCGAGACCCTGTAGGTTAACGACTTGAATACTTCATTGGGATTGGGAAGCCAGACCGATACTACTTTCTTGTAGTTGTGTGATCTGATCTTGCTGATTCTATCGTGTTGAGTACAATCGTAACGATTGGCTTGAGATTGTTATCTCCGATAGGAAAGATATAAAAGTAGTCACAAACATCTTCGTCTCATCGTTTGTGATTCCACAATATCTTCTTTTGACGCGTCGATTAAGATTATTGTGAGGTGATTGATAATTCTAGGTTGTTCTTTGGGAATATAAGTACGGGTTATCAATTGGTTCATGTTCACCTTGATTTATCAAAAGAATGAACAAAAAATTGTAGGTATTTCTGTGGGAGACAGATTTATCTATTTTCATAGAATATTCTACGTGATACATATTTATTTATTAACGTCTTCGACTTTGGGTCGTAGCAACCCTTAGTTGTGGGTGAGATCAGCTAAGGAAATAAAGTGCGTAGTATCCTGGTTGGATCAGAGACATAAGGAGCACAACTGTACCTTGGATCAGTGTGAGATTGATTGGGGTTCAACTACAGTCCAGACCGAAGTTAGTTTGTAGTAGGCCAGTGTCTGTAGCGGCTTAATACATTGTGCTAAATCTGGACTAGGTCCCGGGGGTTTTATGCATTTGCGGTTTCCTCGTTAACAAAATTCTGGTGTCTGTGTTATTTCTTTTCCGCATTATATTTTGTTATATAATTGAAATATCACAGGTTATGCATTAGTTCAATCAATTAGAATATCCGACCTCTAGTTGTTGATTTACATTGATTGATACTTGAACATTGGTCTGTGGTACCGTTCAAGTGATTTCTCTTGTATTCAATTAACAGATTTCTATTTGCTTGAGTAATAATTGAATTGATAAAGAGAGATATAACTCTTTGATATACTTTATTAAGATTGAGTCTAGTTGATTCTCTTGAAAGTATATTGGAGTTAGTACATACAGATTGCTAATCGAAATATTGGGTGTGGTTGTTATACCCCCGCTTTTTCATCTCTACCTCCATCCGAGTTCCTGTGGACATTGCCATATCCGTGAAAAATACAGTTTTTCTTGTGGAAAGCATTGACCAAATTAAGGCCTTTCGACCTTCGAAACCAACATCCTCCGCCGATGCAACTCTGATCCGAAGACTGCTACTGTGTTCCAGTATCATGTTATTGTAGGCTACCCGCTTACCATTCTAAGTGTACTTGATGAATCTTGGGATTTTATATATCCTCATGTACAGTCCTCTATTAGGGCAATTCATACGGAAATGTACAAACTCAAATTTTTGTTGAGTCAGGTGGATGGTCAAATGGATTTTTGCACTCTGGGAAATAAGTGGGCGGTTGACCGTCAACCGCCAGAAGGAAGTGCTGTCGCTGGCGTTTGAATGACAAACGCTGGCGCTCGTGCTACAATCGGTGGAGTTTGTATTACAGGCGCTGGCGTTTGAACCAAGATCGCCAATGACTAGTTTTAAACGGTCACCGGAACGGCTAGTTTGTACCTCCATAAGTATGGCTCGATTTTGATCTCACAAATTCACAACAATTTCGGATCAAACTTTTCTTAATTTAAATTGCTTTCGATTTTCAACCATGAATCCTGATTTTGATTCTTATGAGGAAGATATGGAGTTGGATGAAATTTTGTATGAAGAAGAGAAAGAAGTATGTATGGAGTTTTTGCGTCAAATGGATGAAGATGCAATTCAAGATAGAAGAAGGCGAAATTTTATGTTGCAATTACAAACCAGGATCATACCAAAGCCTTTAGAGCCATATGAAGTTACGACCAGAAGATGTACGTGGCGAGATCGACGTTTTTACCACGAAAAGATGATGCATGATTATTTTAATCATGATTGTGTTTATTCCGATGAGAATTTTCAGCGACGATTCCGTATGGGCCGCAACTTGACGCAGAGGATTATTACCGAGATTTGTGAGGTAAAACTTTTGTTTAATTATTAGTATGATGCACGACATGTACGAGGATTTAGTCTCGAACAAAAGGTCAATGCGTACCTCCGTATACTATGTTACGGGGTACCAGCGGATTCCACGAATGATTACATCCGTATTGGGAAAACAACCGCCTTTAGGTATCTCAAGTTTTTTTGCGAAATAATAATCGAGCATTTTGGTCCAACCTTTATAAGAAAACCTACTCAGGAAGATGTTCAAAGAATAACGCAGACTAATATAAGGGTCATTATCCAAAACCAACTGTAATTTTGGAAGCTTCAGATACTTATGATTGTTGGTTTTGGCATGCTTTTCTTGGAATCCCGGGTTCAAATAACGATCTCAACGTTTTATATAAGTCACCATTGTTTGAATATATTAAGAATCGAATTGCGCCGTACTGTAATTTCACCATCAACGGTCATCAGTACACTCAGGGTTATTATCTAGCAGATGGAATCTATCCAGAATGGTCAACTCTTGTTCAAGCTTATAGTCAGGTAGGTTTTGGACCGACGACTTCGAAGGATATGAAGTACTTTAACACCAAACAAATGAAATTCAAAAAGGATGTTGAATGCGCTTTTGGCATACTGAAAAGAAAGTTCGCCATCATGGCTAGGCCGACACGCTTTTCTGATCTCCAACAAATGAACAAAATTATGCTGACTTGTATCATTCTGCATAACATGGTGATTGAAGAAACCATATGTGACCCAACCTAGACTAGTTTTCCAGATTAAGATTTGAGGCCGAATGTTATGGTGGAGCATGAGCGTCCTGCAAGAGAATATAGACTTGCCACTGATAGACTCCAAAACCGGGGAATCTATGGACAACTAAGACAAGATTTAACTAAGCACCTTTGGGCTTTAAAAGGAGCAAGAGACGATGCGCGGGGGCGAGGCAGAGGGAGAGGCAAACATATGTCATTTTCAATTTACTGTTGTTTATTTTAATTAATATTTTTTTAATTTAAAGTTGTTTGTTTAAACAACTACACTTAAAATTAAAATTAAGGCAATTATATTAAAACTAATTTTAAATAATCGAGTGCAATCAAATTAAACTTAACTATATAAAAATTAAAATCAATTATCAAGACTGTATTCATCTTCTTTTTCTTCTAAGGCATCATCTTCGTCTTCTTCCACATTCTCAAACTGGCTGGTTTATTGAGGGACTTGTTGTTGTTCGGCCGCATCCATTTCCTTATTCCATACATCAAGTTGTCGTTCATTCATTGTTGAAGTTTTCAAGGCGAGTAGCTTGTTTAGCTTACAATCCCTGTAATATTGTTCTCGCGAAAGACGACTTTTTCGTTGTTGATTTATAGCAATGCCACGGTCCCTGGCTCTATCTGCTTCTATCTTCAACTCGAATTCCTTGTGATCAGCATAGTTGAACTCGTTTGAACCTACTTCTAATGCTCGTTGGGCCGCGTCTCTCGCTGCTTTTGTAGCTTTGTGACCCCCTCCTCTTCTTCTCTTGACGTTGGTGTTAACGTCTAGATTAGTGTTGTGTTATTCCTGACTACTTGGAGACTCAGTATATGGATATCCAGTTGCTTCAGGTGAGGAAGCATGCCCACCATTCTGAAAATCCTGCGAGACTGGACTATGTGGTGATCTTGCAGGAACTTGATTACCTTCCAACAAGTATGGATTAAACTTCTTAAGCACCCTCAAAATGGTGAAACAAGTTTCATGTTGGAAGCTCAATTTGTGGGATCTTTTCCACTCTTCCCGACATCTCATTCCATATCCGGTTCGGTATCACCACGTCTTTTGTTGCGCCACATTTGAGTGATAAAAGCTACATATTCATTAACGGATGCTGAAATTGTGTGAAAACGATGACACAACCCATCGGCATCACGTCTATTGATAAATACCATTGATTTCATCTAATGTATATAATACATAATTTCTACAAAGTGACTCGTCTTCATCCATCGTATACTTGAAACCAAGAATTCTTGCGTTTCTTGGTTGTGATTGTGGTGCATTTTGTTGTGATTGTTGTTGTGTTTGTTGTGTTATTTGTTGTTGTGATTGTTGTGGTGTTTGTTATGGTGTTTGTTGTTGTGATCGTTGTTGTGATCAGTGCGACGAGGATGCCATATTTGTTAGAAATGAAATTTATAGAGATGAGATTTTTTTCTGGTAGATTGAGTTGATATAAATAGTTTTGTTTGAAATAAAAGAAAAATTAGAGATGGTATGATATTATGAAATTTTGTGGTAGAGACGAAGAAGGTGTGAGTTTTAAGTTTGGAGATGAACTGATAGGAAAACAAAAAGGAGCAATAGCCGTTGGCGGTTTTGGGAAAAACGCGGTGCTTTAACCAAAGACTCTGTGAATGACTGGAGAACGGGAGTTTCTAGGACATGCGCCAGCGCTTTTGCCACAAACGCTAGCGTTTGTGCCATGCTCGCTCGGTCTTCCATCACACGCGCGTCTCTTCTTCCTACTCACCCAACAAACCAACAAATCCGTTAGTTTGTACATCCATTTTTCATGTTTGTTAAGACTATAGTGGGATCAAAATGAACAAATCCTTATTCTGTTGAGTTCATATGAACTGCTCTTAGTTTAACAAATTTCATGCTTCAAAAAAAGGGGAAAAAAACCATCATAGTTGACTTGAGAAAAAGAATCTTCATAGGTGATTACAAAGATTCAATGACGAATAAAAAGATTCTAACTATCCGTAGGAACACTTTTGAAAATAAAATTCATCTGTAGATGTAGTAGCTCTTCTTCTCAAGCGTATTTCTTTCCTTCGGCAATAAGAGATTCGCGTTGTTATCTGAAAATTGTGTAGACTTCCCTGCCAACAACATATCATAATAAATCTTCTCTTTGAAGTCAATAGCGTCACCTGCTCCCATCCAGTTGCCATTAGAAACAAATTTTATCCACCGTCCACCATTTCCCTCTCGCACGGGTTGCACCTAGTAATATATATGCTCAAACTCCATATTCGTGATCATGAATATTTTTCATCAATTTAGTTAACCTTATCTTTTAATCTAGTTAAACATGTTTGTTTTATCATTAACAGCCATAATAATCTGTCTGAATTCATTTATACTACTGTACTGATGATTATCATACTTTATTCGGGATAATATATTATATATATTTTTATTAATGGTCGACCAAGCTAATAATTTGCAATAGTTAAGCAACTAATCATGTTCAATAATTAAAAAGCTTCCCATAAAAAAGGAAACTCCTGATGAAAATTTCAGTTGTACACTAGGGTAGGTCCTTCCTGAGGTACTATAACCTACACCTTGCTTTCTTAAACCCATCAAAATATCACAACACTAAAACTATAAGTACGACATGATTATTACATCTAAGTTTTACTATGCACAAATATTTTACACCGGTTAGATCCTGAAAATTAAAGTTCAATAATTTCATCATCCTAGTATGGTGGTTGTGTTAGAAGGATGTTTGAACCTGCACCATGCATTCCACAGTAGTTTTCTCAAAATGTATACAATTTCGTTGCTGGTGACCGTTGAGAACCAACTGTGACACCGCCCATACAAGCAAATGCCTTTATAATTAATACTTAGGAAAGTGGTAAATTGTTGCTGATATTGAAGATAAAACATCACCAATATTTAAATTCCTACGGACCGGTCCAAAAAAGAAAGGAAAAAAAGGCGGAACAAATATATACATAAACATCCAGAGATAGTCCACTCGTGTACACCCCCGTTTCCACTTTCCAGTGAAACCATAAACGCTTGTGTACAAACATATACAGCATGGTTGAAAAATTAAAGCGGATGACAGAAATGGACAATGTAGTACTATTATGCTTATAGTAGTACAGTTCTCTAACATGGAGATGCACATGCATGTTCTTCTTTTAGCTAGTCACTACTACTACTGATCTGAATTCTCTGATTATACATCATTCTGAAATTTCAATTCGGTAAATCATTCACATTGGTTTTTATTTCGACCCTACCATGCACCAGAGGTATCTCATCCTGACTTGGTACCTGTAAAAGTAAAACTAATCAATAGTACAGTTAGATAGCCTAGCTAGTTAATTCTTTACAGTACTAAGCAGGTTCCTTTGTGCTTCATCAAATCAAACCCTAGTGTATATCAATTATACTTGTCTCGTGATAATTAATTAAAACATCGGTTTAACCAAAAAGATGGTTCAATTAGGTCAGATGACCCATCAAGTTAACCAAACAGACAGTTATGGAGGATGCGACAAGATTTTGCTATTAAAACGAGCCAGCTGAATTATGACTGTTGAAAGGTCGCCTTATGAAAACTTCTCTGGCCTCCTAGAGGAGTAGCTAAGTGGCGCATGATACCTGATCATTCGCATAGAAATTTATGTTGAATTGTTCATTAATGTATATATCTGCATCCTTGAGAGTAACTATGGAGCGTCGGGACGGAGGAGCTCGGGGCAAGTGGTTGCAAACTGCACCCACTTGCTAACTAGTTCCAAGAAATATACATATTTTTACATAGAGCTCCATAAATTGGAGCTTTAATTCATATTTTGTCCCCTTCTTACCGTTGATTCTGGCTGCATCCACTGAGCATGCTTGACTCTATAGATATTTCATCAGAATAACTATCATGGGTGACAGGCTACTCGCCACCGGACGATTATATTGATTTAGTTAACCCACAGAATGTACATGATTGTAGCTAGGATTCAATGAGGATTTAAATCTTCACTTGCGGCAAAACTTTGCAACCCATGGTGCGTGGTAGCTAGGCCGTACCAGATATACGTATATATGATTGACTTTCTTATTTTGTGTTAGTCAGTGTGCATGAAAATATAATACAATGTACATTTGGTTGAGAAATGACCAGCATCTGGACCTCACAAACACCTGATGATAAGCTGTGTTTGTGTGTAGGGTCTCTTGGTGAGCTTGTTAGGCTGTGGTGGTGGTTCCCATACAAACTTTAATATGGCTATTGGTTTTTAGGATGCATAGGACCCATTATTACTACCACCCTAAGATCACAGTCCCAAACCTGAAGTAACATGAGATGCATGGCAAATTAAGATATAGATATAGAGTCACTGTGAATATTGTTGTTTTCACTTGTATAGTAATAGTATACTGTTAAATTATTTTCAGAACACTAGCTAATGTCAAATTTTATTGATGAGCACAATAAATTGTTTGTCCATATCTATGTGAGTGTGCGTGAGATAGAGACAGAGCTACTAGGGTTTTGGTGAGCCATATTCCCGTCCTGAATTATATAGGTAAAAGCTAGTGAAAAAATCCGGTTAGTTTAGAGTTTAGACCTAACATTGCATGCATAATATTGAAGTAGTGGAAATCATATACTTACCATTAACGAACAAATAGAATAAATATATGAATCTTTAAGTTAACAATCCAAGCAACAGTGAACAAAAAAACAGCAAAAAATACCTGTTAAATCTTGTCTTTACCAAACCCTAAGATAACCACAAAAATGAAAAAGATGAATAAACTGAAATTTTGTGGGGGAAATCAAAAGCAGCCAGCAGAAAACAGCCATGGAAAGAAGAAAAAAATATGCTTTTGAATTTGATATACATTTCATCAATCAGAAATGGGGTGAGGGAGGGACATGAATCAAGGCATAAGCTTAATTAAGTAACTGATCGAACTAAGAATGGTGATCAGCGCTGTCATGTCTTTCATTCCCTTCATGATGTGAATGGGGAGACTGATCGGATTCCGTTGCTTGATGATGGTGATGCTGATCCGAAATACCCATGTTAGGCCATGCTCGATAAGCATTAAGCGCGGCCAGCATACCCAGATGACCTTCATGAGTAGTAGTAGAACCACTACCATTAGTATTATTACTAGTAGTAGAGGTAGCTAATAAACCTGCACCCAATTGTTGATGGCTAGATAATAAAGCCATTGGAGGAGGAAAATTCATAAAATGTAATCCACTGGACATTGAACCTCTATACATAGTAGGGTTACTCACTGAAGGAAATGTCCAAATTGGATCACCACTCATAACTTGATTATTGGTATTAGGGTTTTGAACCATCCATACTGTCCCACCAGATGGAATTTGACTTGCTGGTATGGAACCTGTTGAACTTGATTGTAAGAAGTAGTTACCAAATTGATGAAGATTCTGCTGATGTTGTTGTTGTGACGATGGATCTTCTTCATGCTGTTCGGATCGACGCTTTCGTCCTACATCTGTATCAACCGACATATCTAAACATGGAACGTCCCGTAATTCCTGCTTAGCTTGTAACATTTGATTTACATTACTGTTGTTGTTGTTGTTGTTGTTGTTGTTGTTATGACTAGAATTCTGAAAATTCAGTAGTGTGGAAGTTGAACTATTATTGCTATCTAATCCACCGGGAAATAAAAGCCGCGAAGAAGATTCGTCTATATTTCTTTCCCATTCACTCCTAATCCTTAACTGTGGATTAGTCGTCAAGGCGAAATTCGGATTAAAATAACTACTTCTTAGTGGAGCTGACATGGTAGAACCAGAACTACGAAGCGATATATTAAGAGAAGTAAAATTAGCAGGAATTGTACCGGTTCCAGTAGCGGCGATAACAGCTGGTTCAGCTTGTTGAAGTAACCATTCAATAGTTTCACCATCAGATTTATGTCCAAGTTCTCTTGTTAATTGAAAAACCCTTGCTGCACAAGTAGCCGGCATACGAATCCTACGTCCTCTTCCATCGACTTTTGTATGTCGATCCTTGGTGGATGTTCTCTTTGGTGGTGGTTTCTTAACAACAGCGCTGGATGTCGACGATGATAAATTGTTTTCTGATATTGTTTGAATAGTACTTGAATTATTGGATGCTCCTCGAAAATTAATCGTCGTAGTATTAGTTTCTGTTGACGATATCCCTAACGATGGGTAACCAGAACTAGAACATATATCTTCTTCTTTCTTTTCTAACAACTGTAATGGAAAATTTGGCCTTCTTAAACCATTTTCTCCTTCCATGATCATAAAACACTTGAACCAAACTAATTAAGATATACTCCACTAAGCTCAATAACTAGCTAAGCTTAGCTCTTGATAGTTATCAACTACTTCAAAATATTGTTGTGGTTGATCTTCTTCTTCCTCTTCTTCTCTTTAATTACTTGCTAATCATCTGTTGAAGTTTTTCTTTTTCTTACTTGATCAATTTTCTTCCATGGATGGAATAATAGTAGTATATCATGTGTTTTGCTTGAGAATTACTTCGAAAAATAATTATATCCTGGACGGATTTATTCTTGCTTGTACATAGTGTGTGTGTGGAGTAGAGAGAGAGAGGAGATAAGAGAAGAAGAAGAGAGGAAGAACACCAAGGGGAGCTTTTAAGCAAGAAAGACAATGGGTAATAGGAATTATATTGGTGGCTTGAAAAAGCAATATTTTCTCAAAAGAAAAAAAATTTATTTTATTTTTCTCTTTATCAATTAATTAATTCAGAATTCGATTCTGCGTATATTTTGTTGTTGCTGTAACTTATTCAGAACCTAGTTAGTAAGTTCGCGAATCATTCGCGAATTTTTCCGTATCACGAATTTTACCGTCTTATTCGTGTACGTTTGCAACTCCGAACCCAAGTCGCGTATTATGTGGCATTCCCGGATTATTCGCGAACCGTTCACGAATTTTACGTATTCCGAATGATACGTCCGCTTAATTCGCCATAAATTCTTTAGTTTTTACTTTTCAAAGACTCCACTTTTTGGGCTTTACTGCCTTCCGAGCATACACGACTGAATATTAGACGTGTTGTAATTTTTATGAAACAAAAACGACTGAAGAGATTTGAAGGTGAAGGTGAGAGAGATCTCAAACTCACTAACCAAGCATTTAAACCACCATACGACGTCCTCTTGGATAACTAATGTTGTATATATTATTAATATCATCATATTAAGTTTATTTTTTCTTTAAATAATTCACACATATGCATAAAAATTGGTCTATGACCTTATAAATACAAATTATTTGTTATATATAGATACCGAATTTTCAGAGCCGAACTCACATTTATAAATCGAATTATACACGTACGTATGTCGTTCCGAATTACTGACGAATCACGTCCCGTTGACCGAATTTTGGACCGAATCTGGATTTTACAAAACCGTATAATACTCGTACGTTTGTCGTTCCGTACATTTGCCGAATCCCGAATTGCTAACTAGGATTCAGAATTCATTTTCTTGGGTGTAATTTTTGGAAATTCTAGTTTTTTATTGTGGTTGGACAGTCCCTTGGTTCAGACTCCACGTGCGGTGCTCTTTATCATTCAATCCATAAAGACAGTGGTGGCCAAAGTGTGGGACCCAAATCCCAAGTCAAAAATAACAGAGACTGAAAAAGGAAAAGGCTTATTAACCCGTGGGTCCAATCATTGCCCTCTCTCTGCCTTACTGTGGCTTCCTTTTCTTTACTTGCCCTTTTCTTTCTTTACCATGGGATTTTTGGGGATACTACTCCGACCAGTACACTATGGCCCGTATAAGTATAACACATACCGACAGGAATCAACTAACTTCCTCTCTACGTATCTAGTATCGAATCAAATCTGCATCCGTTATGAGCGACGCGCTTAGGGTGTTCATATCGGGAAGGAAAGAAAGGAAGAAACACCAAAATACACATCCATATAAGCCTCAATTTATTTCCGGTGATGAATCCTGAACAAAAGTATAATGGGGCACAATTTTTTCCGGAAGCTCCAGTTATTATCTTGCTTGGCAACACAAACAAAGACATCCCATTTCAATTTTTTCTCAAGTTTATAAGGCCGAGTACTATGATAAGAGATATCTCTTCCCTATCCACTAATTATAGGGAAGGGATATGCGTCACAAGGCAATCTCACTATGATCTGCTTTCATCCCTTCCATAAACTGCACGGAAACTAAGTTTTCGTGTAAATAGTGCAACAGAAACTCAGTTTCCATTTTTTTTTTCCAAATTTTATTTCCACGGTTTAGATAATTACTATTTATGGGTAAAAAATATTCGAAGAGAAAAAATGGAGATATAATAAGAAATAAAGAGTTTTAGTAGAAATAAAAAAGTTAAAAACGAAAAAGAAGGGTAAAACTAAAAATCCTCAAATAGAAATTAAGTATCAGTTGAAAATCACACGGAAACTTAGTTTTCGTAAAGCGGAATTTTACACGGAAGCTCAGTTTCCGTGCCATTTCCCTTCCCTACTACATGGATCAGATCTGATCCAGTTTTAAATGTAAGGAAGGGGTATCTCCATTTAGAAGGGATATGAGAGACCATAGTAGATGGATTCTGAGAAATTTCTCTATACTTAGGGGATAGGAAAGGGAAATTATGCACCATAGTGCTTGGCCTTAGGGTGGGGGGAATCATCCCCGATGATGTTGTTTGTAAAAAAAGGATTGATTAAATATAAGTTTTGCTTTTTGTAATTTAAGATTTTATTAGAGCTGAAAATTGTTATTTAATATATGTTGGAATCAATTTTAGTTAAGCAAAGGTTGATATCTTCAAGGTAAATATATAAAACTAGACATCCATCTTAAGGATGTCTACCAAAAATTAAGCTATGTCATCTTTGTATTGGTTTAAGAAATTAGGGTTGGAGAAGAATTTTATGGAAAATGAATATCTATCCTACGTGGATTTTGACATTCATGTTCACATAACTTTAGAACCTTTACTTAAAAATGAAACCGATGCAGTCGAAAACTGACTAGTCTTTAGTTGTTTATATTACTGACATATGTCTTTAAACTTAAGGAAATCACTTTATTTACAGTAAAATAAGGGTTGTATTTGTAGTTGTGTAAAACCTATTGTCACGATAAAAGATGTTGCAAGAATAATACTCAAACACATAAGATCAACACAGACATGTACGTGTTTCGCTATGATTACCTACGTCCACGAGGTGAAAGATTTATATTGATGTTCTTGGTTACAAGTATTATCTCACTCTCAAAACTCTAAACTCTCAAGATTACACTCTCAGCAATACCCTCTTAGTACAACTCAGTTCTTTCCTCCCTTGGCACTTGTCCTTCTCTATAGGTTGAGTATGGTATTTATAGACAATTCTGTTTATAAAACGAATTTATAATATTTGGTAGAAGTATCTAAGTTGATGTAACCGTATCGGGCTGGAATACTTGACCTTCTCGATCAATCATCCCGACCTCATTTTACGGTTCTCATAATGTCGCGACTTCCTTATTTCTTTATCCCGACACGATCTTGGAGTGTTCTACAAGTCTTCTTATATCGGGGCCCACTTTCTCTGACTTTCTGATATCCTCGATGTGTTATACCAGTGACATTAAATGCATTGTTGTCTCCTTGAAACTTGACCATTGATTTATTCTGACTTTATGCATGCCTTGATCGGTGTTTGCAGTAGTATATATCTAGGATGTTGGGAATATCCTTCCTAAAAGATCTCGTGTTTCTCACACTTCGTATACTTTGGTGCGCCGCTCCGTTTGGGTACATCCGCTTATTTACCACTACGGTATCTATAAGTAATCCTTCATTTTTGGATAGTTTTGTATTTCGTCGAATTGCATATAGAAATAAGATTGAGACTAGTTGTTGTTATTTATTTTATTATTATTTAGGGAAATAGATGAGATTAGTTTCAAAAGTATTATTTTATACGGTTAATTGTCATAAATATCATGGAGAACAGAGTAATTTTGAAAATTGCATAAATATCGTAGGACACAGAATAATTTCGAATAAAAATTTCGTATACATTTTCTTCCTACGGGGGCCAGTGACCCCATTGGCTCCACCGTGGATTCGCCCCCTGTTTATGTCCCTAGAAAATAGTTTAAGTTTTTAGACCAATCATTATGGTTTTCCAAATTGATTCAAGTTGACGATACGTTAGGTTGAATCAGCCCTAACCTAGACGGTGAATTTAAGATTCAGCTTGAACGGGCTCTTCGGTTTGGCATACTGCGCGCTATTTGATTAGGCGCAAATAGAATGGTTTAGTGTCGCTGGATCATATTAGTTCCTTTTAATCTAATGGATTAAGTTTGTTTATGCCTAACAATTGAGCGTAAGGGTGGTTATGTGCATCAAACTTGACTCAAGATCACTTTCAAGCAATTCTTTGAACACCATCTTGAATCAAACAACGTAGCCACGCTTTTGTCAACTTAAAAGTTGAATTTTGAGGACCATAAAGATTAGCCTTAGAGAAAATAGACGACACCAACCAATTCTGATCGGTGGATGAAAATATGTCCTCGGTTTCATTTTTAAATGGAACATATAGTTTTTCTTTTCTTGTGTTATTTCAACCAGATTTTTATGATATACAAAAAAACAAATTAAGATTTAAATAAAACCGTTTCAATTTTGTTTAACACCTCTGTCATGTTTGAAAGCTTTATATCCACATATTTCTATATCCAAAGCTGAAAAATAATGTTTTTAAGTTTGTGGACGGAAGCCTTACAGATGGAAGTCGTAAGACTTGATTTGTATCTATTTTTCGTATATATGAATAAAAAACGACCACATCATTTTTTTCCTTTGTTAGATATTTGAAGGAGATCTTCATATCGAACGCAAAACTATCTTAACGACTCACATAAATCATTGTACAAATCTTAACCTTCTCAAAAGTCTCAGATGACATCTTGGAAATCCTAAATATTTGCATAATATAAGAGGTGAGTCTCTTCTCAAACTCCCCAACCCCCAATAAAAATTGAAAGATTTTCAAAAATCGAAATAGATAAATATACAAAATCATAGGGTTTCTCGTACAAAAAATCAAGTCTCACTGATTATCGTACGATTTCAATATGGTTGAAGTTTTTCACACCATTAAATTTGTTATAAACCACCACCTTCTGAGCTCTAGTACAAAAATGGAATGCACTTAACAAATCATTGATTTTAGACCCATAAATCTATACAACACTGCTTACAAAATCACCTCAAGAAACTAAGGATTAATTCGCAGAAGAGTTGATTGATTGATTTTAGTTGATGCAAATCCTTCTTAAACTGAATTTGATGAATTTGCCTGTAAATCTATTGGGGTGGAGAACAACCAGTGAAAACGATGAAATGTTTGAACCATATTATACTACTGAAATCAATGGAGATGAAGCTAAAGAAGAAGTTATGTCCCAATTATTTTTTTAGCCTTCACATTAATGTTTTTCTTTAACTCCCATAAAATTTTGGTTTCAACTTCAAACATTATTACATCAATGGTTTCAAATGTATTGCCGGGTAGAAATAGTTTTGTTTGGCGGATTATCCACTATGCAATTTTTTGGAGATTGTGGAAGGAACGGAACGTGAGAGTTTTTGGAGCTAGAAAGAAGGAAGCGACTGAGATTATTGACCTTATTAAACAGCTTGTAGTTGTTTGGTCTTGTGATTCTGATACGTTTAAGTATGTGACTCCTAGTCTCATTTGGAGACTCTCATGAATGTGTAGCTCCCTTTGCTTTGTGCAAAGGTTTCTTTTTTCTTTTAATATAACCTTTTCTTCGGGGAGAAAAAAACTTTAAACATAATTAATGCAAAAATTTGTTTCAAATATTTTTTATTTTTTGATTTTAGTAAGGTGAAACGGTACAAGGAGGAAAAATATTGGAAGAAATAACATTAAATATTATGATGACGAGGTTTATTTTATATGAGAATAAAACTTGGGTGGAAGAGGTAGGAAAGAATATGCGTTAGAGATATTAAGGATAGGAAAAAAGTTGCTTTAGAAATTAAGTGAAATTTTTAAATGATGCTAATTAACCCAATGCTGGCTAGATTAAAGTTATGCATTCAGTGAGGATGAAACCTTTTATGGCCAAAACTTATTCGATTTATAGAACAACTTTTATGTTTGACAAACTCATAACTAGTAGTATAATCCTCGCTAATGAGGTAACACATATTATTTAATCATAATAATAATAATAATAATAATAAAGAAAGAAAGGCAAAGCAAAGCACAATTATACGCACATAAATAAAATAAAATAAAATAAAAATTATCTTCCAAAGATCCACAAGATTACGACGTATTTCAATCCCTTGATCGTATACGTATAATTCGTTTTAATTTTTAAAATCTACTAGACCTAACACTATTATCTAGAAGTAAATATCAGTATAATTCATGGCTATAACATTTGAGTTACCTTGCTTATTTTTATTGACAGCAAAAAAAAGAGTTTTTAGTTAATACTTTCATTTTTTTCATTTCTTCTGTATAAAATATGCGTTAACAAACTATGTAGTGTAAGTGTTTCTTTAGTCAATCCGCCTATAGTTTTACAAATCGATTCAGGACGGTGGAAATTTTCCCACACCAGCCTTCTCTCGCACTGCGACCGCACATGACCAAACTCAGCTGAGGGCCTTATTTTTTCCCTAGCTCGATAGTTATACATATCGTTAAACTAATTTATTTATTTTTTTACCTTTTCTCAGACTCGAGCACATAACCTTTAGGGAGCTGCTTAACCAATCCATCCAATGAATTGAGCAATCAATTTATTGTTGATTCAAATTCAATTTAGACCACAATCTACCTAGAAGTAAATATCAGTATAACTCATGACTATATCATTTGAGTTACCTTGCTTATTTTTATTGACATCAAAAAGAAGAGTTTTTATTTAATATTTTCATATTTTTCATTTCTTCTGTATAAAATATACGTTAACACCACGATGTAGTGTATGTTTTTCTTTAGTCAACCCCCTATAATTTTACAAATTAAATAAAAATTAGGGAAAAATATAGTTTGGTCCCTTTTTAGGTGGTCCCAAGTCAGTTTGGTCCTTTCAGAAATCATCTTTTCCATTTGGTCCATAATTATTTAAAAATGTTAAATGGACCAAAGTACCCTTCCATATTAATTCCTACTTATTTTTTGTAGCAGTTCATTCTGTTTGATGAACTCCAGATTTCATTCCTTCAAATGAACACCTAATAAAAACCTAAGAAATTATGTTTACTTGTTTTTTTTAGCAATTCATTATGTCTGATGAAATCCAGAGTTCACTCTTGCAAATGAACACTTAATAAAATCTAAAAAAAATTGTTTACTTATTTTTTGTAGCAGTTCATTCTGTCTGATGAACTCCGGAGTTCCTTCTGTAATATGAAACCAAACTAAATCACATGAAAACAAAGTTCATTCTGTAAAATGAACACAACACAAAACTTCATTATTATGACAAAAAACAGAGTTCATTCTTTCAAATGAACTCCTAATAAAACCTATATGAAAACCGAGTTCATTCTTTCAAATGAACTCCGAATAAAACCTATATGAAAACCGAGTTCATTCTT
This sequence comes from Papaver somniferum, assembly GCF_003573695.1. NCBI lineage: Eukaryota > Viridiplantae > Streptophyta > Magnoliopsida > Ranunculales > Papaveraceae > Papaver > Papaver somniferum. The sequence goes on along the minus strand of NC_039361.1, from coordinate 78,505,107 downwards.
TCAAATGAACTCCCAATAAAACCTATATGAAAACCGAGTTCATTCGTAAAAATGAACTGCAACAATATCATTTTTATCATCTTCGTCGTCTTCAACAGCAGCAGCAAACATCATCCTCTTCAACAGCAACAGATCTTTACATGAACACAAATCTTCAACAGCAACAAGAACAAATCAAAAAGAAAAACAGTAGCAGAGAAAAAAGAAAAAGAAAAACATCATCTTCAACAGCAACAACATCATCTCCATCGTCTTCGTTCAACAGCAACACCATCGTCTTTCATCGATTTCATGGATCATCTTCAACAGCAACAACACGAGCAGATCAAATCTCCATCATCTTCAACAACAACAACAACATCATCTCCATCATCTTCCTCAACAACAACACCATCGTCTTCATCGATTTCATGGATTTTTTATCGTCTTCAACAGCAACAGTAGCAGATCTCGAAGATTCATCGTCTAAAAAAAACAGTAGCAGAAAGGAAACAAAAAATAAATGGAGAGAAAAGAAACTAGATCTGAAAACAGGAAGAGAGAGAAAGTAAATACGAAAATAAGATATTTTCTAGGGTTTTTTTCTATATATGTGGTCCCAAAAGGATATTTCTCTCACCATACAATGATAATTACATCATCCATAACGTCATCCTAGGACCAAACCATAATTTCTAGGACCAAACTGTAAAATATATTTTGAAAATGGACCAAACAGAAAGTTGACTCAGTCAACTGGACCAAACTCTCTCTAATATATAATTTCTAGAACCTATTAGTATTTCCTAATAAAAATTATTGATACTTTTTGTTTACTATTATTATAAAATATCCGTCATTGTAAAAGGCCTACGAAGGATTTCGCACAGGGCCCTTTTGGACTCGGCTCGGCTAGGGATGACCATGGGGAGGGTATGCCAATCTCAGTCACTGCCCCATTCGTAAAAAAAATACCCATACCCGCCCCATTATCCACATAAATTGGGGCGGGGCGGGGCGGGTATAGGGAATACTCGTATGGAGCGGGTTTCCCATGGGTTATCCGTAACACGGTGTTAATATATAAATTTATATATAATCAAAATTTAAATATGAATCAAACAAAAATAATAATGTAAGAATAATGCATTCTAAAATTTTAGATACAGAAATACATCTTAAAATGAACAAAAGAATTTTTAGATGGCTTGTTAGTTTTTCTACTTTTTCCTTTTTCACTCTATTTTCTCCCATGTTAACCATTTTATTATCTTTCATTATACGTATCATTTTCACTATTTTAACTTTTAGAGAATGTGTCTGATCACAACAAAGAAGCGAAGTTGATGAATATAGAAAACGATCAAGAATATAAGAAATGAAAGAAAGCCCCACTAAGTGGTGGAAGTATAAAAACTCATAAAAATTCTTAGATCAAAGTCTAAATCCTTGTAATATGAAAGCTACGGGGCGAGTATGGAGCGGGGACCTTGAATCCTGTCCCTACCCCATCCCGTAGCTTAGGTTTCGGGTATTACTCATATCCGATCCCATTCCCATTTGTACGGATAAAACCTAACCAAACGGGTGGGTATCCATGGGGATGGGGATGGGTTTGGATGGGATAAATGGCCATCCATAGGCTCGGCTCTTACGGTGTAAAACTTTAGATTTTATGCGGCTGCTGCTTAAAATGCCTCCCACTGGACACGGCCTAAGTTGTCTGGCATAGTTTTTAGAATTTTTTTATTCTAGCTGTAATTCGTAAAAAGAAAAACAAATCGTTACCTCTGCTAAAACTAGCCTTTCCTATACAGATAAAAAGTAATATTGAAATTACCAAGATAACTAACATACCTACCTAATGATGAAAATTGATAGGAACTAATAATCTACCGTATTTAGGATAATTTAAAGAACTTTCTATGATCATTATCCTTGCTGCTTACATGAATATCTAAATCATAACATGATGTTTTGTTTGATCTAACAACAATCATAGTGTCGTTAGATAGTGATTAAGTTGATTAACTATCCTTCAAAAATGATAATCAAAGTATAACCCACGTCATAGATGTCATTATTAATCCCATACCTAAATTACTTATGATTCAAACAATGCCTGTTCTTCAATGTTCTTTCATACGAAATCAAATCGTACTTGCAAAGTACCCTTCGGCCTTCGTCACATTGAAATGAAACAATTGGCAAGTAATTAACAGAGTGCTACTCTTGATTAAGATTTTTAGTGAAAGCAACAATTATTGTTAGAATCATCAATCATGCACTTAACTAAATTGATACCACATTATAAAGTCAAGTTATTGCATTATCCTTGGCAATATAGATATATGGTTACATCATACGAAATTTAAAGTAAGAAACACCTATACTAGTTTCTTTCTCTCTATATAGATAGATAGACAACTCTACATTACAGGAGGGGGACCTCTGTACAACCCATTGTTTCTCATTGTGAAACAACCAACTCGCTCTCCTCCATAGAAATTCACTGATGTCTCTTGATGATGATGACGATGATGATACACATTTTTAACTTTCTTTGCTGCCCTTTCAACTAAAAAACTTTGTCAGAATGTTGGTTGTTATTACAGGGTTTGAACCATAACGACCGAGTTAGTGATTACAAATTTAAGATTCTCTGCTTCAAGTGTAATCTACAGAAATAGTGGGCATGACTATTAATCCCATGTCACACCAATTTAAAAGAATTAAGGGAAGTGGGAGGGAGGGCCTTGATTTTTTTAAAGTTTGAACCCTCCAAATAAACATTACACTGTTTTAGTGGATGTGACAGTCAACAAGAGTTGAATATTATCACTAAAAGCGTACTCCAAATATTTTAAATGAGAAAGAAAGAAAGATGGGATATGGTTTAGGAATAATTATTTGATCCAAATCAAATCTAAATTCCAACCATACACATTATTAATTTATGACGCAATTTTGAACGCATTTGGCATTGATGGAGCTGGTGAGATCCTTCCACCCTGATATGCCTCTATCCGAAATCAGAAATTTATTCGTATGTCGTGAAACATAAACCACATAATATATGCGGATACAACCTGTTTTATGTCATCGATGGCTTTATTAAGCACGAACAAGAATATAATACGAGATAAAATACCAATACCATTTTTAGACCATTACTTTTGGTTGGGACATCTGATTAAAGTTGCTTGACTACAAATATTTGTGAGCATCACGGTTCAAGCTGATCGATCAAAAAAGGAAAACATAGATATATACGACATTGCTGTGTTGTGATATAATGGAGACACTTGTATTACTTTTGTTTGGATTAACAAAAACAACTGTTCCATAGCATACTTAATGTGCCAAGTAGCCAAGGAAGGACTACCAATATTTTAATTTACATAGTAAAATATTTAAAAGACGATGATTCAGCTAAACTAAATTAAGGGATTTCCTATCATTTTGGTGTTTGTGAATTTCCATTAATTTAAGATAAGAAGATAGAAAGAAACTACTCTTGTATGTACACCTTTCATCATCCTCCACGTGTACAGAAAAAGACACGTGGAAGGCATGCGAAGCGAGACATCAAAACATGATAGCAAGCATTTCATCAGAAGATGCCACCGGTCAGCAGATCTGATGGTCAGGGATAGAGGACCACAGAGGTATGATGACTCAGAGGAGCACCAGATAATACCCCTTGGGTATTAACGCACCCAATCTCGAGGAAGATCCCAGATCAAAGGCCGAGAGGAAGTTTGGCTGACACAGATGTGACCAGACAAAGAGACATTTGTCTGACACGAGCAGACATCCATCTACCCGCATTAAATACCAAAGAGATATACACGTGTCGATCAGCTCGTGGAAGAAGCGAGGATAACCCTTCGTTTTCAAGCTCAGGCCGCGGCATATACCGAAGACCTCTGCGTAATAGGCACAAAGCACAAGAAGATAAGATTACAACGGCACTTCAGAGATGGGACCCACGTTCCTTCCCTATAAATACCCCTCTCCACTAAGAGAGAAGGGGCAGACCATTTTGAAGAGCAATTAGAGGAGAATATAAGAGAGAGAAATAGGAAGAGTAAGTAACCCACCTACTTCCGCAGACCTATGTATATTCTAAAGTCATTCGACTATCTTTGTAACCATCCAGTACATAGTGAAACACCGAACCCCGTGGACGTAGGCCTTAGTGCCGAACCACGTAAATATGTCTCATTTACATTTCAGCACCTTATATTCAGCGTTAAACTTCATACGCTTTATATTTATACTTGTCTCTTGATTTATTTCCTTATACGAACATTATTTATGATAATATTCGACTACACAATGACAAGCTCGAAGGCTTTGAGTCGATGAATCAATATAATCATCCCGTCATGCATACGATGTACAATTCTAGAGTTAGGACGTATGCGAGTATTGTTTGTGAACACTTGGATGGCCCCGTGTTTTATGTGTTCACAATTTGGCGCTAGAAACAGGGACTTTGTCCCGGTAAAAGATTTATCTTATCCTGTGATTTCACCTTAAAACGCGCATTATGGTTGTGCCCTTTTCTGGGTTCAGCGTACTTTCAAAACCTTTTTCATTCTGGGTTCATGTTCTTCATTTTCACAAACACCATTTCAAAACAGACAAACCCGCGGCTATCTATCACAGATTTGCACGGGAGGTGTTTTCTTCAACTAAGATTTAATAATCCAGATTCATGAGTCCTCGCGACGGATCTGCCTTTTCAAGAGTTCCTTTTCAAAAAGTAGTCTGAAAACAAGATTCACGATCGTTTATTAGAGGATTTGTATTTCAAAAACTAGACCAATGAAGTCTTTACATTTCTCTTCTATTAGGGCCCTTGGGCAACTCATTTCCTTCTATTCCAATAGTCTTGCGGGTACGAGTGGCGCTAACCCGATCCTCGTGGATATCTTTGTTTCTCCTTATTTATTCCCCTATGCAGGAAAGGATTAAAAATGGAGAAGATTCTAGAGGCAGGAAAAACCAAAGCCTCATCAAAGGAGACACCGAGGGTTACCTCGGTCATGACTCGAAGCAAGCAGAAAGGAGACAAAGCTAAAACAACTACTCAGAGGCAGGATGCTGCGGAAATCACTTCACCTATGAACACTAACTCCATTGCATCCGCAGCTCTCAAAGCAGCAGCCACGAAGACTGTTGCGGCCCTCCAGGATACATAAGCTAACAAGACTTTGGGTTCAAGCCAAATCCATCAAAAAAAAGAAGGGGCAGCAGAATCTATGACACATCAGCCCGCAGATCCACCAATCTTCGAAATGTCGTCAACCAACGGTCAGAATCAAACCATACCAGTGGTTTTAGTACCACGGGTAGAAGCTCAACCGAGGGTACCAAACTTGGAGATACCAACGATTGAAGCTGATCCTCGGCCACCCTTAATACACATTATAGACGAAGGGGGAACTATGGCCGTAGGGGTACCAGCCGGAACTCCCAATCAGGGATCAAACCAATCCCATCGATTGATGGTAGAGCTCGAAGAATTGAAAAAGAGCCAGCAGGTCTACGCAGATGCTGTAGCTCTTCTGGCCAGGGAGAACCAAGACTTGAAAGATAAGATTGCCCAAAGAACGAAGACTAGCCAACAACTGGACGAAGAAAATTCTAAAGCACCAGAGCCTAATCGAGACCGAAGAATCATCCTAGCAAATGACGTCGGGGGAAGCAGTGCGTCCGATCTGGAATATGCCACCGAAGAGTTAGACTATTATGACAGCGAAGATCGAAGAAAGAAAGAAACGCTCAACTGAGCATGAGAACGTGGGATATTACCGCGCAATGGAGGAGCTGCGTGATGAGATGATGGCTGAGATCACAGTTAAAAGCCAGACAAGGCGGAGGAAGGCTTGAAGAGGTGATGAAAGAAGCTAACTCCACGCCCCTAACTCATCGCCTGGAAATACCCCCATTCCGTTAAAGTGTGTCCCAACTTTTGAATGCTACGACGGATCCAGTGATCCCGCGGCACATATCCGGTATTATAACCGTATCTTAGCCCGATGGAGTCAGAACGACGCCGTCCTCTGTAGATATTTCCCATCAAGTCTGAAGGGATCGGCTTTGTCTTGGTTTGACAACCTGCCACCTGATTCCATCAACTCCTACGATCAACTCGCAGAGAAATTCTGAGGAATACATGTACAACAAAGCTGTCAACACTGGAATGGATAAACTTTTTTCTCTGGCAATTGGCTACAAGGAAACACGAGGGAATACACCAACAGATGGCACAAGATCTGCCAAGCCATAGGGAGTGTGGACCCGTAGTAAGTATCAACTGCTACAAGGGGGATTAGACCGAATGAGTCCACTATTTGTTGAGATCATGGAAGCGTGCCTAAGACAGAAGGAGATCTTCGAATAATTAAAAGTACGCTCGTCTTGAAGAAATCCAGCGTGAGAACCCGAGGGCACACACGCAGAGGTCTCACCGTACCAATTCCGCAGAACAAACCAGCGGGGCCAAAAGAAATAGCTCAGTGGAACGCCTCACGAAGATAGGAAGGAACGAAGAGAACGACGAAAAGACGATCGAAAATTCGAAGATCAGGTTTACACGAAGCTCAATGCTAGCTACGCTCGGATCTTGCGAGAGATCAAAGGAAGGGAAAATTTGGAGTGGCGTGGTCTAAGGGAAAACACCCCCAAGAACCGAGAAGTCTAAAGATTACTGTGAGTATCATTGCTTCAATGGACACCAGACCGAGAAATGCAAAAACCTCAAAATAATGATCCAAAAATTGATTGATGCTGGCGAACTCAACATACATACGAAAGGAGGTCACCGAGGATAGATCCAAACGACCAAGCAAGTCCAACTTCCAGAGGGAAACCGCACAATCAACACCATCTCGTGTTCCGAAGCCGCGGGCCCTCCTTACAGCGCAGATAGGAAAGAGGCTACGGAAGCAGTTCGAAGACCACTGCGAATTATATAAGATTGATGGCGTAGAGGTGGACGAGCACGAAGAGTGGATGGACGCACCATTATCTTCGATACTGAAGATATCGAAGAAGATATGGAAGATCATAACGATCCCTTGGTCCTCACACTACCAGTGGCGGATGTAACCTCAAAAAGATCCTCATAGACGGGGGAAGCTCAGTGAACGTTCTATTCTACGACGCTTCAAACGGATGAAGCTCCATGATGAACACTAATGACCTCTTATTACACCATCTACGGGTTCAATGGAGCCCACAAAGCCATTGGGAGACATCGTGTTGCAGGTGAACGCGGACCCATGAAAGTAGAAACACGATTCAGCGTGGTTGACGCCCCATCCCCCTATAACGCCATTATTGGACGAAAGTGGTACATAAACTCAAGGGAGTGGCTGCAACTTACTACCAATATCTCAGGTTCCCTACACCCGAGGGAGTGATGGAAATCAAGGGAGATCGGGTCTCTGCAAAAGAGTGCCAGACCACTCAGGATCGTATCAACAACGACAAGAAGAAGAGCAGCGAAAAACCCGAAGGATTAAAAATAAAGAAGCTGCGAAAGAAAAGGCCATAGACCTGTTCCTCAAGGAAACCACAGGAGGGTTTGAAAAAGATGATAATGTCCTAAACACAGGACAGTACTTCAGCAGCCAACGAAGGACAAAACATACCAAATAGCAATTAAAGAACGTCCCAGTCCTCGGGGACCCGAAGCCGGTGTTCACACCAGTGGAGCCCGTAAAAGAAATCAACATAGGAACGGAAGAAAACCCGAAGATGATCAAAGTAGGGACCATAATGGACGAAAGAAGAGAAGATTCCTTAACCAAATTACTTAAAGAATACGCGGATGTATTCGCCTGGAAGTTAGGAGATATGCCGGGGATTGATCCGAAAATAATCCAACACGAGCTGCGCATCAAACCAGGCACGCCACCTTTCAGGCAGAAAATAAGAAAAGTTGCACCGGAGTATCATAAGGCAGTAGTAGAAAAAGAACTTCGGAAACTACTAGAAGCAGGCTTCATCAAGGAAGTCAAATACCCTACATGGATCTCCAACATGGTCGTCGTTCCTAAGAAAAATGGAGGGGTTAGGATATGCATCGACTTTACTAACCTCAACAAGGCATGTCCAAAGGACAGCTATCCCCTGCCAAGCATAGATCAGCTGGTTGAAGCAGTGGAAGGATACGAAGAGCTGTCTTCATGGATGGATATTCTGGTTACAACCAAGTAGCCCTGGCAGAAGAAGATCAACTACACAACATTCACCCCGCATGGCCTTTATTGCTACACTAGAATGCCCTTTGGACTTCGAAACGCAGGGGCAACGTACCAAAGAATGGTCGATGCTATCTTCAGGCCATGGATTGGTAGTACCCTAGAAGTCTACGTTGATGACATGCTCGTCAAAAGTAAGCTGCGCAAAGATCACCACCAGGACCTGAGAGATATTTTCGAAGCAATGAGGAAACATCACATGAAAGTAAATCCAGAAAAATGCACTTTCGGTGTCACCTCAGGGAAATTCCTCGGATATCTGGTAACAAAAAGGGGCATTGAGGTAGACCCAGCGAAGATTCAGGCCATAGTGGAAATGCCATCTCCGAAGAATTTAAAAGAAGTGCAGAAGCTCAATGGGTCCATAGCAGCCTTGGGCAGATTTATTGCCCGATCCTCGGACAAATGCAAACATTTTTTCAATATTCTCAAAAAAGGGAGTAAGTTTGAATGGACCGCAGAATGCGAAGAAGCCTTCCAAAGAATCAAGGAACACCTGGCTTCAATTCCAATCCTGCAGAAGCCTGATCCTGATGAGGTTTTGGCATTGTACATAGCAGCGACAGAAGACGCAGTTAGCGCAGTGTTGGTCAAAACCAATACGAAGATAGAACAACCTATCTATTATGTCAGTAAGACCCTCAATTCTGCGGAAAGGAACTACACGAAGATCGAACAACTATCCTGGCATTGGTATGGGCTACTCAAAAGCTGAGAACCTATTTCCTAACTCACTTCATCCGCGTCCCATGCAAAGCACCACTGGAAGCAGTCCTCAAAAGCGCGGGAAAAGTAGGCAGAATAGCCAAGTGGAACACCCACCTGGACCAATTCAACATCATTCATGAAATTCAACATTCCCAAAAATCCCAAGTTTTGGCGGATTTCTTAGCAGACCTCCCCCTGGACAACGACGAAGAGATTAGGGGAATACCAGAAGCCGACGAGAAGAAAGCAAGGATCCAGTTGATGTCCTCGAACCCGCGAGTCAAAGACAATGGGAAGTCTTCGTTGATGGTTCCAAAAATAAGGAAGGGGCAGGAATAGGCATTGTCATCACCACCCCAACTGGAGAAAGGATCGTACAGGCACTCAGGTTAGAATTCAAAGAGCATACTAATAACATCGTCGAATACGAGGCAGTCGTACATGCCCTCCGCTTAATAATAGAGATGGGGGTAACTGATGAGACTGACAAGTGATTCGCAGCTTGTCATACGGCAAATAGGGCTCGAATACAATGTGTACGACGACACCCTCTCAGCTTACATGGCCTTGGTCCAAACATTGGCATCACAAATTCCGAACATCAAGTTCCGGCACTTATGCAGAAGGGATCTCAGGCACGCGGATGCCCTAGCATATATCATCCATGCTGAAGGACAAGAGTATCGAAGCTATCAAAATAACAAGGGTATACGAGCCTCGATTGCAACACAATTTTCCTTTGCTACAAATCAAGATACAGTGGAAGAAAATATCGAAGATCAGGTGGGAGAAGACATCCGTGACGATTTTGACGAAGAAGATATCCTGTCAAGAGCAAATCAAGACGAAGATTTCAGCAACGAAGATGATTGGAGAATGATGATCCATGCGTTTCTCAAGGATGGAACCTTACCCGCGGATCACAAACAAACAGGAAAATACTCTCCAAAGTAGGAAGATATGACCTTCGGGATGGATCCTGTACAAGAAATCTTTCCTCGGACCGTTACTACGTTGCTTATCCAGGAAAGAGGGGCATCGAATTCTAAACGACATCCATTATGGTGACGCAGGAAATCATAGCGGCATGAGATCACTAGCCGACAAAGCAAAAATGCAAGGATATTACTGGCCCACAATGATACAAGATGCCGCAAGAATGTCCCGACGATGTGAAGAATGTCAGCGTTTCGCCAAAAAGATACATGCACCAGCAACAACGTTGAATTCTGTGGATAGTCCGTGGCCATTCGCAAAATGGGGCATAGATATCGTTGGGCCTTTCATCGAAGGATCAGGGAAAAGACGATTTTTGATAGTAGCCACGGACTACTTCAGTAAATGGGTGGAAGCCAAAGCCTTAGCCAGGATCAGAGACGTGGACGTGTTTACTTTCATATTCCAAAACATTATTTGCAGGTTCGGCATACCAGCGGAAATCGTGTCCGATAATGGTAAACAATTACAGGGGAAAAACATAGACATGCTCTTCGACACTTTCAAAATAAGGAAAAACAAGTCCACCCCCATATACCCTCAAAGCAACGGACAAGCGGAAGCTACAACAAGACCCTCGCCCTTATACTCAAAAAGCAATTAGACGAACACAAGGGGCGATGGTGTGAACAGCTACACAATGTATTATGGGCATACAGGACAACACGAAGATCTGCCACTGGGGAGTCCCCATTTCTCCTCACTTATGGAGCTGAAGCAGTCATCCCAACAGAGATCCTCATGCCAACCACAAAGACCGAAGCATGGGAGAAAAATCTCACAACAGACATGATGTTAGAGAGACTGGACGACCTGGAAGGAAGGAGGGAAGCAGCATTGCAAAGATGGAAAATTATCAACGGAGACTAGCGAGAGAGTACAACAAAAAGGTTAAGCTTCGAAATTTTGTAGAAGGGCAGTATGTGCTAAGAACAATCCCGCAGTATCAACGAGAGAAGAAATGGGGAAAGTTAGCACCTACATGGGGAGGACCTTTTATAATACACGACATTGCGGGAAACGGTTCCTACTATCTTCGCAATCTGAAAGGCGAGGTCCGGCACCCTTGGAATGCTAAATGGCTCAAACCGTACTACCCATAGGAGCAGCGCAGCTTTGCATCTGCGTGAAGAATACCAGAAGAAGAAGGCAGCGTAACCGCTTTACATGTTTCTATCTCTGGACGAGGAGTAGCAGGCCTCAACCTATCAATCAAACAAACTTTTTGGGAAATCTTCAAGCAAACGAAATGGTCAAAAGGCCCGCTGGATGAACGCATGTACATTACATATAAATTAACAATATTGGGGAAAGTAGTTAATCTACAATCTCTCAGGGCTCCCCTATCAGTGTCTATGAGTGTAAGACCAGGGGGAAGGCACCCAGCAGAAAGAGATACCCAACCAATTTTAAGGCAGTGGGTCGACGGAATGGGTGCATGTAAATTTTCAAATAAGCATTCCATATCCTAGAACGCTGCCTCGGCCCCCACCGTTTGGGAATCCTCTGGCCCAGGATTCGCCAGCGGGGTGACAGGTCTCAAGACGATCACGAAGGTATTTACCTTCGGTGTCGCACTCAAACACTCTCAACTTTTTACAAAACAGTTATTTCTAGTTTAACACTTCACAATACTTTAAAATAAAAAGATGAATTGATAACGCAGGTACGCCAAAAGGATGATCCATTTCATAAAGAGTTGATTACAAGATTCAGCAAATAAGATAAACAAGGAAACACATCAAAAAATGATCCGAAATTATATAATCAACAAGGATCAACTTTCTATGACTAATAAAAGAAATCTACTTGGACGATACAGCTCCATCAACGGGGTTGTCTCTGCGAGATGAAGGTACGCTACCACCTGAAGAGGCCCAGAAGAACCAGGCAAAGGCGCGGGAAGGGGACGGCGCGGATAATTCTTGACAAGACCATGTTCGACTTTAAGCCAAGTTCAATCTTATCCAGGACTTTGTTGGTCTCTTCAGCCAACTGACATCGAGCTTATAAGTGATAACAGCGGTCCGCTGGTGGCTTGAGACATATCAGATAGGCGTTCCGCCTCTTTGGAGGCAATCTCCGCTGCTTCCTCACGAGACGCGGCCAACCCTTTGAAATAGTTGGTTTGTCCTTCCTGCTGCACTAAGGCAGATTGAGTCTTTTTAAGCTCATCATTTGCTGCGTGAAGCTGTCCCTCGAGTGCTGAAAACAAAAATACCAAGGGGTTAAAACGAAGAAATAACAGAATCACACTCGATAAAACGAGGTTATACCTTCGACATTAGCCGAAGCCTCTCATACTCATTGACAACTGCGTCCCGAGCCTCATCAAGAAAGTCATATTCGGTGGATAGTTTCTTATAATCCGTTTGAAGGTTCGTAAGAGAAAATTGACTGGCGTCTAAGTCTACCTGCTTCATCGAATCCAAGTGACGAAGATGGTTGACTTCATCATTCACCTCCCCCATCCTTTTATGAAGTCGATACACATTCATCTCAAGATCTCTTTCAGACTCCACTTGGCGAGCAACATCCGCTCGAGACGCTGCTAGGGATTTACTAAGTGCACCAACCTCGGCCCTAGTAGGAAGCATACTATCCCTAACCCCATGGCCTAAGAAAGAACGAGCCTGTTGTAACTCTCCTTCTAAAAAACGGACTCTAGCCTCTAAGTATGAAGCATGTTCTCGAGCATCACGCAGGTTGTCACGTGTCCATAGCAGCGTACCACTAAACAAACAACGGTCATGATTGTACTTATTTTTCATATCCACCATCAGTGTTCGCTTTTCACGTCACTCAGCTGTTAAGGCGTTGTGCTCATCAGCACGAGCATTCCACTTTGTGGCTTCACTCTTCAACTTACCCACCAACTCTGCAATACGGGATTTCTGTCGTTCTCTTTCTTTTCGAAGCCATATCAACTCGGGGACTCCACCCACTGAAGATAGGGTGGGGAGACTCAGACAGAACACCAAAATACAGATAGGGAATCACAAGGAGTGAAAAATCCGTAAAATACAAACCTGTGAAGGACGAGACACTTCTACGAGTCTGCTCCAATTCGTTGCGGACTATAGCAAGTTCTGAACGAAGACTCTCCTCAGCGTTACCCACTGTTCTTTTTCCTTCAGACGGCCCCTCAGTTCATTTATTTCCGCTTCAGCCGCAGACAGTTCCTCTTCCTATGACGAAGCTTGGCCTCCAACTTTAAAGACTTTGCTTTAAAGAATTGGTATAGAACATGGTTACAATGTTCGCTCCTCATCATCTACGTCACAAACAACAAACATTATTATACCAAAGGGATCAGATATCACGAAACAATGCGCGATATCAACAATGCGCGGATATCATAAAAGAGTACAAGGATTTACCTCTAAAACACGCTGCTGGGGAAAACCGTACTGGTACCCATCAGCTATGGCCATCATATCAGCAACAGAGAGGGAGGGTCAACCACTAAATTAGCTTCCGAAGCTCTAAGATCTTCTCCCACATCTCAGCAACGCGGGCTTCAGAAGACAGTTGCATCATTCGACGAGTATAAGCGTCGGAATTCTTCTCACCAGTGACCACGGGGGCAGGGTTAGGGACGAACATCAGGTTCTTCTTCTTTAGCCAAGCCAAAATGGCATCTTCACCTTCAGGCATTAGCGAGAAGGGAAATCCTCGGAAGGAGACTCAACCGCAGACTTCCCCTTGGCGGTTATCTCCTCACCCGCGCAAGTCTCGACATTACCACCCTCAGCATGACCACCTGCGTTCTCAGCTTGCTGATCAGTGGTACCTTCTTTCCAAGGTCCCCAAGCACATCCCAATCATCATGTGGGGAAAGCAATGAGAAGTCCTCGGCAAGACCCATGGCAGCAGTCACATCGAAGGATTCCCCCGCGAATATTCCTACCGAAAGAGAATTCTGGGGAAATTACGGGCAAAGTACCCACACCAACAATGTCATCACCAACAGGGGAAGATCCACTCCAGTACCACCAACGTAATATTACCCTCAGCCTCACCATCCCACCGCGGCAACTTCTTCTTCACCATCACCACCCGCGGACAACTTCTTCTTCAAGATCACCACCCGCGGCAACTTCAGCCTCACCATCACCACCCGGCAACTCTCTTCATTACCACCTTCGTCATCAGGGTAAGAAGTGTCGGTACGCTCTTCTCCGTTGGACATTTCTTCATCCTCACCATACCCTTGGTTTACGGGACTCGTAACCTCCTCATAACCCTCAGCCTCACGATAACCGCAGTAGAAGATTGTTTGGGTCCAAGTTTCTTCTTCTTCGACACCTACAAACCAGTATACATCCCACAAAGGCTCATTTTTTCCCTCACTTCAAAAATGAAAATTATTTCAAGCAAGGAAAAAGGGGCAAAAAGATAGAGAATATAAGAAGAAACTATACCTTGGCAGCAGCAGCAGCACTCTTTGATGGATGGATAGCACCAGAACCCTCCTCCTCATCTCCATCAACGACATCAAGAGCATAAGGAAAATTCATGCCCGCGAAATTAGGACGCCAAGGACAGAAATCTCCATAACGAGCAGGAGGAGTTTCACGAGGCTTGCTATTTTCAGAAGGACGCCAACCACGTGGACCCGGAATCCATCCGTAAGCCAAGGACCAACTACCTCAATAACAGTAGCATGCCATTCATAATCATGGTCACGCTTAATCCTTTCACGAGCAGGAAAGAGTTTCCGTTTAGCAGATCCCTCAGTACCAGGAACATACTTCAGCTTGGCATCACTCACCTCACTCAAAGACGAATTTCACACGGGGAGCAGCAATATTACGAAGACTAACACTCCACGGCTTACGGTTTCTGCTGTTGACATAATCCCCAAAAGAACTGTTAAAGTTCTGAGGAGTGTACCACTCTCTCTCAGCAGGATTTGGAACATAGCAGGTCATCATAGTCTCTCCCTTGCTCCGCAGATAACATTCCTTCAGTGAACGAAGATAATTCCCAGATAGTTGTGACACGGAACGATTATGAGTGTTCGTGGAAGAGCCTTCGCGACTAGCCAACACGTCATAATAAAAGGAGTCACCCGACTTATAAGGGCAACATAAGACCCGCCTCGAAGGCTCCAACCGTAGTCAACAGATGAAACTCGTCAAACTGATAATTAGCAAGGAGCTCGTAGGTGATATCATCGTCAGGAGCATAGAAGCGAACCTCAAAAGCTTGGAGTTCATGTTTTTCCTTGAACATCTCAAGATCAATATGCTTGAAAGTGACCTTCTTCTTACCAACTGAAATGTTGCGTATCACGGGGACAGTTTCTTCTTCGTCTGCGGAATCAGAAGTAGGACCCAATTCCGAAGCTTTCCTTTTAGAAGGAAGATTTGTAGACGGATCAGTCTCGACATAGTACCCTTGGAGTACTTCCCTTTGAAAGAAACCGCGGGAGGAGGCGGAAGATTTCTGCGGAGGCACTGAAGGAGGAGCCATTGAACGAAGGGGCGGAGCATCCACCACTTCAGTACGAGGAGGAGCCCGCGTACTCCTAGAGTCATCACGAGGAGGAGCCTGCGTACTCCTAGAATCTTCACGAGGACGAGAAGGGGCGCGGTTAAACATACCTAGACCCAGAAGGACCCTTCGGCATATCCCCTTTTTAGAAGGCATAATCTTCACACCGGAGGAAGATGAAACCCTATGACCCCGAGGATCGATTGCGAAGACTTGTAAGGACCTTCCCCAAGTGGAGATCTGTCAATCTCTACGCGGAGGGGATCTTGGCGGACTAGACGGCGGAGTTTGGTAAGGAGCCCGCGGACGATCAGACATATCTACAAGGAAACACAAAAACAGTTTAGAAAGAATACGAGGAGATCACTAAAGATCAAAAAACCCATAATTGATGGTTCATCCGGATAAACATGAAAAACCCTAAGAAACTAAAAAATACTCCATCCAGGGATAATACTCAGATACAGACTCACAGACGCTGTAACAAAGAACAGGGGCAAGCATATATGCTTCGACATGTATGATCTTCATCACAAAACCAAGAAACAGCAGCAGGAGACAAACGAATAGATACACAGAAAACAATGGTGAACAACTGATGAAAAATCCCATACCTGTATAAAAGAGGACGACAAGCACCAACCGCAGTCGAAGAAAGAGGATCGGAGATATCAGATACAGGGGCAGCAACAATCAAGAACGAAAGAAGCAGAAGAAAGAAACAGAAAATTGAATGCTATTTTCTCACAAGAACGGTGATAGTAAATGACTAAAGAACAAGAATAAGAGAACAAGAAGAGAATGAACACTGACAAGAAGAGGATAAAGTTTTTTTTCACATTCTCTTTCCTATTTATGAAGCTAGAGAAGATAATAACTGCTCCTCGTACCAAGGAGCAGTTAAGGGAGAAATTAATGCAAAGTGGGAAACGTGTAGGACTACCTTTCTTCTTCAAAATTGCAAAATACGCCCAAGTTAGAAGAAGGGGGGCAATTGTATGTACACCTTTCATCATCCTCCACGTGTACAAAAAAAGACACGTGGAAGGCATGCGAAGCGAGACATCAAAACATGATAGCAAGCATTTCATCAGAAGATGCCATCGGTCAGCAGATCTGACGGTCAGGGATAGAGGACCACAGAGGTATGATGACTCAGAGGAGCACCAGATAATACCCCTTGGGTATTAACGCGCCCAATCCCGAGGAAGATCCCAGATCAACGACCGAGAGGAAGTTTGGATGACACAGATGTGACCAGACAAAGAGACATTTGTCTGACACGAGCAGACATCCATCTACCCGCATTAAATACCAAAGAGATATACACGTGTCGATCAGCTCGTGGAAGAAGCGAGGATAACTCTTCGTGTTCAAGCTCAGGTCGCGGCATATACCGAAGACCTCTGCGTAATAGGCACAAAGCACAAGAAGATAAGATTACAACGGCACTTCAGAGATGGGACCCACGTTCCTTCCCTATAAATACCCCTCTCCACTAAGAGAGAAGGGGCATACCATTTTGGAGAGCAATTAGAGGAGAATATAAGAGAGAGAAATAGGAAGAGTAAGTAACCCACCTACTTCCGCAGACTTACGTATATTCTAAATTCATTCGACTATCTTTGTAACCATCCAGTACATAGTGAAACACCAAACCCCGTGGACGTAGGCCTTAGTGCCGAACCACGTAAATCTGTCTCATTTACATTTCAGCACCTTACATTCAGCGTTAAACTTCATACGCTTTATATTTATACTTGTCTCTTGATTTATTTCCTTATACGAACATTATTTATGATAATATTCGACTAGACAATGACAAGCCCGAAGGCTTTGAGTCGATGAATCAATATAATCATCCCGTCATGCATACGATGTACAATTATAGAGTTAGGACGTATACGAGTATTGTTTGTGAACACTTGGATGGCCGCGTGTTTTATGTGTTCACAACTCTATCAACACCCTCTTTTACATGTTGTAGTGGTTCTTGTGGGAAGATATAGAGACATGAAGTAGATTATATGATGGGGAAGATTATCACGAACCCTGGACAGAGATAAAGAGAAGAAAAGAAAAGTTTACATCTTAAAAAGAAAAGAAAAGAAAAAAAAAAGAAATCTTTGACAAAAAAAAGAAAAACAAGATTCCTTAATGAGTACTTGATTAACAAAGTTTTTCTTCGTATATTTATGTAAGAACTGAATACAACTTTTCTTAACTAACATAAGAAGTGTGCATTTATATTGTTGCCAACAAAAACCTTCATCCGGGACCATATGTGCTACTGCTAGCTATACTATATACCTAGAGATACAATGGAAAAAGGTGGTCCATGCTAGTATAAGGTACAGTTTGTAGGCAACCGGTCTGTGATTGTACGATCAATTGAATTCTAACGTTATTTACTTGTACAATTAAGAACGACTAGACTATTTCAAGCTTTACTAATTACCGCACTACACAAGATATTGATCCGCTTGATTTACTAGACTATTGCAAGCTTTACTGTAATCCCATGATCTAGTACGGGCTTATGGATGTTGTTTTAGTTTAATCCATTAGGCCAAGCATTATGGTCGTCCATTTTTCTTCTTATCCCCTAAATATGGGGAAATTTTTTCAAAATTCATCTACTATGATCTCCCATATCCTTTAAAATAATGGATATCCCTTCTCTACATTTAAAAGTGGATTAGATCTCATGCACCTCATAGGGAAGGGAAATGACACGGATACTCAGTTTCTGTTTATAAACATACTTTACGAAGACTCAATTTCCATGTGATTTTAAACGGATACTCTAATTTTTTGTTTTACTCTTGCTTTCACTATTAACTATTTTATTTCGACTAAAACTCTTTATATCCTATTATATCTCCAATTTTTTTCTCTTCAGTTTTGCCAATAAATAATAAATAATAATTATCTAAACCCGTAAAAATAAAATCACACGCGCATTGTAGGGAAGGGATGAAAACAGACCATAATATGACTGCCTTATGGCCCATATGTTCCCGCATTTAAGTTGGCCTAAGAGCGTCTCAGATAGAAGATGCGGTTTTTATCTATTTTTGACATAAATTTTAGACCCCCATTTAAACTAAGTCATCTCCAGTAGTAGATCTTATAAAATAGAAGGATGCCAAAATAAATATAAAGGTCTTCAAGAAAGTTTCGTTTAGACTGGGGAATAACTTCGATGTCATATTTTTTTATGATTTTTTATTTTTAATAATTATTTAAAATAAAATTGAACCGTTAAGATTTTATCACATAAGATATTCTAAAGGTTAAATCTTATATTATTAGAGATAGTTTATTAGCTATCAGGTCCTATATTTACTACATACATAAACTCTCCTAAATAAATATCTTAATTAAACTTCCACTTAGGAATTTTTACGCCCACTGTTGAAGATGCTCTAAGCCACTAACTTTAGAAATGGAAAGGCCACTCGTATGAGTTAGCCATAGCCTACGTCTTATTCTTATTGATCGAAAACGCTATTGTTTATGGGTGAAAACGGTTTCTGCTGATTTTGGTAAATTCGTGTGTGTGGATGAGAAATGAGTCTTAACCCTAAACAATGTACTGCACGTGAGTACTTTTGATTCGAGAGATCAATCTGTATACTCCTGGCGTAAACCAAGAAATGGCCGTTCCAGGCTTGCTTCGGTCACAAAGTGAAGGAGAAGGGTTGGTCTTAGGGAGGGAAGCGAAGAAAGTGTTGAGACCAGAATCGTTGATCCTGAAGGTGTGGTTGTTTATGACTTGTATGAGAAAGTAGAAATGGCTAGCAGAATGGAAAGCTACCAGGTGATTTTTGGATACTATGTTGTTCTCCGACCAAAACTTGTTGTATGGTGCAAATAGGTGAAACCTATTTATACAAGTCGTAATAAAACGTACCCTGGCCTCGTATGAAGTGGAAAAAGATTGAGTGGTGGAAGAGTGGAGTAACGTGTAACGTCAGGAATTATGCTTCCATAATGAAGGATCAGTTTACACCATTACTTTTTGCCATTACTAGCCGCCCCACTTTATGACACTTTCTTGTAACGGGTGTATTGTACGCCGCACGATGTAAACCGCCAGACCAATACCCTGATGAGTATCCCCCAGTTTGTGACATGTTTGATGTCTCGAGTGTTTTCGTGGAAAACATGTAGCACTTTGGTACGTGTGGAAAGTTGAAATCAAGAGGCTTGCCGTAGGAAAATAGCATGTGATGCTATTAGGCTCATCTTGGCTGGTCGCCTAAAACTTGCCACAAGTTTGTCAGTTCGGTAGCAAACTTCGATGGCTGAGATCTCATCTTATGAGGAAGGGTAGTCGTTGATTATGGCTACCTTGTCTTGGTGCCTGATAATGGCACAATGGCGTTTTGGTGTATGACAGTTGATGAGTGCTAAAAAGTGCATATTTCTATATATTTTTCTTGGCATTTAACTTATCCTTTGTGCATTAATTCTACATTTTATCCCATATTCTGTATTTTCATTGTTTTCAAGAATAAATATTTTTATTAATTAATTTTGCATTTTTAGGTAATAAATAAAGTTAGATGAATTGCGGAGCGGAAAAGAGAAGAAAAGTAGTGAAAAGCCGGGAGGAATTACGCAAGGAAGCCGCGAAGAATGTTGTGCACAAGACCAAAAGGTTAGAACTGGGCTTGAAGAGGAAGAATTGTTCTTAAAGAAGATATGGGCTTGGCATATCCAAGGCCCAAAACCCTCACCCAGATCCATTTCCTATATCCATACCCGTTTCCCTTTCTAGCCGTCAGATTGGACACATCTAAATCTAATGGTCGCAACATCGCCAGTACATCAAAGTCTGAAGCTCCTGTCTAACACTACAGCACCTAACTCCATCTTGCGCCGTTAATTTCGTTGTATTATACAATCCAACGGTCGCTACAAGCTCTTCACGTGTAGCCGTTAGATCGATCTATCAATTCCACATCCAACGGCTGAGCTTCGCAAATCATCAAACTTGTTGTACCCGATAAACACCCAAACACCAAATTCCCTATACCCGAACCAAACACACCTTACCCAAATTTCCCATCGACTTCTTCTTCTCTTTCCCCTCACCTCCGTCTGCAACTCCATCACCACCACGCCCTGCCACTGCCACAACCACCTTCTCCACCTGCCATAGCCACCATCACCAGTCTACAACAACCCATCTCCTTTCCCATCATTTCCCTACCACTCTACCCACCCAATTCATCGATTTCCCCTCTTTTCTCTCTGAAACCCTAGATGAGAAAATCAATGAATTAGGTCGAGTTAGAAACGCAATTGGAAGGCATGGAGAGGAGCAGGAGAGTCAGAAGAAGAATAGGTCGACGTACAGAAGCCATTATCAAAGATTAGGTAAACTGAATTTCAATTTTCAGAAACCCTAATTTACTGTTTTGGGGGTTTTGCTTGTAAAGTGTAATTGAGTATAAATAGATGCTTTGGGATGTTGTAATAGGTATGCCTGGATTAGCCAGTGTGTCCAGAACTGTGAGTTCTGTAAAAAATTCCATTTTATGCTCTGTTTTTATCCTTTGTTCTTCACTGTTTTGCTATCCATGTTTTTCCATGTTCTGTGTATTGTTCAGTTTCTCCATTTGATGTAATGTGCTGTTGCTATCCATGTTATGTTTCATGTCTCCTGTTATGTTATGTTTCTGTAATATTTGTATCATGTTCTGTACTGTTTCTGTTATGTATGTTCTGAATCCCAAATGCTAGGACTAGATGAAATTATGAACCAGCTGAGATAGTCTTCATCATGTGCAACTCATGTTCAGTGTTGCTAAGCCCTTAGACTAGTTGTGTTTTAATCAGACAATTAGCACTTTGGTAATTATCTTAGCTGTGAGTAGAATATCCCTTAGGTTAATGGGGGATTCAACATCCTAGTGTTCTTTCATCACTCTTGTTTACTGTCTCCCTTCATTGCTGTTTTCTCAATAGTTCACTGTTAGTTCACTGTTATGTTTAGTTCCTCAAATGTTAAGTTTGTTCACTGTTAGTGGTGGAAGTTTAGGTTAGAATTCATGTAAATTGAGCTGATTGAGAAATGGAGGAATTTAGTGTCCACTGTTGCTTGTGATTGACTGTGCTGTTAAAAGACAGTCAATGCTAGGAGTAAAACAGTTGGACAAGCTTCTTCTCCTTCCATTCCATTTATGTATGCCCTGGAACATAGGCAGGCTAGAACCTCCACCTAGCTCCATTAGGGACAAGGATTTAACCAAAAAACAGCCACTGCCTAGCATCTTTCCTGTTCTTCTTTGTTATCTATCTGTTTTTGTGGCTTCTTATCACTGTTTTCATAGCTGTTTTTATAACTGTTTTGTGCCCTGTTCTTCCTTTGCCTTTGGCCCTTGGCCATTGCCTTTGATTTATCACTGCTATTCCATTGTAAATTTGCATCCTTGGCCCTGTGTGACTTAGTGCCCTGTATGCCTAGAGCCTGCTTTACCTTGTTTGCTGCTGCTCCAAACAGTTAGCTTAGAACCAAAGGCTAAAAGCCCAGATTCATTACAAAGCCCAGTTCAGTCTTGGGTTAATCTAGAAGCCCATTGACACTCAAAGCCCAGTGCACTTCAAAGGCCAAGCCTAGTGCACTTCAAGACCAACTGAGCCCAAGCTCAGTTCACTTCATTGTCAAACAAGCCTATAATCCAAAGGTACCCTAAGCCCAAAGCCCAAAAGCCTTCATAGTTAACCAACAACAATTTAGGAGCCCAAAATAGCTAGAAAACTCCAAAACACTCCCAGTCTCTGTGGATCGACCCGTACTTGCACGAGCTACAACTGACGACCGTGCACTTGCGGTATTACTGTAGGCCCGTTTTTATTGCGCTTAATTTTCACACATCTCCGGGCCCACCAAGTTTTTGGCGCCGCTGCCGGGGACTCGGGTTTGTTTCTCTAGTAGTTTTATTAGCTATTTTTGCATTTCACTGCATAGCATTTGCATCTGCATCTGCTTCACTTCATTTGTTGTTGGACCTGCTGTTCTGAACCAGTTTTTCCTCTGCTGGGACGCCACCAAGGAAAAGAACCAAAGCCCAACTGGGTTTTTGCAACAATATCAGAGCAGCTGGGCTGTGCTAAAAAGGTAAACCTATTCAGAGAACCCGAATTGTGGGCTTCCAATTTTTAATTGTGGGCTTGTAATATTAAAGCCAATTTTTGGGCTTTTTATTTTCTGTTGGGTTTGTAATTAATTTTTGTGGGCTTGTTTGTTTAATTTGTGGGCTTGTATTTAATTTTTGTGAGCTTGTTTAATTTGGACTGGTATTTTGTATTCTGGGTTTTTAAACCCAGCTGAGCTTGTAACCGATCACGCTAGGTTAACTCGTTAGTGGGCCGAGTACCCAAATTCTAGGCCGAGATTTTGGACTCAGTTTCACCAAACGTTTTCAAACCAGCTGAGCCAAAGCAAACACAAAACCAACAGTGGGCTTGCTCCCATTCAAAAACCAAATTTTATTTTCTTTTAAAATAAATAAATAAATAAATAAATATTTTCTCTCCCATTCAAAAACCAAAATTTTTACTTGCTCCCAAATTTTAAAACCAAATTTTATTTTGCTCCCACATTAACAACCAAATTTTTTTTCTTTTCTTTTATCCCACCAAAACCAAATTTTTCCCAAAAATCCAAACCCTTTAAAAACCAAATTCTGAGCTTTGTACATTCTTTACTTAGCTTTTGAGCCAATCATGAATAGATCTTTTTCTACAGTTGGGGAGTACAACAAATCCCTTAGAGAACTTGCATATGGACAAACTTCACGTTATGAACCATCCACGGACCATGATGTCAATAGTCATAGGAATTATTATGGACATTTTCAAAGTCCCGAGCCGCAATACATGAACCCTAATGACTATTCATACATGCATCATTCATCGCAACGTGAAAATGAACATTCTGCTAGAGCCTCACTCACACAATCATCATTTATGGATCAATTAGAAGCTCGAGTCGCAGCTTTAGAAAAGCAAGCACATGAGGAATCTGTCACATCTAACTTTCCTAGGCAACCTGAAATCTATTCTTGTCCCGCATGTGATGGCTTAGACCACACTATTGAGAATTGCTATATTTTCCATGAATTTAGGCGGACTGGAGAAATTCCAAGGTTTGTAGAACCTACAGATTATTATGATGGTGGTTATTGGGACCATAATCAACCTTTTCAAGGTTGCGATCAACCATTTATAGACCCTAACGACCATGCACCCATGTATCAATCACCACAAGGGGAGGACGAACAATTTCACATGAGCCCTTGTATGCAATCTATAATGGAAAACATCAATCTCCTCAAACAAAACACTGCTAGTTTAGAAATGCATACATTGAATGATCATAGCAGCATTGTTATCCCTAATGAAATTAATTATCAAAATAGTGTTTTTAACCCTACTCATGATAGTCATATTGAACATGAACCTAATCTAGAGGTAAATGAGTGGAATAGAAACACTATAGTTTTTAGGGAAGGACACTCTTGTTTTGTTGAGGATGATAATAATTATGATGTTATATTAGAAGAACATGTCTATACTGATGATATTATGGAACCTTTGGGTTCAAATACATTAGGCTTCTCTGCCCAGACCTTAATGAATGATATCTCTTCTAGTATTCCATATGATGTTTCCATTGAATTGCCGATGCATGAGGACAAATCTGTTGATGATGTTGATGATTCTGATTGTGAACTTGCTAATTTGATTGATGATTGTGAGCATGATGTGACATGTGTAGATGATTTAGGAGATTTTGATTTGATTAATAATGACGTGCCTATTCTCCTACATGAGTCACAATCTGATGGCCTTCCACCCAACCTAGATTTGGTTTGTACCAATATTGTAAAACCAATTTTTCTGAGAATGCCTAATCTAGGTTTGGAACTGTGTGCTTCCCAAGTCCTCTTGGACCATTTTGCATCTAAATATAATATCTTGGAGGAACCACAGTTGGAAATGGCATGTTTGCCCGTCCATAGCAAAGTACACTTTGAGTTAGATCTTGTGCATGAGGAACCCCGAAAACTGCGCGATTTTGTTTTCAAAATTATATCTTCTGTAAAATCCAGGTTTGGGGGTAGCTCATTTTGTTTCACAGTTTCACTTGCGTTTATTTCCTGTTATATTTGTGTGAAGCTGTTGAAACCTCTACACTTTGTCTTTTGGGTTGATCCTCAACTCTTTAGACTGTTAGTGTATGGTGAATTTTTTGTATATAATCCAGTAGATAAAATTTCTTAAAACCCTTTTGTTCCTTTTGTATATATTTTGCTAATCCAATATGATCTCGGCTGAAATATGTTGGATTTTTTTTCCTTGAATAACGGAGTTCTAATCTTGCTTTCGCCGAAATCGGGTATTCTCTTTCCTTTTTCTCTACTCAACATGATCCTCTTCATATGTTGTAGTATAATTTTGTTCATATTTTGAAACATTGAGGACAATGTTTAGTTTAGGATTGGGGGTGAAAAGTAGATACTTTGATAATATGCCATAATTGAAAACAGAACTCCCTCTTTTTGAAAAAATTTAAAAAAATTCCAAAAAAATTAAAAAATCATAAAAATTGAGCTCATTTACCTTGAAATGTTGACTCTTGTGCATGTATGTAAACATAAGGATTCTTAGTCTAGATATTTAGGCACCCTGATTCTAGCACAATTCACATAGTGATAAGAAACTTGCACGCGCACGATCTACCAATACATGTATAGCCTCGATCTTCAAGGTGTTTGATAGGAAGTTAGATTGCCAATCAATTTAGAATACTGAATGAGACTTGACTAGCTTGTTCTTTGGTTGGCTGGGATAAAAGTTGGAGGATACGTTAAGAAAGACAACCATCGAATTTAACTGGGTGCATCAAAAAGGGATACCTCTTGCAAAGTGTCATGTAATTTTTTGTTTCTTTTTGTTATGTATCAAAAGTGTTAGCATGTTAAAAAAAAAAAAAAAAAAAAAAAACGATGTATATATCAGAAAAATATCAAAAAAAAAAAAATAAATCAAAAAAATAAATAAATAAATAAAAAAAAATATCAAGTATTTATGTATTCCATGTTTTGCCATGTTAAAGACAATAGTTCTCTCTTGTTCCAAAAATAAAAGAGAGTAATCAATGTAAATAAGAGTCATGTAAAGAGTCATCTTTTATTGTTTTATTGTAATAAGCAAGGAGGGTGCAGCCATCGATGTATAACGCGGGTAAACTGAAATATCACCAACTCATTGGGTGAACATTCACAATTCTCGTAAAGCCGGACAGCTAGCTTGGATTAGAATTCGGTTCTTAGCCTAAAAACTATCTCTTGGTGGTTAGTAGTCATAACTTCAGGTCATTCTAGAAACATGTGTAGATACACTTTACACTCTTATCACATGTCTTTATTTGTTATCAGTGCTAGGATTGTGCCTTTGATAGCTAGATTGACATCTCCATTTTGCTGTGAGCTTAAACTGACTTGCACATGTCACATTTGATGGAATCTGAGCTTATATTTTGACCTAGAACTTTGTAGGTACGTTCTAAGCAAACCTTCACGAGACTTCAACTCGTCCACTAGGGACACTTAGTGGTTTAAAAGGCTTAGTGCATACGCTAAATGCATTCGAGAGACCAGCGACAGTGGTATAGTTAGGATTTCCTTAGTTTTGTTTTACTTGAGGACAAGTAAAATTCAGGTTTGGGGGTATTTGATGAGTGCTAAAAAGTGCATATTTCTATATATTTTTCTTGGCATTTAACTCATCCTTTGTGCATTAATTCTACATTTTATCCCATATTCTGTATTTTCATTGTTTTCAAGAATAAATATTTTTATTAATTAATTTTGCATTTTTAGGTAATAAATAAAGTTAGATGAATTGCGGAGCGGAAAAGAGAAGAAAAGTAGTGAAAAGCCGGGAGGAATTACGCAAGGAAGCCGCGAAGAATGTTGTGCACAAGACCAAAAGGTTAGAACTGGGCTTGAAGAGGAAGAATTGTTCTTAAAGAAGATATGGGCTTGGCATATCCAAGGCCCAAAACCCTCACCCAGATCCATTTCCTATATCCATACCCGTTTCCCTTTCTAGCCGTCAGATTGGACACATCTAAATCTAATGGTCGCACATCGCCAGTACATCAAAGTCTGAAGCTCCTGTCTAACACTACAGCACCTAACTCCATCTTGCGCCGTTAATTTCGTTGTATTATACAATCCAACGGTCGCTACAAGCTCTTCACGTGTAGCCGTTAGATCGATCTATCAATTCCACATCCAACGGCTGAGCTTCGCAAATCATCAAACCTGTTGTACCCGATAAACACCCAAACACCAAATTCCCTATACCCGAACCAAACACACCTTACCCAAATTTCCCATCGACTTCTTCTTCTCTTTCCCCTCACCTCCGTCTGCAACTCCATCACCACCACGCCCTGCCACTGCCACAACCACCTTCTCCACCTGCCATAGCCACCATCACCAGTCTACAACAACCCATCTCCTTTCCCATCATTTCCCTACCACTCTACCCACCTAATTCATCGATTTCCCCTCTTTTCTCTCTGAAACCCTAGATGAGAAAATCAATGAATTAGGTCGAGTTAGAAACGCAATTGGAAGGCATGGAGAGGAGCAGGAGAGTCAGAAGAAGAATGGGTCGACGTACAGAAGCCATTATCAAAGATTAGGTAAACTGAATTTCAATTTTCAGAAACCCTAATTTACTGTTTTGGGGGTTTTGCTTGTAAAGTGTAATTGAGTATAAATAGATGCTTTGGGATGTTGTAATAGGTATGCCTGGATTAGCCAGTGTGTCCAGAACTGTGAGTTCTGTAAAAAATTCCATTTTATGCTCTGTTTTTATCCTTTGTTCTTCACTGTTTTGCTATCCATGTTTTTCCATGTTCTGTGTATTGTTCAGTTTCTCCATTTGATGTAATGTGATGTTGCTATCCATGTTATGTTTCATGTCTCCTGTTATGTTATGTTTCTGTAATATTTGTATCATGTTCTGTACTGTTTCTGTTATGTATGTTCTGAATCCCAAATGCTAGGACTAGATGAAATTATGAACCAGCTGAGATAGTCTTCATCATGTGCAGCTCATGTTCAGTGTTGCTAAGCCCTTAGACTAGTTGTGCTTTAATCAGACAATTAGCACTTTGGTAATTATCTTAGCTATGAGTAGAATATCCCTTAGGTTAATGGTGGATTCAACATCCTAGTGTTCTTTCATCACTCTTGTTTACTGTCTCCCTTCATTGCTGTTTTCTCAATAGTTCACTGTTATGTTTAGTGTTTAATGTTTAGTTCCTCAAATGTTAAGTTTGTTCACTGTTAGTGGTGGAAGTTTAGGTTAGAATTCATGTAAATTGAGCTGATTGAGAAATGGAGGAATTTAGTGTCCACTGTTGCTTGTGATTGACTGTGCTGTTAAAAGACAGTCAATGCTAGGAGTAAAACAGTTGGACAAGCTTCTTCTCCTTCCATTCCATTTATGTATGCCCTGGAACATAGGCAGGCTAGAACCTCCACCTAGCTCCATTAGGGACAAGGATTTAACCAAAAAACAGTCACTGCCTAGCATCTTTCCTGTTCTTCTTTGTTATCTATCTGTTTTTGTGGCTTCTTATCACTGTTTTCATAGCTGTTTTTATAACTGTTTTGTGCCCTGTTCTTCCTTTGCCTTTGGCCCTTGGCCATTGCCTTTGATTTATCACTGTTATGCCATTGTAAATTTGCATCCTTGGCCCTGTGTGACTTAGTGCCCTGTCTGCCTAGAGCCTGCTTTACCTTGTCTGCTGCTGCTCCAAACAGTTAGCTTAGAACCAAAGGCTAAAAGCCCAGATTCATTACAAAGCCCAGTTCAGTCTTGGGTTAATCTAGAATCCCATTGACACTCAAAGCCCAGTGCACTTCAAAGGCCAAGCCTAGTGCACTTCAAGACCAACTGAGCCCAAGCTCAGTTCACTTCATTGTCAAACAAGCCTATAATCCAAAGTTACCCTAAGCCCAAAGCCCAAAAGGCTTCATAGTTAACCAACAACAATTTAGGAGCCCAAAATAGCTAGAAAACTCCAAAACACTCCCAGTCTCTATGGATCGACCCGTACTTGCACGAGCTACAACTGACGACCGTGCACTTGCGGTATTACTGTAGGCCCGTTTTTATTGCGCTTAATTTTCACACATCTCCGGGCCCACCAAGTTTTTGGCGCCGCTGCCGGGGACTAGCCAGTATGCAAAGAACAACAAGAAAAACTTCAAAAACACGGCAGCCAAGTCCCCGGCAACGGCGCCAAAAACTTGGTAGGCTTTGGGATATGTATAAAATAAGAGCAAAGACAGCCTACAGTGATAACCTGCAAGTGCACAGGGTCAAATTGTAGTAATGTGTGCAAGACAGGGTCATTCCACAGGGACTTGGGGTGTATTGAAGCATTCCTAAGCTAGTTAATCTAAATGCAATGAGTGACAAAGCAATAAGGCAGATGCAAAGATGGGAAAACAGTTAACAAAGCAAAGTAAATGACATGAAATTTAAGAACCAAAACAGCAAAGCAATATGGCAAAACAGTTAAGAACCAAGGCTGTAAGCCAAGGGCATGGAGGAGTTTGTGCACTGATTTCCACCTTGTGTCCTAATTAAGCAATGCAATTCTAGGTTGAGTTGAAGACCTTGAGCATATATTATAATGGGAGGAAAATCAGCTTGCTCACTGATATGCCCCTAGTATTGACTGTCTTTTGACAGCACAGTCAATCACAGGCATACCAGAGCACTGATTACTTCCCATTGCTCAAGCAAAACAGGCATCAAGATAACTATCCTAGCAATACATCATTCAACAGTGCACTATGCTTCATCTGAGCCTTAACTGAAGAACTAGAACATGTTGACAGTAATTAAAAACATGATGAACATAAAGAGTAATTGAAATTGAAACTGAAACAAAAACAAAAACAAATACAGAACATGTGAGGAATTGAGGAACTGGCTATTCCAGTCCTCTTGGTGGTGCACTGGCTAGTCCAGGCATATCTTTTTCACACACATCACAACTCTATTTATAGTTACACCCAATTCTCAAAATACCTAATTTACAAAATTAGGGTTTATCCCAAAAAAAAATCCAAAACAGTGAATTTAGGGTTTCGAATTCACCTAATTTGATGGGTCAAATCTTACCCACAACGTCGACCCAATCTTCCTCTGACTTCACTGCTTCATTCCCACGCTTCAATTTCTTCTTTAGCTTCACCTAATTCATCAATCTCTGACCTAGGGTTTCAGAGATAGGAAAGGTGCGAGATTGATGAAGTAGGCGGCTAGAAAGATGGGGGAAATGATGGGTTTCGCTTTTAGGGTGGAGTAGAGTGGTTTGGTGGTGTCAGGGAATGGTGGCGATGATGGAGAAGGTGGTGACAGTGGAGTAGTTGCAAAGGGAGTGGGAGGAAGAAGATGGGTTCGATGGAAAGAAGGAGGGGAGTGTTTGGAGATGGGCATAGGTGTAGGTTGTTACAATTGAAAAGGGTGTAGCCAATTCGATGTCCAGCGAAGCTGAGCCGTGGGATGCGGAAATGATAGATAGATCTAACGGCGAGATGGAAGGGAGCAAGGGGCGACCGTTGGATGCTGAAGTACAACGAAGCTGACGGCTCAAGATGGAGTTAGGTGTTGTAGTGTTAGACATGAGCTTCAGACTTTGATGACTGGCGATGCTGCGACCATAAGATGCTGAGATGATCCAATCTGACGGCTAGAAAGGGAAACGGGTTTGGATATATGAAATGGATTTGGGTGAGGGTTTTGGGCCTTGGGTATGCCAAGCCCATATCTTCTTTAAGAACAATTCTTCCTCTTCAAGCCCACTTCTAGCCTTTTGGTCTTGTGCACAACATTCTTCGCGGCTTCCTTGTGTAATTCCTCCCGGCTTTTCACTACTTTTCTGCTCTTTCCGCTCCGCTATTCATCCAAACTTTATTTATTACCTAAAAATGCAAAATTAATTAATAAAAATATTTATTCTTGAAAACAATGAAAATACAGAATATGGGATAAAATGTAGAATTAATGCACAAAAGATGAGTTAAATGCCAAGAAAAATATATAGAAATATGCACTTTTTAGCACTCATCAACAGTGGAAGTGCGGCATGGCTGGCATGGCTCGTGCATGCCAGTGGCACGGTGGTGCAAGTGGCGCATGGCGTAGCCATGGCCACTAGATTTAGGCGGCTGGTCGCCAAAAATTTTCCATAAGCCTGCCAGCTTGGTGGCGAACTTGGATGGCTGAGATTGCATCTCACAAGGAAGGGTAGCCGTTGATTATGGCTACCTTCTGTTGGCGCCTGATAGTGGCATAATGACGCCTTTAGTGCATGCTAGCGGCATTGCGCCATGGCTGGCATAGTTCGTGCATGCCAGTGGCACGGTGGAATGACTGGCATAGTTTGTGCAGGTCAGCGGCACGATGGTGCAAGTGGCGCCTGGCGTAGCCATTGCCACTAAACTTAGGTGGATAGTTGCCTAAAAGTTTCCACAAGTATGTCAGTTCAGTGGCGAACTTGGATGGCTGAGATTGCATCTCATGAGGAAGGGTAGCCGTTGATTATGGATACCTTCTATTGGCGCCTGATAGTGGCACAATGACGCCTTTAGTGCATGCCAGTGGCATTGCAGCATGGCTGGCATAGTTCGTGCATGCCAGTGGCACGGTGGAATGGTTGGCATAGTTTGTGCATGCCAGCGGCACGATGGTGCAAGTGGCGCCTGGCGTAGCCACGACCACTGAAATTTTGGCACGTTGGTGTTAGACTCAAAAGTGGTGTGGCAACATCAGTTTCAATGGCCACATTGATCCCCATGTTCTTTGGAACATTGTTTGGCTCGGTTGGCGCAGCAACTATGCCTAAATTAGGGTTTGGCATGTCGAAACCTTCATTAGGATATATGGCATGTTGCGGGCCCGAGGTGGCATAGTTTTGTGCCACGATTAGAAATTATGGTTTCTTCCACCTCCACTAGAGCATGGCCGCGCCTACAGTTTAGGCTAGCCAAATTGAAGTCTGTTGTGAAGCTGGTCACGCACGGAGAGTGGTTTGGCATGCTGTCACAGTAAGTGGCGCGTTTGGCATGTGCAATTGGCATGCTTTTTTGGCGTGTGCGATTGGCATGCTCATTTTGGCATGTTTGGTATACCGTTAGTTTGTTGGCGCGGTTTTGGGAAGCTAACTTGGTATGGCGACCTCTTGACACAATTCCCGCCTCTTTTAAAGCTGTGGCAGGTTTAGAGTAACCTGATTGGTCAATGAAAGTAGGGGGCCGGCCAAGCACGGGCGTGGCTACCCTTTTGGCGCGCGTGGTAGGTTTAATGTGACCTGATTGGTCGATAGAGAATAGAGCCGACAAATATAGGCCCAGCCACAACTTATTGGGAGTGTGGCAATTTTAAAGCGACCTGACTGGTCGGCAAAGGAATAAGGGACGGTTGGGTAGCATGGGGCGTGGCCAAGTGGCGTCGGCTAGCCTATGGCATAGCCACACTTACCTCGTTGTTGATCCTACAGTGTGGCTCTGTTTATTCTTTGCTTTCTGACTGAGTATTCCATGCAAGGACCTTAATCTTGATACTTGGAAATTTGCGCTACTCTGCTGCGAGTGAACACAAATCCGTCATGCCATACCACTGTTAAGAGTTCTGCTGGGAAACTGAACACGGAAAAAGTACTCAGGGGCCTTACATTAGTGAATAATATAAGCAAGGTGTTGAAATTTAT
Source organism: Papaver somniferum (assembly GCF_003573695.1). Lineage (NCBI taxonomy): Eukaryota > Viridiplantae > Streptophyta > Magnoliopsida > Ranunculales > Papaveraceae > Papaver > Papaver somniferum. The sequence continues at coordinate 78,472,821 of NC_039361.1, read as the reverse complement.
AGAGTATCTGGGATTTTTGCTACATGCACCATTCTGGGTAAATTTAATGTGAATATATTGAATTTCTCAATAAATGCGCTAGTGAAGAGGTTGGACACTCATCACTTTTGTATGGCTCCGTTTCTTTACGGAGTGATGGAACATTAAATGCCAGGTTTTACAATTTTAGCCCTGACCTGAAAACCACCATCAACATTAAGTCCCCTACTTAGCACGTAACAGTGGCATTGTTGTGGGGTAAGCATGAGATGGTGACAGACGAGGATAAAAATCGAAAAAGCAAGACATGAGAAGATTAGCAAGAATATTTGATTGACCTTTGGAAAGAGGCATGAGCATTCTGCAATCTGTGTGCTGGCGCGTTTCTGTCTTGGACACGGAGTACAGGTGCCATGTAGTGTTGATGCAGCGATCCTTGAATACAAAGACGAGTGTTGAGGTGGTGGAGCCGTCAACACTATAATGTATTGAGACAGTATGCATGACAACACAATAGTGAGTGTTGAGGAATTTTAACGCCTCAACACCAAGAGGAAAAATGTGCTGAGGCAGTTTGCCCGGCAACACAGTGGTAAGTATTGAGGAAATTTCACGTCTCAACACTAAGAGGAAAAATGTGTTGAGGCAGTTTTCCTGGCAACACAACGGTGAGTGTTAAGTAAATTTCACGTCTCAACACTAAGAGGAAAGATGCGTTGATGCAGTTTTCCTAGCAACACAGTGGTGAGTGTTGAGGAAATTTCACGCCTCAACACTAAGAGGAAAAAAAATGTGTTGAGGCAGTTTGCCTGGCAACACAGCGGTGAGTGTTGAGGAAATTTCACGTCTCAACACTAAGAGGAAAGATGTGTTGAAGCAGTTTTCCTGGAAACACAACGGTGAGTGTTGAGGAAATTTCACGTCTCAACACTAAGAGGAAAGATGTGTTGAGGCAGTTTGCATGGAAACACAATGGTGAGTGTTCAGGAAATTTCACGTCTCAACACTAAGAGGAAAGATGTGTTGAGGCAGTTTTCCTGGAAACACAGCGGTGAGTGTTGAGGAAATTTCACGTCTCAACACTAAGAGGAAAGATGTGTTGAGGCATTTTTCCCGGCAACACAGCAGTGAGTGTTGAGGAAATTTCACGTCTCAACACTAAGAGGAAAAATATGTCGAGGCAGTTTGCCTGTCAACACAGCAGTGAGTGTTGAGGAATTTTCATGTCTCAACACTAAGAGGAAAAAATATGTTGAGGTAGCTTGCCTGGAAACACGGCGGTGAGTGTTGAGGAAATTTCACGTCTCAACACTAGGATGAAAAATGTGTTGAGGCAGTTTACCTGGCAACACATCGGTGAGTGTTGAGGAAATTTCACGTCTCAACACTAAGAGGAAAAATGTGTTGAGGAAGTTTGTCTGGCAACACAACGGTGAGTGTTGAGGAATTTTCACGTCTCAACACTAAGAGGAAGGATGTGTTGAGGAATCATGCCTAGCAACACAGTAGTGAGTGTTGAGGAATTTACACGTCTCAACACTAAGAGGAAAAAATGTGTTGAGGAAGTTTTCCTGGCAACACAATGGTGAGTGTTGAGGAATTTTCACGTCTCATTACTAAGAGGAAGGATGTGTTGAGGAAGCATGCCTATCAACACAGTAGTGAGTGTTGAGGCATTTACACGTCTCAACACTAAGAGAAAAAAATGTGTTAAGGCAGTTTTCCTGGAAACACAGCAGTGAGTGTTGAAGAAATTTCGCGTCTCAACACTAAGAGGAAGGATGTGTTGAGGCAGTTTGCCTGGCAATACAGTGGCGAGTGTTGAGGAAATTTCACGTCTCAACACTAAGGGGAAAAATGTGTTGAGGCAGTTTGCCTGGAAACACAACAGTGAGTGTTAAGGAATTTTCACGTCTCAACACTAAGAAGAAGGAATTTGTTGAGGCAGTTTTCCTGGAAACACAGTGGTGAGTGTTGAGGAATTTTCACGTCTCAACGCTAAGAGATTTAGAATTTATTTGATATGTCTAATAGATATAAAACATTTAGTTTAAGGATAGTTACTTACCTCTGTCTCCGCTAGGCATGTCCTTCGCGTATGATTGGGATTTAGGTGTATCAGGCTCTCCCGTGAGAAATCAGCGTGACAAAAGTCCCCATGTGTAATTATCCTGAGCTTATTTTCTCGTGGAAGATGTGCTTCCATTGCATTCGCTGGTAAGGCGGTGGCTGCGTTTAAACTTCTAAACCTGAAGGAGACTTCATTCCCCAAGTGTAACTTACTTTGATTGTACCACTTTGAGTCTACGCCTCTGTGATTTGATACAAGTTTATTGTACTCTCCTGGATGGGATGCTTGGAATATCACATGGACGAAATATTCTTTGTAGTGGTTGCTGCTATGGTGAAGCTCTGGATGGTATCAACAAACGAGCAGCAACGATTCTTGACAGCAACTGTGATCAGAAGAGATTTGGCTGGCTGCGATCACAATCCTTGACAGGGAGGAGTGGCGGCTACGGGAACGAACCTTGGTAGGAAGGAGTGGCGGCTTCTGGAAAGAACGTTGAAGCGTCTTCTGGGGCAAAACGTTGAAGAGGATCGGCTTCTGGAGGTGAGACGTTGAAGCGGATACTGGAGCGAAACGTTGAAACAGAGCGGCTTCTGGAGAGAACGTTGAAGCCGCTCCTGGAGCGAAACGTTGAAGCGGAGCGGCTTCTGGAGAGAACGTTGAAGCGGCTCCTGTAGAGAAACGTTGAAGTGGAGCGGTTCGGGAAGCGAAACAATGAAGCGGAGCGGCTTCTGGAGAGAACATTGAAGCGTCTCCTGGAGCGAAACATTGAAGCGGAGCGGTTATGGAAGCGAAACGTTGAAGTGGAGCGGCTTCTGGAGCGAAACGTTGAAGCGGAACGACTTCTGGAGCGAAAAGTTGAAGCGGGTCCTGGAGCAAAGTTCGAAGCGCCAACACAACACGGATGAGAGCTTGACAATATATCTCGGCGCTGCACCTTGGAGAAATAAAAAATCTCACACACATGCTCCATCATAGATTACATGGTTTTGTGAACAGAGTCCCCAGAAAGAATTAATGCACAACTCCACCAATTGATGTTCGGTCACATTTGGTTTATGACAATTTAACACCCAAATTCTGAATCCCTTGACTAATCATTCAGATGTTCATTGTTTCGCTCCTTTTGAGTTTTGGAAATGTCCGTCTGAGCCTTAGAAAAAACTTCTTGTATTTCCATCAAATCAGCAATGGTAATAAGGGGTTGGCTTCCTCTGACTCCTCCGGCCTCTCGTCCTGATGGTGGAGTGAAAACATCTCTGGTGACGACTGGGAGCGTCACACTTGAAAAAAAATGGGGGTGGCGGCAGCGACTCTTGGGCTGGTGATCGGAGGCGTAACGCCTGAAGGAACATTTTCCTCGCCGTTGGTGTTGACAGGTGGCGTATTAATGCCATTGGAAGGAACGTTAATACCGAGTATGATTTCAACGCTAGTGTTTTCAGGGTTTGTTGTCGATCCGGACCTTAGTTCTACCATCTTGAGATCGGGATTGAAAAATGAAATTGGAAATTAGAAATTGATATTGCAACCGAGAGATTAATCTCCCACTTTGGTCGCCAATTGTTTGTGGGTGAAAACGAGTCTAAACCCTAAACAATGTACTGCACGGGAGTACTTTTGATTCGAGAGATCAATCTGTAAAATCCTGGCCTAAACCAAGAAATGACCGTTCCAGGCTTTTTTTGGTCACAAAGTGAAGGAGAAGGGTTGGTCTTAGGGAGGGAAGCGAAGAAAGTGTTGAGACCGGAATTATTGATCCTGAAGGTGTGGTTGCTTATGACTTGTATCAGAAAGTATAAATGGCTCGCAGAATGGAAAGCTACGAGGTGATTTCTGGATACTATGTTGTTCTCCGACCAAAACTTGTTGTCTGGTGGAAATAGGTGAAACATATTTATACAAGTCGTAATAAAACGTACTCTGGCCTCGTAGGAAGTGGAAAATGATTGAGTGGTGGAAGAGTGGAGTAACGTGTAACGTCAGGAATTATGCTTCCATAATGAAGGATCCGTTAACACCATTAATTATTTCCATTACCAACCGCCCCACTTTATGACACTTTCTTATAACGGGGGTATTGTACGCCGCATGATATAAACCTCCAGACCAATACCCTGATGAATGTCCCCCAGTTTGTGACATGTTTGATGTCTCGAGTGTTTTCGTGGAAAACATGTAGCACTTTGCTACGTTTGGAAAGTTAAAATCAAGAGGCTTGTCGTAGGAAAATAATATGTGATGCTATTAGGCTCGTCTTGGCTGGTCGCCTAAAATTTGCCACAAGTTTGTCAGTTCGGTAGCAAACTTCGATGGCTGAGATCACATCTCATGAGGAAGGGTAGCCATTGATTATGGATACCTTGTGTCACCGCCTGATAACGGCACAATGGCGTTTTGGTGTATGTCAGTGGAAGTGCAACATGGATGGCATGGTGGTGCAAGTGGCGCCTGGCATAGCCATGAACACTAGATTTAGGCGGCTGGTCGCCCAAAACTTGCCACAAGCCTGCCAACTTGGTGGCAAACTTGGATGGATGAGATTTCATCTCATAAGGAAGGGTAGCAGTTGATTATGGATACCTTCTGTTGGCGCCTGATAGTGGCATAATGACGTCATTAGTGCATGCCAGCGGCATTGCGTCATGGCTGGCATAGTTCGTGCATGCCAGTGGCACGGTGGAATGGCTGGCATAGTTTGTGCATGTCAGTGGCACGATGGTGAAAGTGGCGCCTGCGTAGCCATGGCCAGTAGGCTTAGTTGGCTGGTCGCCTAAAAGTTTTCACAAGTCTGTCAGTTCGGTGGCAAACTTGGATGGCTGAGATTGCATCTCATGAGGAAGGGTAGGCGTTGATTATGACTACCTTCTATTTGCGCTTGATAGTGGCACAATGGCGCCTTTAGTGCATGCCATCGGCATGGATGGCATAGTTCGCGCATGCCAGTGGCACGGTGGAATGGCTGGCATAGTTTGTACATGCCAGCGACACGATGGTGCAAGTGGCGCCTGGCATAGCCAGGGCCACTGAAATTTTGGCACGTTGGTGTTAGACTCAAACGTGGTGTGGCAACATCAGTTTCAATGGACACATTGATCCCGATGTTCTGTAGAACATTGTTTGGATCAGTTGGCACATCAACTTTGCCTAAATTAGGGTTTGGCATGTCGAAACCCTAATTAGCATATATGGCATGTTGCGGGCCCGAGGTGGCATAGTTTTGTGCCACGATTAGAAATTAGGGTTTCTTCCACTGCCACTAGAGCATGGCCGCGCCTACGGTTTAGGCTAGCCAAATTGAAGTCGCTGTGAAGCTGGTCAGGCACGGAGAGTGGTTTGGCAGGTTTGGCATGCTGTTGCGGTAAGTGGCGCGTTTGGCATGTGCACTTGGCATGCCTGTTTGGCATGTGCAATCGGCATGCTCGTTATGTCATGTTTGGTATGCCGTTAGTATGTTGGCGCGGTTTTGGGAAGCTAACTTGGTATGGAGACTTCTTGAACAATTTCCGCCTCTTTTAAAGCTGTGGCAGGTTTAGAGTAACCTGATTGGTTAATGAAAGCAGGGGGCGGCGAAGCACGTGCGTGGCTACCCTTTTGGCGCGCGTGGTAGGTTTAATGTGACTTGATTGGTCGATAGAGAATAGGGCCGGGAAATATGGGCCCAGCCACAACTCATTGGGAGTGTGGCAGTTTTAAAGCGACCTGATTGGTCGACAAAGGAATGAGGGCCGGTTGGGTAGCATGGGGTGTGGCCAAGTGGCGTCGGCTAGCCTATGGCATGGCCACGCTTCCCTCGTTGTTGCTCCTACTCCGCAGCTCTGTTTATTCTTTGCTTTCTGACTGAGTATTCCATGCAATGACCTTAATCTTGATACTTGGAAATTTGCGCTACTCTGCTACGAGTGAACACAAATCCGTCATGCCATGCCAATGTTAAGAGTTCTGCTGGGGAACTGAACAAGGGAAAAGTACTCAGGGGTCCTTACATTAGTGAATAATATAAGCAAGGTGTTGAAATTTACAGAGTATCTGAGATTTTTGTTACATGCACCATTCTGGGTAAATTTCATGTAAATATATTGAATGCTCAATAAATACGCCAGTGAAGAGGTTGGACACTCATCACTTTTGTATGGCTCCGTTTCTTTACGGAGTGACGGAACATTAAATTCCAGGTTTTACAATTTTAGTCCTGACCTAAAAACCACCATCAATAACTATACTCTACTGTTTTTTCACATAAAAAAATGATAAATGCCATTGAGAAAACCACTTTTATTAGAGAAAAATCTGACTTCAAATAAAACTTTACCCTATCAATAATAGATTTCGATTTTCCATGTTATCGTTACCCTACATAAAATAAGTGTTTATCCGAGTCGTTATTTTACTGCGTTGGTATTATTTGGTAATACGTACTCCATTTTATAATATTCTAAAGCACTACCGTTTGGTGAGACGAGCAGTCACACTCCTCAGGATGTTAAAGAAAATGTTGTTTGGATTCATCTGCAAGAATTGACCATCGATTGGATGTTTGGTAGAAGGGTTAAATGTATTTTTTTCGTTTCGCACTGGGAAAAATAAACCAAGCAATTGAGTGACACCTTTAACCATATATAGTTTTTTTGAACGGGTTAATCTTCTAAACTTATACAATAATCAACAAAAAGAAATGGATGCCAATATATCCGCCCACCAATTAGGCAAAGCAATCGAATGGCTTTCCTCCTAATAATTATCAAAAAAGAAAGATACCTTGCATATATTTTATTTTATTTTTGAAGGAAAAACAAATTTCATTAATTTGTTTTGCAGAGTTTTACATATAATTTGAGTACATCAATGAAGAGTTTCTAGCAAAGGGTACAAATAATGATAAGATCTTATAAAACGGAAGATCTAATAGAGAACACTAAAAGTACCAAATGCATATATTTCCAAGAGGATATTAATGTTTCACTGATGGTTTCTAACTTCTTGTTGAACCATTTTAATTTTTGAATTTGATTTAGATTGTTTGATCTTCAAATCTTGAACCTCCATTGAAAAGGAGCAATATGTTCTGGAGTCTGAACATCATAATCAGCATCACACCAGTAGCCATGAATCATGCACAGAAATGTTTAGATCTACGTCATGCTGAAGAGAAGCATCCTCAATGATATATCTGTGTATATCTCTCCAAGTATTGAAATTTGCTAACAAAGCATATAACAAGAGACCATAATGGCACAAAAAGCCATTAGACTATTACAAGAAAAGAAAATAGGAAAAGAGAATTAAACCCTAAATTGCTATAGATCAGCAATTAAGTTTTACTTAGATACTAAATCTTAATACTATTGTTGTCAACTCTATTAGACCAAGCACTATGGTGAGGGATTTTCCTTAGTTATATATTATTTAAAGCTAAGGTAAAAGGGTTTCAGGGAAACCTCGCTACGGTGACACTAATTTCCATGTAAATAATGCAAATGGAAACTAAGTATCCGTTTTTGTTTTTTCTTTTCCAAAATTTGTTCCATTGGAATATTTGTATAAGGTAAAAGATAATTAAGAGAAAGAAAATGATATATAATATGTAAAAAAAGGAGTGCTGGTAAATCAAAATAGTGAAAAACGGAAGTTTTAGTGTAAAATAGTAAAACCCAGAAACGAATACTCAATATCCGTTGAAAATCACAAGAAATTTGAGTTTCCGTAAAATAGATTTTTCACCGGAAACTGAGTATCTGTATGATTTCCCTTCGAACAAGGTGGAACAGATGTGATAACTAAGGATATCCCTAGCGACATGGAAGACCGTAGTGATTGAATTTCGCTACAATTAAGTTATAGCGAAGGGAAATCCCTCATCATAGTGCTTGGCCTAAGGGATATCTCTTAGCTATCGCTTATTTGAAGCGTAGCGAAATGCGTCCAAAAAGTGATCTTACTATGGGAAAAAGGCACCGCTTAGCTAGACAGCATGGAAACATAGTTTCCAGTGCAAAACGGATACCGAGTATCCATTTATAGTAAAATAAAAGAAATTTAATAAAATAAAAACAGAAACTAAGTTTCCGTGTGATTTTTTTACGCTACAAAGCTCATCAGATGTGGTCAACTTTTAAATGTAACTAAAAAAAATCGCTACAATTAAACTATACGGAAGATCATAATAATTGGATTTTCCTACAATTAAGCTATAATGAAAGGAATCGCTCACCATAATACCTAGCCTTATAAATACTACGAATCGAAATAGATTTGACCGCACATGATTTATTCAAAAAGACGCAAGTTCAGTGCATAAGAATTCAGGACCCACTGTATTCCAATACCAATATATGACACTTTGAGTTGTATTCTTCTTGCCGACTAGATACATCGAGTAAGTCCTTGTATATTTTCCTATAATCTTTGCCGATGTGCACCAAAACCCTAGAATCATTCCTAGACTAGTAAGTTTTGACAGAAAGGATAGTGAGATTCCCTTAATTCTGACTATTAATTAGAATTTGGAAGCATCTTCTTCGGCTTCTTCCTGTCCAACAGTAGAATTATCTCCCAGGACATAGCAAAGCATGTTTAGGATTTAATTTAATACGGGAAAATTAGGTAGACCAATATAAACTTACGGAAAGGAAAAACCAAACCAAGTAAGGACTTTAAATAGTTAAAAACACAAGACACCATTTATCCGGAGACAAGGGCAATAATAAGTACGCGGGACCCACAATCCAGCTCTCTGTCTCCGTCAAGAGGAATGTCCTTCTCAAAGTCTCACTGGCAACGAGAACGTTGGGTGGGGACTGACAAGTTGCCACATCAGTGATGGACAGTTGGAATCATCTTTTCTTTTGCCTTTGCCCGTAGGCAATAGGGATTAGAGAAGAAGACTAGGTAGGTTTTTAATGACCAATCCAGGGGGTACTAAAAGGACCCTATTCCTCTTCCTGTAACCCTAGGTTTTCTTAGGGCTTACATCATAAAATATAGGGCACGTTGGATTGCATATGAAAGATGAAAGAAAAAAAGTAGTAGTTTGGTCACATCATGGGGTCCAAGTTTTATCTTGCCTGCCGCTATTGTATATGCATGGTGTCTGGTTTCTTTACCAGCGTCATCTAAATATCTGTGGACTCTGTTTGATGTGATCCCACTTGAATTTTCTTGTTTTTCCTTCGTCTTGATTATGACTCAGACCTCTTATCCTTAATTGTCTACGTAATTAATTAATATAACAGTGCCTCTTTTGTGTTTGTTTTGTTCTTTTCCCAACCTAATAATGTATTGCTATGTGCAAGTAAAGAAAAACTTAACCGCAGTCACATATAACATTAACCTAGACTTGTAGCATGTAGATGTCTCCTATTTTAAGTGGTATCATCGACTGCTGAGGTGAAGTTCTGTCTATGGATAAAATTATTAGCCGCAAGATCTTAAATTCCATGTATCAAAATGTTGTTAACAAAAGCTGGGACACTGATAGAGTCTCGTAAAAAGAGGGGAATAATACGGTGGGATTATGTACTATACTAGTAGTAGTAATCCAGTTAAAATGAGCCAGTGACCGTGTTCCAAGTGTGCGAACAATCTAGGCGCGTACTACTACATTATTGAGCCAAGTTCTGTGAATAAGACCGTGGAGAGGTAGCAATTGGCAGCATTGAAGTTAGAGTTGGCAATGATTATAAATGAGTGTAGTTTCTTAACCAAAATGTTGATCTGGTTATAAAGAGGGTCAACATCACTGACTTTTATTGGTAATTAATCAGAGACATTTCAGTATCTGTATGCAACCAAATGGACCCGATACCTTTTTGAGGCTGTTGCCCTACTTAACTCTCTGATGTCAAGTACATGCATGGACTCATGGACCACTGGCCACATTTTCTTGACCATCCAACATTTTATTTTGTTGTCAAACAAGTCAACATCCAATCGACCATTTCTATTAATCCCACTGTTTATGGAAAAAAAAATATTTTTACTTTTTCATTTTAGCCTAAAAATAGATCAAATTGAAAAAATGAAAATATCTCTTTTCCATAAACGGAGAGAGTATTATTTTCCTTGGCTGGACCATTTCTACTTGGATCTTCTCTCGTCTTTGTTTATACTTGTTTCATTGTAAGAGTAAGGCTATGGAGTGAGGGTTATCATTCAATACGAATGAGTCTCACTGGATTTGATCTAATTAGGTGTTGCTATGGAGTGAGAACACCCACTCATTCATCAAAAATCATTCATACACTCATTGGAACGAATGAGTGGGCGAAAGTGGAGACTAAGCGGCTGAAAATCAGCCTCTTGGAAAAGAAACACCTTGAGCGGTTAAAGATCTGCCTCTCAAGCATTATTTTAGCTTTTTTCTTTATTTAAAACTCTAAAAAACGGGTCCCGTACTAGTTTTATTAATAAAAAACTCTAAATACATCTAAAAAGGCTAAAGATAAGCC